>NW_028324300.1:22757685-23445185 GCF_058129835.1 Hydra viridissima | reverse complement strand
ATTAAGCAAAGGCAGATAGAACCAATGTCAATATTAGTTATTCTTGTGGTTCCATTAGATATTTGGAAATGTTTCTGGGAGTTCCATTACTGTAGGATATTTGCATTTTGCATCTAAATGAGTTACCTTTAAGGCATAGTTTTATGAAAATTGATGGAACTACCAAAGGGCCAGATAAATTATCTGCAGCTATTGCCTCACAGATGAGTGGCAATGTGTCCAAACGGGGTGTTGTTAAGTTTAGGCCAATTCCAAATGCAAAATTTGTTATACTAGACAATAAAGTAATTGATTTTTTATTGACTGACCAGTACTATGCTTATCGCACCTGTTGGGGTGTAATCACAGGAACCATAAATGATGACCTTTTTAGAAGATGGACCTATTAACCAATCTTGTAGGCTAACATTAGCATGCATAAACTTGTAGTTTTATGTATCTATTACAAACCAATTAAAAATCTAAAACTGTTTGCCAAGTTTATAGTAAAGGTTCACTTTCCTTGTTGGTTTGATATTAAGATTCATAAACATTTAACTGACGGCCCAAAAACCTATTTCATGTGATTCAAAGAATCTATAGATTACCTGATTCCAATCCTAAGAACATTTGTTATAAAGTTATAGATAATAACAGTTATTTGGTTCATGGTGAAAATATTGTGGAATGTTAGCCAACAAGGATGAAAAGGTCAGAAGGAAAGCAGTTAATAAAGTTTTGCATTTGAAAGGCCTCATAGAAAGTTTTCATGACAAAGAAGATGATGAGGAATTCCACTGGGTTTGAGACTGTTTGAAGAAGATAAAATACTTGAAATTATTGAAAATTCACTTAAGTTAAGACATGAGTGTCACAGCCAAAATATTGAAAGAATATTACACTTGTTACTGAAGCTTCAGCATTTGTGGTTGGACACGATAGCAGAACCGGAGTTATTTGAAACAAAATTAGGTCCAGGAAATTTTTAAAAAATTTTAATCAAAAAGTGATTTTAAATGTTAATAATTTTTATAAGTTTCTCTGTTTTCTATATAAATAACCACTGCACTATAATTGTAAGGATTTAATATCTTGATAGTTAATTTGAACATAGATGTAATATGTGAAAAGTATCCGCTGTCATATTTTTGCAATATTTGCCATTATTTCATCTTAAAAACAATAAAAATATTAAACAAAAAAAATATTAAGTGGGTCTGATAAAAATAATGATCACTGACTTTTTTCTTCATAAGTTTTACAAATCAAAAGCCAGGTATTAAGAGGGGACACTTTTTGATTTGTTAAAATTTTTTTTTTTGGTCACCCTATTGAGTATAGTAAAAAAAGAGAAAGTACAGCAATTAAAAGTAAAATATCAACACTTATCAAAATTATTTCCAAATAAAATTTCTTTTAATTTAACATTAACCAAATCATCACTTTTAACAAATTACTTTTTAAAATTAAATTTTCTTAACAGGAAGTCTTCACATCTGACCCCTTCCCCCCCCCCCCCTGTTTTCTGGGCTTAAAACCTAAGATTGAGAAGCCTCTAACTTTGTTCAGAAACATAGTTAAACTGCTGCTCACCAACATCTTAATGGCATACTGTTATATATTTATAGCTCTGATCTAAATATGTGACGTCATTTCCCTACCTTTATGGTTTAACGCTTCAGCGAACCTTATTTATTTCTTGCATTTTTAACTTACGTTGTCATTATTGTATTGACCCTATATATTTGATAAATGCCTAATATTTAATATTGCATTTTGTTGCCGGCTCACAACACAGGGCCAGAAATTTAAGCTAAAATACCTGGTTTTCTAAAAATCAAGTTTAACAGTTTATAAAGACAGAGAATTTTAAAATTCATTTTAACAAGATTTTTTTTAAATTTTTTTTTGTGAAATTTCAAATGCTTTATTTACAACTTTAAAAAAATATTATGAGTAATTCAAAAAATGTTTTAAGATTAATTTGCTTTTCAAGTTTATCATATGCAATTGGTTTATCTAATAAGGATGTTTATTAAAAATGAAAGAAAGCACATTATAAATTTTTACTTTATCTTTATTATTAAGAAAGGTCAAAATATTTAAAATTCACAAATAGCAAACTTTCATTAAAAAAAAAAAAAAAGTTCAATCAAACTAAACTTCCAATAAAAATTGACATTTAATTTTCATTAAATGACATGATAAAAGACATGATAAATGACATGATTTTCATTAAATGACATGATAAAAGACATGCTAAAAGATATGATTTTAATTAACACTGAGATCACGCTTTTCTGAGCATCTATCTTTTCATTAAAGCAATTCTTTTTTAATAATGCACTTGCTAAAACATCTAGATTTGGAAACTTTTGCTGAACCACTGCTTAGAAATTTGACCGTCAAGTTAAAGTTTGTGTCAATCGAAAATTCTGATTAATATAGTCTCTACTAACTTATAGCAATGGGAAGCAATTGAGTTTGAAACCAAAATTGCATGTTAAGTATAAAAAAAAGTAAATTTTCATTCTTTTTTTATTACTATTATTAAACTTTTCTTGCGTTGGTCCAACAGAACAAATATACTACAGCCTTTTATTAATTTTTCTCCATGTTTAATATGTACTGCTTTGAAACATTTCGAAACAGTAAAGTCAGCAGCATCTGAAAACTTGCAGGTTTGGTTCTTTTTGATTTTAAATCTGAGATTCCTACGCTAATCTGAATTATTGGGTTACCATCTGTTGAAAGATTGAATGTTGCCCCTTGTATTAAATTTCTTTCTCCTTTTTAGTCTTGATAATATTTGAAGCCAACTGTTCTTCCTGTAAAGCACCAATACCAAAGGCTAAATCAGTAAGGCTTGCAACTGATTAACAACTTTACAACCTAATTTTAACTGTAAATTTATTTAATCGGTTTTGATGTGATGTTTTTTATTTAAAGAATATTTATTGTTCAAACACAATACCATTTATAACATGTTTTTGATCAACCTTAAAGTAAAAGGGCTTGAAATAATAAATTTTTATAATTCTTTTAATCCCTAGGATAACCAAGAATCTCTTGCAGTACTTTTGCCCTAGTCAAGCAGGTAAAGGTTCCTTTGACAAGTAGAGCAATTTATTGCAGAATATGCTTCTAAGTTAGGATCATATTTGTAATCAACAAAAGCATTTATTTTCTGAATGACACGTTCAGAAAGTGTAATTAACTTCTTTGATCTTCTTTGACCTTTATGTTCCAGACAGACGTAGCAAACACCGAAATATGTCGCCGTTTTCTGTAAACATTGTTATGTACTTTGCATTAAACTGTGTAGTTCCCAGAATTTTTCAGCGCATTTTGTAAACTTTTAACTTATAAGAAATAGATGAAATAGAACATTTATTTTTTGAAAATGCACTAACTTAGCACGCGATTTTGATTTCAAACTCAATTGTTTCCCATTACTATAAGTAATTTCCGAGTACTATTAAGTAAACATTTTCTTGATTCAAAGACAAAACAACCGAAGTTTTATTTTGCTTTACAAATTCGATGCTCACGGTGACCAAGGGCCAATCCTATAAGGCTGAAAAATTCATTATTTACGCAAAGAAAAACAGGATTTTTCTTACGCAAAAAAATTTCCGTAAACTGCAATCCTATGAACAAAATAACGCAGAATTTTTGAGAAAATTACGCAAAAAAATCTGTTCGCAAATTCTAAATTTTAACTACGCAAAATTTTAACCAAAGAATGTGCAAAGTGTAAAGGTTTGTGTAAAGGTTTGTGATTTTTTTTTAAACCATAGACATATTTTTGGAAACAAAAAGATTTCTCCTTGAAAAACGTAGATTATAAAATTTTTAACAATTTCAGTGAATATTGTTTTAGTAATATTTTAGACATTTTTCTAAAAATAAGCATTGTTTAACTTTAGGTAATATATACAATAATCCATTAACTTAAAGTTAAAACATTTATCAAAGTAGTAAGTTTGCACTAGAGCAAACTCACGATTGATTTCAACATAAGTTGTGAAAGAAGGTAATACTGCAGTTGATGTGAAGATGATGTGAGACGGTAATACTGCAGTAAGATGTGAAAGACAGTAAAAAATTATTTTACGCAGCGGCGTAAAATAGTTTTTAGTTTTTGCTTGATTAAACTCTGCGATGGTGAAAATGAAAAAAATTAATCTGAAAGTGACGTTGCGAAAAGTAAACGAAAACCACATTCGAAATATGGAAAAATTCGAAATGTATAAAAAGAAAAGTAAAGAAAAGAAAAGAAAAGCCTCATACAAAAGATAAGTAAAATTAATAGTCATTAATAGTTAAAATTTTTTTATTTTTTCATTTCTATTATATATTATACGTATTATAATTATATATACAAAAATTAAGTTTATTAATTAATTCTGCACTGAATAAATCGTTTATATTAAGTAAATAGTTATTCATGGTATTCTTAGTTAACATGAAAGACATAGCAATAGGCGTTTGTCACTCTACAAAACAAGAGGATGAAAGCTGTAGTATTTACCATTCATTAAAAAAGCTAATGAGCAAATTAGTCATCGACCAAAATTTCTTTGTCATCTTCATAATTTATGACATAAATGAAATTAATAAAAATTGAACATTATATAGGGGAGAGTATGCACTCGTCATCCTAAAATTCTATCCAGCCAATTTGCTGAATTTTTTCATTTCAAACTCTAAAGTAACATGATAGCAAAAACTTTATTCTTTATTATATTTTTTTTGTGGAAGTGTGTGTTTATGTAACTGCTTTTGTATGTACTTTAAAATGCATAATTTTATTTTATATTTTAGAAACATTAGTGTCACATTCAACAAAACTTGATTTGGTTGATAAGTTAATAGGGGACCATTTGAAAAGAGCTCCATATCGAATAGAATAACAAATAGTTAATTTTGTATTTTTATGTTAACATTATAAATGAATACAAATTGAAAAAACTTTAAAAGTCTTAGTTTTACACCTAAATTTCTTTTTGGTTAAGGACTTTTTTTTTGGATAACATAAGTTATTTACTTAACTTATACATAAAAAATGTTTTTTCTCAGTGGGCACAAGAATGTATTGCAAATGTTTAGTAAACGATTAATGGTCGCTTGAGCAACATTTATGTTTAAAAACGTTAATAAACCTTTTAATAGGAAATTTTTTCCATTTGATTTATTATTTTATATGCACACAAAAATGTCCCAAATCATATGTTTGTCCCAGATGTATAACTTTTTTTGTAAATTTGTAAGTGATGTATATATATATATATGTGTGTGTGTGTGTCTGTGTGTGCATGTATGTATGTATATATATATATATATATATATATATATATATATATATATATATATATATATATATATGTAAATACAACAACTTTGTTTACTTTTATTTTCTACTCAATTCAATTCTTTTACAACTTTTATACAGAAACAAAAAATTCTCGAGGGCGTAATTATGTACAAAAATAGCGTACGACTTGACTAAGTTATTAGTCAAGTCATAAAATGTAAATACGACAACTACAAAAATAGCGTATGACTTGACTCATAACTTACATCAATTAACTTTAATGACAAGAATTTTATAAACGTAATAATAAAGTTTCATAACGATCAGCTATTATCACATCACCCCAAGAGCTAAAGTTCTTAAGTGACATAGTCATTTAAATATGTCGGCTTTGTCCTTTCTCTGGTTGATCGTCTGATCGCTGGTAATAAATTTTCGACGATTTCTCTGCCACCAGCTTCCTCCTCATCGTCAACAACTGTTTCTTCGGTTTCTTCCTCTTGTGTAGCAAAAATGTCTAAATCTTCAAAATCACTTTCATCGCTGTCGATCTTTTCACTGATAATAGTTTCTCTTGAAGCGTTTGAAACATTTGAGGCAGGAGCTATTCTCACATCTCGCACATGTCTTGGTACACCATCAATTTCAATATTTGTGTTTGTGAGTATGTCAGTTACAGTACCAATTTTCCAAACTGAAGTGCACTTTGCATCAGCAGGGCGAACGTAAACTTTTTCTCCAATTCCATAAGTTTCCATAACTCGTTGTGATCTTTCCTGAGTTTCAGTGTTTTTCTCCTCTTGAATTGTTAGACGCCAGACGTACATATTTTTCTGAGAAGCAGGTGCAGATTTCTCATTTGTTCCCACCGTTGGTGTTGCATTGTACCAAAATACCGCTAGTAACGGACATATTTGTGCCCTCGCAGCTGTTCGTTTTACTGTGCGGTGGTTACGCTCCACTATCCCATTCCCTGAAGGTCTATACGCGCATCTATACTTCCTTTTTACACACCATTTTTGACATATGTTTGAAAATTCTTTGGATTTAAACACCGCTCCATTATCCATCAACAGTTCTTGCGGTGGGCCATGCTCCCTAAATACGGATTCCAATTGATTTACTACACTTTTGGTATCTTCGCACGGCAACTTTCTCCAAACTGCAAACCGACTTGGTCCACAGTCAATCATTGTTAAATATGGCGACCCTTTATAGTGAGTCACATCACAAGCAATTCTATACCATGTGTCTGGTACATCTAACACTCCATTTTCCCATTTTACTGGTGCTGGATCAATTGAATTACATTGGCAACAATTGCGAACACATTCTTCAACGTCTTTTCTTAATACGTGGGGAAGTCTTCGTTGCACTGTAAACATTGTCCGATTAACGCCAAAATGATGCTTTGAGTGACAATTACGAATTTCCTCAGCAATACTTACCCCAGCTAGTTCTTTAGTATTTTTTTTTGAAAGTTCATTTATCCAAGTTTTTGGAACTCTTGTCAACACGTCAGCTTTGTTTTTGGAGGACGGAACCCATTTCAATGTGATGTTTATACTATATTCTTTTATTAAGTCTTGCAATAGAGAAAGTCTTCTTTTAATAAGCATTTCTGATAATCCATTTGATCGAACCCTATGACTTTCAGTCAGCACACTTTTTAACCATCCATGAACTGTTACTGAATCAGTGAATACTGACAAATTCTTTATATGCCACTTAGCAGCTAGGTTTATCCCACGCACCACAGCATCTAATTCAGCAATATTAATATGCATGACATCATTTATACTTCGAAGCCAGGCTGCATCCTCAATTATTACGCCATTGTATTCTTTAGCAACCCCCATTGCCATGCTGCTTGCATCACACCACAATGTCGCTCCATTTTGAATTCCTTCAGCATTCCATTTTCCTCTCACAGAATCGCTAACTTCCAATCGGCGCAATATTTCAATCAACCATGACTGAGCTTGATCTCCGATTAGATCATCCCAAGCATCTCCTTGACTATGTCGTTTTATAAAACTGCAGGCAATTCTGAGCCAACCTCCAACAGGATAGTGACCTAACAAGCGTCCACATATCGAAAAAAGTTTCCGTCGTGTTACTTTTTCAGTTTTGATATCTTGTGACTTTGGAATGGTGTTTCCTCGTTTCCAACAAAGCTCTTTTTTTTCATTTCTAAATAGTTGCAAACCCAATACTCGTGCAGTATCACATTGCTCTGGCTCTTTGGTTACCAATCCATAACGCGCCAAATGATTTACGACCTTTTCAACTGATGTTTTTTCCAAATTAACAATTATATCGTCAATGTAGTGGTCAGTTGCTTCACTAATATCTGCATCTAGATTCAACACGCTGCCTAAGATTGAAGACATTATTTTTGGAGCAGAATTTAACCCAAAACCAAGACGTGTAAGATAGTATTTTTCTTCTTTGTAGATTACCCTCTGATGCTCCCACAAACTCGGATCGATGTGTACTTGCATATACGCGCATCAAAGATCGAGTGTTGCAAATTTGTCACCAAGAGTTCTCCATTTTCTAACTTTTTCATCACATGCATCACTTGTGGCATTATGCGAATTAACGTACTGATTCAATTCGCGAAAGTCCAGAACAGGTCGTACCTTTCCTTTATTTTCCTGCTCAACAGCCATTAACGGGACAATCCCTTCTGTACTTTTTTCTTCTTTGTTGCATGGTTTCAACCAGCCATTTTTCACCCATAAGTCCATCTCATTATTAAATTGAGGTATCAACTGGGGTTTTACCTTGTACTGCGCTACAGAATTTCTCAGTTGTGGTTGACCTTGTTTCCATTTATATTTAGCAGTCCACTTTGTACCATCAAAGTAAGCATCAAAATCCTTGTCATTTATACCAACAATTTGTTTCTCTGTATAAATTGAAACAAAACCAAATTCAATTTTTCCATTGTACAAGTGCACTCCTCCACAGCGATTAATGACATCCATACCAATAATAGCATCAATACCGTTGACAACACTTTTTAGAATCATTACTAATGCTTTGAGCTTTTTTCCTTCAATGATTAATGTTACTGTAGCTTCTCCCTCCGTTTTCACAACTTCTCCATTAACAGCCAACACCATTATATCATGTCTTCTAATACGAACACCAGCTTTCCGAGCCATATTGTTTGAGATAATAGTTCGGGTACATCCAGTGTCGACCAGTGCTTTCCCAGCAAAGGTGTTCACCTGCACAGTGCATATTGGAAGCGCCGTTAGTTGTTTAGGGAAACAGCTGGCGCTGGCGATTCCCCATTTGAGTTTCCCTGATGCAACAAACAAAATCTTGCAATGTGTCCAGATTTTCCACACCTAAAACATTTTATCCCATCACTGACATTTTGTTTCTTCGAAAAACAGATTCGAGCAACATGTCCAGATTTGCCACAGTTGTAGCAGATAACATCAGTAGTGGATGGTTTCTTAACATTTTTATGGAACTCAGAGATAGTTGTTGAAACATACTCTTCTTTTGTTTTTTCCGTCATGAGTACTCTTGCATGGTTAAATGCATCCTGTAAACTGATCCCAAATATTTTCACTTGTGCTCGTAGCTGCTTCGAAATTTCACCCGGCAATCCAGTTATGAACGCTCTTAGCAATAATTCTTCGCTTTCAATATCGGCCAAATTCATAAGTTGACGCAAACTGGCCAAATACACATCGACAGATTCACCGTCATTCCATCTCCGATCTCTGAACTGCTCGTAAGCTTGGAAACCATCAACTGCAAATGCATCTAGTAGGGCTTTTTCAATGTCCTTAGCGGAAGTTTTTTGGCTCTCCCCAAGTTGCTCATATAATGCGAACGCACTGCCTTCAAGAAACAACGGAATGATCACTGAAAGATCGCCCAACTTTTGCAGCTCTCCCACCAGCTTGATCTTTTTCAACCACACTACAACATCTCCAGATCCATCAAATTTTCCAATCATTTTTGCCATGGATGCCATACTGCCGAAATAGCTTGTAAATACAACAACTTTGTTTACTTTTATTTTCTACTCAATTCAATTCTTTTACAACTTTTATACAGAAACAAAAAATTCTCGAGGGCGTAATTATGTACAAAAATAGCGTACGACTTGACTAAGTTATTAGTCAAGTCATAAAATGTAAATACGACAACTACAAAAATAGCGTATGACTTGACTCATAACTTACATCAATTAACTTTAATGACAAGAATTTTATAAACGTAATAATAAAGTTTCATAGCGATCAGCTATTATCACAATATATATATATTACATATTTATTTATATATATATATATATATATATATATATATATATATATATATATATATATATATATATATATATATATATATATATTGCATGTAATTTTATTTTTAAGATTTCATTTTAAGTATTTAAAAATGACCACCTTCAAAGAAAGACGTCATTGTAGAGACTTAATACAGCTTTTTAAAATCAAATGTAGTAAAGAAACTGTTAAGTTGCACCACACTCCATTACGCACTGCATCTCGCCACGGTCATAGAAGTCAATTTGTCAAAAAGATAGTTTGATCCAATAATAACAGAATTAACTTTTTCACAAATTGAGTTGTTGACAGCTGGAATTGCCTGCCAGGTGAGATAGTAAATGCTAAAAGCTTAATTGCCTTTAAGAATTAGTTGGACTTGTTCCAAAAAATCCGTCACAGTGCGGCTAAGGCGTTCTATGCAACACAATAATGTTGCATTGTGGTTAACTAACTAATTAACTAACTATTTATTCTTTTTTAAATATACTAAAAAAGTAAAATTATTATTCGCAATTATGAGTATCTGTAATATTTGATGATGGTGTTGAATCACGAACTGAATACAACATAAGCTAAGGCGTGCTAACCGCCATGTTTTTTATTCCCAGTAAAAGTGCTAACAATACAAGGCATGTGTCTATTATGCCGAACACGGATATTACATCTTCCTTCTACAATTTTTTTTTTTTTTTTTTTTTTTTTTTTTTTTAAAGATATGCATATATATCATATAGTTAATAAGTTCTTTATAATATACACAGTTAAATGAAGTCCCTCAAGTAGGCAGGTCTGTTTTTAGTCCTTGACGATCTGCGTACGTCAGGCTGCGGTTCAGTCGATAGAGTTTCGGGAATGATTGTAGCTTCTTCTATTTCATTTCTTGCTGTTTCCTCATTTAAGGTAGGAGGTGTGCTAACTGCCGGTAAATCGTATGGTAAATCAAGTTGCTCATGCTGATATGCTAGTGGTTGCTCATTGGTTTTAATCAGATGTTTACGATTGCGTCGATATACTCTTCCATATTTATCTACCACGTTGTATGATCTGGGTAGTGTTAGTTTTTCTTTAACTGTCACTTTCTTCCATGTTCCATCTTTTTTCATCCAGGCAGTGTCGTTTGCTACGAGATTTGGGAGTTCAGATGCGTTCCGGTCATAGTATTGTTTTTGACGATTTCTGGACTTGGTGATCTGGCTATAAGCATTTTGTGGAACTGCTGGTATAAGTAAATCACGGTGCACAGGTAGGGTTGTTCGCGTTCTTCTGTTCATGAGAAGTTGGGATGGAGAGTAGTCCATACCTGTAAGAGGCGTGTTAAGGTATTCTAGAAGGCCAAGTTCAGGCTTGTCGCATTTTTTTAGTATTTTCTTCATAATTTTCACGCCCATTTCACTGAGACCATTTGATTGGGGGTAGTTAGGACTTGATGGAGTGAAGTTGAACCCATATTCTTTTGAGAAGTTAAGGAACTCTGCACTGTTGTAGGGGTTGTTATCGGCAATGAGATTTGAAGGTATTCCGTGACGAGTAAAAATGGTTTTCATGAACTTGATAACAGAGAATGCCGTTTTGTCAGGAATGACACTGCTCTCTATAAATTTAGAGAAGAAGTCTATAACAATTACATAGATTTTTCCATGCAACTCATATATGTCTGATCCTACTTTACTCCACGGTAAGTCAGGAATGTCGTGTTGAATGATTTTTTCCTTTTTGTTGTTATTACGGTATTTAAGGCATTTTTTGCAGTTAAGTATTAGTTTATCAATGTCGCTTGTAAGTCCTGGCCAGTAAACAACATTTCTAGCTCTAGCTTTTGTCTTCTCGGTGCCAAGGTGTGATAAGTGGAGCTGTCTTAATATGAGGGGTCTCATAGCGGTTGGTATGACTATTTTATTTTCTTTTAGAATTATTCCCTCTGCTATGTGTAAGTTGTTTCTGATGTTCCAATATTTCTTTTCTTCACCGCAAAGCATTTGTTGGTGTAGGGGCCAACCATAAGTTATATAGTTTGTTATTTGAGAGAGCGCAGGGTCAAGTTTAGTGTCGTGCTGCAATTGCTTTAGTCTATTTGTTGATATTGGCAAATTTTGAACTAAAGTGTGGATCATAACGTTGCAGTCCTCATTTAGGCTATCATCCTCGTCAAAAATGTTGAGGTGGGCACGTGATAAATCAGCAATGTGTAGATCTTTACCTGGAACATATTTTACTACAACTTGATATTTTTGAAGTCTTATCAGAAATCTTTGTATGCGAGGTGGTGCTTCTGACAGCGGCTTGTGCAAGATATATTCAAGAGGTTTGTGATCACTTTCTATGGAGACCTGTCGCCCATAGGTATATTGGTTAAAACGTTCACAAGCAAAAACTATTGCTAAAAGTTCTTTCTCTATTTGGGCATATCTCTGTTCTGCTGTGGTTAAACTACGGGAAGTATAGCTGATCGGGTGACCTTCTTGCATAATACAGGCTCCTAATCCATGTGAAGATGCGTCTACCTGAATCTGGACATCTTTTGAAGTGTCAAAGAATGAGAGTACAGGAGAAGATGAAAGAATCTGTTTAATTTTTTCTATAGCACTGGTATGTTCATGGTTCCATGACCAGAGTATGTCTTTTTTAAGCAGCTGGCGAAGGGGAGCAGTTATCTCTGACATATTTGAGATGAATTGTCGCAGATAGTTGACCATTCCTAAGAGCCGTTGCAAATCTGCTTGACATGTAGGTAATGGGTATGCAGATATGGCTTTAGTTTTTTCAGGATCAATTCTTATGCCTTCATGGCTGATTATGTTGCCAAGATACTTGACCTCAGATACTCGAAATTGTATTTTCTTTAGGTTGAATCTGATGTTTCTCTCACGAGCTCGTTGTAGGATTTCTTGGAAAATTGTATCATGCTCTGTATCTGTTTTAGCTGCAATAATCAAATCATCGTGGATAGCCAAAACATTTGGGATATCACCAAAATTAAGTTCAATCATCTCCTGTGCAGCATCAGATGCGCATGATATGCCGAATGGCATGCGGTTGAATTTGTATCTGCCATATGGAGTGTTAAATGTGCATAGCTCTGAAGAAGGTTCATCTAATTTTATATGCCAATAGCAATCAGCCATGTCTATAACAGTGAAAACTTTGTTGCCGCAAAGTTTGCTAGAGATTTCTTCTGTAGATGGAGTGGTTTTGTATTGTCTTAAAACAGACTTGTTTAGTTCTTTCGGATCAATGCATAATCTTAAAGATCCATCTTTTTTTTCTATGATGACCAATGAGTGTACCCAAGGTGTCGGTTTAGAAATTTTTGAGATCACTGTGGCTTTAACTAAACGGTCAAGTGTGCTTTTAAGTTTAGGAAGGATAGTCATTGGTACTTTCCTTGGTGCATGAATGACTGGGATTGCATTTTCAGCAACTGCGATGTGATAGTTTCCTTTAACTAAACCAAGACCAGTGAAAACGTCACCATAATGTTTTAAAATGTTAGCTTTATCAATTTCAACATTGTTAATGTTTAGTATTTCAAGAGATTTGCAGGAACTTAGACCAAGAAGTGGTTTTACATTGGATAGAGATACAAGAAAAAACTGGCACACTCGTGAAATGTTATTATTTTCAACAGTTAGATTGCAAGTTCCTAGTACAGGAATATTGTTTCCTCCATATGATTTTAGTCTGGTTATTGTTTTTTTGAGAGGAGGTCTTCTAGGAATAGAGTTGTAGACGTTGTATGGAATGACATTACATTGGGCTCCAGTATCTAATTTAAATGTTATATTTTTGTTGTTAACTGTAATATTTGCTGTTAAATCGTCAGCACATTCCATCGATGCTGCAACATGATAAATATATAGCTCTGCAACGTTGAGGTTAACTTCCTTTTGATCAACTTGGTCTACAGTATTAGTATTAAAGCGATTGGTTTTGGATCTACATACATTGGCAAAATGGTTTAGTTTTCCACATGCTGTGCACTTTAGGCCATATGCTGGGCAATACGAGGAAGTATGTTGTGATCCACAGTAATAGCAAGGTTTTTGTAAGGGTTTATCGATCTTTAGGGAGTTGAATTTAGTTCTGTTTCCATGTTTGTTTATGGAATCTGCCTGGATTGTATTTTCAAGGGCTTTTAGTTGTATTTTTGATGTTTCATATGCTCTCATAAAACTGATTGTTTTTTCTAGAGTGAGCTCAGTGTCTTGAAGTAGTCTTTCTCTGGCAGCTTTAGAGTCGATACCACAGACTACTCTGTCTCGTATAAGGCTTTCTTCGAGGGTTCCAAACTCGCATGTTTTAGCTTTATTTTGTAAATCAATCAAGAAGTCAGTAAATAGTCTGCTATCTTGGATACATGTATTAAATAAATATCGTTCATAAGTTATGTTTTTTTTGGGTTGAAATAACATTCAAACTTTTGAACTAAAGGTGTTAATTTGTCTTTTTCTTCGATTGTGAAGATGAATGTGTCATATACTCTTAAAGCGTCTTCGCCAATCATGTGAAGGAAAGTGGCACATTGAATATCTTCATTTTTGTCATTGACTCCTGAAGCTATTCTATAAAGATTCCATCTCTGCTTCCATTTTCTCCAGTTTTCTGAAACATTGCCATTTAAATTCATTGCCTCTAATGGTCTAAGTTGTTCCATTTTATTTTAAACACAGGTTTACTTCTGGTACCATGTAATATTTGATGATGGTGTTGAATCACGAACTGAATACAACATAAGCTAAGGCGTGCTAACCGCCATGTTTTTTATTCCCAGTAAAAGTGCTAACAATACAAGGCATGTGTCTATTATGCCGAACACGGATATTACAGTATCAAAGGTCCAGACATAGTTACAGGCAAATGAATGTAAGGTATGTTTGAGCTAAAAATATTATATAAATAAATTCCTTAATAAATGTATGAAGCTATTTCTATTTATATTTGAATGAAACAGTGCAACATGTCACAGTTATTTGCACATAAGAGAAGCAAGTCCTATTATTAAAGTGCAAAAAGTTGCTGAATATAAGTTTATCAAAGAATGTCATCTGGTTTTGTTAAGCATTTTATGTAAATAAATATTTTTTGTCAAGTTTGAAAGTATTTCCAACGTTAATAAATAATATATGAAGTTTTTTTCATCAAGTTTAAAAAACTACCCAAGAAGCATCACTTGAATTTATTGATATGAGGAACGCTTTTAACAGATTTTTTTTTATTTTATTACATAATCAAATTATAACAAGGTTAAAAAAATTGTTAAATAAACTAAAAGTAAAGTCTAGAATTTACCATGAGTATAAATGTGTGTTCAAGTAACACCCTTTATTAGTGCTAGTTGGAATCCATGAAAGATTTCTATAGTATTTTTGTTTTTAGAAACACTGGTGTCACATACAACGAAATTCGGTCGATGATCATTTGAAGAGAGCTCTTGACAGAATAGCATAACAATTATTTTATTACGTTTTTGTAGGCTTTTTTATAAATGTAAGCTTTTTTTTTTGTATGCTTATATTATAAATAAACAGGAAATTAAACTTTTAGAAATTTATTAAATTATCGGGATCTAGACTGTTGCTCCTAAATTTTCGTTTGCAAAAGATTATTTTTTAGCATAACATAAGTTATTTACTGAAATATCCTATACATAAATAAATGTATTTAGGATAATCCTTGAAAAGGTTAAAACGTTTCATTTACACAATAAATACCCATAAAAAAACGTTTTCGTGATACCTTAAAAAACGTTTAAAAAACGTTTTTAGGAAAACGTCCGGTCACCGTTTTTTATATGGACGTTCAAAAAATCATTAAAAAACGTTTTCAAAATGTTCTTGTGCCCACTGGGTTAGAAGAACAATTATTTATTTATTGTAATTTGATTCTAGCGAAATCTGAGGCTGAAAATTTCTGATTTTCCGTGTAACAAAAGTTTGTTTTCCAACTATACCCTCACCAAATGTCACGAGATATAATTCTAATAAGATAATATATGAAAGGAAGATAAATCGAGGTTCCTAGATTTAAATAAACGCTTTTTCAGAAAACGTTACTTACAAAGATTATTCGAAGTAAAAATTTTATTGGAGATTTTCAAACATTTTTGGCTGAGATAGAAGAGCACAAAATTCACTTACAAGAATTTTGCTTATTCAATAATTTTACAAATTGTGAAAAGTCATTGGAATGAAAATCACAACTCTTTTAAAGGTAAATGTTTTTAAAGGTATTTGTGTGGATAAAAAATACATTTTGTTTGCGCATGTAGATCCATAAAATGGTGAGGTCAGTTGCATCATTTGCATGAAGCATTTTATTTTAAAAAATATTTTGATAGATTTCGAAAAAAATATTGTTTCTTGCCATGTTTAAAAAAAGGAGAAGCAGTCAGCTGAACGAAAAAGTAAGGAGGGTGACGTAATTTAACATGTTTAACATATATTCTTTTGCCTATATAAACATTAGTTCAGGATTGTGTCACGAAAAAGAACCTTAGAACCTTAGTTGCTTCCTATATTCTAAATAAAGCCATATTCAGCTTCTTATTTTTGTAAAAAAGTTCTTACTTACAGAAATAAGTTAGAATGTAGGAAACAACTCCTGACCTGCAATAGACTTTGACATATATTATGGGTTATTTCAATACTTATTGATACAATACCAAAAGAATGCTCTCCTGTTACAACCGCTCTAGATTTTTCGCTTTAAAATTTAACTGTTCTAGATGACGAGAATTGGAAGCAAAAAAGAAACACAAAAGAAAACATACACGGAGGAGAGCGCGCTCGCCTACACAATTCATCATTGAATGTAACTTAATGATAAAAGGTGTATTCAATGTAAAACCAAGAAATTGATTAAGTTTCCTACAAGTGTTGAGAAGAAAAAAAATGGAATTAGATTGTAATAATAAAATAAATTAACTAGGAAAATAGTTTAGAAAAAAAATTTTTTTAAATACTTTTACGTACCTCTTTTTCCAATAAGTTTCTGGATTGCTTTTAATATCTCATTCAATTTTTTCCCCTTATTTTCATATAGTTCATAATATATCTTCCCTGAAATGATGATAGCTAGTTTGGAAGAAAGAGGAGGCTTATAATTCTCAACATATATAGGTATGATTATTTTCTTGCAGTGATCTGCATGCGTGTATTCTTTTTCACAGTTAGGTGAATTCTTGTATTCTTCTGAAATAAGTAACAATATAATTTTGGAGTTTGCAACACCTTTTGCCATTTCACTATTTAAATCACCAGCCATATTCTTTTGATCGATCCAAACCTTATAACGGTTTTCGGTCAAAACTTTGTATAAATCATTTGCGTATTCTTTTCCCGTGTTCCAATTATATGAAATCATCACGTCCCATTCTTCGTTTTCTGCAGTCATTTTGAGTCTTCTGGAAAAATATAAGAAAACAGTTATATTTCAATTAAACATCTCTAAATAAAAGTTTTAAACCCTAATGAAAATATGTGCAGTCTTAACACGTTATTTACAAAGCGTTGTTGACTTAAATTAACGTGAAGTCAAAAAGAAAAGAAAGTTTAACTAAACAAAGCAACAAGAAAAATAATTTCACAAACTTTTTTTTTTCAGTTCAACATTCATGTGCTGCAGAAGAAAAAAGAATCGGTCGTGCAATATAAAAGTTCTCTTGAATTAAGTATTCCCTTTTAAATATTCAAAGTTGCTGTTATAAAATATTCTGAAATTTTTGTATATTTTGAAACATGCAATCGAGGTATAAGTAGCATTGACGAACTTAAAATTTTGATAATAATCCGATATGATGCGATTATAAAGTTTTCGAGATAAAAACGATGAAATTTGTTTTTTGGCTTTTAACACTTGTATTTATTGGTTGGTACAAAGTACGAAGCTGCACAAAAATGACATTCCCTCTCATTATTGCAAACTTTCCCATTCCCTCTCGCAATTAAAATGAAACTCCGTTTCTCTTTCATTACTATTCCCATATTGTCGTAATAAAATATGGTTTTGGAAAATTGTTTTCAACTGCCATGCATGCGATTTAATCGTAAAGAACCTTCCTTAACCTCATTTTTAGTTGAAATTGTGGAACAAAAAAATGTCGCTTTCCCTTTTCTTTCACAACCATTTCCGTTCCTATCTTAAGATTTCAAGTGAATTACTTCTCACTCTCATTTTCATGAAATGAATTGGATTTCCACGACTCTGATTTTTACGAGAAACTCTATTGGTTAAAAAGTTTTGATTTTGCTTACGTGCAATTTTTTTGTGAACCATTACACGTTTTATACAAATATGTTAATGATTCAAGTTTGAAATAAAATAACTTGTTTTGGTGCACTCTCGTTTTAATCTGGTAACAAACTTCAAATGGGTCATAAAAAAAAAAATACTCATAAAACACTAATAAGTGTAGGGAAAATTAAAAAGTTTCCCTACACTTTTTATCCTAGTATATTTCCATTACCGTGACTAATGAAAAATTCGAAACATGTTTTTAGTAATAATTCGAATTTTTTCCCAAAACTCATTACTTTGAATATCAATGGAGGTCAGAAACAAATATTTCAAGTTGAGCTTTTGTCCTTTTTTGTAAAGAAATCTCTTTTTTGTAGAATCAGAAAAATATGATACAACATAATTTTTTTGAAACTTTTAAAATAAAACTTCAGTTTATGCTTACATTTAAAGCAAACTGTTATAATTTTATTGAAAACGAAACGTCGAAAATCTGCATTTGCAATTCAGGGGAATTTCCGGGCTTCGGGTGAATAACTTTCTTTTTTTTATCATCTTATGACAAACTTATGTTTTGTATCTGCAATATTGAATATTGTAATTAATGTCAAATTTGGGTTCAACGAATAAAAAAAGTATTATACACAAAGTTTTATTCTACTAAACTTTCGACTTTCAACCGCTGCGCGACAACAACAGCATTGAAATAGAAAATCATTAAATTTAAAATAAAAATGAAAAATGAAGTTTTTATTTTTGATGACTTCCGTTATGTGAAAGGAAATGTTTCTAATGACTTCAATTCATTCACGCTTTTTAAGCGGATTTGTTTCTTTTGGATTTATGTAGATATAAAGGTAAAAACAATAATAATAATAATAATAATAATAATAATAATAATAATAATAATAATAATAATAATAATAATAATAATAATAATAATAATAATAATAATAATAATAATAATAATAATAATAATAATAATAATAATAATAATAATAATAATAATAATAATAATAATAATAATAATAATAATAATAATAATAATAATAATAATAATAATAATAATAATAATAATAATAATAATAATAATAATAAATAATAATAATAATAATAATAATAACAACATAAAAGAAAGAAATTCCAGGTGCAAATAAAAATACCTGAGATAACTGACACTATAACCAATTAATTTACTAGTTTATTATCATACTCATATTATTTCAAATAAGAAAATCTTTTGAAACTGATTCCTTCTAAATATTTCATTACACTTATTATTATTATTACTGTTACATTTTTTCTCATACAGTAAAAACTCCAAGCAAACTTTCGTTATTTTTGCGAACTTTATTTATTTTAAATGAGTCTGTTTTTAATTGAAAAAAATTACACGTCCCTTACACTAATCTTAAACTAGAAAATGCGCAATTTATTTTTAAAATGACATTTGATAAAACTAGATGCCTACCTTCTCGATAATTAACTATGCTCAAGGAAAAAACGCAAAGAGCTTGAAGTGATCTTGTACTGTACTAACCAAATTTTCTGTTCAGATTTTTTGTAGTGACAAGTCACTCCCAAAACTCCTGCATTCGTGTGACAGCTTGAGTGACAGCTTGAATGACAGCTCAATGTTCGCACTGTTGTTTACATGAAGCGAAACAGTGCTTTCATTGTACCCATGCTACAAAAAATAGAAGTCAAAAGCTAACGTAACATAATTTGTTAAAAGATTGTAATTGATCCTATTGGAAAACAAAGTTCACGTAATATGTGAACTATTATTTCGTAAAAAAATCTCGAAATTTAAATGTGCGCAAATTAAGAATAACTGAAAAGGCAGCTTTTTGATGCTAAATTAAAAAAGTAAAGACAGAATAACATAAAATGAAATTTAGAATGTTGAAAATTTTCTTTTATACTGAAGTTTAAAACTGCTCCCGGTGTGAATCTAATACATGAATTAAGTATAATGAAAGCAGTTAATTAATGTATGAATATAAAAATTTATGAAAGCAGTGGTGTTTAACGGCCGGTTTTTAGACCAAATTTTGTTGGCTCACAAGATGCTTTAAATTACAATTTCTAAAAAATTGTTCCACATACTTTTTAAAAATTTATATTCTTAAGTTCTTAAACTTTAGAAACATTTCAACCATCGTCTGTTTCTTAGGCCAATCGCCTGAGAGCAAATTTTTGGAAAAAGTAAAAACGACTTTTTTGTTACGCAGTCTTATCACTTTTTGTGAGTTATATGTAGGAGAGCGCAAAGTTTTGTAATAACATATCATCTTGTTGTTTATTGCAGCTTCATCTTTCAATTCAAGTAAACAAAATGCATTGATTTTAAGTGTTATGTTTGCGTTCATATAAGCTTGTGATGATGTTACAAATGATGTGACAACAACTTTGTGATTCTCTCTCTAAAAAAAGAAAAAACTTTTAGAAAGAAAGAGAAAAAAGAAAGAAAGAAAAAAAAAAAGATTGAGAACAAAAAAGAAAAAAATCAAATAAACTGCTCATCATTTGTACTCTTAAACCAGAGAAACCAAATTAACTTTAAGGAAGTAATTCTCATTTAACTTTTTTATTTGTTGTTGCTGAAATTTTATTTTTCCAATTAATCCTACATTTGTTAGTAGTATTAGTATTAGTAGTAGTTGTCTGGTAGATTCATTTTTTAACCCTTAAAGCACCAAAATTTAAAAGTGTTTAGCTGTTTGTTTAAAAAATTACTAAGAAAAGAAGAAATAAAGAAGATGTATGATTACAGAAATATAGATGTAAAAATAGAAGTATACAAGATGTTAAAATAGCTTCTGTACAGTTACAACTGTACAGAAGTTTTAACCTTTGAAAACATGGGAGTTTTTAGAAGTGTTCCTCCTTTTCATTTAATAATTGACGAGTATTGTGTTATTGATTTTAATTTCTAAGATAGTTTTCAAGTAAGCATGATTTAAACCAATTTTTAGTTTTTTTTTTAACCTGCAATCTTTTCAAAACATTTATCGGTTGTTTCAAATTAGAAAATGTTTTTTTTTAAAGTTTAAGTTTCTTTAAATTTTGTTTTTGAAAAGTCGCTTTATTTTTTTACTTTATTCAAAAATAATGCAGCAAGTTGCACAGATGTTGACTTAAAGTGGCACATAAAAAAGAGGGATTCCTCGATGAAACTTACGCGCGTTTGCAAATACTAAATAACACAGAAAACACTTCTAAAACAAATGATCCATATGTGTATATTTGTAAATATGTGATCCATGATTGTTCTACAATACATTAGGTACTGAAGCTATTTATATTGTTAACAAAAATATTGGTATTAGTTTATTATAACTAAATTTACATTTCGTTTATATTAAAATATAAATAGTAGTTTATTATAATTAAATTTACATTTCGTTTATATTAAAATATAAATAGTAGTTTATTATAATTAAATTTACATTTCGTTTATATTAAAATATAAATAGTAGTTTATTATAATTAAATTTACATTTCGTTTATATTAAAATATAAATATTAGTTTATTATAATTAAATTTACACTTCGTTTATATTAAAATATAAATAGTAGTTTATTATAATTAAATTTACATTTCGTTTATATTAAAATATAAATAGTAGTTTATTATAATTAAATTTACATTTCGTTTATATTAAAATATAAATATTAGTTTATTATAATTAAATTTACATTTCGTTTATATTAAAATATAAATAGTAGTTTATTATAATTAAATTTACATTTCGTTTATATTAAAATATAAATAGTAGTTTATTATAATTAAATTTACATTTCGTTTATATTAAATATAAATAGTAGTTTATTATAATTAAATTTACATTTCGTTTATATTAAAATATAAATAGTAGTTTATTATAATTAAATTTACATTTGTTCAGGGGTGAGCTGCCAAATTTTGAACAGCCGGCTCGCTATTATTTAAAAAAAAAAAAGGTAAATGTAAGCAAGAGCCAAGCACTTCGTATTTTACGTACGCATATGATGTGTGTATTGTGTTGCGCACATGACATGTTTGCGAGTGTGTGGCACATCAGCGCGATGTGCATATTTTGCATAAACATACTATTAAAATGGCTTATTTTTGGTTTTAGGATTTAGTTTAACAAGCGGCTCGCCGAGTTTCAAAAATTTTAACAACCGGCTCGCGTGAGCCGGACCGAGCCGGCTCCAGCCCACCCCTGCATTTGTTTATATTAAAATATAAATATTAGTTTATTACAATTAAATTTACAGTTTATATAAATTGCTTGAGAAAATGAAAATCAACATAAATCTTTTTTTGTTTTGTAAAATATTTGCAAAAATTAAAATCAACACAAACCTTTTTTGGTATTGTTTTTCACTTTAAAAGTTTTTTAGTAAACATATCTTATAAAGTATCACTCGTCACTATAAATTTTATAGAATAGTTTATATTCAAACGACCGTAAAGCGCATGCGCTCCAAACGGCATGCAAAACAACCGATCAGATCAATTACATGTCTGAGTAAACAAGACATCAAAACAACCTTAGGTTTATTCTGAGGTAATGTTTAATATCAAAGAATTAAATTATTGTTTTACGTTATCGAATCAAAAAAAAAAATTGTTAAAAAGTTACAAAATAAATTGTAGTTAACTGATTAATACATACTGATCCGTTATAATGAATATTTTGTAAGATTGTAAACGGCGTCCGAGACGTTGGAGATACAGCCACCCTTTCTGGTCCAAACGTCATAGAAAAACTTTTTTAAAACTAACCAAATTTATGAAATTAATCTTTAAAAGTTTTCCCCGTTTAGGACGTTTGTGAATTACTGAACTCGAAATATTATCTAGGGTTTGAACAATTAATTCATTTAATACCTGATTAAATTGTTTATGGTATTAACGAAGACGTTATTTGTTCTCTATTATGAACGGTGAACAATTTTATGCCCAAACAGATTACACCTCTCCAGTCCCCAACGAGCTTGGTTAAAAGACAGTTGACCACCATTTTACAAAAACTTTTTATTAAAAGGACATTTAACCGATATCATTTCACTGTTTAATATGTTGAGCTTAAAAATATTTCATGTTTCATGAATACTGTACTTTTGGTAAACACTTGCACCTCCCCAGTTTTATCTATAACCTGGTGGCTACTAATCCTATATTATTTTTTTAACTGGAAATAGGCTGTAATACAAATAGTAAAAAACTATTTAATCAGTTACTGATGTAAAATTAACAACTTAAATAAGCCGGTTTTTGAAAAAACATAACAGGAAAATAAACATGGTTATGAACATAATTCGGAGAAGTAAAATGTAAATGTCACGTGAATGCGTTTTTTTCTCTCTTCTTTTTTTAGGATATTTCATTTTTTTAAATTGAATGGCATGAACGCATAGTTATACAAATTTCCACTACATTTTAACGCACATCCAGTTTTTTTATTAACTATATATCCAAAACTAAAAATCTTCATATTTAATCTTTATATTTATAGTGCTTCTTTAAAGCTATTTTTTTTCTGTACTATACATAACACGCACATTATTATATATAACAACACGTACATTATTATATATTACTATTTATAACAACATGTACATTATTTTCACTAAAATTGAGTATTTTTTCGTTGAAACAGTTTTATTGATGAACTAATTTTGGCAAATGATATCTGTTCAGCTATAAATAGTAGAAGTTTTCAGGGTCTGGTCTCATGACTTGTCGTTGCAAATTAAGTTTAAGGTGTAGAGTTAACTTAAAAGGGTGTTGTATTAAAGTTTCATAAAGGCATTTTCTTGAGGCATGTTCTTGAATTACCAACTACGAAAAAAAAAGGTTTTTTCTTCAAGTGTGGTTTCTTTGGACGGTTTGCAATGACAATTTTTTTGTTTGTTAGAAAATTTAAAAAATATATGAAACGTGTCAATATACAAAACCATTGAACTAAGAAAAAATTATTTGGCCAGATGATGAGTTGCACGGAAATGACATTTATAGTTCTTAATCCCTTCCATTACTACGACAGCTTTCCATTGAGCAATTAAAACTAAACTCCCAGTCTCCCCTATCCTCATTCCAAAATTAAGTCTTTAAAATGCATAACTTGAAGAAATGTTGTCGTTTATACAAGACTTTAATAGTAAATAGTTTCCCTAAAACTTATTGTAAAGTAAAACTCATTTTAAAGTAAAACTCATTTTAAAGTAAAAGTATTCCTCATCCCAGCCGGCACATTCAAAGTCGGTTAAAACCACGGTATTTTAAAATATGAAAGAATATAATTGGAGTTATTAGATATTAAAGTTTGAAAAATAAAAATACCGGTCCTCTGCTAAAAAAGCTTAATAAAAGAAAGTCTATAAACCTAAGGCTTCTCTCACTTAAACCGAAATTATTAAAAACAAACATGTAGAAGCGCGATTTGGAGTTAGTGGGAATAGGGTAATAAGTGGTTACAAGTACGTTGAATATTTTTAAAAAACGGCAAAACTGCAAACGGCCCTATTTTCAACCACAATAGAGACAAGACTAAATGCGGACTTGAATTTCACAAAGCTTTAACAAAAAGAATAATAACTTTATACTTCTAACTATATACCTTATATTTTAAAATCCCAGAGAATTTGGTGGAAAAATATTATTACTCATCTTCATTCCCATAGTTGTCTCCATTTCTTGAAATCAAACCAACTTTTGAAGTAAACTTCTAACTGATCATAAATTTGCACTCGTTATCATTCCAGAGGGTGGCACGAAGCCATCGATTTGATCTATCAATTGATCAAATTTTACACAGATTTTTCCGTTTTTGTTGAATATTTCAGAAGTTATTAATCGAAATACATTCCAAACTGGCACACCTTCAACATTCTAGGCGTTAATTCTGAGGTTTAAACGCATTGATATTACCAATGCTATCAAACATTTTTACCGACATCTAACAAAAGTTATTACATCCCAATTATGTTCTGCTTTTTCAATATTTTGATTTTTTGAACTGTATACTTAGATGTCATGGTAACAGACAACTAAAAAAGAAAGAGTAATTTTAAGTAATTTTTATTTTACTGTGTTATAACTCTGAGCAATCATCCCACGTGGTACGGGGTGGTTTTATACATTTGTTTTACATTGAAAATAAATAAACAAAAATTAAGAATTGTTATCATGCAAATATTATCAATCAAATGTGTTTTTCCAGTGAAACATTTTACTTTTTTTTGCCTCCGATTTCAGACAACAAAAGTGACTGCTACATACCTAGTAAAATTTTATTTTGTACAACTATACATTATTACTAGAACTTGAATAATCTTAGCAATTAAAACGTTTTTTTTTTCTATGTTAAGAAAAAGTTAAAGATATAAAGGTAGAATTAAAAAGATATTTTTGAAAAATTTGAAGCTAGATGCAAAAATTTTGTATGAATTCCTGGTCAAATGCTACATACACAGTGTCTCATATATATATATATATATATATATATATATATATATATATATATATATATATATATATATATATATATATATATATATATATATATATATATATATATATATAAACAAGAACAAGAACAAGATAAACTATAAAATTGGTTTTACAAAAACTAGCCATTTAATTTATACAAATTGAATTCACTCGAAAGAGTTTTATAAAAAAAAGAAAAATTAACATTTAAAGTAGTCAACTTTTGCTTTTATGCATAATTGGATGCCATAAGGCGTGGATTCAACAACCTCATGCAACAATCTTTTGACGATTCTGTCCAAATCTTTAATAACTGTTGTTTAAGATTTTCAACTGAAATTATATTTCTCATATTTTCCGTCAGTCCAACTACATACATGATCAATAGGATTTAAATCAGGCAATTGAGCTCACCAAGGAATAATAATGTAGCCTTTCTCATTGAACCAGCCTTGAATAGAATGCGCAGTATGAAGTATGGCGCTATCCTGCTGAATATTCAATTTTTGCTTCTTCCAGAAAACAATGTTGTTGACTATTTTAAACACTTTTCCAGAGCATCTTTGTAGCTTTTTGTGATTCTTCCGGTATATATATGTTAATGAGACTTTGAAGCATTGTGAGAAATACATCCCCATATTCCAGTTGAGTCTCCACCTTCCTTGTAAACTTATTAAAACATTGTAAACTTATTTAACTTCATCACTAAAAATTACCCGCGACCATTCTTCAACAGATCAGATGATTCTTTCTCGGCACCATTTCAACTGTTTTAGGCGGTCTTTTACAGTCATAAGGTTTTTTAATGGCGATATATGAGCCTTTGTCTTTGTTAAGTAATGTTAAGTTTGTTGAGTATTTCTTTGTTGAGTAACATCTTTCTCACTAAAAAGAGGAACTCTTACTCTATTAATAAAAAAAAAGGTTTTAAAAAAATTTTTTGCTTTGACAATTTTATTATTAAAAAACTAAACCGATATCATAAAAAACTTGTACTTGTGTAAACTTTCTGGACACACTGTATTTAACACTCTGCATGTTTGTAAATGGTTATCAATTTTTGGTTATAAACGGCTATAAATGCATGCATTAAAACTTAACGCTTTAAGTTTTAATGGACACATTTATAATCGTCTTTATAACTCTTTGCATCTAATTGACATTTTAAATTCAGTGAAAAAGGTTATAAAGGCAATTGTCCAATGAATTTGAATAGAAAAAAGGGCTTTAAAGTGTCTCTACAAAAATTCACTTTTAAAGATTCATTGTTTTAAGAAAAAGTTTAAATGATGAATTGAATATGTTATGCTTAAAATATTTTATTGAACTCATTGTGTTGCTTTATATTGGTTTATATTTTATCATATTGTATCATATAATATTATAATATTGTATTATATACTATGTTTAATTAAATTATATTATCTTACATTTCGTTATATTTTATTACATAATCATATATAATATAATCCAAATTCATATTGTATAACAATATGAATTTGGATTATATTATATATGATTATGTTTTATACCATATTATATTATTGCGTGTTATATATTATAAATTAATATATTATATCATTTGTACGTTATATAAAAACAAGTTTATAACTTTATTATAAACTTAATACTCTATTATATTACATTACATTATATTATATTACATTTTATTACACTATATTATATTCAATTATTTTAAGATATACTATATTATATCATTATATAGTCTATTATAACATATTTCATTGTATCATTATATATTATATTTTACTATATTATACTATATTATATTATTTTATCAACCGGGTAAAGTTTAGTGTTTAAAAAAACTCTTTTTACATTGTACACAGTAAAAGAAAAATCATACTTGTTACATGGACGAAGACTGCTTCACGTGAACTTACAAAGTTAGCAGAAAAAAATCTCTTCTAAAAAGGAATTTTTTTACATCATCACGGAGGAAAAATCCGCATGCAATTTGGATGTGATTTTCATAAATCTAATCAAAAACTCTTCGCTTCATAAACACTTTACAATCGCCCTATGAAATTGCTCCAGAATCTTTGCACCATATTAATATTTTGTCGATTTTTTTTAAAGTGCTTTGACAAATTTTTTTAACGCTAATGGACTTTTTTTAGGCATTTTACGCTGATTTGGGTATTTTAGAGTTTAAAAAAACGTAAAATAAAACACTTTAGGGTTTATAATGGTTTATAAAAACGTTAAAATAAAATGATAATTTGAGTTTTAACAAATTCACATTTGTAATAAAATACACGAATATATTCAAAAGTGGAATTTTCATTATAAAACAGATCACTAATAAATTGTTATACAATACACAAGTTACATTAATAATCAATTTTAATGGTTATTTTTAATCGGATTGTTTTTTTTTGATTTATTCTTAATTTTCCTAAGTCTGGTTTTGGGGCTTTCTCATCAAAGTTGTATTTTTTTTGTTTGTGATTTTAAAAGTGCATCAACATCAATTTTGACTTTAAAATTTTATAAACTAGAACGCCCCCCGCAGGTTTCTTTTGCAGATGTTGTTGTTGCTGATTTTTGAAGTTAGATGAAAGAAGTTAAATGATGTAAAAATAAATGCAGTTTTAGTACCAAAATTTGACTTTCTAAACAAATTATTTGCCTTATCATCATAGAAACAAAACACTGACAAGAATAGGATTTTTACACTAGAATTTTTATCTGATTGCAAAATAAACATTTAAAGTTTGGAGATGTACTGATTCGGAGACTGTTTTCATGAGTTTCTTAGCAAGAAATAAATTGAATGACATCTGAATTAAGTTTTAAAAAATGGCTTACATGTTCATAACATTACATGCAGCAACAGGGCTTCCTAGATGTCATCATCTGACTCCTGATTTGAAATTGATGAAGGGCTTTTGGTTTCTGAGCAGAATTTGAGCGATATTTGTCTCACTTGAGAGTAGTTGCTCTTGATGAAAAGCAGTTCTTCAGTCTGTAGAGGATCCACGCAATTTCTTCCCTTCGTGACTGTCATGCTGACAGTGCTGAACAAGTACTCAGAGGATGCTGAACTTGCAGGAATGTTCAGGATAGCGAAAGCAGCTTTGAAAAGAATTGGATTGACGTTCCGTTTCGTCACCCAGAACTGCATTGGCTTTCCCATCCATGCAGAAACTGCCTCAACATAATTTTCATAGAGAAAAGATTCTCCGTTTAATTTACCCGCGCTCTTCTTCTGCTTCTTTGGATGGATGAAGCTCAAAGAGAAGCATCCAAATTTTAAGTGCCGAAGGCTGTTATCGACGAGGAATGGTTTAATCTCCTGGTCTTCTTCCCCACTTTTGCGGAACAAACTTGACAAGAACTCTTTGACAGCTTCTTCAGGATCCTTGGCTAATTTCTGGAGACTGAACTTAGCTTCTTTGAATTTGGCTTTCAAGAACTTGGCGTATTTTGGTCTAAAAAATATAAAAGAAAACTTAAAAAGTTAGACTTTGATGGACAAAAAGATTTTAAGGGCAGATGGTCAGACTTTTTACTGAATTTATGTCCTAATATTTACATCTATTTTCATTTTTGGAATTATTCGCAACAATTCCCTCTCATTTCTTTTAATTATTCACATTATGAACAGTTGATAAGCTCCTTTTTCAAATTCAGTTGGTTACCGGAAATACTGCCAAGTTATGGAGCGTTTCTGTCGTGCTCCTTCCTCACTTCCTTAAGTACGGGCATCAGTTTTAAGCGGCCATCGAAGATGACAAATTTAATAAAAATTAGGCAAAATAGTTAATCATATCATTAAAATTAAACAAAAACATCATCATTAACATTAACAATAACTTTGAATGCTTCCCATTATCTCTTGTCTCTTTGCAACTTTCATCAATGCTTGAAGGTAATTAGCACTTTGTGAATTAATGTACTGGCACTAGGCAAAGAAAAATAAACTAATTATACTAAACAATGTATCACCTGTTTATTCGGCTTCGCTTTCATGGGGAGGCAGTTTATCTGGATCTGAACTGCTAAAAGGCTGAGTGAAAATATGATTGTTGTGATATTATGATTATATTCTACTTCCATTAATTTTTTTAGAAATATCAATTATTTTTGAAAAAAATGGACCTTTTTCACAGAATACCTGACAGAACCGTTAGACCTATTGGACCAAAATGGACCTTTTTCAAAGAATACACGACAGAATCGTTCAAGAACTATTATCTTAACGGGTAATTGAGTTTGGGTACCAATAGTATCAATAACATTTGGGTACCGATTACTTAATTGACCCGAAAGATTGAGTCAGGTCTGGTATGAAATGCTTTAACTACCCGATTTTATCGGCGCTATCGGGTAATACTCGTTCGGGTAAACAGAGTTTCAATAAAGTTATTTTCAGCTTTTATTGTTGTCCGATACCCGTTCAGGTTGATTCTCGTTCGGTGCCTATTGAGACCCGGACATTCCTTAGTTTGAGCTGGTGAAACTATATAAGCAACTTTACAAACTTTTATCTGTAAAGCATACAAATGTATACCAATTTTTAGATATCATTCTTTTATTTATCTTTATAAATTTTAAATACTTTTAAGTCAAAACCGACCAAAAGAATGTATTAAAAAAAAAATAAAAACGTATAGGTGAGCGCTGGCGGAACTTCCAAAACGTGGGGTGCAAACTTGAAAAACATGCCTGTGGCCGCCGTTTTTTATTTTCGGGGGTATAGTTCTTTTCTTTATTGTCGATGGTCATTCGTAAAGAGCAATCTTCTCTTTATACGATCAAATTTTGAGATCGATAATTTATAAACGAGTAAGAAAACAATTTGTATATGGGACTTGGTCGAAAAAATCAGCAAACACTGGGTGTTTTACCCAGTCAGTCAATAATGATATTAAACAAAATAATAATTGACAGTAAAAACAAGTAGTAGACCAACAAAATGTAGAATAAGGAGGCCTTTTGCAAATGTGCCATATTATTAAAACACAGTGAGCAGTGAAAACTTGATTCTGAGAACTCTTTCACTAGAGGATTTTCAGAGTTTAAAAACATTTAAAAAATACCGATCTAATTTATGAAAGAAACAAAAAAAAAAAAGATATTAATTTTAGAATACGTAGTTAAAAGATGGAAGTGAAATTCTTTTAAAGTGCAGGTATAAAGTTAATGAAATGTGTGTACATATGTATATATGTATGTATGTATGTATGCATGTTTGTATGCATGCATGCATGTATGTATGCATGTATGTATGCATGCATGCATGCATGCATGCATGTATGTATGCATGCATGTATGTATGTATGTATGTATGTATGTATGTATGTATGTATGTATGTATGTATGTATGTATGTATGTATGTATGTATGTATGTATGTATGTATGTATGTATGTATGTATGTATGTATGTATGTATGTATGTATGTATGTATGTATGTATGTATGTATGTATGTATGTATGTATGTATGTATGTATGTATGTATGTATGTATGTATGTATGTATGTATGTATGTATGTATGTATGTATGTATGTATGTATGTATGTATGTATGTATGTATGTATGTATGTATGTATGTATGTATGTATGTTTGTATGTATGTATGTATGTAAGTCTTTCCTCTCATTATATTAAGAAAATGACCAAAAAAAGGGTTAGTAGGAAGTAGGAAGAGGGCAGTTAGGGGTCAGGGCGGGATTAGGTTAGCTCTGACTACAGTAACTTTTTACAAATCATCCTCATTCAACGTCATTCTCAACCTCCTAAAAACTAGATTATGTCTACGCCTCTTTGAGAGCTATCTCAACAATAAAACAAACAATTTTTTTTTATATTTCTATTATTATAACATTAAATTATTATCATTTTATTATATTTCATTGATTTTTGCAGTATTTAAAAAAATTCTTTCAGTTTTAACAAAGAACAAATATTCGCAACAAAAACTTCAAAAAAAAAAGAAAAATCTTTCCCTTTTTGTTCACATTTCATATTTTAAAAGAAATTTGTTTTCTTTTTAAATTTACTAAATATTTTACATCATATATAATTCTTGCATTATTTATACATTTTACATTTTTCTTTAACATGTTAAAAATATTTAAACAATCAAAAGTATTTCGTATCATTTCAACTTTTTCAACTCTTTGATGTTATAAAAACTTTCTTGTATTACATATACTTTTTACATATTTGTAGTTGTATTTATTTTTTATTTAACATTTTAAACATTTTTTCGTGTGTCTTTAAACTCTTCGATAATATTAAAAATATTCTCCACAGTAGGGTGTTTTAATATTATCGAAGATAACATTAAAACACCCTACTGTGGAGACAATTGCAGCCCATGCCATTCATATTTACTTTGCTTGTGAAAGACTTTTATAAGCATAAATTGTGTTTTTTTTTTCTTTTAGTATTGGTAGGTTTTTCTTAAAACTAAGTTTTAATATTATAACAGATCTTCGCTTTGGTGTTTTTGAGCCATCTGTGACTTTTCACCAAATCTTCTCATTAAAACATCTTTGAATTATTTAATCCAGTCTGCCAAATTTTTGTGACAAACTCAATGACACTCGAGCTATGTAGGCATCTTTTTACACTCAAATCAACTTTTTCAACTCTTCGATGTTACTCAGTAGGCATTAGATGTCCTTATCTAACCTTGGACGTTTAAGGACGTCCAATGCCTTCTGGGTAGATAAACTTTCTTGTATTTTACCTTTTTCATATTTACATATCTATTTATTTTTTATTTAACATATTAAACATTTTTCGTATTGCTTAACTTAAACACTTCAATGTCATAAAAAGATTTTCCGCGGTACCAGATCTTTAACTTCTTGAAGTTCGAACCACGAAGCCATTCACAAATGTCGTCGATGAACTTCGTATCGTCGTGAAGATGAAGAGTTAATTCTTCAGCGAGTCGAATCCATGGGAGGACGAAACCTTCGAACTCGTTCTTTGATACAAAAGTACCCATGATGTTTATCTCCAACCATTCAATCTTATGCTTCGGTGTCCATTCATCGATCTTCACTGGATGAAATAAGTAGACACCGCGAATGTTGGTCGAACAGAAAATGATAAGTTTTTTTTCATCTTCAGATAAAATATTTTTCTCAACATTTAATTCATTCAACTTGCATCCTGCGTCTAAAAATTTCTCCATGAAATATTTCTCATGTGAAACTTCATGAGCAGTTTTTCCATCGAATATATCAATCTCCCATAGTTGTTTATCGATTGACCTTTTCATATCCTCTGTTATCGATGCCTGCGCTTCAAATAAGCATTCCATGAACATCTTTTGATTTTTAACTGAATGATAATAACATATTAATGATATAACTAATAATTATTTATTTGCAACAATAGTTATTCAAGAAAATCAAATTTTCAAAAACTTGAAAACACAATATCGTGTTTGATAAATATAAAACAGATATTATCTTCTTTATCTAAGAAATTAAAACACTCCAAATGATCACAAATCAATTCAAAAAAAACTTTTATTTATTAAATATTTATTAAACAAATAAATACTTTACGAATTACAAAACTGAAATATTTATTGAAACTTGTCGTACGCTGTTTTCAAACTTTGGCTGCGCTCCAACCAATAAAAATACGAATATTAAATCAGCCAATCAAAAGCTTGGTCAAAAGCATAAAAAGAGCGCTCAACTTTATTTAAAAGTCGCGCGAGATTTTTGAAACAAAAATAATTTACCTTCAAACTGAAATAAAAACACTTTCAATTTCTATTTCTTTGCTGTAGCAACGAAAGATGTTTAAAACTAAATGAAAAGTATATCAGTAACAGTGGAATAAATTTGTGAAAACGGTAGGAAATTAAATTTTTAAAGTTTTAAACGAAAAGTACCGTGTATGAACCCATTTCTTTAATGGTCAACTTTTTTAAAACTAGTTTTGAGGAGAAAAAAATCGAAAACTCAATTTAATGTGACCAACTAAAAAATTAAAACTTTTCAAAGTTATAACTTTAGGTAAAGAAACAAAAAATCATTGTATTAACTGTGTTAAGATTAAAAGTGAACTTGTTATCGCTTTTTCCCTAAAATCCTAACTAATAGCATGGACGTGTAAGAGATGGACGTGCAATCTATTGTTTTACATCAAAGAGGCCGCAGAAATCAGCAAGTCATGCGAGTTTCCGACAAACTCTAAATTTTCACGCGTCAACAAAAAAATCTATTAAAATGGCTGCCCACAGTTTTAAAACAGAAATTCTGATCACGAAGTATTAGTTTAAACTTTTATAGTAATAAGACTGTTCAGGATAAACTAACTACTTCACGCGTTGACTAATTACTAAACAAGTTAGCACCAGGTAAAGGAAGTTAGTTGTCGGCACGAAAAGATTTACATCATTTTTCCAAGATAAACATTTGTAAATTTGGGAACTTTTTTCGTGTAAACAAAGTTCCGTCAATAATAAAATGGACCAGTAAAGATATTTTAAAAATGACTAAAAAAAGTATAACGAAATATAAAAAAGCTTAAATAAAACTTTTTGTCAAGGCCTGGTTTCATTCAACTCCTTGGTCCTTCATTCACCAGACATATTTTTGTGTATTTTTTGAGTATTTTTTCCGATATGTCGCTATTTTTTGCCTTGACTACTCTATAAGCTCCATAATATATATTACTCTATGCATTATTTTTGAGTAGGTGTATTTTCTAATGGAATTTTTTATAATTCATTTGATGATGTAAAACCTTGTAAAAAGTTATTCAAGTTTACAATTATCTTGCAAAATGTGGCCGAATATTTCATGTTTTCGTTTTTCATGCCATATATTATTTCATCTGTCATAAGAAGCACACAAAAACCCATTTGTTTTTGTCAAATAAAATTTAGTTTATATATAGCTGGTAAATCATATAATGTTAATATTAAATACTTAGTTATTCTTGCGGTTTGCCATAAATTGGCTTTGCTGAATTCTTTAAAACTGTGACAAATTATTTTTTTCTTTATTTTATTTACATTCATTTCATGTATATTTATCCTTAACTGTATATATTTCTGTTGTTAAACATAAAAATAGAAAGTTCTATAATATGTATAAACTAGAAGTCTACAGCAATATAGTAGATGGAGTTGTTCCTTGGACACAAAACCAATATGCTCTAGGTAGCTACAAAACTAGTTGATATTTTGTATTATTTATTATATCTTTAGTTATACATGTACTAAAGTAGTTAAGTAAATGATCTCAATTTCTATATCATCATCAGCGTTATTTCTTAAAATATTAAGAATGTCTTTTTATATAAAATTAAGCTTAAAACCTCATTCTATTGCTGTTATCTTGAATAACTAAACGGAAGTTGATGTGACTGGCGATTTTCATCGATGAAGCAACTCAACTCTTGCAGCGATGCTCTTGTTTGAAAAACGGCAGTTTGCGTACAGAGTTTATTGAAAACTCAACTAGAGTGAGGGTTTAGTTGTAATTGATAACTCGAACTTGGAATATGGAACTACAGTTAGCAATTGTTGTCTTTGCTCTATTTGTCATGGTACGCTTTAATTATTCTCAGTTCTCCTGAGATTATTTAGAGCATCTCAAGACAATTCTTAAAAGTAAGAACGTCAATAAAGTTTTTATACTTTTTTTAACAGTGTAAATTCCAAGAAATGAGGGATTAAAAATATTCTCTGAGACATAAAAAACAGGGATTTTCATGCTGCTGCTGCCACAAAAGATCGATGTGATCAAATGACAACTTTGAAAATCCTATTACATTCAATTTTATCAATTCTTGACATTAATTAAAGTATTTCTAAATTGATTTTTTTTAATTTTTTTCTTCCTCTTTAATATACTAAAAAGAGATATTTCCGTAAAGCTTTAAAGATGAATAGGAGGTGGGTGGGGGAGGGGTGTTTTAGAGAGAGTGAGAATTGTTTACACAAAAGAGTTTACATAAAACATGAATAAGAGGTTATTTGGGTGTAACAACCGCTGAGTTGATCTACTTGTTTGGCCGATCGAAGTCGATTTTCGAAGGCTAGTAAAGTAAAACACAAGTATAAATGATTCTATTTTTAAAATTCTGAGATGCTTTTATCACATTGAAAACTAATTTTCACAAAGAATTTCAACGGATCAGTGAAAGCATAAAATTTACTCTTTTCAAGTCAAACCACACGAGCAACACTTCAATTAATTTTTACGATTTCAATTTTACAAGGAAAATAAATTTTTTTTAATATAAAGATTTACTATTGTCTTATACACTTTTCTAACCTATTGATCCCTAGTAAATTGATAACTAAGAACTATTTCTAAAAATTTAACAAATTAATAAAACTGACACTGAAAACAAAAACTCAGGAAATAAAAAATATGTTAAAATTAAAAGTTTATCATAAAAACGAGGCTAACAAATAAAACAGATAAAACAATCCACCTAAGTAACAAACGCAACTGATAATAACATCATTTACACTACAATTACTAAAATACTGAATCTCTATAACATACTGAAAATCATGAGAGTCATTTTCTTAGCAAAACAGACCGAAAAAACTCATGTCATAAAAATTTTCACTATTACCTTTCAGTTATTGAAACTTTCTTCAAAAGAAATTTTTTCCCGTGTTTTTATAGAAAGTAGATCATTTTTAGCTAGAAATGCTCAATAGCAAACGAGAGAAGAAAAGTAGTCGAATTCATCAATAATTTTAAATTTGTGGCGCGGGAACAAACCGATGAAATGTTCTCGAAAAGAAAAGCAATCGCATTTTCAAAGCTTTGATCACGTAAAACCTTCCCTAAACAAATTAAAATTATAAATAATTCTTACTTCTATATGGATGAACACCTTTTGGTACAAAGTCTAAAAAGTAAAAATCACAATTTATGCAATTTTATTTTAAGAAAACTTCTTATTTAATCAGAAATGAAAACAAAAAAACAGAAGGGGAAATAAATTTAGGTCGTTTATCCTGTGGCTCAGCAAAAGCACAAAAAGTGAAACTTGTAAATTTATATTTTTTGGCTCCAGCAATCAATATTCATTCTCTAGTGATAAGGAATCAACATTTTTTTCCAAATTTTGATTATGTTATTGTCTTGTAACCATGTTGAAAAATCAAAGCTGGTGTTTTTATTAATGGTATGGTAAAAAGCAATAAAATTTCTTTGCAATTTCAAAACTTTAAAACGCCTTCTGCCTCTTATTTAGGTCTTTTTCCAAATAAAGATCAAAAAGGAATGTTATTCATCATATACATATCAATACTCATTCTCTAGTAATAAGGAATCCACATTTTTTTGCATATTTTAATAATTTTATGGTCTTGTAATCTTGAAAAGTCAAAATTGGATTTTTTAAGATAAAAAAAAATGTTCTGGTAGTGTAATAAAGTGAAATATTGGTGTTAAATTATTTATGGTATAAAACAATAAAACTACCTTTAAACTGTGCATACCGTTTAAACGCTTACGTTAATCTATTTTTTAAAAATTAATACTTTTTATTATTTTATTAATTTTGACATATATTAAAGAATCTAGAAGCAAAAAACCGATACCTATCATTTTTAAAATGATATGCATATAAATAAAATTAACAGATATGTTATGTTCATGTCTGAAATTTTTAAAGGAGCATTTGTTGCAAATGCTGGTCAATATATTTTTTTAAAAATGACTTATTACCAAGTGAGTTATCTTAAATATCTAGAGAATTGTTATTTTAAAGGAGGATAAATTATTTAAATTTTGTAAATTAACACTGAAAAATATTTAACTTAAGAGTAAAATAAATGTATACTCTCACTTTGTACAACTTTATATAAGTTATTTAAAATTTAATTACCTAACACTGGGAGTTTTTTAATTTTAATTTAAGTAAAAAACTTCTTGTTTGATGAGAAATGAAAACAAGTACGAGGAGAAATATTTTTAAATAACTTATTCTGTGCTTAGCTAAAACTCAAAAAGTGAAATTCGTAAAACAATATTTTTTGGTTCAAGTAATCAATGCTCATTTCTCAATGATAAGAAATCCACATTTTTTCCATATTTTAATTATGTTATGGTCTTATGATGATGTTGAAAAGTCAAAATTGATATTTTAAGGTCAAAAACAATAAAGTTCTAAAGGAACAATATAACTTTCGAACGCTACCTACCTCTTATACGTATATAAGTCTTTTTAAGTTAACTACATCAAGTTAACTGAATAACAAAGCCCTTTTTGTTTTGGAAGGAACTATCTGTACTTGTGACAGAAATTGATTTCTAACCAATTAAAATATTTCCTAACAAAAGGTTGCCAATCAGCTAGGTTCACTAGTTCAATCAAATCTGCCAAACTATGAACTTAACTTTGTATAGTTACTTTATGATTTTATTAACCACATAAAAAATATTTTTAGGATGTTCTTCCGGAAATATTGAGTTGTAGATAGAAAAAACTATTTAAATCAACCGTTTGCAAAACTTTACAATTCCATTCATTTATTTGAAATCAAACTAAGTTGATTCTTATTACATTATGTCCCTGTTCACATGAAAACAAAAAAAATGTTAACAAAAAAGAAAAAACTTTGTAAATGTTTCAACCTTTTTTATTTTACATTTTTTAAATTTTCTATGAGAAACATGTTTTAAATATTTAATAATTTATCTTAATTTATGATATTGATTGGTATACTTTTTAGTCTCTTATCTGTTTTAAATATTGTTTCTGATGGCCATCATTCTTTTGCTGTTTTTTTTTTCAGTCGATTGATACTTTTAATTTTACAAAAACAGTCCACATATTTAAATGTAATATTACAAATTCTTTAACTTAAACAACCAACTTACCAAGCACAGCATGAAGCAATGGTTTTCTTTTTTCATTTGAAAAAAAGGAAAATCGCTGTAATTTCACTATAAAACACAAACAAGACTATCAAAATGAAGCCCAAAATTATTTCTAAATTTTCTTAATACTTTTCATGAACTTACCAAGCATGGAGTTAGACGCTTTCAAGTTAGCAAGCAATCTCAAAAAAGGTCCTCCTTTTTCATTTTTCAGTCCACAGATCATTGGCAAGCAGCTTCGCAACTTTTTATTACTGAGAATCTCCTTAGAACTCAAATTAATGTGCGCATGTATTGAAGCACAAAACCCCATCAAAGTCAGGTGAACAAACTGATAATGACGACCAAGCTGTGATTCAACTTTTTCAATGAAACCCAAATCATCATTTTCAATTTTATCAATGTCATTGATAAGTACTTTAATTTCCTTTTCAGAAAAAACCACTTTGCCTTCATTAAACAAATGAAAAGCAACTTTACAAACTTTTAAAATGAATTGCTTGCTGCTCTCTTTTTCCATCAACTTGTAAACTGGTTCTTTGTTTCTGTTTATATGCTTTTGTAAAAAGTATAGAAATATACAGCAATACAACTCCGCTGTAGTCAAGAATGAATAATAATCACTGAGTATGGATGAACCAATGATTGTACACATTGTTGCTAAATAAAAAGGGACAGATGCCATTGCTTTTGCAATGTGAGATGACTTAAGAACGTTTTTTATGGCTTCTTTTGCATCTCCAACTCTTTCTACATACTCATTTATTCCCACTTCATTAAAACCCATTATTTGAATGGTCAACTTCTCACTACACTCTCTCATTTTATTTTTGTATTGTAATATAGCTCCAACTCTTCCTGCAACAACACATTTGTATTTTTTAAAGTCCAAAACATCTGCTAACACATTAACAATGGGTTTTTCACTAGGAAATAATGGATTGCGATATATTAATTCATTCAAATAAGCAAACTCATCCAACCCATCTACCACAAACAATATTGAAAAGTGTTCACAAATATCACATTCTTTAAACACATTTTTGTAAAAAACATTTAGCAGCTCATTTATGCTAGCAATATTTTGATGTTGATTTAACTTTCTGCATTCGAAATAAAGAACAAGATCTACATTTTTTCATAACTTATTACTGGCCCAGTCAAGTAAGCATTTTCTGAGCAAACAAGTTTTTCCAATTCCAGCAATACCAGAAATCAAGAGTAAAGGCAGTTCTTTTGAAAATAATTCATAAAACTCAATTGATTTATAATTTCTTTGTTTGCGAAGAAACAACTCTCGCTCAGCAATGTTTACAGTATCTCTCTCTGTATCATTTGCATCAACGACTGTCAATTCCACAAACCTGTTTAAAAGATCAACATAAGTGGGACTTATTACATTGTGCTCAAGTTGATCAATTTTTCCATAAGTTGTTTGATAAAACGTCTTTAGTGTTCCACACATTTCTGAAAGAATATAAATTAAAAAAAAATCATTGGTACAAGTTTAGTATAAGAAACCTGATTCCAAAATATGAAAAAAATCTTTTAACAGATTTCTAATATTGAAACAATATTTCTGATATTGAAAAATACACAACTGACAACATTTAATCACATTAATGGTTTTCATTAAAATCAAATGATTTTATTTAAAAACATTAATCAGAAACTTTTTAAGATTAACTAAAAAGTACGGCAAGTTAAAATGACATCAAATGAAAGATTTAAGTTTTATAAATCATTTTATACATAGAACAATATAAATGCTTCAATTTTAAAAAACTTGGTTTTAACAACAATTCTTTATTTTGTAAACAACTTGTTTCTATTTATTTTAGTTTACTAGAAAGTTGCTCTTTTTTAATACAACATTTTTTTGCCTATGTTTATTATGTGAATTTTAAGTTTATTTTTATTATGCAACATTTTTTTATTTTTTTTTGTACTGTTATGAAAATAGACAATAAAAAAAGATAAACAGATAAAACTCTTTAACTTTTTTATTGCTGATAAACTTGTATAAAATGGTAAATTGATATGTTTGCTACATTTGCCATAATGCATTTGACATTGCTTATCTAATGAGACTGACTCCCCAGGCAAATTCATCATGCTTAATTGGAAATAATGAAGAAGCTTAGGAACATTGATCAGACAAGGAAAGAAACTAAAAATAAAGAAAAAGATCAATTTAAGATATTAGTGGACTATCAATTGCACAAAATTCAAACCCTAACCTTTCATTAAAAATAGAAAAATAAGTAAAGTTTTAATATGTAAATTTACAGGTCTAAATTATTGCTGATAAACTTGTATAAAATGGTAAATTGATATGTTTGGTACTTTTGCCATAATGCATTTGATATTGCTTATCTAATGAGAAATTGTTTGAGTTAAAAATCTTATAATTGTTTGAGTTAAAAATGTTATAATTGTTTGAGTTAAAAAATGTTATAATTGTTTGAGTTAACAATTCATGAGTTCTTTAAATAAAAGTTATGGATGTAACAGAGAGTGAAGATTGGTTTAGTTGATTCATGAACTAAACCAATGCACTTGGCTAAACAAAGCATTTCTATTACATACAATAGAAATGCTTTGTTTAGCCAAATTTAATTTAAAATATTGACTAAAGGCCATGGATTTTAAAAGCAAAAGTGACCCAACTTGTATACTATTATCTTATTTTGGGACTACTCAAAAAAACTTTCTTCTTGCTTTTTCTCATTAATCGTTCATCAAAATATTCTTTCAAAACTCATAAGTAGAATTTTTAATATATAAATTTTAAGATGAAAACCTAAAAGTGCTATGCAAAGAACAGTTTTAAACTTGAATTTCTTTATATTTTATTAAATGGCTACTAGATATACAAAAAAAAGCATGCTTTAAAAAAATAGCATGGTACACTTTACATCTGTTTGTTTTCTTTAGATAACATTATGAAGTATGAGTAGTTTATTTTTCGCAATTTTTATTATACCTAATAAATAAATCATATACTGAACACGGAGAAACATTAAAACTGGAAGAACTCTCTGAATTCAATGCCAAAAAACTGGACTTTCAGGGAAACAAATTTTAATCAAATTTAAAGACATTATAACTTTTACCCTGTGAAAACTTTTAACTTTCCTTAAAGTAAATTTTGATGGATTAAATTTATCCTTTTGATAGTTGATGAGAAAATCTAAAACTACTTAGACACTTCTTCAATACAATGTTGCCCTAATTGTCATGTCATGTTCTCTAGGATTTCACTACTACATACTTTGGTAGGGAAAAAATTGACAAATACTGCAATAAAACTTACAAAAAATCGTAAATTCACAAATTATTAGAATATGTTAGCAAAATCATCAGTATATCTGATATATTATTCTTACAGTAATCTAATACCTTTTTGTTTCTTACACTAAATTTTAGTAAAAAAATTGAAAATGGATTTACAGCAAAATGAAAGTAATCAAATATTTTAGATAAAATTAATAAAATAAAACAAACTTTTAAACCTGCTTAAAAAAATTCCAAACTGTAATTGAATTGCGTGAAGAAACTATTTACGGCGGATTTGATTGACGTAGTTTATTTGATATGTTGTAAATATAGTTTAAGCGGTTTATTTTATGAGCATATTTGAGGTTCTTTGTATAGTATAAATTGAAGGAAAACTTTTTGTAAAGGGAATTTTAAGGAGAAGAGAAAATGTAGAACTGAAACGTTGTGTTCGCTGCGAGAAAACAACACAAACAGTATAAATACAAATATAATCAAAAAAATTTAATTATAAAGAATAAATCTTTCATGAAAATCAGCAGCAGCATTAAAAATTAGATATAAAAATTCAAGAGATTTATGAAAAAAGACTGGGGTTTAAGAAAAATTATATTAATTTTTCACAAGAATAAACACAAAACTAATGTTCAACAATGATTAACAGCTGCATTTGATACAACCAACTTAATTTTAACACTAAAGTGAAACTAATGCACTATCATTTCTAATAGCCTACAATTACCTTCATTTAAATCAAAGTTAGGAACCATGCATGAATCAAATAATATACCAGGAGGAAAACTAGAATATTCACAAGATCAAAATAATAGTTGTTGAGACAATGTGTAACTGTTACTGTCAATTATAGTTTATAAAAGCCATACATTTTTATCTATTGAGTATATAGTAAAGAAAAAGAAAAGGCAGTTATTAAAACTAAAATATCAGCACTAATCAAAATTACTTTCAAATTACATTTCTTATAACAGAATTGCATAATATAAAATGTTATTGAAACATCAATGAAACATCTCATCATGAACATGAACTCATCATTACATCAAATGTTATTGAAACATCTTTGAAACATCTATGAAATATCTCACCATGAAAGAATATTAAATAATCACCACTAAAAGATGCATGAAAATATGCAATCTTTGGATTAAATAATAAATAAAGTAACAAATTAGTCAAAAAATTTCATCTGTTCAGTTTAAATAAACACATTAAATTTTTAGATTCTTTCAAAATTTTCTGTTTAGTTATATTTTTTTAAAGTACAGTTTTAATTTAAAAAATTTATTGCATCTGAAGGATAAAATGTACCATAATAGTTCTTCATGAGCATAAAAGTTGCACAAATAGAAAACAAAATGAAGATTCTCAAATTTAAACATTTATATAAACACAATTAAAAAATATTACCCAAATTTATATATTTAACATTTTTATTTAACATATCAAAAATATTTAAACAATCAAAAGTATTTCGTATCACTTTAACTTTTTCAACTCTTCGATGTTATAAAAACATTCTTGTATTACATATACTTTTTACATATTTACATTTGTATTTGTTTTTTATTAAACATTTTAAACGTTTTTTCGTGTTTCTTTAAACTCTTCGATGTTATTAAAACATTCTCCACAGTGGTCAGTAGAAATCATCAACCTCCTGAAATTCGAACCACGAAGCCATTCGCAAATATCGTCGATGAAGTTCGTGTCGTCGTGAAGGTAAAGATTTAATTCTTCAGCGAGTCGAATCCACGGGATGAAACCTTCGAACTCGTTCTTTGATACGAAAGTATAGTGGGTGCTTATCCGCAACCATTCAATTTTATGTGTCGGTGTCCATCCATCGATCTTCACTGGATGATTTAAATTGACATCACGAACGTTGGTCGAACATAAAAGGAGGAGTTTTTTCTCATCCTTAGATAAAATATTTTTATCAACCCATAAATGGTTCAACTTGCATCCTGCGTCTAAAAATTTCTGCATGAAATATTTCTCATGTGAAACTTCAATAGCAGTTTTTCCATCTTTTATAACAATCCCCCACCGACGTTCATTAATTGATATTTCAAGTCCTCTGTAATCGACGCCTGAGCTTCAAAGAAGCATTCTAAGAACAACTTTCGATCAACTGAAGAAAGACCTTCATATGAAGAATTTTATATTTAGATCAATATCATAAGAAAAGTAGTCAGTCTGACTAAAGAAGACTGCATATTGCTGCATATTGATTAAGTAAAGAAACCAAAACCAGAAACAAAACAAAAAAAAAAACAAAAAAAAAACTTGCAAATCTGATTTCTTCAGCGCTCTATATAATTTGTTTCATTTCATCATTAAACGTAACATCATCGTTAAACAATAACATCATTAATATCGTAATAGCATCATTAAACAACTCATACTTTAAACATTTCCTATAACATATAACATTGCATATAACAATCCCAAAAGAGCCATTATATCTCTTTCGAGTATATTTTGCAAACTTATTACAGAAATAGATTTCTCTTTAGTTTTAAGGGTAATAGAGATTAATATGAAACTTCAATTTTCGTAGATTTTTAAATATTGCTGTCCGCGTATGGTACACATAGGATACAAGCTTGTGTATTAACTGCAAAGTGTAAAATCCAAAACGATGCGTTGAAATGAGTGATTAAAAATATTCTCTAAGACTTAAAAACAGGGTTTGTCGCGCTGCTGCTACAAAAGTTCTAGAAATATCAAAAGATCATTTCAGCACTTTACAGCCACACCCCTAATGTTTTTTTATCTGAAAAACCCAACATCGAGTAACAATCTGAGTTTCAAACTTACAAGGAAAAGGAGTGTTTTTCAATATAAACATTTACAATTGTCTTCTACCTATTGATACGTAACAAATTGATAACTAATAACTATTTTCTCGCAATTTTAACAAAGTAATAAAATTGATACTAAAAAGAAAAGATCAGAAAATAGAAAATATGTTAAAACAAAAGTTTATCATAAAACAAGGCTAACAATTAAAACTAACAAAACAATCCATCTAACTAGATAACAAACGCAACTGATATTATCATTTACACTACAATTAGTAAAATACTGAATCTCTATAATATACTGAAAGTCATGAGAGTCATTTTCTTCGTAAAACAGACCGAAAAGACTCACGTCATAAACCCCAAAAACCCCTATTTTGATGTACTGTTTATGAGTCATTTTCTCATTCCGTCAACTCCGTTACTGAAATTTTGTCCTACAGCTATAAAAACCCAATTCTGGTACAAGTAACATAAAAAACAGCACCGTGGGTAGTAATACTTATCGTTAATGTAAACTAGCTTTTTATCGGATATTTCCAACTAAAATTTAAAATTTTGTGTGCACAATTGTTAATCAAAAATGTCCACTCCGTAGATGTCCTGCATCTAGGACTATATTGTTATACTCAATAATTTTGTATTAAGGCTAATCGGGGACTTAATTTGGTGCTTTAGACATGCTAATATATGGTATTTTAATACATGTATTAATTTACACCTTATCCTGTTGTAGCTCTTGTCAAAAACTTGCTGTCCCCACATTTTTTGTCCACTCCGTTATTACATTCTAAAATAGTCACAGGTTTGTAGTTTTTACTTATTTACTAATTAAAACAATCAAAAAAAGTCCAGTTCTATGGAATTTATTAACATTTAATTTTTTCTGTTAAGACAGCTGTCAAAGAGGCATGGGCGTAATATAATTTTTAGAATGTTGAGTATGATGTTGAAAATGAGGGTGATTTGTAAAAAATGACGGTAGTCAGAGCTAACCTTATATTGACCCCTAACTTCCCTTTTCCTAAAACTACGTTTTTTTTTGTTTTTTTTTGGTTTTTTCATAAATTAGATCGATATTCATTAAATGATCAAAGTTTTTAAACCCTTAAAATCGTCGAGTGAAGAAACTCTCAGAATCAAGTTTTCACTGCTCACTGTGACTTATTAATATGGCGCATTTGCAAAAAGCCTCCTCCTTTTGTTGGGCTACTATTTGATTCAACTGTTTATCATTTTTTTTGTTTAATTTTACTATTGGCTGATAGGGTAAAACACCAAGTGTTCGCCGATTTTTCGACCAAGTCCCATATAATAATTATTTTCTTTCTTGTTTTTTGATAAATTATCGATCTCGAAGTTTGATCGTATAGAAAGAAGAGTGCTCATTACGATGTCCTTAAAACGAATAACCTCCGATAATGAACAAGGGAGCTTTTGGCTCCAAAAATAAAAAACGGCGGCCACTTGCGTGTTTCTCATGTTTGCACCCCACGTTTTTGAACTTCCGCCAGTGTTCGTCTCTATGCTTTTTTTTATTATTATATTCTTTTTGTCGTTTTTTGACTTAAATGTATTTAAAATTTAAAGACAAACAAAAGAATGATATCAAAAAAATATAGAAAGTTTACATTTGTATGCTTTACAACTAAAAAATTTTAAAGTTGCTCATGTAATTGTTCACATTTCGTATAAATGTTTCAATTTATTGATAGGCATGGGCTTAAAATTCTAGATATTTTTGTGCTACGTTATAAAAGAACAGATAGTTAATTTTACGACGTTCTTACCAGAATCAGAAGTGTATAGCACAACTGGCTTTTTCTTTTAGACCTATTCTTAGGTTTAGCTGATGAGCTTAGCTTCCTCTTTCCCACCACGTGGTTGGCCCGCAAAATTTTCTTTTGAAACATACTCATTAGGATTGACGAGGCGGAAAGCGTCCCCAATCTTCGTCCAGCCACTCTTCATGGGGCTATATAGTCCCACGTCGAGTGGCTGCAAGAAATGAGTGTTATTAGGTGGAATGAGGATAAAAATCATTCTAAAATCTGCTAGCTTCTTCACTAAATGAAATTTTATCCGACTTTGATGTTTCTTGGTCCAAGCAATAACTTTTCTTTGAGTAATATTATCTGTCAGCCACTGATCAAAAACGTAAGTGCGCCGCAAGTAACTCAATAGAGTTACTTGCGGCGCACGTTACTCTATTGGCATGAAAACAACATTTCGCATGAAGTTTCTGCATTTTAAACAATTTTTACTTCAAAAAAAAATTGCAAAGTTTTAAATGTAAAAATAAAAAGTAAAAACAATTTGTGGTGTTTTTTTCTCTTTATAACACTTAAAATCTGTCACGTATGAAGAATGTCTAATGACACATTTTGTTCTGACAAATTCAGACAGACTTTGACTGAAAAATTCAGACAGACTTTTACTGATATTTCAAAAAAGTGTTACATTAGTATCCGCCTAAGAATCTCATCCTCGAAAAAAACTTAAATTTACTGATAGTCTGCTTGACAATAATAGCAAACAGCTGTTAATTATTTAATTTGAAAGAGTTGAAAGAGACCAGTGCAGAAAATATATGTTTAATCATGTGGTATTCAAAGTCCATTGGTTATATAACTTACATTAAACTAGGGAGTTTTGTCACGTGACATTTTATCGCGGAAAAAAATATATCGTATGTTTTTGAAAAACTTCGTCCAAAAAACGCAATAAATGATTTTATGTAGGTGTCAAAGAATAAAAACCCACCCATGAAAATAAATAGTATATACGTAAATATAGATGTCATTTTTTTTAGAAAAGGTTGCACTACAATAATTTTTTTGGGGACGTCGTTTTGCTTTAGAATTGATAAAGTTATTTAATTTTAAATGTTTCAGTTTTGTTTATATACAAGTAAAATAAGCTAATTCTTTCGTCCCCACATAAAAATAGATTCTGCAACTATTTATTTATTATGTCAAACAGTTTTTTTTTTTTTGGTAGTCTAATAGGGTGGGTTTTTTGTTTTCTAAGTGGAGATTTTATAAATTTCCCCTGTCTTTTCATATTTTATTGTTAAGGCAACTTTTTACGCAAGAAAAAAAAAAGACAAAAAAGTTTTTTTTCGGTGCCAAAAGTTTAACGAGATACTTTAAGGAAATATTTCATAAAATGTATATAAATTGAAAATATTAAACCACAAATATCTTTGGAACCAAATAAGCTACAGAAGTGGTTGAAACCATTTTGAAAATAAAATATATTTAGGAATGCAATGCATTTGAAATAAAAAAGATTTTCATTGGCTATAAAAGTTGCCTAAACTCCCTAATTAAATTATATAACCAACCAAATATTTATTTTGAATCATTTTAATAGATTTATTAAACTGAAATCTTATAGGTATTGCCTGAATAGTTTTATATATTTTATAAATAAATTTAAATGCTTAAAATAAAAAAAAAAATTAACTTGTTTAAATATAAGAGATGTAAAACAAGTTACAACTTTGAAAAAAAACCTGCTGACTCATCATTTCTCCCATATATAATGTATATTGCTCCCAGAAATTTGATATAATGCTTTCAGATATTTGTTATATTGCTCCCAGATATTGAAACTTTTCATTATTTCAGGTGGGATCCAGGTGGGTTCCTAAATTAAAAAATGCTCAATTGTTCAATGATGCTACAACATCACAAGTTTCTCAGTGAGTTTAAACTTTTCTATATATTTGAAGTTGAAAATGTTCTCATGACGTCCTTAAGTTATTAATTCCGACTTTTCGATAAACCTCGAAAAGAAGAAAAAAATTTTCTCGTTTCTGAAATTTTCGAAATTTATCACGAATTTCTCGAAATTAGTCGCAAATTTGAATTTTTTTCGACAAAGTCCGGTCAAAATTTCATTTAAGTTTACTGAAGTACTTGACTAATTTTTAATATCTCTCCACTTTTTCATGTTTTTCTATGGTTACATGGCTGAAATTTTTTATGGTTTGCAGAAAAGAAGAGCATTTTGTTTCTTTTTCCTGACTTAGTTTACTTTGATTCCACTCAGTAAAGCTTTCTTTTTTCTTTCTTTGTTGTGACGTTATTTTCCGTTGCCCGTGTAATTAAATTTTGAAACTTGCGTCTTTTGACTGGGGAGTACTTTCATCCTCATATAGGTTTTAAACTCAGTCACTCAACCACATAGTTTGTTTTCTTGGATCAGCTTAATTAAGCTTTTCGTTATTTTCGACAGCAAACAATTCGCACTAAAAATGATCAAAATTATATTTTAAGAATTTTAGTCGCAAATCTCCTTTTTGACCCACTGCGTTGTCATTCGCACTAAAAAATGATCAAAAGTATGTTGTAAGGTCTTGGGTTGGAAATGTCGTATTTGACCAACTGTACTATTACTTTTTAAAGTTACAAACAAATAAAAGTATTTTTCCTAAAATATCTGATGCAAGTAAAATTAGTTTTTCTTCGTTTAAGATATTTTCAACCATCTTAGTACCATTAAAAAAAGGACAACAATAACGTGCTTTTGTAATATGAACTTCATAACAGTAACATTGACGTGTTTTTTTGCGATAAGAAATTCATAACGAATTTTGAACAACATTTATGTGTTTGAAAATGAACTTTTTATAAAAAGGTCAGCTTACGAAGAGTAAAAAATAGTCAAATGTCACATGATAACAACGTGTAATAACTGCTGAGTTATGTATGAAAGTCGTCAATAAAGTGCGAGAAATAATTGCTTTCTTAATAAATTTTTCCAGGCATTTAACAATTTTGTCAAAATAATTTTTTTAATTAGTAGAACATAAAAAGGAAAATTATTACCTCGAGACTTGTTCAGGTTGAAAACAGGTCATTGGGTTTGCATAACAACCTTCACTTGGAGATGAAAATTTTAACAACAAACTTGAGGGTTTGAGCAACATAAAGGATGTAAATTTTGTTGACGCTTTAAAAACAGCGTCCAAAAGTCTAAACAAAAAAAATCCAGCGAAGCAAAGCATGCCGTTCTCAATTATTCAAATGCATTCATATTTGCAAAAACAGTTCGAATAAAATGGAATCATGAAGATGAAAACTTCGAACTTCAAAAAAAAAAAAAAACGAGCAAATACTCATGGTATTTTTCTCTTAAGATTGTGATGCTATCAATAAGCAATCTTCATCTGAAAGCAAATGCTAAGTCATTATTAAGAGTTTGATTAAAACTTTTTTCTAAACTTCCACAAATGAGAAGCAAATTGAGAACATTTTTTTTGGTAGTCAGCGAAGAAAGAGAACAAAAGATAAGACTTTATCGTAAACCTGAAATAAAGGTTTAAAAAATTTATGATTTAAAGAAAGATACTTTTTACTCTACTTTTTTTTAAAGATAAAACGTTGTTACTTTTAATTATATTTAACCCATGAAAATAACATAAAAATTGGCCAGTACTCATGCTTTTAAAAAGTTACACAATTTTTGGACCAAAAAAGCTGACAATTTGCACTTAACTGAAAGGCGATAGAAAAGGATGAGCAACTGCGGTTATTCCTTTTCTACATATTTGGACTTCTGACCCTAATTTGTGTTAATCTGATGCTCAGCATTCATCATTTTTAAATTTTTTCTGTTATGAAAAACTTGTTTCTCTTTAATTGTGTTTAGACAAGAAGTAAATTTTTCCGGGTTTTTTTCCAGACTTACAATTCTTGTTTACTCAGACTTACATATAAATTCTTGTTTACTCCAAATCAAAAAATCAGTACTTACTTTTATCTTTCAACCAGCGATTCTTGAGGTTTGAATAACTTTATTTAAGATATACAGTTAGGTTTTCGAAATAGTAACACATTTTTTATAAAATGCAACATTTTTTCACAAAAACAAAATGTAAAACTTTCGACTTTCTTTCGAGAGAAAAAAAAAGTCAACCAATCAATGCTTTCAAAAAATCGCAGGAACATTACTGGAATTTTAAGATTTTCAGAGTTCAAATTTTAATTTTGTCTATTTACAAATTTCAACGACGTCAAAAGAGAAATTTAGAAGTACGCAATTTTGTTCAAACTGTAACCATTGACGACTTGGAGAGCTACCATTATTTTTTATTTTCTAATTAAAATTTTGATATACTTATATTAACAACTTTTTAAAGGCTTCATGTTTTAGAAGAAAATTTTTCAAAAATCTTTTCTTTTTAAAACTACTAAATATTTCATGAACATTTTTTGTATTATTTCTAAAGTTTACATATTTATTTAACATTGTTCAGCGAGTAAAAACATCGAAAGGAAACCTTCGAACACATTCTTTGATACAAAAGTATTTCTGATGTTTATCCACATTTCTTCAATCAGATGATTAGGACTCCATTTATCGATCTGCAATAGGTTACTTAAAAAGATACAACCAACGTTAGTCGAATATTTAACAAGAAAATTTTTTTTTTCTCCGACAAAATATGTTTATGAACAATCAGTTCATCCAACTTGAATCCCTTCGTCTATAAACTTTTCCGTGAAACATTTCTCATGTGAGGCTTCATGAGCAGTTTTTCCATCGCGTATCGTTTGTCGATTACTTAGGACATGAAAAGATCAATCAATCATCGATTGATCTTTTCAAGTCCTAAGTTATCGACGCCTGCACTTCAAAGAACCATTTTATGATCATCTTTTGATCTTCATCTAAAGAAGAAAGATGTTAACATATTTTTAACTTTATTACTTTGCATTTAATTTGACGTTTTGTGTCAAAATAATGAATTAAATGAAAAGAAATATCTTTAGGAAGATACCAGAGGTTAGTTCATGAGACAAGAAGTCCTTAGGAGAGGAACAAGAAAAGCTGGCTTTACAAACTTATTACTTATTTTCAAACTTTATGTCAGGTTCATGCAACTGAGTCAAAATACTTTTTTTTAGTAATTAAAATTCAATTTATAAGAAAATTAGTTATACAATATACTGATAAGAAATCAAATAATAACTTAATGTAAATTCGTTTTTTCAACATGTTATAAAATAAAACTTGCTATGGAATGAATAATGGTTTTATTATTTAATCCTTTAACTGATTTTTTACTTTATTTTTTTTTTTGGAAGGCAAGAGACCAAAAAAAATATTTATTTCATACAAAATGAATGAAATAAAGTATTTTCAGCCTGTTTAAAGCTACTTAATTATGGCAACATACATTGAATTCCAACCAAATATCGAAAAATCAAAATCACAAAAAATCGTTAAATCGAAAAACTTTGATACAGAAAGTGCTACCATTTTGTTTGAAAACCAACTCCTTTCAAATAAATAAGAATTTTAAACTCACGCAGACAATAAAACACCAAAAGAGATTTCTAAGAATTTTATTAATCCCAGAAAAAAGAATTTTAAAGTTTATTCAAAAATATTACAGAGAAAACGTACTTAATAAAATACAGATCAGCACATACTACATCCCTTTCAATCCAAAGATTTTGTACCTAAGTGTAAAACAAAAAGTGTTTTTATGTTCCAATTTTAAAACGTTTTGCAACCAAATTTCTTCAAGCTTTGAGTTTTTTCAATAAAATATGTCCCCCCAACCTTTAAAAAGCACTATATATTTTCTTATTAATAATATAATTTATAGGCTTACCAACAAACTATAATACGGCAGTCCTAAGACATTTAATTCTACAATAAATTCTACTGCAACCAGCAAATCAAAATAATAAAAATATAATTGTTAAAAAAACTTAATACATCATTAATAAAAATCTGCCACAGCATTAAATGTTAAATATAAAATTCTAAAAGACCGACAAAAAGGTTGAGGACTGGGAATTAAGTAAAATGATAAGATTTTACATCAATGTAAAATCAATTTTTAATAAAATTATAAGCTTGAATAATTAAATCTCTTATTTGTGTTATACTTTAATATAAATTAAGCACAAAAGAGTAAAATTATAAGCTTAATTAAATCTCTTATTTGTATTATAATCATAGATACATTATTATCCATAGAAAAAAAGTTAAAATATGAAAAAAAAAAATATAACAGCTAAATATTCTTTAATTCTATGAAAAAAATTGAATTATTTTTCAAAAAATATTTGCTGTAGTAATTGTCTATCGTAATGTTGCTGAAAAAATTCTTGTAGAGATTATCAAGTTGAACTTTAAAAGAATTATAAACTTATCATTACTAAAATTAAGTACGAACCAAGCAAAAGAGAAATACTATTCTTAACCACTAAAATATGATCAGAATAGAAAACAATTAAAACTTTAAAGTAATATACAATAATTTTATTTGTTTATTACTTAATAAATTAAATAAGTTGTTTTGAAAGTTTTATTGTTTAAAGAATACAATTATTCAAAAAATAATTCTGAAATTTTACAGAGAATAAAACAATTGCAATAAAAAAAAAAAAAAAAAAAGAAAGGAAGACCATAATTAACAGTTAATTTATTATCATCATTTTTACTTTATTCAAAATAAAGTTTTATGTAGTTTGAAAAATGTAATTGATTTTGAGCTAACATTTCTTTTTAAATTTGTTTTTCACCTCTTACATTATGTTTACATTAAATAACTGTTGCTTACTTTTTTTGAAAGAGAAAAAAATTATTTAAACTAATTCCATGAAAATCTTTTCCACCACCAAAATTTATTTATTCTTCTTGCTGGCTAATTATTCTTCAACCCATCATACAAAAGGTATACAGATGTCATTTTTAAATCATTTAACTGTTTTGTTTACATTACTTATTTCACTAGCTAATGATTTCTTTAAGATTCTTTTACATTACATTCGTTAAGTTGTATCCCATATTAACTTGTTTTTTTTTTAAATTTTCTAGGACTTGCAGGAATGCCAAATTAACTCAGATTTTCCAGTCTTTATGTTGTCTTTCACCCCCCTATTTCTTAGATTTACAACTAATGAAAGAAGACAGCTTAAGTTAATTTGGAAGAACAATTGTACTGCTACTGACTTGCATACTCACAAACCTAAGCAAGAATACCTGGTTTCTGATTCAATTAAATAAAAATTATGTTCTACAAATAGAATGTTGAACTTTAAAATTTCATTTAAACAAAATGTAATGAAATTGTCAAGTTGTTTCATATTAATTTGAAGAAAAATATTAATGTTTTTAGTTCAAAAATTTTTTATAGATGATTAAAAAAAAAATTCTGAGATTAACTTGCTTTTCAGTTTCATATTGTTTTGCTTTTGGAAAATGAAACTACCTGTAATAGTCATTCATAAACATAAAAGATGCATGAACAGAAAACAAAGTGATTAAACGACAAAAAAATTGAAAGAATCTAAAAACAAAGAATAACAAAACATAATTTCCCTTTTCTTTTTTGGTTTTTAAAAAAAGATGTTGAAAAAAACAAATTAACAATTAGAAAAACTTAATATAAGTAATTGAAATTCAATACATTTATTTATTTGCATGGTTTTGTTCTTTTCGTAGCTGAAGTTATCTTCAATGCAATGAGTTTAAGATTTTAGTTTTATCTTCTGTACTTTCTCCAGCCTAGTCTTTACTCGAGAACTTTTTTAAAATATATACTTGATTAATTCAGACTTAAGCAGAGGATCTAAGTTGATTCAAAAGCATAGTTTTACTGCTACTCACTTGCACCTCAATGATAGGCCCAGAAATTTAAGCTAGAAAACCTGGCTTTTCATTTGATTAATTTTAACAAAAAGACATTTCAAATATAGGGGAGAGTGGTGAGAATTGGGACAAAGGAGAAGTGAGACAGCATTTTTCTTCTGTCATTTTTGTTCCAAATTTATGAGTACAATAAAGAAACATCATATTTCTACCCGAGCATCATTTTTTACTTCGTTTTAGTACATGTTAGTCATTAAATTTGCCTGTATTGAAAAGTTATCCGAAAACATCATTTTTCATAAACAATAGCATGTTTAAAATACTGGAGTCTTACTTCTTCATAGGTAGATTGAAGCGAAAAAAATGCAGTTTTTATTGATATGCAAACCTCATACCACTATCCCTTACAGAAAGTTTTGAAAAAACTATGCAAGCAAATTTATTTTTAATTTGTTATTTGTAAAATTTCGAATCTTTAATTAAATAAGCATCATATAAAAGTATTGTGTGATTCAAAAAATAATTTGATGTTAACTAGCTTTTCAAGTTTACACTGTTCTGTATCGGAACAATATAGAAAATGATTAACCAATATAAGTTCTACCTGAGCATTACAGATTGTAGCTTACTCGCAGAGAATACAACGTTGCAATTGTAAGTCTTCTTTTCTCATTAGAGTTTCGCTTTCAATTAGAACTTGACAAAATTACCTCAAATACATTCAAAAAAGAACGCCGCAAACGATATTAAAAACATTTCAAAGTAACAACGTCAATTTCCACTCACGTAATTGCTCTCTCCTTGTTTAATTACATAGGTGTAGGAATAGAAAAAAAAATCAAACTTCTCAGATTTAAATAGTTAAAGAAACACAACTTTAAAAAAAAAGCATTTTGAAATTTTCACCAATTAAAATCAAATTCAATTTAAAATAAACTTACAAACAGGATTAATAATGTTCACTTACGCGATTTGATACAAAAATAAACTTTATACAAAGCTGATAATTTTGATTTCAGAAGAAGGCTTCTTGGCTCTTTTTTTCTCATATACAAATGATTTATCTAACAAATATATTTGTTTAAAATGAGAGGAAGCACTTATAAATCATTACAATAACTTTACTTAGGTGTAAACCCTATTAGCGTAAAGAATAAATTCTAGCATTTGATATCAATTATAGTTAAACACAAAGAAAATTTATTTCTATTCAAATAATTTTAAAACACTTTTAATACATAATCAGCAAACTTTTCGTTCTATAAAACTGACGACGTTCTATAAATCGACGTTCTATAAATCAACGTTCTATAAAACTGACACAAGTGAGGTCCAGCTTTTCCGTGCACTATCTTGCCATCAATTCTTTTTGCCAGATGTAAAAATTCACTTGCTAAAGCATGTAAAATCTTGCTGAGTTTGAATTACATAACAAAGTTTTTCTCAATCAAAACAGAAAGTTTAAGTTAAAGCATTATCAAAAACATTTTTTTTGATTTCACCCAAAGCTTTAGACTTTTTCTTGATTCAAAGAAAAAAAAGTTGCAGAGTAAATGCAAGTAAAATTGAACGACTTTTGCATTTTTAGTTTTTATGAAATTATCTTTTAAAAGGGAAAAACATTTTGAATTTTTTTTTTCACATTATTGTATGGAATTTTTTGCTCTATCATACCGTATAAAACTATTTGGTTTTTAGTTAAAATTTAACACGACTTAAAAGGAGTTACTATGAATAAATTATTTTAAATTTTAGTCACTCTCCGACTCCCCAGTTTTGTAAATAAAAACTTTCCGTGCTTAACATAAAAATGTGATTTTGTAGTAAAATTTCTGCTGATGAGGATCCTTTTTTCAGAACTGAATTTTTAAGTTTCGGAAGAAAGTTATGAAGAAAAACTGAAATAAAAAGATTTATTGCTGAATTGAAAACACTGTTTATTTATTTTCAATGTTTATATAATTATTTCACACTTATTAATCAAATTTAATTAAACATCTAGTCCTTATGTAAACATGAGTCACCCAAGTAAATTAATAATTTAAAAATGACTCACTCTGTCTCAGTCAATAAAGAATGATGAACACAATTGCAAACAAAAAAGCAAGAAATTACACTGACGAGCAACTTATTTCGGGATTTCAAAACACGTGTTTAATTCCGCTAGAATGAACAAAGTTGACAAATCCGAAGTATTTCAACCACAAAAACCCGCTTAACTTGTTTACAACTTCCACCAGCTGTAACACCACTACGTAAATCTACCGAGTCGATAATAATAACTTATACACTCACACTAGTCTTAATCAAGTGGACATAATCAGTAATTGTGATAAAATCCGAAAGCAAATTTGCCGGAACTCATGATCAACAAATTTGATGGAACTCATGATCAACATTTATGTTGATCAAATTTGAACTGCTGTTCAAGAAAACAGAATTGCTCTAGAAAGTGGTTTGAAAGAACAATTACGATGTCAACATTACGAAGCGAAAAAATGCCAGAATTAGCATGATCTGAAAGAGAATGTCTAAATTTACCCCAAATTTCAAAAAAAAGAAGACTTGATTTTAACACTACGCAAATAAGCTAGGCATTGGAGAGTCAATGAAAGTGCAACGAATGAAAATGACCGATGGTTTACATGTGAAAATTTTAGATGTCAAAGCTGGGTGTGTTTTGCATGCTTGTCAAAAAAATATTCGCTTACAGATGAGTTCTTTTGTATCACCAATGTAGTAATTAATCTATTTAATTGCTTTATTTCTATCAACTGCGTAATTAAATTTATATTATTTTTGTTAGTTAATAACAGCTCCATTAAATTTAAAACTAAATATAAAATATAAATAAGAAAAACTCTTCTAATGTGATGTGACACATTTTATCAGCATTCAAAAAAAATGTTCTATCACCGCACTACGTATCTACAGTTAATTATGTCTTGAAAAATTGTATCAAATCATTTTTAATTTGATTGGTCAAGAAAATCAATTTTAATTTGATTGGTCAAGAAACGCTCTCATTTCTATTTTATGTTTTATGAAAATTTTATGAAAGCTAAAATTTTCTAAATAAAAAAACATAAGCAAGATACTATAAATGAAATAAATCTCGGATAAAGTAAATTAAAAGCCGTTTACAATTAGAAAATCAAAGACAAAAACGTCTAGATGGTGGAATAAGCAGTAGCAAGCAGTTCCCCTGGTAGTGAGCAACCTCATGCAGATCATCAACAACAAATTCCAACAGCCGACAGCTTGCCAATTGTAAAAGACTGTGAAAAATGTGGAGTTACAGCGATGAAGAAGAAAAACGAGTAGTAAAAAAACACTGGCGGGTCAAAAACTAATAATAAACTGAAATAAGTTATTAGAATATCAAAAAAATTTTAAAAAGTAATTCAAAATACTACAGAACACAGTGAACCTGCGGTGAACAAAAGATTTATTTTGAATGTACCCGGCTGCAAGAGGTAACGTTCTATTGCATCCTAACGTTCTATTGCATCCACTCTAAAGCGTGATAAGGATATTAAGTCCAAATGTTGTCAAAAATTTTTATAAAAATTTCATGCAGAGAGCTTCGAAAACGAAGAAGTCATTAATTTTTGCATAAAAACTGCGCATCTTGGTTCACAGTACAGAGGCTTCATTTTCTTTTCTAACAAACTCATTCTTATTTAATCCTGATTTTTCAAACGCTTATTTAAAAAGCTCAGTTCACTGGATTCACAAGAATGAATCACAACAAGTTTTTGGTTTGCAATTTTATTGTGATTTTATATTGTCGAATTACTGTTCGCTTTTTTAATTCAAGAGGATTTTAAAATTCACAAAAGGAAAAAGAAATTTTTCGTTGTTTTCTTCTCTTCGATGCTTAAAATCTGTGCAAGTTTTTTGTTGAAGTGTAAAATACAACTATATTTATATTTAAGGGTTTTTAAAATGTGTAAATAGGGATTTAAAAAAATGAGTATATATGTATTTTTAGTGTTTTAATCGCAGTATGATATTTATAATCTTTTGAATTGGTAAATTATCATCTTCCGTAACCGTTGTTAATAAAGGACAACACTTTTAAAAAATCACAAAAAAGTAACATGTAGATAAATAAATGTATGTAAAAAAAAAAATGCAGATGTTTACTTAGTTTCAGGGCGTTGTATGTGGCACTGGCTCAAATTCTGAGTTTGAGTCCTTTAAAGTGAAGTCTTTAAAATGATGAAGGATGAATACAAAATCAACTTTTATATTGTATCTTATACCTTTATAATATATTTTATAATATATTTAGTATAAAAGATGATGCATTTTATTGACCTAAAATACCACATGTTTAAGTATAAAAATTAAATATAAAAATTAGTATTTTTTGTAACACTTTTGTGTTTTTTTTTTTAAATTGATTAATAAAACATATGAATTAAGTTCATCAATTCATTGAAAATATGAGAGGTTTCTTATTGTATTCAGTCGATGACCAGTTTTATTTTACGTGAGTTAAATCAATTATGTTAAGAATGGTTTATCTTCCGTATCCCTTGAAAACTACTTCTAGATGTAGTTGCTTTGATACCTTGGATTGATTACCGTAGGTATCCGTGTAGATCATTGGTTACAAAATAAAACAGAAGAAAAAATACAAGATTAAAGTTACTTTATTTTTATTTTCTGGACTGTTTTTCTTAACATTTAAACAATTGAAAAAAGACATCAATGAAAAAGCTCAAGAACTTGGATGGATGGAATTTAGAATCAGTCCTCTTTTTCAAAGTAAGAATTAGCATGAATGAAGAACATCTTAAGGGATTTCTATTGCTAATCTTCAGAGCCTAAGTCTTCTTAAACGAATATAATTTTTTTTTGGATCATTGACCTTAGAACTAAGTCACCCAAATCCTTCAAACAAGTAACTAGGTCAGTCCATATGTAGAAAAGTGCGAGACAGACAAAACAAGAGGTAGTAACAAAACAAATCAGTTACGCCATCAAAAGTTAAGACTGTTTTTGTAATAACAACCAGATATTCTATTATAACGTTACTAATAAATGGTAATAGTTCAATTAGGAAGGCACGCGACAACTTTTTAATTATTTTATAATTTTTACATACAAGTCGTGACCAACGGCAAACGCTAATCAAAAAATAGCTGTTAAGAGAACCATGTCTAAAGTTTTGAAAGAAAAACACTAACGAATTTGAGCAACTCAACAACCCAATCATAAACACCCAAACACCCTAACGCAACCAAACAAACCAAACACATTCCCTAAATATTAAACATATCCCCTATTATCCCCACCCTTACACCATCTCAGCCCTCAGAAATTACCGCTTTTGTTGTTTGCTGAGTGGTAGCAAGTAAAATGGCACCAAACTCATGTTTTAAAGTTGCTTTCCTCTTTATGATTTTTTCTCAAACTACACTGATGGTCTTCTAGAGCATATTTTCTTTTTTGGTGATTTTAAACGACAAGTAGAAGTTTTTTTTTGAATGAATAATAAGTAAAACATTGAAGCAGAGTAGAATAGATTATACTTTTTATTTGAACAACTAAATTGAATTAGTTTTGAAAACTTGAGTGAATTTTGTTTGAAATATTGATCAATGTTTTAAGGTATCTCAAAGTAGTTGGAAAGGCCTTACCTGCTTCTCAGCTTTTTAAAAAATGATCAAGGTCATAGTTGTATCCCTGTTGTCTGAAACAATGTTCACCAATAGTTGTCTTCACAAAAATTTGAATGAGACTTTGAAAATAACAGTTGAATGGTAGATATAGGATGAGGTTATTTTATTTATCTTAAAAATTTTGAAGTTTTTTCAAACAACTTACAAAGACTTAATTGCTCTTTCTTTGCTTGAAATGACGTAATTACTTATTTTCAAAACATTATCAAAAGTAGGTTCATTTTATTTAAGAAAAGTTTTCTTAAAAAGAACTCATTAAATTTTAAACAACTGTTAAAAACACGTTTAAGATTTAAAAGTTGAAACAAAAAGTTTTGTTTTAAAAACCAAAAAACTGCTCAACTTGACAAAAATGACTTTAGATATAACATTGTTGACCTTATCCAGATTTATCAAGCAAAGGTACGAATTCGTTGAAATTCTGAAAAAATGGTTGAAACTATTATTTTGACTTCGAAAAAAAATGATTCTCTAATTTTTATTGAAATCTCTTACATCAATTTAAATCGTTGTTACGTTTGGTTCAACAAATGGCTTCTTGTTATTGATATACTCGTTTATTTCTTTCTCATATTGTCCCTCTTTAAAATGTTTATTAAAAAACATGACTAATACATGACGCCACCAACTCTTTTGCAATTTCAAATATTAAATTACAATGAACTTCCTAAAAGTGCATTTTCAAAAAACGCTCAAAGAAAAATTGGTAGCACTGTGTTGCTTATTTGTCTTAATTATGTAAGAAAATGTAAACAAAAAAGTCGGTTTTACTTTAAGAATATAAAATTTTAGAAATACAGACAAATACACATGTGATATAAGGCATGCTATTGGAAAAATCTGCCCACCTTTCTTGATCAAAAAAGGATGTAAGAAAGCTTAAATGTATTTAAATCAATATATTTCTGAAAAATTAAGACTGTAAAGATTACATATTAATAGAGAAAAAACTAAATAAAATTAAGTTTTACTTCAAACTTTCTTTTTGATGCCTCCCATAAGTTTCTGGACAGAGTGATTTTTGTAAGTTTTAGCAGCGTAATCCCATTTTTTCTTCAAATCTGTAGCTGATTTTACTGTTTTTCCACTCAATTTCAATTTCTTTTTTATGATGGCCCAATATTTTTTAAGAGGACGTAAATTGGGACAGTTTGGAGGATTCATCTCTTTCGGAACCAACATCACTCCATTATCATCGTAAAACTTTTGAGCATCTTTTGAGTAATGTATTGTGGCTAAATCAGGCCAAAACAATACTGAAGTACTTCTATGAGCTTTAATTAGTCGTTTTATACGAGAAAGACAACATTCCACGTATTCCAAAGATTTCATTGTGCCCAAACAAACATGAATTGGCGATTTTTTGCCACAAGAGCAAAGTGCCTGCCAAATCATCAATTTTTTCGAAAATTTATCAGTCATTACATACATTTATTTATCACTCATATTTCCTCTTATTTTAGAAGCATAGTAGCACTGTTCAGGAATTTGTTTAAAATCCATTTTAACATAAGTTTCGTCATCCATCAAAATGCATCCATTATGTTTTGTTAACAAGTTGTCATACAACTTTCGAGCTCGACTCTTTGCGGTTGAACTTTGTTTATCGTTTCGATTTGGCATTTTAACTACTTTATAACTTTGATATCCAAGTCTCTGTCGCCATTTGTGTAAAAAAAAAATTGGAAACCTTGAAAAAATTGAAAAGACCAATCAGGATGTTCTTCCAATGAAGTCTCCAACTGTTCGAGAGCTCTAGGATTTGCTGTGCGTTTTTTTCGACCACTTCCTTGTTTTCTCTAAATAGTTTTCTGTTCTGTAAACCGTTTAAGAACAGTATCTACAGCTCTTCTTGGTATTTTTAATGATTTCTATTCGATAAAGTTGGATTTTTTAAGTGTTTGTCCAAATCAAAAATCTTTGTTTAGTTTGCTCGGTTGACATTTTGAAACTAAATAATATTTTTAATTATTTTTTTCTGCCAAAATGTTCTATTATACAAACACTACAACACACAAAAAAGTAATTTCAAAAAACGACCGTTAACTAGCTTTACCACACCGTAAAAAGTGGGCAGATTTTTCCGATAGCATGCCTTAGATATCATAAATGTGATGAATCATCCCAACATTTTTTTACGAAATAATAGTTCACTTATTACGTGAACTTTGCTTTTAATAGAAAAAGTTTAAAATTCTTTGATAAATTGTAAAATTTTGTAAAATGTTTACTTCGCTATGGATTACTTTTTTTGTAGCATGGGGATAATAACAGCGCTAATTTGCTTCATATAAACATCACAACTTCGAGCCTGTCACTCAAGATACACTTAAGTATCACGTGGCCGCAAGAATTTCGGGAGTGAGTAATCACTGCTCCTATATGAGCCGACAAATTTGTTAGTGCAGTGCAAGAATTCTTCAGACTTTAATGCGTTTTTTTCTTGAGCAAAATTAACAGTTAAACAGGTAGGCATCTAGTTTTATCAAATGTAGTTTTAAAAAATATACAGCTTACCCTTCTTTGCATCTTACATTCAACCCGTTTAGGTGATTATTTCTTATATATTTGGCCTGATATTTTTTAATCATTTTTCCTTCAATCAAAGAACCAATATTATATCACTGATTTATTTCACACACAAAAAAAATCTTTCAAGAAAGGCTAAATTATATCACTATGATCGAACATTAGTTATGCCGAACCATTTCCTTGAAGATTCGACTTACCGGGACTAAACTGAAAATGAAAAAAATAAATAAATGAAATAATATAATTAGAAGCAATCTGTTTTACTAGATTTACTTAAATTAATACAATAAAATCAATACAATTAATACAATTTCATCAAAGTGTTATTCTTCTCAGGTTTTTCCATATGCACCCGGAATTTTTTTCCATTATTTTGGAATATCATTGATTTATCTATACCACAGGATAAGGTACAGTTAGCAAACCAATAATATATTCGAATTTTTTAGTCAAAATTTTTATATAAAGCATTTATGTATGAAGCTATTTGACTCAAAACAAACATTCACTAAAAAACTGCAGGTTTTTTAGAGAGAATTTTTCATTAAAACCACTCATTCTAAACATATCTTCCTAAATTACTTTTGATTTGGTGTTAGAAAGAAAGCTTGTTTTATCATTAATTGAAATCTTTCTTCAAAGCAATTAGCAGCTTCTACTTGTTTCAATCATTTAAGTAGCAAACTAATATAATTATTCTGTTACATAGCATTTGTGTACAAGAAATTATAAATGAATTTAGATCTTATGCCACCAAATGTTAATAATGTTACATTCAATTTCATTCCCTCTTAAATTTGCCTCTTGTTTATAATTATTTGTTAAGGGGGAAAGTAACCATGTCAATTTTTTAGTACTGATTCTGAAAGTCAGTCCTTTATATTAATAGAATTAAAACAATTTAAGTTGTATGCTGCTTATTTCATTTTCAAGTAGTTCACAAGAGTTGTGACTCAATGATTTCTTGTTTCAGTAAAACCCCTTTATCTTATAGTCAATACTAAAATTGATAGTGAAACACATTGGACTGTATTTATTTCTTGATCAATTGAAAGAATTAATTTAAAGTATAGTAGGCAATAAATAATTTTTATTTAGGAATGGATGCAAAAGTAGTGAATATTTTAAAAGATAAAGTGGCATCAGAATGGAAAACATTTGCACGTGGCACTGGTTTTGATGATGTAGACATTGTTATTGATCATATAGATCATGATGTGGATATTAATCAATAAGATCATGATTGTTTGACAAGAGAAAAGTATAAAATTGAAGTTTTCTTAAAAAAACTTTATCAACAGCATCCAAATGATTACAGAATTTGCATTCAGAATTCTCTGAAAGTCTTGAAAAGAAATGATGCTTTACAAGATATATCCTTCTTAGGTGAGTTTCTTGTAGCTTATTGTTTGGGTTTTATTTGGCTTCAGATAATTACAAGTTGGATAAAAATTTTTTAAAAAAGTTGTTCTTAAGTTATTGAATTTTTAAAAGAATTTTTTTAACAATTAAATATCTTTTTAAATTAATTAAATAGTATAAGTCTTTTTGCAAAACCTAAAAGCCCCAATTTTTTAATTGGCAAAATAATGCAAGTTAAACAAAAATATGCACTTAATATTTGAATAAATTCATTTAGTTTATCCATTTAACAAGTTAGCCATTATAAGAAGATTGACAAAAGTTTGTCAGTAAACTTATGTCAATGGTTCAAGTTGAATATTATAATATTCAACTTGAACCATTGACATAAGTTTACTGACAAACTTTTGTCAATCTTCTTATAATGGCTAATTTGTTAAATGGATAAACTAAATGAATAATCATACAGATTTTAAGTTGATTTAAGTTCAAAGAAATTTAAGTTTATACTAAATCCTTTGGAGTATTAGAATTTTTCTGTGAACTTTGTTAAGACTGGTAAAAAAGAAAATTTTAATGAAATTATTTGTTATTTTGGGAAGGAAAGGGAAGAATTTGTTATTTTTGGAAGGAATACAAATAATACTTATAATAATATATATATATATAAATATATATATATATATATATATATATATATATATACATACATATATATAAATATATATATATATATATATATATATATATATATATATATATATATATATATATATATATATATATATATATATATATATATATATATATATATATATATATATATATATATATATATATAACTAATTTTAAAGTCAGATAAAACTTACAGTCAAATAGAACAAATCAATTGCATGCACAAGAAAGAATCCTTATCTCTTTTATTGCTAGATATTGAGCAAGTAAGTTTAAAGCTCTGAGTTGTATATACTTTAGTTTAAATATAGGTTAAAAATATAAACAATTTATTTTATAAATCAGGATTATGAGTATAGTGAAAATGTTGCAACAATTTATATAAACAGTTGCTCTTCATCATTTAAAGATGGTAGTGGTCAGAAAACAATCCAAGTTGATAACCAAACTCAATGTAAATCTTCTCTGAATCAAACATATTCAATTTATAATACTATCGGTATTGAAAATATTGCTCTGGCTAGTATGAGACACAAAACAAGTTTAAGAGAAACTGCTGAAATAGCTACAGCAACTTTGATAGATGCAAAGATTATAAGCAAGAGTGATTGCCATCTTATTATAGATCATAACAAAGTAAAAAGAGCTCAGGAAAGATTGGCAAAAGAATTAGACAATCAGTTTGAGGTAGACCTAGAAAAAAACCCTGTGCATGTCTTTTTTTTTTTGGGAGAGTAGATGCCACAAAAATGTTTATAAAGGTAAATGAAAGAAGTTTTCCTAGTCTGATTAAAGAAGAACATTACTCTGTTGTGAAAGACTCTGGAGGTGGCTATCTTTTTCATATTGTTCCAGATATGAACAATAATAAAAAAAAGCTGAAGTTATTGCAGATCACATAGTAGACTGGTTAAACAGTAAAAATCAAAATCAAAATCTCATGGTTATAGGAGGAGATAGCACAAATGCCAAAACTGGTTGGGCGGATGGAGTCATGTAATGGGTAGAAAAAAGATTAAATAGAAAATTAGTTTGGATTGTTTGTGATCTACATACTGGTGAATTAGGGTTAAGACATTTAGTTGAACATTTAGATGGCCCAATGCTTTCTCATAATAAATGGTTTGGACCACTTGGGAAAATGCTTGATACAGCAACTGAGATTGAAATCAATACCAACTTTGTTAAAATAAATTTAGGTCCGCCTTTGATTTATCTCAGTCAGAAGATTGTTAAGGATTTAAGCACTGACCAAAGTTATGCTTATCAAATTTGTCAAGCAATAAAGACTGGAGATATGCCTACCAGGTTAGCAATGCTGGAAATTTGACTAGTCTGTCACAGTAGATGGCTAACAACAGCACTTCGATTTTGCAGAATTTGGGTGTCTAATCATGGGCTTACTGGTACAAATCTAGATAATTTAAAAATAATTGTGAATTTTGTTGTTAGTGCTTATATACCTAACTGGTTTAATATTAAAGTGCATTCAAGTTGGGTTGAGGGACCTAGACATGTCTTGTATCAACTAGAGTTACTTAGAACTTAGAGTAAAAATGTTTTAGATATTGTTATGCCAACAATTAGACGATCAGCGTGGTATGCACATTCTGAAGCAATTTTACAATCCATGCTTTGAAGCAAAAATGCAGAAGAAAGAAAAGAAGCTGTAAACAGAATTCTTAACATACGAGGAATAGGTTCTTTGAATAGCAGGCGTCGATAACTTAGGACTTGAAAAGATCAATCGATGATTGATTGATCTTTTCATGTCCTAAGTAATCGACATACGATACGCGATAGAAAAACTGCTCATGAAGCCTCACATGAATAATATTTCACGGAAAAGTTTATAGACGAAGGGATTCAAGTTGGATGAACTGATTGTTCATAAACATATTTTGTCGGAGAAAAAAAAAATTTTCTTGTTAAATGTTCGACTAACGTTGGTTGTATATTTTTAAGTAACCTATTGCAGATCGATAAATGGAGTCCTAATCATCTGATTGAAGAAATGTGGATAAACATCAGAAATACTTTTGTATCAAAGAATGTGTTCGAAGGTTTCCTTTCGATGTTTATACTCGCTGAACAATGTTAAATAAATATGTAAACTATAGAAATAATACAAAAAATGTTCATGAAATATTTAGTAGTTTTAAAAAGAAAAGATTTTTGAAAAATTTTCTTCTAAAACATGAAGCCTTTAAAAAGTTGTTACTATAAGTATATCAAAATTTTAATTAGAAAATAAAAAATAATGGTAGCTCTCCAAGTCGTCAATGGTTACAGTTTGAACAAAATTGCGTACTTCTAAATTTCTCTTTTGACGTCGTTGAAATTTGTAAATTGACAAAATTAAAATTTGAACTCTGAAAATCTTAAAATTCCAGTAATTTTCCTGCGATTTTTTGAAAGCATTGATTGGTTGACTTTTTTTTTCTCTCGAAAGAAAGTCGAAAGTTTTACATTTTGTTTTTGTGAAAAAATGTTGCATTTTATAAAAAATGTGTTACTATTTCGAAAACCTAACTGTATATCTTAAATAAAGTTATTCAAACCTCAAGAATCGCTGGTTGAAAGATAAAAGTAAGTACTGATTTTTTGATTTGGAGTAAACAAGAATTTATATGTAAGTCTGAGTAAACAAGAATTGTAAGTCTGGAAAAAAACCCGGAAAAATTTACTTCTTGTCTAAACACAATTAAAGAGAAACAAGTTTTTCATAACAGAAAAAATTTAAAAATGATGAATGCTGAGCATCAGATTAACACAAATTAGGGTCAGAAGTCCAAATATGTAGAAAAGGAATAACCGCAGTTGCTCATCCTTTTCTATCGCCTTTCAGTTAAGTGCAAATTGTCAGCTTTTTTGGTCCAAAAATTGTGTAACTTTTTAAAAGCATGAGTACTGGCCAATTTTTATGTTATTTTCATGGGTTAAATATAATTAAAAGTAACAACGTTTTATCTTTAAAAAAAAGTAGAGTAAAAAGTATCTTTCTTTAAATCATAAATTTTTTAAACCTTTATTTCAGGTTTACGATAAAGTCTTATCTTTTGTTCTCTTTCTTCGCTGACTACCAAAAAAAATGTTCTCAATTTGCTTCTCATTTGTGGAAGTTTAGAAAAAAGTTTTAATCAAACTCTTAATAATGACTTAGCATTTGCTTTCAGATGAAGATTGCTTATTGATAGCATCACAATCTTAAGAGAAAAATACCATGAGTATTTGCTCGTTTTTTTTTTTTTTTGAAGTTCGAAGTTTTCATCTTCATGATTCCATTTTATTCGAACTGTTTTTGCAAATATGAATGCATTTGAATAATTGAGAACGGCATGCTTTGCTTCGCTGGATTTTTTTTGTTTAGACTTTTGGACGCTGTTTTTAAAGCGTCAACAAAATTTACATCCTTTATGTTGCTCAAACCCTCAAGTTTGTTGTTAAAATTTTCATCTCCAAGTGAAGGTTGTTATGCAAACCCAATGACCTGTTTTCAACCTGAACAAGTCTCGAGGTAATAATTTTCCTTTTTATGTTCTACTAATTAAAAAAATTATTTTGACAAAATTGTTAAATGCCTGGAAAAATTTATTAAGAAAGCAATTATTTCTCGCACTTTATTGACGACTTTCATACATAACTCAGCAGTTATTACACGTTGTTATCATGTGACATTTGACTATTTTTTACTCTTCGTAAGCTGACCTTTTTATAAAAAGTTCATTTTCAAACACATAAATGTTGTTCAAAATTCGTTATGAATTTCTTATCGCAAAAAAACACGTCAATGTTACTGTTATGAAGTTCATATTACAAAAGCACGTTATTGTTGTCCTTTTTTTAATGGTACTAAGATGGTTGAAAATATCTTAAACGAAGAAAAACTAATTTTACTTGCATCAGATATTTTAGGAAAAATACTTTTATTTGTTTGTAACTTTAAAAAGTAATAGTACAGTTGGTCAAATACGACATTTCCAACCCAAGACCTTACAACATACTTTTGATCATTTTTTAGTGCGAATGACAACGCAGTGGGTCAAAAAGGAGATTTGCGACTAAAATTCTTAAAATATAATTTTGATCATTTTTAGTGCGAATTGTTTGCTGTCGAAAATAACGAAAAGCTTAATTAAGCTGATCCAAGAAAACAAACTATGTGGTTGAGTGACTGAGTTTAAAACCTATATGAGGATGAAAGTACTCCCCAGTCAAAAGACGCAAGTTTCAAAATTTAATTACACGGGCAACGGAAAATAACGTCACAACAAAGAAAGAAAAAAGAAAGCTTTACTGAGTGGAATCAAAGTAAACTAAGTCAGGAAAAAGAAACAAAATGCTCTTCTTTTCTGCAAACCATAAAAAATTTCAGCCATGTAACCATAGAAAAACATGAAAAAGTGGAGAGATATTAAAAATTAGTCAAGTACTTCAGTAAACTTAAATGAAATTTTGACCGGACTTTGTCGAAAAAAATTCAAATTTGCGACTAATTTCGAGAAATTCGTGATAAATTTCGAAAATTTCAGAAACGAGAAAATTTTTTTCTTCTTTTCGAGGTTTATCGAAAAGTCGGAATTAATAACTTAAGGACGTCATGAGAACATTTTCAACTTCAAATATATAGAAAAGTTTAAACTCACTGAGAAACTTGTGATGTTGTAGCATCATTGAACAATTGAGCATTTTTTAATTTAGGAACCCACCTGGATCCCACCTGAAATAATGAAAAGTTTCAATATCTGGGAGCAATATAACAAATATCTGAAAGCATTATATCAAATTTCTGGGAGCAATATACATTATATATGGGAGAAATGATGAGTCAGCAGGTTTTTTTTCAAAGTTGTAACTTGTTTTACATCTCTTATATTTAAACAAGTTAATTTTTTTTTTTATTTTAAGCATTTAAATTTATTTATAAAATATATAAAACTATTCAGGCAATACCTATAAGATTTCAGTTTAATAAATCTATTAAAATGATTCAAAATAAATATTTGGTTGGTTATATAATTTAATTAGGGAGTTTAGGCAACTTTTATAGCCAATGAAAATCTTTTTTATTTCAAATGCATTGCATTCCTAAATATATTTTATTTTCAAAATGGTTTCAACCACTTCTGTAGCTTATTTGGTTCCAAAGATATTTGTGGTTTAATATTTTCAATTTATATACATTTTATGAAATATTTCCTTAAAGTATCTCGTTAAACTTTTGGCACCGAAAAAAAACTTTTTTGTCTTTTTTTTTTCTTGCGTAAAAAGTTGCCTTAACAATAAAATATGAAAAGACAGGGGAAATTTATAAAATCTCCACTTAGAAAACAAAAAACCCACCCTATTAGACTACCAAAAAAAAAAAAACTGTTTGACATAATAAATAAATAGTTGCAGAATCTATTTTTATGTGGGGACGAAAGAATTAGCTTATTTTACTTGTATATAAACAAAACTGAAACATTTAAAATTAAATAACTTTATCAATTCTAAAGCAAAACGACGTCCCCAAAAAAATTATTGTAGTGCAACCTTTTCTAAAAAAAATGACATCTATATTTACGTATATACTATTTATTTTCATGGGTGGGTTTTTATTCTTTGACACCTACATAAAATCATTTATTGCGTTTTTTGGACGAAGTTTTTCAAAAACATACGATATATTTTTTTCCGCGATAAAATGTCACGTGACAAAACTCCCTAGTTTAATGTAAGTTATATAACCAATGGACTTTGAATACCACATGATTAAACATATATTTTCTGCACTGGTCTCTTTCAACTCTTTCAAATTAAATAATTAACAGCTGTTTGCTATTATTGTCAAGCAGACTATCAGTAAATTTAAGTTTTTTTCGAGGATGAGATTCTTAGGCGGATACTAATGTAACACTTTTTTGAAATATCAGTAAAAGTCTGTCTGAATTTTTCAGTCAAAGTCTGTCTGAATTTGTCAGAACAAAATGTGTCATTAGACATTCTTCATACGTGACAGATTTTAAGTGTTATAAAGAGAAAAAAACACCACAAATTGTTTTTACTTTTTATTTTTACATTTAAAACTTTGCAATTTTTTTTTGAAGTAAAAATTGTTTAAAATGCAGAAACTTCATGCGAAATGTTGTTTTCATGCCAATAGAGTAACGTGCGCCGCAAGTAACTCTATTGAGTTACTTGCGGCGCACTTACGTTTTTGATCAGTGGCTGACAGATAATATTACTCAAAGAAAAGTTATTGCTTGGACCAAGAAACATCAAAGTCGGATAAAATTTCATTTAGTGAAGAAGCTAGCAGATTTTAGAATGATTTTTATCCTCATTCCACCTAATAACACTCATTTCTTGCAGCCACTCGACGTGGGACTATATAGCCCCATGAAGAGTGGCTGGACGAAGATTGGGGACGCTTTCCGCCTCGTCAATCCTAATGAGTATGTTTCAAAAGAAAATTTTGCGGGCCAACCACGTGGTGGGAAAGAGGAAGCTAAGCTCATCAGCTAAACCTAAGAATAGGTCTAAAAGAAAAAGCCAGTTGTGCTATACACTTCTGATTCTGGTAAGAACGTCGTAAAATTAACTATCTGTTCTTTTATAACGTAGCACAAAAATATCTAGAATTTTAAGCCCATGCCTATCAATAAATTGAAACATTTATACGAAATGTGAACAATTACATGAGCAACTTTAAAATTTTTTAGTTGTAAAGCATACAAATGTAAACTTTCTATATTTTTTTGATATCATTCTTTTGTTTGTCTTTAAATTTTAAATACATTTAAGTCAAAAAACGACAAAAAGAATATAATAATAAAAAAAAGCATAGAGACGAACACTGGCGGAAGTTCAAAAACGTGGGGTGCAAACATGAGAAACACGCAAGTGGCCGCCGTTTTTTATTTTTGGAGCCAAAAGCTCCCTTGTTCATTATCGGAGGTTATTCGTTTTAAGGACATCGTAATGAGCACTCTTCTTTCTATACGATCAAACTTCGAGATCGATAATTTATCAAAAAACAAGAAAGAAAATAATTATTATATGGGACTTGGTCGAAAAATCGGCGAACACTTGGTGTTTTACCCTATCAGCCAATAGTAAAATTAAACAAAAAAAATGATAAACAGTTGAATCAAATAGTAGCCCAACAAAAGGAGGAGGCTTTTTGCAAATGCGCCATATTAATAAGTCACAGTGAGCAGTGAAAACTTGATTCTGAGAGTTTCTTCACTCGACGATTTTAAGGGTTTAAAAACTTTGATCATTTAATGAATATCGATCTAATTTATGAAAAAACCAAAAAAAAACAAAAAAAAACGTAGTTTTAGGAAAAGGGAAGTTAGGGGTCAATATAAGGTTAGCTCTGACTACCGTCATTTTTTACAAATCACCCTCATTTTCAACATCATACTCAACATTCTAAAAATTATATTACGCCCATGCCTCTTTGACAGCTGTCTTAACAGAAAAAATTAAATGTTAATAAATTCCATAGAACTGGACTTTTTTTGATTGTTTTAATTAGTAAATAAGTAAAAACTACAAACCTGTGACTATTTTAGAATGTAATAACGGAGTGGACAAAAAATGTGGGGACAGCAAGTTTTTGACAAGAGCTACAACAGGATAAGGTGTAAATTAATACATGTATTAAAATACCATATATTAGCATGTCTAAAGCACCAAATTAAGTCCCCGATTAGCCTTAATACAAAATTATTGAGTATAACAATATAGTCCTAGATGCAGGACATCTACGGAGTGGACATTTTTGATTAACAATTGTGCACACAAAATTTTAAATTTTAGTTGGAAATATCCGATAAAAAGCTAGTTTACATTAACGATAAGTATTACTACCCACGGTGCTGTTTTTTATGTTACTTGTACCAGAATTGGGTTTTTATAGCTGTAGGACAAAATTTCAGTAACGGAGTTGGCGGAATGAGAAAATGACTCATAAACAGTACATCAAAATAGGGGTTTTTGGGGTTTATGACGTGAGTCTTTTCGGTCTGTTTTACGAAGAAAATGACTCTCATGACTTTCAGTATATTATAGAGATTCAGTATTTTACTAATTGTAGTGTAAATGATAATATCAGTTGCGTTTGTTATCTAGTTAGATGGATTGTTTTGTTAGTTTTAATTGTTAGCCTTGTTTTATGATAAACTTTTGTTTTAACATATTTTCTATTTTCTGATCTTTTCTTTTTAGTATCAATTTTATTACTTTGTTAAAATTGCGAGAAAATAGTTATTAGTTATCAATTTGTTACGTATCAATAGGTAGAAGACAATTGTAAATGTTTATATTGAAAAACACTCCTTTTCCTTGTAAGTTTGAAACTCAGATTGTTACTCGATGTTGGGTTTTTCAGATAAAAAAACATTAGGGGTGTGGCTGTAAAGTGCTGAAATGATCTTTTGATATTTCTAGAACTTTTGTAGCAGCAGCGCGACAAACCCTGTTTTTAAGTCTTAGAGAATATTTTTAATCACTCATTTCAACGCATCGTTTTGGATTTTACACTTTGCAGTTAATACACAAGCTTGTATCCTATGTGTACCATACGCGGACAGCAATATTTAAAAATCTACGAAAATTGAAGTTTCATATTAATCTCTATTACCCTTAAAACTAAAGAGAAATCTATTTCTGTAATAAGTTTGCAAAATATACTCGAAAGAGATATAATGGCTCTTTTGGGATTGTTATATGCAATGTTATATGTTATAGGAAATGTTTAAAGTATGAGTTGTTTAATGATGCTATTACGATATTAATGATGTTATTGTTTAACGATGATGTTACGTTTAATGATGAAATGAAACAAATTATATAGAGCGCTGAAGAAATCAGATTTGCAAGTTTTTTTTTTGTTTTTTTTTTTGTTTTGTTTCTGGTTTTGGTTTCTTTACTTAATCAATATGCAGCAATATGCAGTCTTCTTTAGTCAGACTGACTACTTTTCTTATGATATTGATCTAAATATAAAATTCTTCATATGAAGGTCTTTCTTCAGTTGATCGAAAGTTGTTCTTAGAATGCTTCTTTGAAGCTCAGGCGTCGATTACAGAGGACTTGAAATATCAATTAATGAACGTCGGTGGGGGATTGTTATAAAAGATGGAAAAACTGCTATTGAAGTTTCACATGAGAAATATTTCATGCAGAAATTTTTAGACGCAGGATGCAAGTTGAACCATTTATGGGTTGATAAAAATATTTTATCTAAGGATGAGAAAAAACTCCTCCTTTTATGTTCGACCAACGTTCGTGATGTCAATTTAAATCATCCAGTGAAGATCGATGGATGGACACCGACACATAAAATTGAATGGTTGCGGATAAGCACCCACTATACTTTCGTATCAAAGAACGAGTTCGAAGGTTTCATCCCGTGGATTCGACTCGCTGAAGAATTAAATCTTTACCTTCACGACGACACGAACTTCATCGACGATATTTGCGAATGGCTTCGTGGTTCGAATTTCAGGAGGTTGATGATTTCTACTGACCACTGTGGAGAATGTTTTAATAACATCGAAGAGTTTAAAGAAACACGAAAAAACGTTTAAAATGTTTAATAAAAAACAAATACAAATGTAAATATGTAAAAAGTATATGTAATACAAGAATGTTTTTATAACATCGAAGAGTTGAAAAAGTTAAAGTGATACGAAATACTTTTGATTGTTTAAATATTTTTGATATGTTAAATAAAAATGTTAAATATATAAATTTGGGTAATATGTAAAAATATATATATTTGGCGTTTTTGCTGCAAATATTTATTGTTTATTAAAACTTAAAGAGGTTTTTTTAAATTCTTCAGAAAATCACGGAAATATCATAAAATGATAATAATTTAATGTAATAATATACTAAAAAATGGAAATAAAAAAAGATTAGCTTGGTTTTTTTGATGTTATCAATGGTAACAGTTAGTTAAGTTAAGGAATAGCTAATAAGCAGCGCTAAACTCATGTCACCTTATATTAGTCCAACTATAGCTGCAATTAATAGCTTTGTACATAATTGTTAATCAGAATTCAATGAAATCAAATTCATTAGTTCAGATTAAAACAGACTAGGCCTTTATTGGCTTTAACTAAAATAACATAAAAAAGTAAAATATTATTCTGAATGAGAGTCTTATATTAGTCTGATATTAATAAAAATTCTCGTTAGTGAACCAATAATCTGGTAAGATTTGAAAAAGCCATTAAACTACGGAAAAGCATCTCATGTATAGAAGCATCGTTGGAGAATTACTGCAAAATTCCATTACCATTATCTTGCAAAAAACGAGAAGTGTCGCATAAGCAGAGTCTTTATGGATCAAAAAATTAAATTTCTCTGTCATAAAATTGAAGTCTATAGTAAGGTAAGTCGAAAATTCAATATCTGATAAGCGCCCTGGTCAGAAAGACAAAAAAGTAGCTTTTGCTGGTATATTTAACATCACCTGTACAAATGGAGAGTAGCTTAGCAGGGAAGATAAGCAGCTGTATGAAAAGCAAGTCTTTAGTGGCGGAAAGGTGGGGTACACTACGTCGAAATGCGTACCGGTGCATCCCTGTAAAACAATAAAGGAGTCCAGTCAGTCCACTTTGTCATTCCCTGATTCCTCGACAAAACTTCTATTATCTAGCAACTCAGAAAACAACTCAGACACAAACGACGACAAATCCTACGAGCCTCCTGAAAAAAAGAATATTGTCTTGCACACAATTCAATAACTGCAGCAGTTACCTTAATCAGGAATGTTGACATTAGCAAAAGAAGGTGTCTGCATTATGCAAGCAGTTATCTGCTGAGGGTTTCAGCTTGCCCACGCCCTTCCATATAGGAATCCTGAAAGCAATGAAGAAACAGGCTGAAAAGATGAAAATAAATATGAAAAGAACTTTGAAGGAAGAGAATTGGGCACTGCATTTTAAGGGGAAGAAAGTTAATTACAAAGTACTGTAAGTGGTATTAATCAAAAACGCTAAAAAAGGAGTCAGATTAGGGGTACAAACCCTGGAAAAATTGAGAACGCAAACAATTGCCAAGGGTATTAAAGACTTTCTGGATTATTGTGAATTGTGGGCATAAATAAAAATTGTTGTCACGGATGCGACGGCAGTGAATACTGGCAGCAGAAATGGAGTTGTAGTCATTCTACAGCGTCAGCAGAATTTGCTTAATTTACATGTGGCAAAATATGTTGTTTGCTAATAACATCGTGATTTGCACCACATTTTAAAGCATGTTATGGATGAAATCTTAGGAAGTGCTACTCGTTCTCCAGACGTTGCGTACTACTTCGTCGATGATATTATAAGTGAATATGATTCTCTAAAATCAAAATTTGTGCAGAGACCGACAAGATTGAATCTCCCTACTATTATATGGAGAGATGATATGTTGTTTCTTTTAACACTGGGATATGCCTTTGTTTTTGGAACTGGGATATGCCTGAGAATTTTCGTACATTAAATTTCATGGGCTGCTAAATTCTGGCAATGCACGGTGGAATTCACGTGGAATCTATGCATACATTAATACGCAAAAAAAACTGCGTTTTGCGTTTGCGTTCCAAAATAAAAACTCACACGCAAACCCAAACGCATTTGACGCAATTTATTGCGTTTACTTACCTAAACGTAAACGCAATTCACGCACGCATTTAATACGCAACTTACGCATACAAAATGCGTCTAAGAACGTAACTCAAACGTAACTTACGCGTATAAATGGGTTTGCAAACTTGACTCAAACGCGACTTACCTAATCTATTTTAAAAAATGTGTCTTTTTAAGAAAACGCGAATTATTAAGTAGGTACTTTTTACTTTTTAATTCAAAGATATAATATAACTTTTTATTTAAACCGTTGTGTTATTATTTAAGTTAATGTTATTATTGAAACTGTTGCATTATATATTAATTTTATTTTTGTGCTTTTCAAGTTCAAAAAATATATTTTCTTAATATGATAAGTTTACATTTCACTATCTGAGTCATTGTCGTCCGAAAAAATCATTTAAACTTTCAAGAAGTTTTAAGTTTACTTTTAACAATGAGCGACTGATAATCAGATCAGCATTCATGTTGCCTCGTCTCTTTTCACATACAAAACCAGAAGTACTAAAATATCTCTCTATAAAAGCTGCTGATGATGGAATATTTAGTAAAAGGACAAATAGCTTTCGAAACATTGGCATTTTAGAATTTTTGAACCAAATGTCATAAGAAGGTCACACAGATACAGCAAGTTCTTTCTCTTCGATTTGCTTAAAAAAGTAAAGTTTTTCTTTTTCGATTTCAAGTGAATAAAATTGTAAATTAGGCTGCTGAGCTTCTGGGCAATAGTTGTCATCTAACAGAAATCCGCTAAGCGAATCAATTAGCTGATCATTTGAACTGAATCGTTCTTTCGCTTGTATAAGATCACATCCTGGTTGCGATTCTAAAGCACTTTGATAAATATTGCGTGGCGTATAGAATTTCAGGACTTGGTGTAGCTTTTCTAATGCTCCTAAACATTTTGGGTTGTGATAAAAACTTTAATATAATAAATTAATATATAAAAGTAGTTAAATTTATAAATTAGGTTTTGAAGAACTATTTTTTAAACTAAATTTTTAAAACTTTTTATTTCTCTTAATTAAATAATATAACCTAATAACTAAATACCTTTAACAATAAATTGACAATCAGGTCTAAAGAACCACAATTTAAGCTTTGAGATATTCAACAGTGATGCTACTTGATAAATTCCTGATTTAAGTTCGTACTGAAACTTTAATTTAAAAGAAGAAATTCACAAGTTAGCAAATTCTTTTCCATTTCCTTGTAATTCCATTCTACTCCATTTTGAAATCATAATAGTCAATACAGGCAAAACATCAGCAATAGATGAAAGATTCTTTTGTACAATTAAGTTGAACTGGTATGCGGGAAGAAGGATTTGTAGGTATAGCTCAATCTTATCTAATTCGATTGGGGATTGATTTTCCGGATCGAATGCATTTCTTTTATAAGCACTTTGATAACTCTGTAACTTTAAGAAAGCAGCTGACCAACGAATTCCTTCACAACTTGTTTGTAATTTAGCTTCATTTTTTATGTGGTATTGAACGCTATTTATAGATTGATTTATGCTTCAAGCGTACTTTGAAAGCGTCGCAAGTAAACGACACATTTGTTTCTTAATAGCGATTCGTACAGCGATGTTTGTTTTATGAGCTGCGCAGGAAAACCGCGGTAGTTTCGATGTTCCCAATTCAATTTCAAGATCTTTAGTTAGCTCAGCACTATGAAGATCGTATTCGTTACCTTTGTTAAAGTTATAAGTGATGTTTACTTCCTCAGCTGTTTTGGCTCACTGAATAACATTTGTAAAAGTAAGCTTCCTTGATTCAGTTAATAGCACTTCAAGAAGTTCATCTGAGGTTTGAATTTCAATATTTAAGACTTCATCTTCACATATTTTTAGCTGCTCATTTCCTGCTTCTTCAATATAAAGGGCAACCTTTTGGTTCAGCAATAGCTCATCTTCAAATGCGCTATCGCCACCTTTCGTCTCTTCAACTCTATCTTCTTGAGACTTTTCAAATAATTGCTTAAACAGTCTGACATATGAGCTCCCTTCATCACATGTAATAGCTGTTAAATAAATATAACTAAAGTAATCAATAAATTCATTGTGTTTACAGTATTTAAAGCTATAAAATTTTTAAAAAATTACCATTTATTTTTGATTTATTGAAGGTAAAGGTATTTATAATCTTTTCAATCCCTAATTTAATATTTTCTGCATTGTGACGTCCTGTCATCTGTTCCATACCAATAATGATGATTTCTTTTTTTAAATCACTGTTCGTTAATGTTGCACCAACTGAAATAAAGTCCAACATTTCAGGAAATGTCCATTTATCACTAAATAAAGTGACAACCAGGGCATCGTCTAATTTTTCGTTAATTATGTTTGGTAATTTTACCATCGTTTCTGGTATCAAGTTTTCTCTAAAACTTTTTGCACAAGGAAGTGGAACTTTGACTAGTTTCCTCAAAAAAGGATTATTAAATCGAGCAGTTTGATGTAATAAAGAACTTGATAGCGTTCAAAGTATCGGCATCAAGCACGTTTCGCTTTTTATTTGATTTGTTTAGTGTGTCGTATGAGTCAAACCACTTATCCAAAATGTCCTGATGTTTTCTTTGTAAATGCTTCTTAATGTTGGATGTTCGACCAATACGAGCTGTAAACTTTTGATTACACAATATGCAGAAAAACTCAACATCATTTTGTGATTTATTTATTTGAGTATCAGATGTAGTGAAATGAAGATACAAAGTATACTCCTTAAATATATAAAAATCATACGCTACATTGTTCTTGATAACATTTTAGATCTAAGAAAAAGTAATTTAAATACCCGTTCAGTTAAATTTTCAATAAACTTCTTTTTCGGAAAAATGTTTCTTTAACCAAAATCTTGCATTTTGTTAATCAAATTACACGAGTCTTCAGATAAATTTGCCAAAAGACTATAACCCTGAAACCTTGATCTCGGGTCTTGCAATATTTCTTCTTGATGTTATTTTTTTGAACAAAACTTTATGATATCCTCTTGATAGATCTTACTCTTGCGAGATTGATGTGTCATATTAAATTAGATATTTATGAAACGATTAAGTAAAACTTGGTTTTGTTTCCTAAACTAATTCTTTTTATACTTTTATGTATAAGCTGCATATCATAAGGAAATGCCTATAGGAACTTCCTTATGCTATAAGGAAATGCCATCAGACTTTTCCCTTAAAACAAATTATTACGTGTTTAACATGTTTTTAGGCCATTTTATAACGAATTTAAAAAATTATTAAATTTGTTAAAAATGATATTTAATTTCTCATTATAATGGTTCCTTTTAAAACGAGTGTATTATGTTTTTAAATTGAGTGAATATAGCCAGATTTTTACAATAATTGAAATGAGCTTACTAGTAAAAGGTATTAAGCTTTACTTTTTTCTAAAAATAGTTTTTGTTAAAATAATAGTACCGTATACAACTGAGTATTATTGAGTTCAATTTGTGAGCGGAAAATGAGTTTTCCTTTGTTTAAAGCAATTTTTAAAGTGTGCGCGTGCGCTGACCAATCACATAGTGTTTTTGTGGTTGATTGCCCGTTTTAAGCGATCTTTTTTATATATAAAATGAAAAAACATACAATGGGACAGTTATTCAAAGGAATTAATTGTCCATGGCTGGAAAAATATCTACAAAACAAAACAAAAATTGTTATCTAAAAAAAAATTTTACAAATAAAATAACAAAGAATTTAGTAAAAAGAGGAAAATGGCCTTTTATGTGTCAGGTAAAACGCCCTGTATATATTTAGTTTTAATATTTATGTTTTGTTTCAAAAGAAATAAACTTACCTAAAAGTTTTTAACACTAACTAATCACAGGACGTTTTGCCCCCCACATAAAAGGGCATTTTTCTTCATCCAAAACTAGCTAATTGCAAATAAACTAGTTTTATTCATTGAGTTTTAAAATTTTTATACTTGGAGTATTGTGGAATAAATTACCCACAAAACAAATATTTCTTTATTATAATCACAAAAATAATACAACTAATTTTCTGTAACTTTTAGTGAGGCAAGATGTTCCTAAAGTCAAGTACCTTGTGCATTTGTGAGACCTAGGTAAACTAATAATGTTAACTTTATGGACATCTTGCCCCACCCTATCCTAAACTTGAAAAAATAAGAAATCAAAAGAAGAGAATAAAAACAATTATTAAAAAAAAAAAAAAATGAAATGAAAAAATTAAACTGTAAGGTGCAACGAACGAAGGGGGAGAAGACTGAGTCAAAGTAAGTAATTATATATGCTATATATACACAATATAACATATATACAAATATATATGCTATATATACACGATCTTTCTTATTGTAAATTTTATGATACGACAAAGGAAATGGAATATATATATATATATATATATATATATATATATATATATATATATATATATATATATATATATATATATATATATATATATATATATATATATATATGTATAATATGCGTATGTTCCGTTTCAGTTGCGTTTGTAAACCCACTTATACGCGTAAGTTGCGTTTGAGTTACGTTAGTAAACGCATTTTATATGCGTAAGTTGCGTATTTAATGCGTGCGTAAACGCAGTTTTTTGCGTAAATTGCGATTACGTTTACGTAAGTAAACGCAATAAATTGCGTCAAATGCATTTGAGTTAGCGTGTGAGTTTTTATTTTGGAACGCAAACGTAAAACGCAGTTTTTTTTGCGTTCCAATGTATGAATCTATGCTACTCTGGCTTTCATTTTATTGCCTTCAACGAGAAACCGATTGTAGCGGATTTGTTTATTTATTTGTGGAATTTGGCTGGACTTTTGTTTTTCAGAACACCATTTTCAAAAAAATGTCTATACTAAGCCAGCAGAAAATGCTTAAAATTATGAAAATGGTAAAAAGTGTTTTGATACCCACTGGAGTACAGAACACTCGATAATTGACAGCCAGCGCAGAATTATTTTTTACTGAGAGAACCATACATTTTATGCAGTCTTAGAATTGCAAAACTCCTTAGAGTCTCAATTTACGCTTTACATTCAGTAAAAAGAATTTATGATATAACTTGTTGCATATTTTTTAATAACATTATCACACAAAGAACACTACCAGAAAAGGAGAGTTCTGGGACAAAACCATTTTTGATGCCCGTTTTGAGTTTTTTTTGATAATCGCGTGTTGAGTTTTTTTTTGATGATGATGATGATGGAGGGTTGAAAAAATTAAGAGGAGGACAAAAACATTTTTTTTCATGACGTGATAAAACGCGTAATGAAAAAAAGTTTAATGGTTGTAAAGGTGTTTAAATCTTGCGCGAAAACTTTCTTTTTTTCTTTGTTCATGCTCTTGTTCTTGTTTTTCTTCGAGAATTGATTTGTATTTTTCAATTTCGCGCCACCCAAATCCTTTGCTCCTTAAGTATTCAATGGGGTCAAGTGTTTTTATGCTTTTTATTTTTCCGTCCTCATTTCTCAAGATCCTTGTTTTTCCGTTCATTTTATTATGTCAAGAAAATTTTTTTTGAAGGATTTTTGAGAACGGGTCTGAGAAGCAATCAAGATAAGATGGGAACATATTTTCTGTCTCTTTTGAAGTATAATCCATCTTTAAGTGAGCTTCCAGTGACCCAAGGTGTCAAAAACAGTCCGTCACCTTTGTATGTGGCAACTTTCATCCCTTTTCCATTGCTTCTGAGGTAAGCAATGCCATTTCCAACAATTTTTTTGATCAAAGTGGGTGCAAGAGCTCCCAATAAAGCTAAAAGAAAAGGAAGAAACCCTCCTTCTGATTTTACTCCATTTCCCAAAATTTTGTCGATCATATTGGAACCAAGAGAAGAGGCGACACCGCCCAAAGCGGCCTTGCCAAAAACTGGGACGGCTTTGGCTGCAACCCTTCCCAATAAAGGCAAAAGAGCACCAAGAAATCCTCCATCAACTTTTGCGTTGTGTTCCAATTGAGTTTTGCTCATTTTTATTGTGACTCCAACTCCTCGATTGAGAGCGTCCACAATTTTTCGGTGTTGTCTTTCTGTAAAAAGTAAAATGCCGTTTCCGTGCAGATTTTCATTTGAAATGCGGATGCTGGCGGGTTTTCCTTCAATGATTGATTTTTTTATTATGTCGATCTGTCCCTGAGACACGTTTAATTTGACAAGAATGTAATTGCTACTACTAAGACTTGCCGATTCTGGCGCATTGACATTTTTGCGCATGCTCATGTATATTTTTTTGCGCATGCTCATGTATATTTTTTTTTGCGCATGCTCATGTGTATTTTTGCGCATGATCATTTTTGCGCATGCTCATTGTCATTTTTGTGGATTTTTATAATGAGATGACATAATGAAAAAAAAGGTTGTGAATGACTTAATTCTTTGTAGTTCAAGTATGGAAAAAGATGTTTATATTTTTCTCTTCGCGTTTCTCTAATTCTTTGTGCATGTTGTTTTTGTGTTGATCATCGTGGAATTGTATGGCCATTCTGTGTAATTCTGGATCAAAAGTGTTTATTTCCGGTAGTTCACTGTAAAGGAATTCCTCAAATTCTTCTTGTTCTGTAATACTCATCTTTTTATAGCAAGAAGAATTTATTTAAGTCATTTTCATTTTTTTATTTCATCTGTATAATAGATCTATAGAATTTCGCAAGTGATTTTTTTTTAAGCGTAATAATAGACTTGTCCTAGAAGAAGGTAAAAGCTTCCGGATTGACCGACTTGAGCATCACCAGAGTTGAGCGTGACAACGAGTCTTCTACCAGCTGCGACAGTAGGCATAGAATCTGCTTCTCCGAAATTTCTGTAAAAAGAGATGGTAGATGTGGAACCGATGGATGAAGTGGATTGATACAGAAGTCCAGTCGACTTGTTGTTGAATGAAGTCAAATTTGAACCGTTCCATGAGGACAAATAAAAATCTTCCAATCCTGAGGAGGAAAAGAAGCATGTGCTGTCACCGTCATATCCTGAAAAATACGTGTAATTGTTGGTGTTGTACGGTGTCCAAGGAGTGAGAACGGCACCGTTACCTGGAGGTAAATTCCCATCGTACATTCGAACTCTAGATTCCCACCAGTTTCCAGAGGCGCCAATGATGTGCATTTTGATGTATTTCAACGACACACCATTTCCTTTTCCGTTGGTGTTCATCAAAACGTATTCGCTGCCGTAAGTGGTATTCAAATATCGAAACGTTCTGCAGTACAGCTTGTAAAGAGGGATGGTGGCAGGAATGGAAGCAAGTGTGGAAATGAACGGTTGAATCCAATACGTGATGGCTGTGGCATTTTTGTTCACCAGTTGAATGGAGACGTCGTTTCTGAAAGGCATGTCCAACGTGAAATATCCTCCCAAGGAAGTGGTGTTAAACATGTTGCATCCCTGCAAAGAATTGGCGTAAAAAGCTCCTCCCAATGGTGAAAAAAGCAAATCGGTAGCAAGTCCTGTTTGATCCACTCCAACTCCTTCCGTGGTTTCTGCATAATTCCCTACATTGATTTCTCCATCAGTGAAGATTCGAAGAAAAACTTGACCTGGAATATTCGTGCCAGAGGTGCTGTATAAAGCCAGCCACAATCTTCTCAACACTCCAGATTTTCAAGAAAACGCAAACACTGGTGAAGTGGTTAATGCTGCAACCGTCTGAGACTTAAACCCTAAACTGGTAAAACTGGATCCTGGAACAACACTGGTTAAACTCGATTTTTGCAATAGCAAATCTACATAATTTTTTGTCGCTCCATCTTGCGTGTTGGTTGGATCAGTCACGTTGATCAATTTGTGAGAGTTCAAATCCAAATCTGCATTTCCAACAGTCGTTCCACTTGAAGCATGCGTGTCCACATAATTTTTCGTAGCCGAATCCGAAGCTGATGTGGGTTCTGCTAAATTAGTTAGTTTATGAGCTGTCATGTTAATGTCGGTGTATGAAATACTGTTGTAAGAGACCTTGGTGTCTACATACCCTTTTGTCGCTGCGTCTTTTAAAGCGGTAGGATCAGAAACGTTGATCAACTTGTGAGAGTTCATGTCGATGATCCCTGTGATGGTGCTAGATCCATCCGTTTTAACACACTAGCTCGAACTCACATCAACGTAATTTTTAGTGGCAGCGTCATGAAGATTAGTCGGTTCGTTCAAATTGATCACCTTGTGAAAATTTAAATCCAAATCTGCAGTTCCCACTACAGTTCCAGTACCACCTGTCACGTGATTGTCTACGTAATATTTTGTGGCAGCATCGTGTGCGTTGGTGGGTTCACCCAGGTTGATGATTTTATGAGAGTTGTAATCCAAATCTGCAGTGATGGTGCTCGATCCGTCCGTTTTAATATAAACGTTGCTGGCTGAGTCTGATGCAAGATTATCAAAATAAGCACTGAATTCGTTTCTGTTGAATTTGTCAATCATTTTTTAATGGTGAAAAATTTTTTTAAATCCTTTGGATACATGGAAATTCTTCGAATTTTTAAATCCGTTTGCAGATCTAAAAAAATTCACCAAAGGGTGTTGACAACGTCTTGAAAGCTGTCTCCCTCTTCGCATTTTTTCAAGACGTAAAGACACAAGTGACCACAATAAGACGTGTTTCCAAATTGAACCCTTTCACTGTTGTAAAAGACAGGACTTTTCAAATAGTCAACGAGCTCGACGAGAGGTGGTTGAGCGTAAGAGTCAAAGCTGAACTTTTTGTCTCCGTCTTTGAACCAACACACCCAATGAAACCCATCTGTGCTCGAATCACCCGTGTTGACAATTCCACATTCTTTTTTTCTTGACTTTTTTGGCAACGCGTCTCTGACAAAAACTCCTCGAAAGTTTTTTATTTTTAGTTTTTTTGCTGCTTCCATCAACTGAATAGTGGATAAAGCCTCGTTTGGTAAAATAATTCCCTCCACATTTATTTTTTTGTTTCTCATTTTTTTTATTTTGTTATTTTTTTAAATTTGTTTTTCCTTCATTTTTGTTACTCACCTTTTTGTATCCGCGATTATCCCTCTGCACTCTTCGATCAACCTTTTTGACTTACCTGAAATTTCTTTGTTTTCCTCGATTATCTTTCTGCACTCTGCGATCAACCTTTTTGCCTCTGTCATTGGTTCTGCATCTGCCTCTACCTCGTGTTCTGGACCAAAGAGTTGATCATAGTCCATAAATGTAAAGCATGGTTTTAGTTTGTAGTGTTCAATGGCTAAGGTGTGAATTCCGTCTGCCTCGTGTTCTGGACCAAAGAGTTGATCATAGTCCATAAATGTAAAGCACGGTTTTAGTTTGTAATGTCCAATGGCTAGCGTGTGAATTCCGTCTTGCAAGATGTGTCTTTTGTCATCGTTAGCGCTGAGTGCGACTTTGTTGATTTCTTCGGTGTAAATGTTATGCTGATGAGATCGGATAACGTTCATGGATGCAAGCTTTTCATTTCCACTTAATAAGCAGTCTTTATAATCTTGATGAGTGATGTGTTTTTGAACGACTTTATTTTTAACCCCTTTGCATCTTTTCTCTTCTTTTTCATAGGTTTTGTAAGAGTAGAGCTTAGGACGAAGTCCGACAAACTCTTTAATTATTTTTCCACCAGCCTCGTCTTTGAACATACCTATAATCTTATTATTTAACCCTACTTTGAATCCAACGTTTTCAATAGCAGGATGGTCTTTAGAAAAGTTGCTCGTGTCAAATTTGGTTTCAAGATCGCCAGAAATGTCTTGATAAAAATCTTTCGTTTCGATTTCATAGATGAGCGAGTCAGTGTCAGTCATGAGTAATTTCGCGCGATCTCCGTATTTAGGTTTGATATAGTTGTAATGGAAATCAAACATCAAAGTTTTGCTTATGTCTAGAACGCTCAGTCCTAAGTAAACAGGCTTGTTGTAAAAGAGTTTTGTTCTTTTCATATGAACTGCAGTAAGGTTTTCATCAAAAATGGTATTTCTATCATAATTAGACTTTCTTGACAATTTCAAGACTTCTTTTCTTGTGGTGATTAGTTTAATATCAACATGCTTTCGAATATTCTCCATGGTTTTTCCAAAGACAGAGTTATTCATGAGTTTAAAAAATTCTTTTTCAAACTCGTTTTTAGCTTTTGCTCTTAATCCAGTGTTGAGATCGATGTATTGTTTCATGAAGGGTTCTTCTTCAAAGGTGACACCTCGATGAATTTTAGTAGTGATCAATCCAAGTCGTTCATAGAGTTTTAGGTTTTCATGATGAATGACGTATTTTTCTTTGTTGTTTAAATTAGGAACGAGCTTGTCCACTTTATTAATTTTTAGTCTTTCAGGAGCTAAAGGATAGTCGTTGTGTAAATCGTGTAGGCTTTCGGGATAGGTTAAATCGACTTCGAGAATACAAGGCATGGATTTCCAATTAGCAAGCTCCTCTTCAGTCATCCATCTGAATCCTCTAAAAGGAAGAGGCTTACACATAGCCCATCCATATAAATTATTTGCGTCTAAATACTGAATGAATTTCGAAGGTTGTGAAGGATCATAATCACTCATGTATTTGTTATTAGCAGTTCCATGTCGTTTGCTGATCATGCAAATTCCACCGCGTATCCCTTTTTCTATCATATTAAGCATATCAATATCAGACAGAAGCTCTAACCGAATTCCAGTTAGTTTTAACATGGCATCCCAACCCAAACCAGGTGAGGTGTAATACCAAGCAGGATCAAGCTTGTAATAGGTACGGCATACGTCTCTGAAATTTTCAAAGATATCAGCAAGTATCAGAACGTCTGACTTGTTGTACAGTTCTTGATAATCTTTAAACGTTTTACATCCAAATACATTCCAAACGTTTTGAGCATGCGCATAGTCTTCACAGCTTATTCTCTCATCATTCAGTTTGGAATAGAATGCTTCAATAGGAGGCAATTGCGTTTCGGAGAACTTTTCAATCGAGTCCACCCAGTCATAAGGGTAAACACCTTTTTTTCTTAATAAATCAAACTTTTCTCCAGAGTAATATTGAGCAACGTTTTTGCATTGGTCGTTGTTTAGATTTTTAGCTAGATCTTCTAACTTGAAACTCATGAACCTGTAGCTGTCGATAAACCTTAGCTCTTTCCATACTTCCTGAAGTTTACCTTTCTTATTAATAAATTCTCTTACTTTGATTTTTTTCGAGAAACTGATATATTTTTCTTCATTGTTGGGTATGCAATTGAGCTTTCCACCTAATTTCTTGATGAACAAATGACTGTCATAACCGGACAAATTATGGAAAATGATGGGTATGAATTTTGGAAGTTTATAATTCAAGTTGCATTTGTTATGAGCAGCTCCTCGATACTTTCCAGTTAAATGACAGTGATCCCACACTTTGTCACTGTTAAGATCTGATTCACAAATATGACATAGAGTTGCAGTCTCAAAATTCTTTTCATCCTCATCCGTTACCACTTTCTTTTTTACTATATCAATCTTGTCGAGAATCTTTATAAGGTCGGCTTCAAGCATGGTTATAAACTTTTGAGCTACGTCATCCTCATCGCTTTCAGCTGTGTACATGACTGGTTCTCCTTTGTAAAGGCTATCGTCAAAGCATTTGATATAATAGCAGAAGGAGCTTGGTACGTGCTTTTGATATTGTTTGGTGTACGACTCTTTATGATTATATTCAGTGTTATCCTCGATGGGTTTGATGAAACTTTCAAAGTCTGCATATACAACGTATGGAACTCTCATAGACTTGTTATAGTTTTTAAAATGAACGGTCGTTCCTTCTTTAGGAAGTTCGATTCTTACTGCATCGTTGTCATAGCAATAAGGTTGATGCTGTTGAAGCTTTTCTTCCTGGTCATAACCTTGTAAGCAATTTCTGCAATAATACATTTTGTGCTGATGATTTGATGTTTGTGTAGATAATAACCGACTCAAACTTTTAATGAGACAGTAATGGTCAGTGTCTTCGTTTGAAATAAGCAACAAATCAATGCAGTGCTTTCGATCTACAAAGTCAGATATTTTCAAAGGGTAAAGTTTTTTATTTTCATACCCAAAGACGTTGATGCTAATGTCTGGATTATTTTTCTCAAACTTATTGATTTTATTAAGCTTGACAGGAAACTCTATTCCTTCCCAATTCAGTTCTTCTGATTTTAGAACCAAGTCTTTATCAATTCTTTCGTTGTCTCTATTTTTTAAATTCAACGCTCGAGTGACTGACCATTTAAAGCATTGATCGTCCTTGTTTTCCATGTTGATGATCGCCTTTTTGTCTTTCAGCTCTTTAGACAACTCAATATAGGAAGAACCACTGATAGGCTCGTAATCAGTAAAGTTAATGTCCATTCTTAAAATCTTAGATATAGTGCAATTAGATCCTAAAGCATTGTATTTAACACTATTTTCCAAGACTTTTTCTTCCATTTCACCCATGAGCTCTCTTACATCCGTAGTCGCTAGAATAATCTCTGATCTTGACGAAAAGCTCGCTTCTCGAGTCACTTCTTCACCAGTCATCATGCTTACAGATTTCATTTCACACGTTAAAATAATTCTTACCTTTGTATTTCTTTCTCCTTCCATGGTTTGAATGGCAGACTCTCTCACCAAATTAAAAAAGGTTGCAAGGTCGTTATATCGAGAAGAAGGTCTATAAGAAAATTGTCTCACAGAACCCTCCGCTGAATGTTCAGTCAACTTGAATTTTATTTTATAAGGCTTTGGCAAGGGCTTTTTATACACTGTTTTTAATACAAGTGATTTGATAGACTGTATCTTTTTATCGATTTGTTCCGCTGATTCGTTTACCTTCTCCTTGACTATTTCAGGAACGTAGGGTTCTATCCATTCTTTAACATCATTAAACTTAGTTTTAACATACGACGCCACACTTTTTGCAGTTGCCTTCAGACTTGAAAAAAATGAAGGTCTCGGTGGAATGACTGGTTTTGGTGTTATGGCAGGTGTTAAATCTGAAACCGGTTCATCAAGGATGTGTTTTTGCAAATGAATTGGTTTCGGAGCAATAGGAGGCTTTACCACAGGTCTCTGTGGAATGATTGCTGGTTTCGGAGCAATAGGAGGTTTTACCACAGGTCTTGAAGGTTGCAAAGTCATTATAAGCTCACCTTTTCTCATTTTAGAATACCCTCTTATTTTTTGATCTTTAGCGATTTCTCGCAATTCTTTCAACGTTTTGTTTTCCATTTTTAATATAGCAAGAAATTTATTTAACTCAAAATCATTTTTCTAATATTTTTTATTTCTTTTCAATTCTCTGAAAAAGAATTGAAAAAATTTTTTAAATCCGCGTGCGGATCAATGGAATTTCTCACTGACTTTTTCTTTCTAGCTTTTCCGAATTTAAAATTTCAATCTTTATTCCATCTTCCACTTTTCCATTTCGACGTTCTAAATATCTCCATCCATGTCCTGTGTTTTTCATTGCTTTGTAAAGGGATTTGTATTCAACCACTTCCCCGGTTTCCATATTGGTTGTTTTCACAGACACAGGCTTATTTCGAATTGAAGCAAGCCTCTCGTATTTTGGATCGACCGGTTTTTTTTCCGTTTTCTCATTTTTCATTTTTATTTCTTTTTTTGGTCGGCCCACTGCCCTGTGTTCTTTTACACCTTTCAAAAGCGAATCTTTACTTATTAGATTATTATCAATCGCAATCATCATCAAAGGTAACAATTTGTTTGAGGTTAATGTGATTCCATTTTCCATAAGCAAATTTTTCAGATAAGTTTTTGTATATCTCATGTTTTAGTTTTAAAAAGAAAAAAATTTATTTAAATCATTTTTGTTAAGAATCTCATGACGGTCTTTCAAACCTAATAAACAACGTTCATGCTGGTTCCGTTGGATTCGAAAGTGATCAATCTGTCTGAAATGATCACTGCAAAAATAACGGTGTTTTCTGGTACTGCTGTTCGAAATTTGAGGTTGAGCACCAATTCTGCCGTTTCAGAAACAACTCTTTCTTTTTGCTTGCTAATGTCTACAAAAAACAACGGATACAAATTTTTATATTCAAGCAGAGTCAAACCAGATTGACAAACAAGTTCGTTTGTACCGTAATATTTATCGTCAAAAGAGAACGCGTCAGAATGAGCCATGGTAATTCTCTTTTCTCCAAAATTCAAATCGTAATCGTAATATGGATATTTTATTCCATTGACGGTTACGAAAAAATTGCTGACATCACAATGGTTGAAAATGGCTGGATTTAAAATTTGACTGGAATTCTTGTTTGTTTGAAGCCCAAACACGATATATCTCGGAACGCTTTTGTCTACGATTCTTCCAAGAGTCCAAGTAAATTCTGTAAGACCAGCAGGAACGACCTGTCTTTCGACTCTGTTTGACTTATAAGCTACTGGGATTTTAATTTTACTTGCCATTAATTTCAAGAATTCTGATTTATTCGAAACATCCAACTCTATTCTAGGCATAAAAAGTCTGAATTTTTTAAGGTCGATCATTCCTGCGGCAACAGTCTCAGCTCTGTAAATGGCGTCGTCGTAATCTTTTTTTGCAAATTTAATGACGTGTCTGAATCCATAAACAACTTTGTCGTAAGTTTCGCAAAAACCAAAAATGTGTTTTAATGGTATCTTGAACGAAAATGCGCCAATGGATGTCGTGTCTGCAAACAAGTGGTCTCGCCTTATAACAAATCCTGAATTTCCGGTGGCGGCTGAAGTGTCTTTATACCACATTTGCTTCAATCCATCTGCAAGCTGAAAACTAAAAGGGTATTTCAACAATCCGAGCATGGTTGTTCCTTGACCTGGATACATGACCTTTTCCACTTGTTGCCCTTCTAAATCATAGGTGACATAGCTGAACAAATACATGATGGCGTTGTTTACCAGAGCAATGTTGTCTGCTGCTGTGTATGCAGTTCCATCCGCTTTTTTGAGAACCCCTTCAACAAGTATGTAAGCCTCAGACGGAACTGTATGCACAGATTGACAATCAATTTCAAAATCGATCGATCCTGAAGAATTTAAATCGAGGACTGTTGGGTGGTACTCAAAAAAGTTGATTTTTTCAATTCCAGTGTCATACTCTGGCATTTCATCAACTCTTAATCTATCGGTGTTTATCATTTTTAAAATGAGAAAAAAAAATTTATGTCATTTTTGATTTGTTACAAAAATCAAAGATTTTTCCATGGACATGAAGGGTTTAAAAATAATGAAGCAATCAAAAGCCCGCTCCCCATTTTAACGAGATCTTGGATTCTAGCCGCGTTCTTTTTCGTCATTTTCTTTTTCACTTGAATGGAAGAACCAAGCATTTTTTTATACAGCTCTTCCATTGGATTAATCCAATGATCAGTCTTTACCTCTTCGTTTACATTCGTGGTTAGTATTTGGTTTGGATTCACTGTTCCTGTCTTGGCGTAAACTTTTTCAAGCGCTTTTTTTCCTTTGTCGATGGCAACGTCTTTAGCAGTGGATATAGCTGAATAGGCTAATTCTTTTCCAGCTGATTTGGCGGCTGTGATTGCTTCTCTTCCAATTTCGCTTGCTGCTGCTTTTCTCAATAAATGAAGAGACGTTCGTGAAGCGTTTGAAGCTGCCATTCTCCTCAAAAAATTTTTAATCGCGTCCATGATTCCTCCACCTCCAACGACGTTCTTTTTAAAATATCTTCTGTTGTTCACAATGAGCATTTTTTAAAATGAGAAAATATTTTTTTAAATCCTTTGGATTCATGGAAATTCACAAGTGAAATTTTTTAGATTCTTTGAATCCGTTCTCACGACTCGATGTATTTTTGAATCGCTCTGTATTCTTCTTTGTTTATTTCCCCCTGTCTCAAAAGCTCATCACAAATGGCAACGGCTTCGTTTCTCGATGCTATATTTCCAGCATGTCCTGCGGCGATGCTCAAGTTAAGTCTTTGCGTAAGCACATTCGGATCACTCGGAAGAATGATCACTCCTCGACCTTTTTTTCCACTCGTTAGTGTGTAATTTTTTTTCCAAATTTCTGAAACAATCTCTTTCCACTTATGACCTCCCGAAGCTTTTGGTATGGTTGGTGTCCCTTCCCTCTCCATTGCATGCGTTTCAACCAGTATTTTTTCATAATTTTTCATGTCCTCGTCTGTTACCTTTTTTGTATCAGGTACATTTTTTGTGATCAATTCCCAAAAACCTGGCGTCCCCTCGTACTTTTCTCCGTCAATAATAACGTCGTTTTCATCGATGGTTACTTCTTCTTTACCGATAAACATTTTTCCGGGTTCTTCTTTTACGTGAATTCCAAACACTTTGTCTACACTATTTTTAACTGTTGCGTAAGTGAATAAATATTTCATTGCAATATTTCCAACATTCATTTTTCCAAAAGTTTTTACAAAAGTTTTTTCATCGCTTTCTGGATAAGTCAAAGCCAGTGGAGTATTTTCAACCTCTCTGTATGCGATGCTTTTTAGTTCGTTTTTTATATTTTCATTGCTCTCAATCAGAGGTTTAAAAAACTTGCTCAAATCAGTCTGATAATTTGCATCTGAAATGTTGGTGTTGAGACTCTCATTGTAAAGCTTTTCTCTATTAGCTTTATATTCTCTCAAAATCTCATCTCGCTTTTCAGGATCTTGTATTCTAAAAAAAGACATTTTTAGAATACGGAGAAAAAAACTTAAAACAAAAACTCGATTGCGTTTACGATTACGTTTACGATTTCTTTTTGATTCTTTGAATCTCATGGAAATCTAATTTTTCTTAAACAAGTTGTTGAATGCTTTTATCGCGTCTTCTCTTCCTTTTTGGATCAACGACTCTTTAGTCAATTCGTCAATGACGCTTTTTGTCTTGGTTCGGATTTCTTCACTCATGACTTTGAATTTTTGAAGCTCGCTGAGAATGAGTTCGTACTCGGAATCACTCACAAATCCATCCATAAGAGATTTTGAAATGTGGTCACTAATCGTATTCAATTTTGACTCGGAAAGAACTTTCAATTTTTCATGCTTTTCAGCCTTTATCATCATTTTTTTGTTCTGATGATTTCCGAAAATGGATAAAGCTCCCAATACAACAGCAACCCCTTCACACGCAATCGAAACTGGAGTGGCAACGACGGTTGATAAAAGTGCAATCCCTGTAACCCCTAAACCAATGCATACCGTTTGCAATCCGTCGTCGGTGAAACGAATTATTTTTGCCGCTCGATGGTATTTTTTACTCAAAGCCATTCGTTTCACTTTTTCATCCTCTATTTCTTTTTGGATCTCACTGATTTTTTGAAGTCGATATAAATGTCCTCCATCTGATGGTGCCGTTGGAAGAACTGGATAAATTTTTTCAGTGTTTTTGATTATCTCCATCTTTTTAACAAAGACGCATTTTTTTTAATTCGAATCGATGTAGTTTATTTTACAAAGCTTTTCACCTTTTTTAAAGGTGACTTCCTGGTTGTTATAATTGTGTATGGTCATAACTATGTCATCCACAGACTCGGAAAAAATAGCATCGTTTTTGAAATAATTCAATTGGTTGCTTATTTTATCCATCAAAGTGACGACAGCAATTCCTTTGTCTAATTGTAAACCTACAGACAACGATATCTGCTTGTGAGATACAGGAAGAAATTTAATGTCTTGTTGAGCAAAAATCTCGTGCTGTCTGTTGGTGTTGAAATAGGTGGGATTATCCAACTTTTTCTTTGTTACAATAATGTTTTTCGTATTTTTTCGTTCCAACTCTTTGATTCTATCCTCTAAATGACTCAGTTGGAAATTAAAATTGTGAATCTCTACTGAGGCGCTGTTTTTAAGCAACTTGTGTGGGGCATGCATTTTTTAATATGAAAATAAAATGTTTTAAGTCGTTTTATTTTCAGTTTTTTGTGCTTTTACATTTCCTCGTCTAATTCTTTTACCTCTAAATCCAAGTCTTCACACATCATGATGCTATGAGACAAAGATGCATTTTTCACGATGACTGCCTCGACCAGTTTAACTTGAATAGACACAATCGAAGGACCAATATACACCCCCTCAATTCTAAGTCCTCCAATAGCGTAACATCGTTGGTTGATAAAATCATATCCAGAAGAGTTGACCAAATTTTTATTACTACGTTCTCCTTTGACTCCATTTTTTATATCAAGAGCTGTTTTCCTTCTATGAAATGTAGAAGTAATGAATATTTCGTCTTCATTTTTAGTTATATACATTTTAGCATAAAACACTGGCGCTGCATCAGCATTGTCAGCTTTATATTTTAAAATACTCAATTCGTTTGTTATTCGTGAGTTAATTTGCTTTTTTCTTCCTCCTTTTTTAAGTTTGGCTGACAATTTATCTACTTCACCTCTAATAAACAAAGTAATCTTTTCCATTGTACTAATAAAATTTGCTTCTTCTTCAGTTTTACCCTTTTTAGCATCAAAGCAAACAAAGGACATGGAATACCCAGTCAATTTTTGTGATGTCGGATCTTTATTCTCACACACACCATACGAAAATAATATAGGCGTTCGTAATACAAGAGGACCATCTCCACTTGGATAAGAATATTTTACTGGTACTTTTTGATAGACTACTGGTTTTGTCGCTGCGTAAATTTCTCCAACTGATAATTTGCTCTCATCAAAATTTCCAATTGTAATAAAATTCATTTCTTTTCTATATACAAGATTTTTATTTAACTCAAAATAAAAATTTTTTTCACTTCTTTATTATCCTAACCTTTTGACTAACGAATTAACTTTATCATCAATTGAATTATTTCACTCATTTTACGACAGCAAAACTTCAAGTTATTCTTGGTTGTTCTCAATTTCATATTTTCTCTATTCCAACGATATTCATCTTGTACTTCTAAAAATCATCAACCAATTTTTCGTCTAAATCATACATCTTTTTAAGGATATCATTCATATCATCTAAATTCTCTGTTTCATACATACTACAACGTAATTCATTCAACAACAATTGATACCTAGACATGAACATATGCAAATCATTATCTCTCATGCGCTTATACATAGCAATTTCAGACACATTTATTAATTCAATCATCGCATTCATTTCTTTTCTATATACAAGATTTTATTTAACTCAAAATCAAAAATTTTTTTCTTGCCATACAAAACGACTATTTTTGCAAACGTATCAATTCTTCATTATCCACCCACGAGTTGAATGAATCTGGATATCCTTTCCATTTGACTAAAGATCTGTTCTTTTGCTTTCGAATGACTTTTTCAATTCTAAATATGTCTTGATTGGTCTTTTGCATTTCTTGTTCATAAAACGTACCTTTAATTTCTTCACCGTTAGCATCAGCGATTTTATACGTGGGTGGATTCGTATGCTGAACTTTTGACACGGTAAAAACCTCTTCAGTCCATCTCGGTGTATACCCCTTTTCAAAATGAGACTTCTTTTTTACGATCCTCACTTTGTCTCCCATTGAAAATTTTGGTTCTGCTCTTTCTGTTTGCGTCTTTCCATTCAGATTCATCCAAACCCTATATTTATTCTTTTTATCCCTGGCTTCCACTGGTGTCATTTTAATGGAAGAGTGTTTTGTGTAGTTGTAGTTATCAACCATTTCATCTAATACGTCAATGTATTTATTGGTATTGTTGGATGAAAAATATTTAAACATTCTCTCTTTCATCGTTCTATTCCATCGCTCGACAACAGAACTTTTTTCCTCGTTTTCAGTGGAGTATAATTGCACGCCTAGAGCTTGTACATGCTTGTTATAAAACTCTTTACCTTTATCCACCCACATCTTTGTACACCTTCTCTCCTCAAATATTTTGCTTAGAGCGTTAGCTACATCAACTCCAGTTTTACTCTTTAACGGAACAATCCATCCATACTTTGAAAACACGTCGATCACCATGAGCAAATATTTTACACCGTTGTTGAATTTTGAAAACGATTGCATGTCAACCAAATCTGCAGCCCATATTTCATCCATGTCGTTCACAAACACTTTTCTTCTTTTAAAATGATGTATCACTGGTTTATGAAGCTCGTTTGCAAGTTGATCCGTCCATTTCAGGTTCTCCGGTGCTTTTTTTTTAAACCTAATCCGAATTTAGCTTTGGCTTTGATGATGGGAGTGATCAGTTTTCTTTCGTTTATCTCTTTTTGAGTAGGGTTTGGAATGGAGTTCATTTCTTCAAGCATCATTTGATCTGCCAAATTTCTGCTTTGAACGTCGTTTAAATATTTGTAAGCTAAATCGTGATGGTATGCTGCATTGTCCACTCGATCTACCGGTTTGCTCCACTCTTGATACATGTCTGTGGATGTGAGTCTTTTGTCCAAGTTTGTGCCAGGTCCTGCAAAATTCATTCCTGGAATGTGCATTTCTCCTGGAAATTTTGCCCATGGAAGCTTTATTTTTTTTGAAAAATTGTTAATCGTTTCCACCAAGTCTCCTCCTTTTGCCGTATGCGAAGATGATCCTTTGAGCGTATGCGAAGAAACAAACTTACATTTGGTTGTTCCGCAAACGTTGCAAACCCCTTTAACCATATGCCGGTTGTTTTTTGTGATTTCGTTTCTCAAATGATTCGTTTCTGTTTTCCTTTTGCATTTAACACAGTACATTTTATTTTAAAAAAATATTTTTAAACTAAAAATGGAAGTGATTGATTTGTCATGGAATATTGGAAAAATCAAAAGGAAAAACAACAAGCTTTTGCCTAAAAGTATACGCGGAATCATTATTGGGAAATCAGGTTGTGGAAAAACAACGTTGCTTCTCAATTTATTGCTCAGACCTGGATGGTTGGATTATAACCATTTGCAAGTGTTTGGCAAATCTTTTTTTCAACCTGAATATAAAATACTCAAAAACTCGTTCGAGAAGAAATTGCCAAAGGAAGTTATTCTTAATTTGTTTAACATTCAAAGCAAAATAGAACAATTAAACGTGAGTCCTGAATGTGTTATTGATGAAATTTCAAAAAAATGGGATAACACAGAGGATATGGAATGTCAATTTTTCGAAACAGCTGACGATGTACCTAATCCTGAAGATCTTGATTCATCCAAAAACAATTTAATGATCTTTGACGATTTGCAATTGACTAAACAAAACAAATGTGAAAAATATTACATCCGAGGAAGACACTCCAACGTCGACTGCTTTTACCTCGCTCAAAACTATTTTATGCTACCTAGACAAACCATTCGAGAAAATGCTAATTTCATTTGCTTGTTTCCTCAAGACTTAAAAAACATTAACCACATTTATCAAGATCACGTTTCGAGCGATATGGGAAAAGAAGAGTTTAAAAAGTTTTGTAAATATTGCTGGTCTGAACCTCACGGATTTGCGGTGATTGATTTGTCGTCAAAAAAAGACAATGGAAAATATCGAAGCGGATTTGACACTTTTTATTTTCCAAAAGAAGCCATTTAAAAATCACTAGTGATTTCCATGAATCCGAAGGATTTTAAAAAAATGTTACATAATAAAAAATGTCAAGCATAATCATCGACGTGGATGGAAATTCCAACGTAATCATAACAGAATTTTTAGACAAAATCGTTTTTGACAAAGGAAAAACTTATGAAATGGCTTTTTTTGGGCTTGAGACGTACAACAGCTTTCCAAACATCATCAGCAAAAACAATTCTTTCCGGTATAGCATGAACAATGGAGTTCATTGGGAAAACGTCGTCATTCCAGACGGGAGCTACGACATCAAAGACATCAACAATTATTTACAAAAGACTGTCTCAAACACAATAAAAAATTATGCGTCTCAAAGCTCCAGCTACGTCACAGCAAATAAAATCAGCTACTCTCCCGATAACATAAAAATAGAAGCCAATTTAAACACTTTAAAATCAAGCATCACACTTGGAATGAATTATTTGATGGATTTGAACGTGGATAACAGCATCGCCCCGCTTTTAGGATTTACAAAAAGACAATTGGACTCCAATTCGACATACGAGTCTGACGATATTGTTAGAATTTCAAGCATCAACACGATCAGAATCCTCAACAACGTCATCGGGTCTGCTTACGTCAACGGAACCCCACTCAATTGCATCTACTCCTTTTATCCAGCTGTTGGTCCTGGTTTTAAAATCATCGAAAGACCCACTCATTTGACTTTCCTCCCTGTTAAGGTTCCAGAAATTTCCACAATGATCACTCGCGTTGTTGATCAAAATGGAAATTTGGTTGATTTTCGTGGAGAGGACATTACAATCCGTTATCTCATTCGAGAAGTGAAATAAATATTTTTTCTCACATTTAAAAATGAGCAAATATGTTAGTGTTAAATTAAATGTGTCTCAGGGACAGATTGAAAAAATAAAAAAATCAATGATAGCAGGTAAACCTGTGAGCATCCGTATTTCAAAAGATGATTTTAATGGAAACGACGTTTTACTTGTAACACAAAATCAACATCGAAAACTTTTGGACGCTCTCCATCGAGGAGTTGGAGTCACCATTAAAATGAGCAAAACCCAATTGGAAAATAACGCAAATGTGAAAGGAGGATTTATTGGAGCTCTTCTACCTTTATTAGGTATGTTGGGTAGTACACTTGCAACAAGAGTAGTTCCAGCTCTTGCCATCGGATTGTTAGCAGGCGTAGGATCTTCTGCAGGTTCTGCTATGGTTGATAAAATTGCAGGAAGAGGTATCGTTTATTTGAAAAAGAATGGAAATGGAATGAAAATGGGAACGCACAGAGGAAACGGATTATTTTTAACACCCTGGCCTAAAGGAGGATCATTCAAAGACGGAGTTTACGTTAAAAGCGGAAGAGGATATGAATCTATCGGAGCTGGTTTGCTTCTCGGACCAAACTCACCCTTTAATAGCATTCCTTTTTTAGGTGCTATTCTATGAATAAACTCTTGTAAATTGTACAAAGAAAAAAAACTTTTTAAAATGATATAAATAAATTTTTTCTTGCTATAAAAAATGACATACTCCTTTAAATATTTTGATAAAAGATCAAACAGCTACCATACATACAGCTCCGAAAATTATGATCAATATATCAGAAAACGTATTCATCTTGATAAAGATTCCAAAGAAGTTGGTAGAGAGTTTAAAGCATATCTACAGTATAAAAAATTGTTAAAAGAAATAGAAAAATTAAATGAACTAAAAAAAGGTAAAATAGAGTCGTGGAAATATGATCAGATGCGCATAATGAGAATTGAAGAAAAAGAACAAAATTTAAATTATCAAAAACAAATGCTAGCAAGACATTATAAATATATAATTAAAAAACCTGCCCCGTCTGAACTCTTAGATTCACATTAAAAACTATTTTATATATTTTCAGATATATAAAATTTACTCTTTACTACACCGAAGAAATCAACATGCACAAAGAATTAGAGAAACGCGAAGAGAAAAATATAAACATCTTTTTCCATACTTGAACTACAAAGAATTAAGTCATTCACAACCTTTTTTTTCATTATGTCATCTCATTATAAAAATCCACAAAAATGACAATGAGCATGCGCAAAAATGATCATGCGCAAAAATACACATGAGCATGCGCAAAAAAAAATATACATGAGCATGCGCAAAAAAATATACATGAGCATGCGCAAAAATGTCAATGCGCCAGAATCGGCAAGTCTTAGTAGTATTGCTCGTTTTTAAGATGTCGGAAAAAAATATTTATTTCACTTCTCGAATGTGATAACGGATCGTGATGTCCTCGCCGCGAAAATCGATTAGATTACCGTTTTGATCGACAACGCGTAAGATCATCGTTGAGATCTCAGGGACTTTGACAGGGAGGTAAACCAAATGGGTTGGTCTTTCGATGATTTTAAAGCCAGGACCCACAGGGGGGTAAAAGGAGTAAATGCAATTTAATTGCGAGCCGTTGATGTATGCCGATCCGATGACGTTGTTGACGATTCTGATCGTGTTGACGTTCGTGATTCTGACGATGTCGTCGGACTCGTATTCGGAATTGGAGTCTAATTATCTTTTTGTGAAACCCAAAAGGGATGCGATGCTGTTTTTAACGTTCAAATCCATCAAATAACTTAATCCAAGTTTAATGGTTGATTTTAAAGTGTTTGAATTGGATCCAAACTTGATGTTTTCTGGTGAGTAACTGATTTTATTTGTGGTGACGTAACTTGCGCTTTGAGAGGCGTAATTTTTGATCGTGTTTGAGACGGTTTTTTGCAAATAATTGTTGATGTCGATGATGTCGTAGCTTCCTTCTGGAATGGCGACGTTTTCCCAATTGACACCGTTGTTCATGCTGTAACGGAAAGAATTGTTTTTGCTGGTGATGTTTGGAAAGCTGCTGTACGTCTCAAGACCGAGAAAAGCCATCTCATATTTTTTTTCTTTTTCAAAAACGATTTTGTCCAAAAATTCTGTAATTATTATGTTGGATGTTCCATCCACATCGATGATTATGCCTGACATTTTTTTAATGGGTGAAAAAATTTTGTAAATGGATTATTTTGGAAAATAAAAATCGTCAAACGCGCTTCTGTATTTTGCATGGTCTTTTTTGGAGGACAAATCAATGGCAGCAAATCCATGGGGTTGAGACCAGCAATGCTTGCAAAACATTTTGAATTCTTCTTTTTGCATGTCATTGGAAACGTAATCTTGATAAATGTGATTGATATTTTTATCGTCCTGAGGAAAGAGGCAAATAAAGTTGGCATTTTCTCTGATGGTTTGTCTTGGGAGTAAGAAATAGTTTTGAGAGAGGTAAAAGCAGTCAACGTTGGAGTGTCTTCCTCGGATGTAATATTTTTCGCATTTGTTTTGTTTCGTGAGTTGCAAGTCGTCAAAGATCATCAAATTGTTTTTGGTCGAGTCTAAGGATTCAGGTTCAGGCACGTCTTCATCCGTCTCAAAAAACTGACACTCATTACCATTTTTTTCGGAACATTTTTTTGAAAAGTCGTCGATGAAGGCTTCAGGATTGGAGTTTAGCTTTTCAATTCGGTTTTGAATGTTGAATAATTGGAGAATGAGTTCTTTTGACAATTTTTTTTCGAGCGAGCTTTTCAGTATTTTATATTCGGGTTGGAAAAGGGATTTGCCAAAGACTTGCAAGTGGTCATAATCAAGCCATCCAGGTCGAAGAAGTAAATTGAGCAGCAAGATTGTATTCCGCAACCAGACTTTCCGACGATGATTCCTCGAATGCTTTTTGGCAAAAGCTTGTTGTTGCATCTTTTGGTTTTTCCAATATTCCATGACAAATCAATGACTTCTATTTATTTTACAGTTAAAAAAATATTTTTTTAAATAAAAAAATGACTGTGTCAAATGCAAAAGAGAAACCGAAACCATTCATTTGAGAAACGAGAGGACAAACAACAACAGACACATGCTCAAAGGGACATGCGACTCTTGCGGAACGACCAAATGCCAGTTTGTTTCTTCGCATGGATCATCTTCAACAAAAGGGGGAGACTTGGTCGAATCGATCAACAATTTTACAAAAGAAATAAAGCTTCCGTGGGCAAAATTTCCAGGAGAAATGCACATTCCAGGAATGAATTTTGCAGGGCCTGGCACAAACCTAGACAAAAGGCTCACGTCAACCGACATGTATCAGGAGTTGAGCAAACCGGTGGACCGAGTGGACAATGCAGCGTACCACCACGATTTGGCATATAAATATTTAAACGACGTTCAAAGCAGAAATTTGGCAGATCAAATGATGCTTGAAGAGATGAACTCAATTCCAAACCCCACTCAAAAAGAAATAAACGAAAGAAAGATTATCGCGCCAATCATCAAAGCCAAAGACAAATTCGGACTGGGTGTCTCTGCAAAAAAAAAAAATTTTTTTCAAGTTTAAAATGGACGGATCAGCTTGCAGAAGAGCTTCACAAACCTGTCATTCGCAATTTTAAAAAAAGAAAAGTGTTTGTAAACGACATTGATGAAATATGGGCTGTTGATTTGGTTGACATGCAATCGTTTTCAAAGTTCAACAAGGGCGTAAAATATTTGCTCATGGTGATCGACGTGTTTTCAAAGTATGGATGGATCGTTCCGTTGAAAAGCAAAACGGGACTTGAAGTGGCTGAAGCGTTGAAAAAGATTTTTGGTGAAAGAAAATGTGACAAAATGTGGGTGGACAAAGGAAAAGAGTTTTACAACAAGCACGTGAAAGCGCTGGGTGTTTAATTGTATTTCACTGAAAACGAGGAAAAAAGTTGTGTCGTTGAGCGATGGAACAGAACGATGAAAGAGAGAATGTTTAAATATTTTTCAGCCAACAGCACCGATAAATACATTGACGGTCTTGGATGAGATGGTGAAAAATTACAACAGCACAAAGCACTCTTCCATCAAAATGACTCCAGTTGAAGCCAGCGATGAAAAAAACAAAAATGATGTCTGGATGAACCTGAATGGAAAGGTGCAAAAAGAAAGGCCGGAACCGAAATTTTCAATGGACGACAAAGTGAGGATTACAAAAAAGAAGACCAATTTTGAAAAAGGGTACACGCCTAGATGGACCGAGGAGGTTTTCACAGTGTCAAAAATTCAGAGAACGGATCCACCCACGTATAAAATCGCTGACGCCAACGGTGAAGACATTCAAGGCACTTTTTACGAGCAGGAGATGCAAAAGACGAATCAGAGCATATTCAGAATTGAAAAAATTGTTCGCAAAACCAAGAGCAGATCATTGGTCAAACGGAAGGGATATCCAGACTCGTTCAACTCATGGGTGGACAATAAAGAATTGATCCGTTTGAAAAAAGTGATATAAAAAAAATTTTCTTTTCTTTTTAAAAAGATGAATTTCGTTACGATTGAAAATTTTGATGAGAGCAAATTGTCGGTTGGTGAGATTTATTCCGCAACCAAACCCATTCAATATTCCATGTCCTTTCTCGGTTTCAACGAAAAAAACGGAATGAGTGAAAAAGAGAAAAAATTTATCGAGACGACAGAAAAAATATCAAAATTTCTTCGCGAAAAAGTCAAGGAAATGATTCCCACTTTGAAAAAAGGAGGAAGAACGAAAAAAATAACGACAGAGGATTTGTCTAATTTTAAAAACAAATCTGAGATGCCACATGCAGCGCCCAATTTTTTCGGAAAATTGTTCACAAAGAAAATTGAAAAAGCATTTAGGTTTCTTCTTTGTTTTTCAAAAAGGAGAACAAAAAGCTGGTGAAAACAAATCCATTGACATATGTTCGTCAAAGGTGTTCTGCTGTTGCATCTTTGAGAATTGAAGGTGTTTTTATTAGTTCTCAGATCGAGTCCATTCAGGTTAGGATTCCCGAAGTGGTCATTGCAAAAAATGAGACTTCAGTCCAAAGCATCATGGGTGATGATTTGGATTTGGGAGAGATGGAATCTGAGGAAGAGATGGAATCTGGCGAAGAGATGTGAAAAAAAAAAAAAAAAAATTATTTAAAAAAGTTTTCTTTTCATATTAAAAATGCATGCCACTCAAAACAGTCATCTTGAAATTGCCAAACTGCTGTTGGAGAAAGGAGCCGACATTAACACACAAACAGACAAAAACAAAACGCCGTTGCATCTTGCCTCTAAAGCAGGTCATATTGAAATTGTTCAACTGCTGTTGCAAAACGGAGCAGACATTAACGCGAAATGTTAAAACACGAAAAAATGAAAATAAAATGAGTTAAAACATTTTCTTTTCATATTAAAAATGCATGCCCCTCACAAGTTTATTAAAAACGTCTCCTCGGCTGAGAAACACGCTGATTCGAGTTTGGAGATCTCGAGAATGTATTTGGGACACATGGATGAGAGGATCAAAGTGTTGGAGCAATTCAAAGAGTCGGATCGAACCAAAATTTTGGAAAACTTGATGGAAAGGATCAAAGAGCTGGAAAATTTGGTTGAGACAACTAAGAACCTGCAAAAAAAGACATCGCAAAATATTGTCGTGGCAAAAAAAGAGTTGGATCATCCAAATTGTTATGACAGAAAAGGCCATCATGAGATTTTTGCTCAGATAAACATTAAATTTGCTGCTCTTTCTCTCACGACAATATCGTTGTCCGTTGGATTGAGTTTTGACAAAGGCATTGCTGTCGTCACTTTGATGAATAAAATAAGTGACAAATTAAACTTTTTCTAAAACGATGTAATTTTTTCAGAGTCTGTGAATGACGTCATTTTGGATGTGAGCAACAACAGCACCAATGACGCCATAGTCAAAAAAGGTGAAAAGCTTTGCAAAGTAAATCACATTTATTCGAATTTAAAAAAATCTGTCTTTGTTAAAAAGATTGAGGTAATAAAAAACACTGAAAAAATTTATCCGGTTCTTCCAACGGCACCATCCGATGTCGCTTTTCGTCTTCAAAAAATAGGTGAGATCCAAAAAGAAATGGAGGATGAAAAAGTGAAAAGAATGGCTTTGAGCAAAAAATAACATCGAGTGGCAAAAATTATTCGTTTCGCAGACGACGGGTTGCAAACGTTGTGCATTGGTTTGGGGATAACAGGCATTTCACTTTTGTCAACCGTCGTAGCCACTCCAATTTCGATTGCGTGCGAGGGGATTGCGATTGAAATGGGTGCTTTGTCCATTTTCGGAAACCATCAAAACAAGAAAATGTTGTTGAAAGCTGAAAAGCACGAAAAAATAAAGGTTCTTTCCGAGTCAAAATTGAACACGATTAGTGATCACCTTTCAAAATCGCTCATGGACGGTTTTGTGAGCAATTCTGAATACGAACTCATACTCGGCGAGCTTAAAAAATTTAAAACCATGACCGAAGAAATCCGATCAAAAACAAAAAGCAGTATTGACGAATTGACCAAAGAGTCGTTGATCCAAAAAGGAAGAGAAGAAGCCATTCAAGCATTTAACAAACTTTACAAAAAGGGAAGATGAACGCCAACGCAAACGAGTTTTCGTTTTTGTTTAAGTTTTTTTTTCTCCGTATTTTAAAAAATGTCATTCTTTAAAATACACGACTCGGAAAAGAGAGATGAGATTGTGAAAAATTACATGGCCAACAGGGAGAAGCTTTATAATGAGAGCCTCAACCGGAACGTTTCAGATGCAAATTAGCAGACTGATCTGTCCATGTTTTTTCAACCGTTGATCGAGAGCAACGACAAAGTGAAAATCGAGATGAAGAGCATTGCATACAAAGAAGTTGGAAACAGTCCACTGGCTTTGACTTACCCAGAAAGCGAGACGTCTTTTGAAAGTTCAAAAAATGCTGAAAAAACGTTTGGAAAAATGAATTTTGGAAAAATGAATGTTGGAAATATTGCTTTGGAATATTTGTCAAATTACGCTGCCAAAAAAAGTTCTGCAGACAGAGTTTTTGGAATTCACGCAAAAGAACGTGGAAAAATGTTTATTGGAGACAAAGAAATTTTTATCGACAAAAACGACGTCATTATTGATGGTGAAAAGTTTGAGGGGACTATAGGTTTTTGGGAGTTGATCACAAGATCAAAACCTGATATAACAAAGGTGACAGACGATGACTTGAAAAAAATTTGAAAAAATGCTGGTCGAAACGCATGCAATGGAGAAAGAAAAGATACCAACAGCACCAAAATCTTCTGGAGGTTATAAGTGGAAAACGATTGTTAAAAAAATTTGGGAAAGAAATTACAAAGAAGCGAATGTAAAAAAAGGTAACGGAGTGATCATTCTTCCGAGCGATCCAAATGCTCTTGTGCAACGACTCAGTTTGAGCATCGCAGCTGGTCATGCTGGAAATATCACATCGAGAAACGAAGCTATTGCCATTTGTGATGAGCTTTTGAGGCAAGGGGAAATCAACAAAGAGGAATACCGATCGATTCAAAAATACATCGAGTCGTGAAACACGAATAAAAAAAAAAATTTTTCTCCTTTTTAAAAATGCTCATTGTGAACAGCAGAAGATATTTAAAAAAGAACGTCGTCGGAGGTGGAGGGATTGTTGACACGCTTAAAAATTTTTTGAGGAGAATGATCGCTTCAAACGCATCAAAGTCATCTCTTCATTTATTGAGGAAAGCAGCAGCAAGCGAAATTGGGAGAGAAGCGATCACAGCCGCCAGATCTGCCGGAAAAGAATTGGCCTCTTCAGCCATATCAACTGCCAGAGAAGTTGCCATCGACAAAGGAAAAAAAGCGATTGAAAAAGTTTACGCAAAGACAGGAACAGTGAATCCAAACCACAGCACGCATTTGAATGAGGTGGCAAATCAATCTGTAAATCCGATGGAAGAGCTGCATAAAAAAATGTTTGGTTCGTCCATTCAAGTAAAAAAGAAAATGACGAAAAAGAACGCTTCCAGAATCCAAGATCTTGTCAAAATGGGAAGCGGTCTTTTGATTGCGTGATTTTTTTTGACGAATCAAAAATGACACAAATTTCTTTTTTCTCATTTTAAAAAAAGATCAACACCAACAGATTAACAATTGACGAAAAACTTGTCTACGACACCGTAATTGAAAAAATTGATTTTTTCGAGTACCTTCCAAAGAATCTCGATTTGAATTCTTCAGGATCAATCGTTTTTGAGATTGATTGCCAGTCTGTGCAGACACTTCCGTCTGAGTCTTACATCCTCGTCGAAGGGTTTGAAGCAAATGTGGTACAAAGACACCTCAAACGCAACTGGAACCACTGGGTTCAACGTCAGGAGAGACCACTTGTTTGCAGACACCACATCCATTGGTGCATTTTCTTTTAGGATCCCTTAAAAACACATTTTTGGTTTTTGCGAAACTTACGACAAAGTTGTTTACGGATTCAGACGATCACCTTTACAAAAAAAGAATACGATGACGCCATTTACAGAGCAGGAACTGTTACTGCAGACATCAAAAAATTCCGATTCTTCATGCCAAGAATTGAACTGGATGTTTTGAAAAAATCCGAATTTTTGAACCTGATGGCAAAGAAAATCAACGTTCCAGTGGCTTACAAAGTAAACAAAGTCGAAAGGCAAGCCATTCCAGCGGGTCTCACAGAATTCACTTGGACACGTGGAAGGATCACGGACAAAAGCGTTCCGAGATATATCGTGTTAGGTCTTCAGACAACCAGAGGTTCCAGTCAAACCGCAAATCCAGCCGTGTTCGATCATTGTGACATCAACAATTTTTTCGTGACCGTCAATGGGATCAAATATCCAAATTACAATTACGACTTGAATTTTGGAGAAAAGAAAATGGTCATGGCTCATTCCGATGCGTTCACTTTTGACGAAAAATATTATGGTACAAACGAGCTTGTTTGTCAATCCGGTTTGACACTGCTTGAATATAAAAATTTGTTTCCGTTGTTTTTTGTCGACATCAGCAAGCAAAAGGAAAGAGTAGTTTCCGAAACGGCTGAATTGGTTGTCTACCTGAAATTCAGAACGGCTGTGCCAGACAACACTGTTATTTTCGCAGTTATCATTTTCGACAAATTGATCCAATTTGTTTCAGACGGAACCAACATGAACGCTGTTTATTAAGCGTCATGAGATTCTTGTCAATAAAAAATTGATTTAAAAAATTTTTTTCTTTTCAAAATAAACATGAGACTAACAAAAAATTATCTGAAAAATCTGCTGAGAGAAAATGGTGTCACAAAAACCTCAAACAATTTGTTGACTTTGATGATGATTGCGGTTGAGAACAATCTCGTGAGCAAAGATTCTCTTTTGGAAGGTGCAAAAGAATGCCGACAGGTGGGTCGACCAAAAAAAGAAATAAAAACGGAAAAAGTGAAAAAACAGATCGACCCAAAATACGAGAGGCTTGGTTCGATTCGAAAAAAACCTGTGTCTGTGAGAACGACCAACATCGAAAAAGGGGAGGTGGTTGAATACGGATCCCTTTACGAAGCAATTAAAAAGACTGGACATGGCTGGAGATATTTGGATCGTCGGGATGGAAAAGTGGAGGATGGGATCAAGATTGAGATTTTAAATTCAGAAAAGCTCGAAAACAGAAAAAAAGTTCAAAGTCCAAAAAAATGAAAAAAAACTCAAAGTCCGAAAAAAAATTTTCAATTCTCGGAAAAAAGAATTGAAAAAAAAATTTTCTTGGCATATTAAAAATGGAAAACAAAATGCGAAAAATCGGAAAGTACGAAAAAATCGGAAAAATCAAAAAAATTAAATTTGAGTTAAATAATTTTCTTGGCAATAAAAAAATGGAAAGCCAAATCGTCAAAAAAAAAAAGTCAAAGAAAAAAAAGTCAAAGAGAAATCTCTGACAAAATTGCGAAATGAAGCCAAAGAACGAGCGATAAAAGGTTTTTCAAAAATGACCAGGGAACAGCTCGTTGAGGCAATAAAAACAACAAGACCTGTCATTGGCCCTCATCCTCGTAGAAGGACGACAGATGCGATGCCTGCTCCGCGTCCTGAGATTGCTCCGCGTCCTGTGATTGCTCAGCATCCTGAGATTGCTCCGCGTCCTGAGATTGCTCCGCATCAAAGTGTTAAAAAGCCTGCCATCGCTCCGAAACCATCCACAATTCCACCAAGACCAGCTCTAACTCAAAAACCAGCTCTTCCTCAAAAACCACAATCACAATATATGCTTGACGCTCCTGTTTCAGATTCGACTCCTGTGATGACTCCTGGAGTTTTTTCAAGAATTACAACGGCTGTGAAAAATGCGTTTGTCAACAGTTTCAACAGCGTGCTTGAGTTCGTTGATCCGTAAGTTCCAGAGCTGGTGAAAAAAAGATTGATAAATAACAAAAGAGATTTGAAAAAAAGAATCGTGTCGCTTCGATCGCTCGTGTTCGGAAAACCTCAAATTGATTTTCTTTTGACCGATCACGCGCTGAGGCATGTTGCAAAACAATTTTCTCATCAAGTCAAAGGAAACCAAAAGGACGCTTCGGCATTTTTGAATTTGGCAAAAGAAGGTGTGATAAAAGTTCTTCAAGAGAATAAAAACAAAAAAGCGAGCCTTGTTTTGACAGTCGATATGGAGAGCGTCAGCCTTACTACGGGAGAGGAGGTGCATCGAATCGTTCCTTTTTGTCAAAAGCGGGAATCATTTTGGAGTCAACGGATTTGGGAGAGTTTTTCGAAAATGCAAAAGATGAGATCCTGGAAAACATTGAGAAATACAACAAAATGGGATCTAATTGCACAGTGTCCGCCATCTTGAAAATGGACATAAACTTGATTGAATACAGACCAATCGGTGGTCGATCGTACATCCCTCTCGACGACTTTTTGACAAGAAAAAAAGCAATCATCAACATGGAGAACGAAGACAATTAGTGCTTCAAGTGGTGTGTTACAAGGGCTTTGAACATGAAAGAAAAACATGGAGAAAGGATTGACAAAGACTTGATTGAAAACTCAAAAAACAAAAATTGGGAAGGGATTGAATTTCCTGTCAAACTCAATCAAATCAAAAAACTTGAAAAAAATAATCCAGACATCAGCGTCAACATTTTTGGTTACGAAAAAGAATCCATACACCCTTTGCGAATATCGAAATGCTTGAACAGAAAAAATGAAATTGAATTGATGCTCATTTCAGATGGAAAAACAAATCATTACTGTCTGATCAAAAATCTGAGTCGACTCATTTCATCCCAAGCATTCAACAAAAACGGAAAAAATATTTTTGCAGAAATTGCTTGCAGGGGATGAAATTCGAGGAGGATCTTTCAAAACATTCGCCTATTTGCAGAGAGCACAGCGCGACACGAATTGATCTTCCTCCAAAAAATTCTCAATACAGAAAAGGTGCGAGACCACTGTCATTTTACTGGAAAATATCGAGGAGCGGCCCACAACGAATGCAGTTTAAAATACAAAGTCCCAAAATTAGTTCCTGTTGTTTTTCACAATCTGTCAGGCTACGACAGCCATTTGTTTATCAAAAAATTGGGAGGAGAAATAACCTGCGTCCCATGCAACGAGGAAAAATACACCAGCTTCTCGAAAAAAATCACGGTGGGAAAGTACATCGGGAAAGACGGAAAACCAAAAGGCAAAAAAATTGAATTGAGGTTCATCGACAGCTTTAAATTCCTTTCCTCCAGTTTGGACAGTTGGTCAAAAAATTTAAAGCCAGAAGAGTTCAAAAGCCTCGCAAAATATTTTGAAGGAGAAAAATTTGATTTGCTTCGAAAAAAAGGTGTTTACCCTTACGGTTGGGTGGATGGGTTCGATAAATTTCAAGAAACGCAACTGCCTCCAAAAGAAGCGTTTTTCTCAGAACTCAACCACAAAGAAATAAGTGACGAAAATAACGCGCATGCGCAAACGGTTTAGAACTTATTTCAATGCAAAACGTTCAGAGATTATCACGATTTGTACAACGTGTCTGACGTTTTGATTCTGGCGGACGTCTTTGAAAATTTCAGGGACGTTTGCATTAAAAATTACAAGCTCGACCCAGCTTGGTATTACACATCTCCAGGGTTGGCATGGGACGCTTGTTTGAAACGGACAAAAATAAAATTGGAGTTGTTGAGCGACCCCGACATTCTTCAAATGATTCAAAATTGAACCCGTGGAGGGATCAGCATGATCTCCAACCGGCATGGAAAATCGAACAACAAATACATGGGCGACTCGTACGATCCAAGCCAACCATCAAAATTCATTCAATACTTGGACGCCAACAACCTGTACGGATGGGCCATGTGCAAACCTCTTCCCACTCACGGTTTCGAATGGATGACAGAAGACGAACTGTCAGATTGGCGATCGGTTCCGTGCATTTTGGAGGTTGATTTGGATTATCCTGAAAGCCTTCACGATGAACACAACGATTATCCTTTGGCACCCGAGAGAACGAAAATTGGAAAAGTGGATAAGCTCGTTCCAAATTTAAACGACAAAAAAAATTATGTCCTTCACTGCGAAAACCTGAAATTGTATGAACGATTGGGAATGAAAATTTCAAAGGTGCACAGAGGAATAAAATTTGAGCAACGTGATTGGATGAAACCGTACATCGACCTCAACACCGAATTGAGAACAAAATCCACCAGCGAGTTTGAGAAGGAATTTTTAAAGCTGATGAACAATTCGGTGTTTGGAAAGACAATGGAGAACATTGAAAAAAGAGTTGACGTGAGACTGGTGACAGAAAAGGAAAAGGCAATAAAATTATCGGCGAAACCAAATTACGACAGGCACACGATTTTCGACGAAAACTTGATTGCAGTTCACATGAAAAGGACATCAGTTTTTTACAACAAACCAATTTATTTGGGGATGTCCATTTTGGATTTGAGCAAAACCTTAATGTTCGAGTTCCATTATGATTACATCAAAAAGAAATATCCTGGTGGTGACGCAAAGCTGCTGATGACAGACACGGACTTGCTGGTTTATGAAATAAAAACGGACGATTTTTACAAAGACATTTCCGACGATGTGGAAAAAAAATTCGACACGAGCGATTTCAGCAAAAGCCATCCAGCCATTCAAAACGTCGGGTTCAAAGTGGGTTTAAACAAAAAGGTCATTGGGATGTTCAAAGACGAAACAGGTGGAAAACAGATTGAAGAGTTTGTCGGTCTCAGGTCAAAACTTTACTCTTACAAAATTCATCAAGAAAAACAAGAAAAAAAATGCAAAAAATGCAAGGGGGTCAAAACATATGTCGTCGAAAAATACATCACACACGACGATTACAAAAAATGTCTCGAAACAAAAAAAGAAAAAATAAACAAAATGAATGTCATCCGATCCCATTTGCACAACGTTTACACTGAGGAAATCAACAAAACCTCTCTCAGCTCCGACGACGACAAAAGAATCATTTTGGATGATGGGGTTCACACGTTGGCTTATGGGCATTACAAAAAAAGACCAAAGCAAGAGTCAGAGCAAGAGCAAAAGCAAGAGTCAGAGTCAGAGTCAGAGTCAGAGCAAGAGTCAGAGCAAGAGCCAGAGTCAGAGTCAGAGTCAGAGTCAGAGTCAGAGTCAGAGTCAGAGTCAGAGTCAGAGTCAGAGTCAGAGTCAGAGTCAGAGTCAGAGCCAGAACCAGAGTCAGAGTCAGAGTCAGAGCCAGAACCAGAGTCAGAGTCAGAGCCAGAGTCAGAGCCAGAGCTAGAGCAAGAGCCAGAACCAGAGTCAGAGTCAGAGCCAGAGCCAGAGCCAGAGGAGGAAACCGAGGCAAAAAGGTTGATCGCAAAGTGCAGAAAGATGATCGCAGAGAACAAAGAAATCTCAAATAGGTCAAAAATGTTGATCGCAGAGTGCAGAGGGATGATCAAGGAGACAAAAAGGTAAGTGACAAAAATGAGGAGACGAAAAAGGTAAGTGACAAAAATGAGGAGACCAAAAGGTAAGTGACAAAAAATGAACAAAATAAAAAAAAATTAACAAAATAAAAAAATGAACAAAATGATCAATGTGGAGGGAATTGTTTTGCCGAACGAGGCTTTGACAAATTTTCAATTGATGGAAGCAGCAAAAAAACTGAAAATAAAAAACTTCCGAGGAGTTTTTGTCAGAGACGCATTGCCAAAAAAACCGAAAAATAAGGAATGTGGGATTCTCAACACTGGGGATTCGAGCACTGGAGGGTTTCATTGGGTGTGTTGGCTCAAAGACGGTGACAAAAAATTCAGCTTTGACTCTTACGCTCAACCCCCTCTCGTCGAGCTCGTTGACTATTTGAAAAGCCCCGTCTTTTACAACAGTGAAAGGGTTCAATATGGAAACACTTCTTTTTGTGGCCACTTGTGCCTTTACTTCTTGAAAAAATGCGAAGATGGAAACAGCTTTCAAGACGTCGTCAACACACTTTGGTGACAGCAAATCGAATTTAAAAAAAAAAGTCAAGGATTTTTTCCATGAATCCAAAAGGATTTTAAAAATATATCTCCCGTTTAAAAAATGATTGACAAATTCAACAGAAGCGAATTCAGCGTTTATTTCGACAATCTTGCAGCAGACTCAACAAGCAACGTTTATATCAAAACGGATGGATCCAGCACGATCCCTGCGGATTTGGATTTCAATTCAAAGAAAATCATAAACTTGGCAGAACCAACCAACTCTCACGACGCTGCCACCAAAAATTACGTGGACACACATTCATCAGGCGGAGGAACTGGCACAGTGATTGGCACGACGGACTTGGATTTAAATTTTCACAAAGCCATCAACTTGAACGAACCTACCAATCTTCACGACGCTGCCACCGAAAATTACGTCGACGTCAGCTCAAGTCTGTGCGTTAAAACGGACGGGTCAAGCACCATTACTGGAATCATCGACATGAACTCTCACAAGTTGATCAACGTTTCCGATCCGACAAATTTAAAAGACCCTGCGACAAAAGGGTATGTGGACACCAAAGTCGCTTACAACAATATTTCTTACGTCGACATCAACATGACTTCTCACAAATTAACCAATATGGCTGAGCCTGTTTCTGCTTCAGATTCAGCCACCAAATATTACGTGGACACTCATGCATCAGGCGGAGGAACAGTGATTGGAGCTGCAGATTTGGATTTAAACTCACACAAATTGATCAACGTGACTGATCCCTCCAACGCGCAAGACGGAGCGACAAAAAGTTACGTTGACTTGTTGTTGCAAGAATCGAGTTTGACCAGCGCCATTCCAGGATCCGGTTTTACCAGTTTGGGATTCAAGTCTCAAACGGTAGCAGCGTTAACAACTTCTCCCGTGTTTGCGTTTTCCGGAAAATCCGGTGTGCTGAGAAGGTTGTGGTTGGCATTATACAGCGCCTCTGGCACGAATGTTCCTGGTCAAGATTTCATTCGAATCTTCACAGACGGAGAAATCAATGTGGGAAATTATTCAGAAACAACAGAAGGAATTGGTGTGGACGCAACCGGTCTGGCCACTGATTTGCTTTTTTCTCCTTTGGGAGGAGCTTTTTACACCAATTCTTTGCAAGGGTGTAACGTTTTCAATACCACTTCCTTGGGAGGATATTTCACGTTGGACATACCTTTCAGAAACGACATCTCCATTCAACTTGTGAACAGAAATGCCACCGCCATCACATATTGGATTCAGCCGTTTATTTTCACACTTGCTTCTATTCCTGCAACCATCCCTCTTCTCGAGGTGTACTGCAAAACGTTTCGATATTTGAACACCACTTACGGCAGCGAATACGTTTTGCTGAACACCATCGGGAAAGGAAACGGAGTCTTACTCAAATACATCAGGATGCACATCATTGGCTTCTCCGGAAACTGGTGGGAATCACGAGTCCGAATGTACGACGGAATTGCATCTCCTTCTAACATCCTCACTCCTTGGACTCCATACAGCACCAACAATTACACTTACTTTCCTGGTTATGACACAGACAGCACATGCTTATTTTCCTCCTCTGGACTGGAAGATTTTTATTTGTCCTCATGGAACGGATCAAATGTGACTTCATTCAACAACAAATCGACTGGACTGCTGTATCAATCCACTTCATCCATCAACTCCACCACCACCATTTCTTTTTACATAAATTTTGGAGAAGCAGAATCAATGCCCAGCGTTGAAGCCGGAAGAAGACTCGTCGTCACTCTCAACTCCGGCGACGCACAAGTCGGCCAATCCGGAAGCTTCTACCTTCTTCTCGGACAAGTGTTTTATTACGCTTAATTCGCAAGCCTTTACAACCATTAAACTTTTTTTCATTACGCGTTTTATCACGTCATGAAAAAAAATGTTTTTGTCCTCCATCATCAAAAAAAACTCAAAACGGGCTGCAAAAATTCAAAAATCGTTTTGTCCCGCGATTATCAAAAAAAACTCAAAACGGGCATCAAAAAACTCAACACGCGATTATCAAAAAAACTCAAAACGGGCATCAAAAATGGTTTTGTCCCAGAACTCCTCGCGATTATCAAAAAAAAAATAGAACGGAGATCGAAAATGAAAATGAGCCAGAACTCTCCTTTTCTAGTAGTCCCAATATTTATTTTCAAGAGCCTTAAACTCTACGATAGTAAATTTTCCATCATTGATGGCGGCGCTTATTCCTTCCTGTATTGAGGCAACTACCGCACAAGATTGGGTATATAAAGTGCGATTAATCTTTGAGGAGAATTTATAACACTCTTCGATGGCGCTAAGCAGGCTCGATAGGATGCCGCATGTTGCGTCTAAACATGCAAGCGCAATCCAAGGGATAAAGCCGATTCCAGGCGCTGCGAGACTAGCAGGAATGACACAGGTCAGCAGACCAGTCTAATCAGATATAGCGACCCAGGCCATTAACCTTTTGAGTGGTTCGATTTTCCGAGTGGCAGGGTTCTCGATATTGCTATTCTCGATAACACAGCCCCCTTCTTATCATGTGGTATTGCTTGTAGAAACTCATTATTGCACTCTCGCATTGGATCGGTCTTTATTCTGAGATCGCTCGGGATAAGATATAGACCCAACGCAATGCTCTGGTAGTGTGTGATATCGGCACTAAAGTCTTTTGGGTGTTCTATGTATTCATCTAGGGCGTTTACGAATTCCGTTGGAGCATCTCACTTCGTCAGATGCTCTATCAGATATGGTTTAATTTCCTCCATCTTTCTTAATTAACTTAGATAAGTTTTCTAGATTGTTCGTGACTTTATCTACAATTCAGGAGCTGGATTGGAAAGCGTTCTAGATTTCAATTCATCCATCCCCTCCAGGATACTCGTTGGTAACAATATTTTTCTAGTTCCAGTAATACCCAAGATTCCTCTCACTTTTAAATCAAAGTTGCTTTGGTTGCAAGTAAGGGGTTTAAAGATCCCTACATCACTCTTGGATATTTATGAATAAAGGGTCACAACCGATTCTGGTATCCTGCTCTAATCCGAATTCTAAACAAGCTCCTTCCTTTTTTATTACAAATTTCCCTTGCACAGATTCGGGGTTGATAACGACGCTGGGGTTCCCTCAATACCCTTCTCTCAATCTTTTATTGAAGTCGTCCTTAAGCTCGTCAGCCTTTATTTCATTTAACTTTTCATCGATTTATTGGAAGCTCCTTTCCTCTGGAGTAATAACTTCATCAGTAAGTGTGGATGGTAGTAGAAATTCGGTTTCCTCCTTATACCCATTCTACGCATAATCATTTATAATTTTTACTAAATTTTCTCTTGTCAAAGGAATACTCTGGGATCCATAGCATTTCAAAAATTTTTACAAAGGCTCTATTAGAGAGTCGTGCTACTCTCCAAATATTTAAGTATTAAACGAGATGGCTTCTAGTTCTGGTATGTATGGCACACAGCTCGAACCCACGAGGGGTGTGCTGACTCGGCACGCTATATGCGGGGAAAGGTTGATAACCTTGACAATTTTACTCATCAGCTCTATAGCTAACCTTTCGGGTCAAACATTGCTAATTAAATTCCCGACCCTAAGTAGGAAAATTGTTGTGATGTCTGGGACCGTACGCTTGATCTATGATGTGTCACTCACAAGAAGAAGAACTGACCTTACCGCTTGTTTCGTAAGCAATCTTGGTCGAGCCATAATAGACAAGATGAGTATCAGGATGCAGGATCAAGAACTTCAAAGTATTCAGTTTTATGGGGACTACTGGGCTATGCTTAACCTATTTATATCTCCCTCCCAGCGATCCTCTCCAGATTGATTGATGCAAGAACTTGATGATCAGGCTCATCCTAGCAATCTAACCCCGCTCAGGTCTGGTTAAATGCTAGTGCAGCTAAGGCTCATGGTGAGAATCGCTCAAAGTACTGCACACATCTCGACTTTGAGATGGTCACAAGTAGAGGTCCTTTTCACCCTTTAAGCTTTGGACACCTTCTTGAGCATGAGATCGTGTTTAGCAATCAATCTCAGGTCACTACTATAAAAAGCGGGTTCTGGCTCATTGATACTTTTCTATACTTAAGGGTTCTGGCTCATTTTCATTTTTGCGCATTTTCATAATGAGATGACATTATGAAAAAAGGTTGTGAATGTCTTAGTTAATTTATTCTTTGTTTTGGTTGTTCTTCAAGTATGGAAAAAGATGTTTATATTTTTCTCTTCGTGTTTCTCTTATTAATTGATTATGTTCTTTTTGTCGTTGTTCTTCAAATCCATGTTGTAGTAAGAGTTTAGTATTGTGATAAATGGGTAAGGTATTTAATTTTTTAATTTTGTTAAGATAATTTTCATCAATTTTGTTTTTGTGATTATCATAGTGGAATTGTATAGCAATTCTGTGTAATTCTGGATCAAAAGTGGGTTTAATTATTTCCTGTAGCTCACTGTAACAGAATTCCTCATATTCTTCTTGTTCTGCAATACTCATTTTTATAACAAGAAAAAATTTATTTAAGTCATTTTAAAAAAAGTTTTCACTGTATATTTTACAAAACTAAATTTAAAAAAGGGATGTTTGAGAATGGAGGGTTTGGTCCGAGAAGCAAAACAGCGCCGATAGATTCATATCCTCTTCCGCTTTTAACGTAAACTCCGTCTTTGAATGATCCTCCTTTAGGCCAGGGTGTTAAAAATAATCCTTTTCCTCTGTGCGTTCCCATTTTCATTCCATTTCCATTCTTTTTCAAATAAACGATACCTCTTCCTGCAATTTTATCAACCATAGCAGAACCTGCAGAAGATCCTACACCTGCTAACAATCCGGTGGCAAGAGCTGGAACTACTCTTGTTGCAAGTGTACTACCCAACATACCTAATAAAGGTAGAAGAGCTCCAATAAATCCTCCTTTCACATTTGCGTTATGTTCCAATAGGGTTTTGCTCATTTTAATGGTGACTCCAACTCCTCGATGGAGAGCGTCCAAAAGTTTTCGATGTTGATTTTGTGTTACAAGTAAAACGTCGTTTCCGTTAAAATCATCTTTTGAAATACGGATGCTCACAGGTTTACCTGCTATCATTGATTTTTTTATTTTTTCAATCTGTCCCTGAGACACATTTAATTTAACACTAACATATTTGCTCATTTTTAAATGTGGGAAAAAATATTTATTTCACTTCTCGAATGTGATAACGGATCGTAATGTCCTCTCCACGAAAATCAACTAAATTTCTATTTTGGTCAACAACGCGAGTGATCATTGTGGAGATTTCTGGGACTTTGACAGGGAGGTAAACCAAATGAGTGGGTCTTTCGATGATTTTAAACCCAGGACCAACAGCTGGATAAAAAGAGTAGATGCAATTGAGTTGGGAGCCGTTGATGTAAGCCGACCCGATGACGTTGTTGAGGATTCTAATCGTGTTGATGCTTGAAATTCTGACGACATCGTCAGACTCATATTCGGAATTAGGATCCATTTGTCTTTTTGTGAATCCTAAAAGTGAGGCGATGCTGTTATCCACATTCAAATCCATCATATAATTCAATCCAAGTGTGATGGTTGATTTTAAAGTGTTTAAATTGGATCCGATTTTTATGTTATCTGGAGAGTAGCTGATTTTATTTGTTGTGTCGAAGCTTGCGCTTTGAGATGCATAATTTTTTATTGTGTTTGAGACGGTCTTTTGTAAATAATTGTTAATGTCAATGATGTCATAGCTCCCGTCTGGAATGGAGACATTTTCCCAATTGATTCCGTTGTTCATGCTATACCGGAAAGAATTGTTTTTGCTGGTGATGTTTGGAAAGCTGTTGTACGTCTCAAGTCCTAGAAAAGCCATTTCATAAGTTTTTCCTTTGTCAAAAACGATTTTGTCTAAAAATTCTGTTATGATTACGTTGGAATTTCCATCCACGTCGATGATTATGCCTGACATTTTTTATTATATGACATTTTTTAAATGGCTTCTTTTGGAAAATAAAAAGTGTCAAATCCGCTTCGATATTTTCCATTGTCCTTTTTTGACGACAAATCAATCACCGCAAATCCGTGAGGTTCAGACCAACAATGTCTGCAAAACTTTTCAAACTCTTTTTTTTCCATATCGCTAGAAACGTGGTCTTGATAAATGTGGTTAATGTTTTTTAAGTCTTGGGGAAAGAGACAGATAAAATTGGTGTTTTCTCTGATCGTTTGTCTTGGGAGCATGAAATAATTTTGAGCGAGGTAAAAGCAGTCGACGTTAGAGTGTCTTCCTCGGATGTAATATTTTTCACACTTGTTTTGTTTGGTTAGTTGTAAATCGTCAAAGATCATTAAATTGTTTTTGGATGAATCAAGATCTTCAGGATTAGGCACATCGTCAGCCGTTTCAAAAAATTCACACTCCATACCCTCGGTTTCGGAAAAATTTTTTGAAAGGTCGTTGATAACGCATTCAGGGTCTAGTTTCAATTTTTCAATTTCGGTTTGTACCTTGAACAAGTCGAGAATTATTTTTTTTGGTAATTTTTTTTCGAACGAACTTTTTAGTATTTTGTACTCGGGTTGGAAAAGAGATTTTCCAAAAACTTGCAAATGGTTATAATCCAACCATCCAGGTCTGAGCAATAAATTGAGAAGCAACGTTGCTTTTCCACATCCAGATTTTCCAACGATGATTCCTCGAATGCTTCTCGGTAAAAGCTTGTTGTTGTTTCTTTTGATTTTTCCAATATTCCATGACAAATCAGACACTTCCATTTTTAGTTTAAAAATATTTTTTTTAAAATAAAATGTATTGTGTTAAATGCAAAAGGAAAACAGAAACGAATCATTTGAGAAACGAAATCACAAAAAACAACAAGCATATAGTTAAAGGGGCTTGCAACGTTTGCGGAACGACCAAATGTAAGTTTGTTTCTTCGCATGCGCTCAAAGGATCATCTTCGCATACGGCAAAAGGAGGAGACTTGGTGGAATCGATCAACAATTTTTCAAAAAAAATAAAGCTTCCATGGGCAAAATTTCCAGGAGAAATGCACATTCCAGGAATGAATTTTGCAGGACCTGGCACAAACTTGGACAAAAGGCTCACATCCACCGATATGTATCAAGAGTGGAGCAAACCGGTAGATCGAGTGGACAATGCAGCATACCATCACGATTTAGCTTATAAATATTTAAACGACGTTCAAAGCAGAAATTTGGCAGATCAAATGATGCTTGAAGAAATGAACTCCATTCCAAACCCTACTCAGAGAGAAGTAAACGAAAGAAAACTGATCACTCCCATCATCAAAGCCAAAGCTAAATTCGGATTAGGTGTATCCGAAGGATCTAAAAAAAAGCACCGGAGAACCTGAAATGGACGGATCAACTTGCAAACGAGCTTCGTAAACCAGTCATTCATCATTTTAAAAGAAGAAAAGTGTTTGTGAACGACATGGATGAAATATGGGCTGCAGATTTGGTTGACATGCAATCGTTTTCAAAATTCAACAACGGGGTAAACTATTTGCTCATGGTGATCGACGTGTTTTCAAAGTATGGATGGATCGTTCCGTTAAAGAGTAAAACTGGAGTTGATGTAGCTAACGCTCTAAGCAAAATATTTGAGGAGAGAAGGTGTACAAAGATGTGGGTGGATAAAGGTAAAGAGTTTTATAACAAGCATGTACAAGCTCTAGGTGTGCAATTATACTCCACTGAAAACGAGGAAAAAAGTTCTGTTGTCGAGCGATGGAACAGAACGATGAAAGAGAGAATGTTTAAATATTTTTCAGCCAACAACACTCATAAATACATTGACGTATTAGATGAAATGGTTGATAACTACAACCACGCCAAACACTCTTCTATCAAAATGACTCCAGTGGAAGCTAGCGATAAAAAGAATAAATATAGGGTTTGGATGAACCTGAATAGAAAGACGCAAACAGAAAGAGCAGGACCAAAATTCTTAATGGGTGACAAAGTGAGGATCGTAAAAAAGAAGTCTCATTTTGAAAAGGGGTATACACCGAGATGGACTGAAGAGGTTTTTACCGTGTTAAATGTTCAGCATACGAATCCACCCACGTATAAAATCGCTTATGCTAACGGTGAAGAAATTAAAGGTACATTTTATGAACAAGAAATGCAAAAGACCAATCAAGACATATTTAGAATTGAAAAAGTCATTCGAAAGCAAAAGAACAGATCTTTAGTCAAATGGTTTGGATATCCAGATTCATTCAACTCTTGGGTAGATCATAAAGAATTGATACGTTTGAAAAAATAGACGCGTCGTTTTGTATGGCAAGAAAAAAAAATTTTTGATTTTGAGTTAAATAAAAATCTTGTATATAGAAAAGAAATGAATGCGACAATGAATAAGATGATTATAAAAATAAATGTGCTTGAAGATGATATGTATGAAAGCATGAAACATATTGACTTGAATTGGTTCATGTCTAAGTACCAATTGATGTTGAATGAATTGCGTTGTAGTATGCATGAAGCAGTGAATTTAGATGATATGAAAGATATCCTTGAAAAGATGTTTTATTTTGAAAGTGAATTGGTTGATGATTTTTTAGAAGTGGAATATTATTTTCGATGGGATAGTAGAAATATGAAATTGGAAACATACATGAATAACTTGCATAGACACTGTGATAAAATTGGTGAAATAATTCAAATAATGATAAAGTTAATTCCTTAGCCAAGGGGTAGAATAATAAAGAAGTGAAAAAAAATTTTTATTTTGAGTTAAATAAAAATCTTGTATATAGAAAAGAAATGAATTTTATTACAATTGAAAATTTTGATGAGAGCAAATTATCAGTTGGAGAAATTTACGCAGCAACAAAACCAGTAGTCTATCAAAAAGTGCCAGTAAAATATTCTTATCCAACTGGAGATGGTCCTCTTGTATTACGATCACCTACATTATTTTCGTATGGTATGTGTGAGAATAAAGATCCGGTAACACAAAAATTGACTGGATATTCCATGTCCTTTGTTTGCTTTGATGCTAAAAAGGGTAAAACTGAAGAAGAAGCAAAGTTTATTAGCACAATGGAAAAGATTACTTTGTTTATTAGAGGTGAAGTAGATAAATTGTCATCCAAACTTAAAAAAGGAGGAAGAAGAAAGCAAATTAACTCACGAATAACAAACGAATTGAGTATTTTAAAATATAAAGCTGACAATGCTGATGCAGCGCCAGTGTTTTATGCTAAAATGTATATAACTAAAAATGAAGACGAAATATTCATTACTTCTACATTTCATAGAAGGAAAACAGCTCTTGATATAAAAAATGGAGCCAAAGGAGAACGTCATAATAAAAATTTGGTCATATCTTCTGGACATGGTTTTATCAATCAACGATGTTACGCTATTGGAGCACTTAGAATTGATGGGGTGTATATTGGTCCTTCGATTGTGTCTATTCAAGTTAAACTGTCCGAAGCCATCATCGTAAAAAATGCATCTTTACCTCATAGCATCATGATGTGTGAAAACTTGGATTTGGGAGAAATTGATTCTGACGAGGAAATGTAAAAAGCACAAAAAACTGAAAATAAAACGACTTAAAACATTTTATTTTCATATTAAAAAAATGCATGCCCCACACAAGTTGTTTAAAAACAGCGCCTCAGCAGAGATTCACAATTTTAATTTCCATCTGAGTCATTTAGAGGATAGAATCAAAGAGTTGGAACGAAAAAATACAAAAAACATTATTGTAACAAAGAAAAAGTTGGATTATCCTACCTATTTCAACATCAACAGACAGCACGAGATTTTTGCTCAACAAGACATTAAATTTCCTCCTGTATCTCACAAGCAGATATCGTTGTCCGTAGGTTTACAATTAGACAAAGGAATTGCTGTCGTCACTTTGATGAATAAAATAAGCAATCAATTGAATTATTTCAAAAACGATGCTATATTTTCCGAGTCTGTGGATGACATAGTCATGACCATACACAATTACAGCAACCAGGAAGTCACCGTTAAAAAAGGTGAAAAGCTTTGTAAAATAAACTACATCGATTCGAATTAAAAAAAATGTGTCTTTGTTAAAAAGATGGAAATAATAAAAAACACTGAAAAAATTTATCCAGTTCTTCCAACGGCACCATCGGATGGAGGACATTTATATCGACTCCAAAAAATAAGCGAGATCCAAAAAGAAATAGAGGATGAAAAAGTGAAACGAATGGCTTTGAGTAAAAAATACCATCGTGCGGCAAAAATAATTCGTTTAACCGACGACGGATTGCAAACGGTATGCATTGGTTTAGGGGTTACAGGGATTGCACTTTTATCAACCGTTGTTGCCACTCCAGTTTCGATTGCGTGTGAAGGGATTGCTGTTGTATTGGGAGCTTTATCCATTTTCGGAAATCATCAGAACAAAAAAATGATGATAAAGGCTGAAAAGCATGAAAAATTGAAAGTTCTTTCCGAGTCAAAATTGAATACGATTAGCGACCACATTTCCAAATCTCTCATGGATGGATTTGTAAGTGATTCCGAGTACGAACTCATTCTCAGCGAGCTTCAAAAATTCAAAACTATGACTGAAGAAATCAGAACCAAGACAAAAAGCGTCATTGACGAATTGACTAAAGAGTCGTTAATCCAAAAAGGAAGAGAGGATGCGATAAAAGCATTCAACAACCTGTTTAAAAAATCATCATGATTTTCCATGAATCCAAAGGATCTAAGAAAAACTAATATTTTTCAACGGATTCGCAAGCGAATCTAAGAAATCGTAGATTTCCATGGATTCAAAGAATCTAAGAAAAATTAAAGAATCCAAAAAGAAATGGTAAACGCAATCGAGTTTTTGTTTTAAGTTTTTTTCTCCGTATTCTAAAAATGTCTTTTTTTAGAATACAAGATCCTGAAAAGCGAGATGAGATTTTGAGAGAATATAGAGCTAATAGAGAAAAGCTTTACAATGAGAGTCTCAACACCAACATTTCAGATGCAAATTATCAGACTGATTTGAGCAAGTTTTTTAAACCTCTGATTGAGAGCAATGAAAATATAAAAAACGAACTAAAAAGCATCGCATACAGAGAGGTTGAAAACACTCCACTGGCTTTGACTTATCCAGATAGCGATGATAAAACTTTTTTAAAAACTTTTGGAAAAATGAGTGTTGGAAATATTGGTTTGGAATATTTATACACTTACGCAACAGTTAAAAATAGTGCAGACAAAGTTTTTGGAATTCACTCAAAAAAAGAAGAACCCGGAAAAATGTTTATTGGAGACAAAGAAATTTTTATCGATAATAACGACGTTATTATTGACGGAGAAAAGTATGAGGGGACAAAAGGTCTTTGGGAGTTGATCACAAAATCTGTACCTGATACAAAAAATGTAACAGACGAAGACAAGAAAAATTATGAAAAATACTGGTTGAAACACATGCAATGGAGAAGGAAGGGAGACCAACCGAGCCAAAATCAAATAGAGGTGAAAAGTGGGGAACGATTGTTTCAAAAATTTGGAAAAAAAATTACACAAAAACGAGTGGAAGAAAAGGTCGAGGAGTGATCATTCTTCCGAGCGATCCAAATGTGCTTACGCAAAGGCTTAACTTGAGCATCGCTGCAGGACATGCTGGAAATATAGCATCGAGAAACGAAGCCGTTGCCATTTGTGACGAGCTTTTGAGACAGGGGGAAATAAACAAAGAAGAATACAGAGCGATTCAAAAATACATCGAGTCGTGAAAACAGATCTAAAAAAATATTTTCTCATTTTAAAAAAATGCTCATTGTGAACAACAGAAGATATTTTAAAAAGAACGTCGTTGGAGGTGGGGGAATCATGGACGCGATTAAAAATTTTTTGAGGAGAATGGCAGCCACAAATGCTTCACGATCGTCTCTTCATTTATTGAGAAAAGCAGCAGCAAGCGAAATTGGAAGAGAAGCAATCACAGCCGCCAAATCTGCTGGAAAAGAATTAGCCTCTTCAGCTATATCCACTGCTAAAGACGTTGCCATCGACAAAGGAAAAAAAGCGCTTGAAAAAGTTTACGCCAAGACAGGAACAGTGAATCCAAACCAATTACTCACCACGATTGTAAACGAAGCGGCAAAGACTGATCCGTATATTAATCCAATGGAAGAGCTGCATAAAAAAATGTTTGGTTCTTCCATTCAAGTGAAAAAGAAAATGACAAAAAAGAACGCGGCTAGAATCCAAGATCTCGTTAAAATGGGGAGCGGGCTTTTGATTGCTTGATTTTTTTTTTAACAAATCAAAAATGACATAAATTTTTTTTTCTCATTTTAAAAATGATAAACACCGATAGATTAAGAGTTGATGAAATGCCAGAGTATGACACTGGAATTGAAAAAGTTGATTTTTTCGAGTACCTCCCAACAAACCTCGATTTAAATTCTTCAGAATCGATCGTTTTTGAAATTGATTGTCAATCTGTGCAAACAGTTCCGTCTGATGCTTACATCCTCGTTGAAGGGGTTCTCAAAAAAGCGGATGGAACTGCATACACAGCAACAGACAACATTGCTCTGATAAACAACGCCATCATGTATTTATTCAGCGATGCCACCTATGATTTATCAGGACAACAAGTAGAAAGGGTCATGTATCCAGGTCAAGGAACAACCATGCTTGGATTGTTGAAATACCCTTTTGGTTTTCAGCTTGCAGATGGTTTGAAGCAAATGTGGTATAAAGACACTTCAAACGCCACCGGAAATTCAGGATTTGTTGTAAGACGAGACCACTTGTTTGCAGACACGACATCCATTGGTGCATTTTCGTTCAAGATACCATTAAAACACATTTTTGGTTTTTGCGAAACTTACGACAAAGTCGTTTATGGCTTCAGACACACCATCACCTTCACAAAAAAAGAATACGACGACGCCATTTACAGAGCTGAGACTGTTGCCGCAGGAATGATCGAGATTAAAAAATTCAGACTTTTTATGCCTAGAATAGAGTTGGATGTTTCGAAGAAAGCCGAATTCTTGAAATTAATGACGAGTAAAATTTCCGTCCCAGTAGCCTATAAGTCAAACAAAGTCGAAAGACAAGCCATTCCTGCCGGTCTCACAGAATTCACTTGGACCCTTGGAAGAATCACGGACAAAAGCGTTCCGAGATATATCGTGTTTGGGCTTCAGACAAACAAGAACTCCAGTCAAATCGTAAATCCAGCCATTTTCAACCATTGTGATGTCAGCAATTTTTTCGTAACCGTCAATGGAATAAAATATCTAAATTACAATTACGACTTGAATTTTGGAGAAAAGAAAATTACCATGGCTCATTCTGACGCGTTCTCTTTTGACGATAAATATTATGGTACAAACGAACTTGTTTGTCAATCTGGTTTGTCTCTGCTCGAATATAAAAATTTGTTTCCGTTGTTTTTTGTAGACATTAGCAAGCAAAAAGAAAGAGTTGTTTCTGAAACGGCAGAATTGGTGCTCAACCTCAAATTTCGAACAGCAGTACCAGAAAACACCGTTATTTTTGCAGTGATCATTTCAGACAAATTGCTCAATTTCGTTTCCAACGGAACCAGCATGAACGTTGTTTATTAGGTTTGAAAGACCGTCATGAGATTCTTAACAAAAATGATTTTAAAAAATTTTTTTCTTTTTAAAAATATAACATGAGATATACAAAAAATTATCTGAAAAATTTGCCTATGGAAAATGGAATCACATTAACCTCAAACAAATTGTTGCCTTTGATGATGATTGCGATTGAGAATAATCTAATAAGTAAAGATTCGCTTTTGAAAGGTGTAAAAGAACATAGGCCAGTGGGTCGACCAAAAAAAGAAATAAAAATGAAAAATGAGAAAACGGAAAAAAAACCGATCGATCCAAAATACGATAGACTTGCTTCAATTCGAAATAAGCCTGTGTCTGTGAAAACAACCAATATGGAAACCGGGGAAGTGGTTGAATACAAATCCCTTTACAAAGCAATGAAAAAGACAGGACATGGATGGAGATATTTGGAACGTCGAAATGGAAAAGTGGAAGATGGAATAAAGATTGAAATTTTAAATTCGGAAAAGCTAGAAAGAAAAAGTCCGTGAGAAATGTAAAAATTTTTCAATTCTTTTTTCAGAGAATTGAAAAGAAATAAAAAATATTAGAAAAATGATTTTGGGTTAAATAAACTTCTTGCTATAATAAAAATGGAAAACAGAACGTTGAAAGAATTAAAAGAAATTGCTAAAGAGCAGAAAATAAAAGGGTATTCTAAAATGAGAAAGGGGGAACTTATAATGGCTTTGCAGCCTCCTAGAGTTGTCTCTGCTCCTGCTTCTTTTCGTAGGCGAACGACTGAGGCAAGACCTTTGTCTGTTAATGCTACCGTGGTGAGGTTTGTTAGACCAGCTGTAAAAGTTTCAATAAAGCCGACAAAAGTTTCAATAAAGCCAACAAAAGTAAGGTTTGTTCCTTCTGCAGTGATAAAGCCTCCTATTGCTCCGAAACCAGCAATCATTCCACCAAGACCTGTGGTAAAGCCTCCTATTGCTCCGAAACCAATTCATTTGCAAAAACACATCCTTGATGATCCGGTTTTAGATTTAACACCTGCCATAACACCAAAACCAGTTATTCCACCGAGACCTTCATTTTTTTCAAGTCTGAAGACAGCTGCAAAAAGTGTGGCGTCGTATGTTAAAACTAAGTTTGATGATGTTAAAGATTGGATAGAACCCTACGTTCCTGAAGTAGTTAAGGAGAAGGTAAACGAATCAGCGGAACAAATCGATAAAAAGATACAGTCTATCAAATCACTTGTATTAAAAACAGTGTATAAACAGCCCGTGCCAAAGCCTTATAAAATAAAATTCAAGTTGACTGAACACGCGTTGGGTAGTACTGTTAGGTTATATTCTTACGAGCCTTCTTCTCAATATCAAGACATTGCATCCTTTTTTAATTTGGTAAGAGAGTCTGCCATTCAAACCATGGAAGGAGAAAGGAATTCAAAAGTAAGAATTATTTTAACGTGCGAAATGAAATCTGTAAGCATCATGACTGGTGAAGAAGTGACTCGGGAAGCAAGCTTTTCATCCAGCTCGGAAATTATTCGAGCAGCTACAGATGTAAGAGAACTCATGGGTGAGATGGAAGAAAAAGTCTTGGAAAGTAGTGTCAAATACAATGCTTTAGGTTCTAATAGCACCCTATCTAAGATTTTAAGAATGGATATAAACTTTATCGATTACACACCTCTCAGCGGTGGATCCTACATTGAGCTGACTGACGATCTAAAAGACAAAAAGGCAATCATCAACATGAAAAACAACGACAATCAATGCTTTAAATGGTCAGTTACCAGAGCGTTGAATCTGAAAAATAAAAACAACGAAAGAATTGATGAAGACTTGATTGAAAAATCAAAAGAGCTGAATTGGGAAGGAATGGAGTTTCCTGTGAATTACCATAATATTGACAAGTTTGAAAAAAATAATCCAGACATTAGCATCAACGTTTTTGAGTATGAAAATGAAAAACCCAACCCTTTGAAAGTATCTGACTTTCTCGATCGAAAGCATAATGTTGATTTGCTGTATATTAAAAACGAAGACACAGAACATTACTGTCTCATTAATAGTTTCAGTCGATTTGCCGGCTCCTCAGCATCAAAAGGTAAAAGAAAACAACATTTTTGCAGAAGGTGTCTTCAATGTTATGATCAAGAAGAAAAGCTTCAAAAACATCGAGAAGATTGTTATAAAAACGCGCCAATGAGAATTGAACTTCCTAAAAAGGGTGCAACTCTTCAGTTTAAAGGCATCGGAAAGTCAATGAGGGTTCCATTTATCGTATATGCTGACTTTGAAAGCTTTATCAAGCCGATAGACACGTGCGCTCCCAACTCAAACCAGTCTTACACAAAAAAGTTTCAAAGACAGATTCCATGTTCCTTTTCCTATTACATCAAATGTTTTGATGAAACCGTTTTAGAGCACGATCCAGTCAATTCCGTATCGTTTAGCGAGAACCAAGACGTGGCTCAATTTTTTGTCGAAAATTTGGAAAGCGCAATAAAAGAACTTTTTGGAAAAATCGAGAAAAAAAAGATGGTTTTGACAAAAGAGGACGAAAATAATTTCAAATCTGCAACAGTTTGCCACATTTGCAATAAAAATCTCAAAGACGACAAAGTACGCGATCACTGTCATTTTACTGGAAAATATCGAGGAGCGGCTCACGACGATTGCAATAAAAAATATCAAGTTCCAAAATTCATTCCTGTTGTCTTTCATAACTTGTCTGGTTACGACACTCATTTGTTCATCAAGAAATTAGGTGGAAAACTCACTTGTATACCCAACAATGAAGAAAAATATATCAGCTTCTCGAAAAAAATCAAAGTGGGAGAGTACATTGGAAAAGATGGAAAACCAAAATACAAAAAAATTGAATTGAGGTTCATCGACAGCTTTAAATTCCTTTCCTCCAGTTTGGATACTTTGTCTAAAAATTTAAAGCCAGAGCAGTTTAAAAGCCTTGCATTACATTTTGAAGGTGAAAAATTTAATTTGCTTTGTAAAAAAGGTGTATACCCTTACGATTGGGTGAACGGATTCGATAAATTTCAAGAAACGCAATTACCACCAAAAGAAGCGTTTTTCTCAAAACTTAGACACGAGGGAATAAGCGACGAAGAATACGCGCATGCGCAAAAGGTTTGGAGTACGTTTCAATGCAAAACGTTCAGAAATTATCACGATTTGTACAACGTGTCGGATGTGTTGATACTGGCAGATGTCTTTGAAACTTTTAGAGACACTTGTATGGAACATTACAGTCTTGATCCTGCTTGGTATTACACCTCCCCTGGTTTGGCTTGGGATGCTATGCTAAAGATAACTGAAGTTGTAATAGAGCTTATAACCGATATTGATATGCTCAACATGATTCGAAAAGGAACACGCGGTGGAACCTGCATGATCTCCAATCGATATGGAACTGCTAACAACAAATACATGAGTGATGATTATAAACCTTCAGAACCTTCGAAATTCCTTCAATATTTAGACGCCAATAATCTTTATGGATATGCTATGAGCAAACCTCTTCCAGTTAGAGGATTTAGATGGATGACTGAGGATGAACTTTTAAATTGGAAATCTATGCCTTGCATTCTCGAAGTCGATTTAGATTATCCTCAAAGTCTTCACGATTTACACAATGATTACCCTTTAGCTCCTGAAAGAATGCTCGTTGGAAAAGTGGAAAAGTTAGTTCCCAATTTAAACAACAAAGAAAAATATGTCATTCACCATGAAAACCTAAAACTCTATGAACGAATGGGGTTGATCACTACTAAAATTCATCGAGGTATCACCTTTGAAGAAGAACCTTTCATGAAAAAGTACATTGATCTCAACACCGATAAGAGAAAAGAAGCTACAAACGAATCTGATAAAGAATTTTTCAAACTCATGAACAACTCTGTCTTTGGGAAAACCATGGAGAATATTCTAAAACGCGTTGATGTTAGACTCATTACCACGAGAAAAGAAGCTATAAAATTATCTAAAAAAATTAAATATAAACGAAACACCATTTTTGATGAAAACTTAATCGCGGTTCACATGGAAAAGACATTTGTTTTTTACGACAAACCTGTTTTCTTGGGAATGAGCATCCTAGACATCAGCAAAACCCTCATGTATAAACATCACTACGACTACATGAAACCTAAATACGGGGATAAGCTGAAATTACTCATGACTGATACTGACTCGCTCTTTTATGAAATAGAAACGGAAGACTTTTACAAAGACATTGCTGATGACGTTGAAAGCAAGTTTGACACGAGCGACTTTCCTAAAGATCATCCTGCCATTCAAAACTTTGCATTTGACGTTGGGTTTAAAAATAAAAAGGTTATCGGTAAGTTTAAGGATGAAACAGGTGGTAAGCAAATTAAAGAGTTTGTTGGGCTTCGTCCTAAGCTCTACTCTTATGAGGTCTTTAATGAAAAAAAAGAACACAAAAAATGCAAAGGAATTCAGAAATGTGTAGTTGAAAAGCACATCACTCATCAAGATTATAAAGAATGCTTAATGAAAAAGAAAGAAAAACATGCAACCATGAATGTCATACGATCTCATCATCACGATGTCTACACCGAAGGAATTAACAAAGTCGCACTCAGCTCTAACGATGACAAAAGAGTCATTTTGGAAGATGGAATACACACGTTGGCTTATGGTCACTACAAATTAAAAAAGGTAAGTGATAAAGGCGAGTAACAAAAATGAAGGATTTAAAAAATAACAAAATAAAAAAAATGAGAAAAAAAAAATAAATGTGGAGGGAATTGTTTTACCAAACGAGGCTTTATCCACTATTCAGTTGATGGAAGCAGCAAAAAAACTAAAAATAAAAAACTTTCGAGGAGTTTTTGTCAGAGACGCGTTGCCAAAAAAGCATAGAAAAAAAGAATGTGGAATTGTCAACACGGGGGATTCAAGCACAGATGGGTTTCATTGGGTGTGTTGGTTCAAAGACGGTGATAAAAAATTCAGCTTTGACTCTTACGCTCAACCCCCTCTCGTCGAGCTCGTTGACTATTTGAAAAGTCCTGTCTTTTACAACAGTGAAAGGGTTCAATTTGGAAACACGTCTTATTGTGGACACTTGTGTCTTTACGTCTTGAAAAAATGCGAAGAGGGAGACAGCTTTCAAGACGTTGTCAACACCCTTTGGTGATCTGAAGGATTTAAAAAAAATTTTACCTTATTAAAAAATGATTGACCAATTCAACAGAAGCGAATTCAGTGTTTATTTTGATAATCTTGCATCAGACTCAACCAGCAACGTTTATATTAAAACGGACGGATCGAGCACCATCACTGCAGATTTGGATTACAACTCTCATAAAATCATCAACTTGGGTGAACCTACCAACGCACACGACGCCGCCACAAAATATTACGTGGACACGCATGCTTCAGGTGGTACTGGAACTGTAGTTGGAACTGCAGATTTGGATTTGAACTTTCACAAGGCAATCAATTTGAACGAACCGACCAATTTACATGACGCCGCCACAAAAAATTATGTCGATGTGAGTTCGAGCCTGTGTGTTAAAACTGACGGATCCAGCACCATCACTGGAATCATCGACATGAACTCACACAAACTGATCAATGTAACTGATCCTACCGCTTTAAAAGACGCTGCAACAAAAGGGTATGTAGATACCAAAGTCTCTTACAACACTATTTCATACACCGACATCAACATGACGTCGCACAAATTGACTAATTTATCTGAACCTACATCAGCCTCAGATTCAGCTACGAAAAATTATGTAGACACGCATGCTTCGGGTGGAACGACTGTGGGGACTGCGGACTTGGATTTGAATTCGCATAAATTAATCAACGTGCTTGATCCAACCAACACACAAGATGGAGCGACAAAAAATTATGTGGACTTGCTGTTGCAAAAGTCGAGTTTGACCAGTGTCGTTCCAGGATCCAGTTTTACCAGTTTGGGATTAAAGTCTCAGACGGTTGCAGCATTAACCACTTCTCCTGTGTTTGCGTTTTCTGGAAAATCCGGTGTACTGAGAAGACTGTGGCTGGCTTTATACAGCACATCTGAAACAAACGTCCCTGGACTAGTTTTTATTCGAATCTTCACTGACGGAGAAATCAATGTGGGGAATTAAGCAGAAACCACGGAAGGAACCGGAGTGGATCAAACAGGACTTGCTACCGATTTGCTTTTTTCACCATTGGGAGGAGCTTTTTACGCCAACTCTTTGCAGGGATGCAACATGTTTAACACCACTTCCTTGGGAGGATATTTCACGTTGGACATGCCTTTCAGAAACGACATCTCCATTCAACTGGTGAACAGAAATGCTACTACCATCACTTACTGGATTCAACCGTTCATTTCCACTCTTGCTTCTATTCCTGCTAGCATTCCTCTTTACAAACTGTACTGCAGAACGTTTCGATATTTGAGTACCACTTACGGCAGCGAATACGTTTTGATGAACACCAACGGAAAAGGAAATGGTGTGTCGTTGAAATACATCAGGATGCACATCATTGGCGCCTCTGGAAACTGGTGGGAATCTAGAGTCCGAATGTACGATGGGAATTTACCTCCAGGTAACGGCACTGTTCTCACTCCTTGGACACCGTACAACACCAACAATTACACGTATTTTCCAGGATATGACGGTGACAGCACATGCTTCTTTTCCTCCTCTGGACTGGAAGATTTTTACTTATCCTCATGGAACGGATCAAATGTGACTTCATTCAACAACAAATCGACTGGGTTATTATATCAATCCAACACCTCCATCGGATCGACCACAACCATTTCTTTTTACAGAAATTTCGGAGAAGCAGATTCTATGCCTACTGTCGCAGCTGGTAGAAGACTCGTTGTCACGCTCAACTCTGGTGATGCTCAAGTCGGTCAATCCGGAAGCTTTTACCTTCTTCTCGGACAAGTCTATTATTACGCTTAAAAAATCGAAGAATTTCACAATTGAAATTCCATTGATCCAAAGGATCTAATGCACAGATGAAAAAAATTTTTTTGAAATGACTTAAATAAATTTCTTATTATATAAAAAATAACAATGAGTATGTCAAAACAAAATGAATGGTTAAAAGATTATGAAAGCGAAGATGATGTTAATGTTTTAGACGAAGCTAATATATTTAGTTGGTCTAGCTCAGAAGATGATAGTTCAGAAGAATCTGAAGATGATGATCCTGAAGATGTTGATCCTGAAGATTTGCCTTACAATGAATCTGCGATGAATGATCCTGTATATTTAGATTACAATGCGATGAGTATTGAAGAACAAAATGAATACAATGATTTTTTATATAATAAATTGTTAGAAGATCTGCGTGATGAAGGCTATGAAACGAGAGCAAACAACTTCACCATTTACATCGAAGATGATGAAAGCGAGGATGAGGAGGAGAAAAAAAATAAACTAAAGATTAAAGCATTGCGTAAAGGTTTTCAAAAGGATAAATATAGAGTGTGTGCTTCTGCTGCTTAAATAATAAGAGAAACACGAAGAGAAAAATATAAACATCTTTTTCCATACTTGAAGAACAACCAAAACAAAGAATAAATTAACTAAGACATTCACAACCTTTTTTCATAATGTCATCTCATTATGAAAATGCGCAAAAATGAAAATGAGCCAGAACCCTTAAGTATAGAAAAGTATCAATGAGCCAGAACCCGCTTTTTATAGTAGTCAGGTCATCATCTCGACTGACATAGGGGCAGCTGTAAACTACAGTCTCAATAACATCGCTCTCCAGTTTAAGACCGTCTCCTCCGCCTCGCTGTCGACGGAAATTGCTCTTGGCGCACAAAGTCGTTTTGCTGTAGCATTTGAAAGTCGCTTTGCTCTAGCATTATTCGTCAGAAGAGGATGTTAATATCGTTTTGTTTAAAATATGTTGTTATCGCCTGCCCCAGCTCTGTTAATTTTCGCACACCATTCAGAGAAGACTCAGCCAAGTCTCAACCCTGTGAGAGTTGACCTAGCCATAGAGAGGAGGAACAACTTTTTATACTCAAACGGTTTACTCCCACACATGATGTATGAAGAAGCTTGCTGATGTCTTTCCGGTACGAATCGCATAGTTTCTCTCGAAACAATTAAGGTTACCAATGAGCAATCCGCCTAAGTCATATCCTTTAATGATTGGTGTGTTTTTAGACGTCAGTTCCTTGGTCAACACCTCCATGGTTCAGACTTAAAATAGAAATATCGGTAACGGTATAACCATAAACATAGCTCGTACAGCGTCTGTAACCTTGTCTGTCGATCTTAACGTGTTCATTGTGCTAGAGGCTTTAGCTAAGTTTGAAGATGGTTGCTTCATTGGATCCGCTACTTGAGAGACATCTATTTGAGAGACACCCTGTCGCTCGCTGATCGCTGTTCGCGCCGAGTATCCACTGCACTGTCTTGTTGACACATATGGTTTACTGAACACGAGCATATGGTTTGCAAATGCGCAGGTATCAGCCCCTAACCTCTAGTCCTACCTCTGATTGCCTAAATGGCTGGCTGAGTGCTCTATGCTGAACCATTACAAGCTCTATCTCAGCCGGTATTTTTTAAAATTGGCCTACATCAGCCTACCTCGGAGGGTAGAACTTGCAGTTGATAAGAGAGCTAGTCAACAGAAGAGGCCGTTTCCTTCGGACAAAACCTTCCTTTGTTACTCGGATCAGAAAAAGTTAACCCGTTGATTACAGTTTACTTTAGTAATAATTTATTGTAATTTGAAATTGTTTTGCGAAAGAGATACAGCGCATATCGGAAATATTTAAATGATGTTTTTCGTGTGCTTTACTTTAATCATTAATTTTAAACACGTTTCAATGTTGGAATTTATTTTATTCTTACAAGATAGTTATGCATAAAGTAATAACAAATTAAAGTTGGATTTACACCGCTACGAAAAAACAAAAAATCTTAGTTGGGGAAGCACTAAAATAGTTTTAAGAAGAAAAAAAAAGGATTTATAAAAATAGAGGGAAGCACCTTTATACAAACAGGAGTTTTTTTGTTAAAATTGTAAAAATAAAAAATTTTTTAGAATGATAATCTCATCATCTGTTATATCTGATCTCATGTTTTAACACAAAGTGAACTCAGATGTTGAGGCACGAACTTTCTAAAAAATGAATTATGTGTAACAACTTTCCCAATCTCCGAATAATGTGACAACTTTCCCAATCTAGAATGATACAATATGCCGCCCCCCGTAAGTGTATGCGCATATAAATAATTTGTAAGACGCAAAGAAACACAAAAACTCTTTTTGAACTGGTATTACGTAAGTATTTGTATATTTAAAACTTGTAAATTTACTGGAATGCACAAAATTTTCGTTGTCCATTCCATTAGTTTTATAAAGTTCACTTGATTTCAATTTCACTGTCATTTATAAATTTGTTCAACAGTGATGAGTAGGCTTCGTTTACATCAGCATTAATTTAAACTTCTCTATTAAAAAAAAGCTTCATGTCAACATTATGTTGGAGTTTTTTACTTAACACAATAAAACATTTAAATCAAACATACAAATGTTACTTGAAACAATAAAAAGCATTATGGGTAAAAATTAAAATATCAAAAATATTAACCAACAACATTATTATCAAAATGTGCATCAAAAGCTTTGATGTACGTTTCAAAGTTTGAAAATATGTTAATAATTAATAATTAGTTTAGAATTGAGCAATACTTCCACTCTAAAAAATTTATTTTAAGTGTCAAAAAAAAAAGTATAAAGGTTTTTTCTTAATTTAAAAAAAGAGCACCGATAAACGGAATCGCATTGTGGATCAGCACATACATCATAACTAATTGAGAAAGAAAGAGGAGCTCTCCAAGGTTACTCTTTACTTTACTCCAATTTAGAATAATGTAATAAAAAACTGCTTCTAATGAAATTGTTTTTTTCAATATGGAATTTTAATCTTTTCCTTTTACCGCCCCTTTAACCTTTTAGGTTCATAAAAATTATATTTAAATAACTTACGTTTTAAATTTTCTTTATTACTTATTGTCATCTTTAATTTGAATATTGAATGTAGATATTTACACCAAACTTGATAAAAAAAAGCTGAAAATAGCACGTGTCAGTAACAGAAAAACTTTCTCAACCAAAATTCGTTTTGTAACCATTCTAGACGTTCCGTCAGATGAGCGATGATATTAAAACAAGATTTGATGTTCGTTTTAAAAAAATGAGGCTTTCATCTTATATATCGTTAAACACTTTTACGGAAGTTTGGAAAACAGGAAAAAAGAGCGTTTTTTGACAATTCAAATTAAATTTGAATTAAGACAAAGATTTAGATACGGTAACAATAGTAAAACATTGTGTCGCAACTGATATTTGTCATATCATTTGTCAAGTCACATGCCATTTATGAAATGTTTTTAACGTTTTACATTTGGTTGTAAATTTTGAAAGTTGCATTGTGGGCTGTGTTCAACCAATCAAATTCCATGGAGTTGTTATCAATAAATAGAAAGTTGCATTGTAACATTTTAGTTCTCGCCCAACCTTCTTTTATCGCGTTCGTTTGCTTTCACGTTTGCTTATCACGAATCAGGCATTTTAGAGAAAGATGAAAAATATTCAAATGTGCTTGAGGCGCGATTTTGAATGTCATTTTAAATATATAACTTTTGCATATTAACTGTAGCGTAGTTAATATGCAAAAGTTGAATTTATTTGCTGAAAATTGTTATTTTGAGTTTTTGATTTTATGAAACTTTGATTAATTTTCGAAAAATATTATTTGATGTAAATGAAAGTTTTTAGATTTATGATCGTTATATTTTTTATGTTGCTTATCGTGCTGATTTTTGTCAACAAAACTTCGTCAACGTGTTAAAGCCTTTCTTTTGTTTTCATTAGGTTTAAAGGTTTACGCTGAGAGTTTTTAACTGAACTATAACTGTGTTCACAAAAATATTTCAATCTTTTTTAATACCTAAGTAAAGTTGTAGTAAAAATTTGAAGGCGTTAAATTTCACTTTTAACAAATATATTTGTTAGATAAATCAATTGGATATGACGCTAAGAGCCCCATGAAGCCTCCTTCCGAAGCCAAATCTAGTAAGTTATTAGCTGTCTAAAGTTTTTAGGCGCTACTGCAGTTTCTGATTTTTTGCTGATTCAGAGAAATATAACAACATAGACCTGAAAATCAACGGAAAGTGCTGTCAAAGTTTTAAAAAATCCAACAAAAAACCCTAATATTCACCATTTTTTAAAAATCTTTTTCCTAAGGATTTGAAATTGAACCTATATTATTTACCTTTACTATTGTTGTTATTATCATTATTATTATCATTATTATTATTATTATCATTATTGTTATTATTATTATTATTATTATTATTATTATTATTATTATTATTATTATTATTATTATTATTATTATTATTATTATTATTATTATTATTATTATTATTATTATTATTATTATTATTATTATTATTATTATTATTATTATTATCATTATTATTATCATTATTGTGATTACTATTATTGTTGTTATTATTATTATTGTTATTATTATTGTTATTACTATTATTATTCTTCTTATTATTATTATTATTATTATTGTTATTATTATTATCATCATTATTATTATCATTATTATTATCATTATTGTTATAACTATTATTATTGTTATTATTATTATTATTTTTATTGTTATTAAAGTAAAAATATAATTTATATCATAAATTTTAAGAATAATACAAAATTTTATTTTTACACAAATTTAACAAAGCCACAGTTGAAATTATATTGGCAAACAGTCATCATCAATTCTTTTGATGAAACTGTAAAACAGACATTTTTGTACTTTTTCTTTCTGGTTCAATTTACATATTATTACTATTTATATTTTGAAAAAAAAAATTTTTTGAAATAAAATAAATATTTAGTTTTAGATTTCAGTTGAAATGATTTTGTGCTGATTTTGCACCTTCTCTTAAATTTATGAACTTGATTTTTTTTTTTTTTTTTAAACTTTAATTTGCTTATTTGTTTAAATATTTTTAATCAGCAAAACTTCCTTTTTACATTCATATTTTACATTCTTCATATTTAATTCTATTTCAGTAGAAGACTATTTTTGTTTATCATTTTTTAGTATTCTTTTGTTTATTATTTATTATCTTTTATTGATTTATTTAGATAGTGTTTTATTATTTTTATTGTTTTTTTTTTTAAATATAATATTGTTGATAATTCCTCTAATACATTTCATGGTTAACTATCATGATTACTTTTTATATTACTTTCTGATCAAAGTTGATAAATGATTTCATTTTTGAAATCTTTTATTCATTAAAAAAAACTTTAAATCAAATTTTATTAAAAGTTATTTAATCTGTAATCATTTGAGTAAAATTTCAACTTTTTATTTATTCAGTTTTTTATTTATTCAGCTTTTTTTTTAAACAGTCATTTAGTTCTCTTCTCATGTGATTCTTTTAGATTTTTTTAAATAATATAAAAGATAATATATTTTCCTATCATGTGTTTTATTGTGTTCATTAAAAATCTTTAATGGTTAAAAAGTTGACAAAACTTTATAAAGATTTTAATATCAACTTTTAACACCTGTTAAAACCTCAAGCAAAGTTAAAAAGATTAGAAATTGACATCTATGATGGATTAAAATGCATTTTTCCATTAATTCCATTGGTTAAAAATCAAATCCCCAAACCAGCAATTTCGGCTTCTAAAGAATTAAATCACTCCTGGAGCTTGGTTATTTAATTGTGAATGTTTTTTTAAATTAAACCAATAAATGAGTTTGTTTTTTTTTTGTTTTTTTTTTTGACAATTTACAATTGGCAGGTAAAAACTAATTAAGTGAAGCACAACTGGTTTTTCATGAAATGTATATAAATAAAATTTTCTTAAATGAATACAGTTTGTTGATGTAAAGAATTTTATATACTTTTTTATCAGTTTATGATTTAAACAAAAGACAAAAAAGGTTAAAATCAGAAATAATTTTAAAATGAAAAGTTTAGTTTAAAGTTATTTTTTTTTTAATAAAATAGTTTGATACATTAGCTCATTGTGAAATTGTTACCTTTTTTGTCAATGTCATGAAGTCTAAAGAATTGTTAAAAAAAAAAATTTTTTATGCAGTTTTTTTTCTGACTATCATGATTTTAAAAAACTGTTTGCCCTTATCACATCTATATTATTATTTATTTTTTTTCAATTTTCTCATTTAAAATCAGCAATGATCTACCATCATACTTTCATTCCATTGAAATTATGGTGGGAGATAATTGTACAAGTTCAGTAATATTATCTTGATGCTTCTCTACTTTTATGGTGAGCAAATATAAAAATTGTCAGTTTTGTCGTTGTTATTATTATAATTTTTATTATTGTTATTATTATAAATATTATTTTTGAAGTTATTGTTGTTGTTGCTGTTGTTGTTGTTGTTGTTGTTGTTGTTATTACTATTACTATTACACATTTTATCAAGTAATTTAAAAAGTAAGTTTTATATTCTTATAAATTTTATAAAAAACAATCATTAATATGTAACAAACAATAAAACAAATTTTTGATACAAGAAAAAATTCAACACTTAAAATAAAATAGAATTTTATCTGATAATAATAATAACAATACAAAAACCAAGCATTAGTAAAAGTTTTTATATTGTTTTATATATAAAATGGTTGTAAAAACTTAATGGTTGTCAAACTTAAATCACTCATTGATTGTTATAACTTTTCTTGTAATACTTTTTTATAAATGTCTTTTAAATTTACTTAAAAGAATAAGGATGGTGTAAGATTAAGTTTTAAATAAAAGATGAATAAATAAATAAAAATGTGGTCTAAGAGCTTGATACAAAATATGAAATAATAGTAGTTGATATAAAATCCACCTCAGGTAAATATTCTCAGTTATTTATTAAAATAATTGTGTATTAGGATTCCATTTTAAACTATCTGTGGATTTTCAACATTAACATAAAATCATAAATTCATTTTTTTTTCAAAATCTTTTAAGTTCTTTATGCAACTTTGTTATTTAATGTCTAAATAATCTTTCTTCAAACTAATTAAATAGTTTTTTTAATCTAAAGATTGCAGCAATTTTAAAATAGCACCTGTTGTTTGTTTCATTTATACCAAACAATTGAACAAAATTGAAACAAAATTGTACAAAAAAAGCAAAGAAAAAATGGAAATACTATGAGAAGTTTTTAGATAATGACATAATAACTATTTTCTTCTCTCTTCTACTTATATTATGTGAATAAAGGTATGTAATACCCGTTATTAGGTTTATATTACAGATATTATACTAGTATTACACACCAAATTAATTATGTTTATGTTTTTCCCTTTAAATTAACAAGGTTATTTTTTTTTGATTTCATATACAAAAAAAATTTTGATTTGAGCTGTAACAGATGTAAAAACATTTGTTATTGCTTAAAAGATAGTTTTTCTTAAATATTTGTTAAGTTCTGCAAAACAGATGATGATGTTAAAGTATTTTCAAATATAAAATTCAATAAAACTTCGTTATTACATGTTAAAAAATAGTTTGTCCATGTAAAAGCAAATTCAAGGAAATTAAAGTTAACTTAGAAATAATACAACAGATATCATCTCAACTTATTCATTTGAAGTTACTAAAAATACTTTTGTGTCTTTTTACTATCAAGTTTCAAGTTGTAACCTGCTTTTAAAAAATGCTTCTAAGTAGGTTTTTTAGAAGAACAACTTTTGAAATAATTTAACAGTTAAAAACATGAAAATAGAAATAAGAATTTCTTTTAATCTTTTAATTTAAGAGTGTAAAAGAAGTTGAATATGCAACATGCAATCAATGACTCTGCCAAAGAGATAATGTAAAAAAAATGTATATTTTGATGTTCTTATGTTGTTAATATCTTTTTGATATTTTTTTATTTTGCTTTAAATGTTATATTTTTGTTTCAAATTTTTTATGTATACGTTTACATGTTATATTGTTTCCAGTAAAGTATTACTACATAATTTTAACTTAACTAAGAAGTCTTCTCATCACCTTTGAATAAATTAAGTTTAAGTGAATATTATAAAGTTAACTTTGAGGTATATCAAATAATTTAACCTCCTTACATAAAGTTGTATAAAGTGGGAGTATAAATTTATTTTACTCTTAAGTGAAATATTTTTCAGTGTTAATTTACAAGATTTAAGTCGTTTGTCCTCCTTTAAAATAGCAATTCTCTAGATATTTAAGATAAATTAAATCATTTTGTAATAAGACACTTTTAAAAAAATATATTGACCAGCATGTGCAACAAATGCTCATTTAAAAAGTTTTCATACATGAACTGAACATATATATCTGTTAATTATATTTATATGCATATCATTTTAAAAATGAAAGGTATCTGTTTTTTGCTTCAAGATTAATAAATATATGTCAAAAAGAGTAAAATAATAAAAAAAGTCAGTTTTTAAAAATCGATTAATGTAAGCGTTTAAACAGTTTGCAGAGTTTGAGGGGAGTTTTATTGTTTTTGACCATAAAAAGTTTAACATAAATATTTGACTTTTATTACTCAACCAGAACATTTTTTTTTTTTTTATCATAAAAAAAAACCAATTTTGACATTTCAAGATTACAAGACCAAAAAGTGTGGGCCCCTCATTATGAGTATTGATATGTGCGTAATGTATAGTATTATTCCTTATTGATCTTTATTTGGAAAAAGACTTATATAAGCATTTAAGAGGCAGAAGGCGTTTGTAAAGTTTTGTATTTTCTTTGCAATTTTTTTTGTGTTTTACCGTAACAAAAACACGAACTTTGACTTTTCAACATGGTTACAAGGCAATAACATAATTAAAACATGGGGAAAAAATGTTTATTCCTTATCACTAGGGAATATTGATTGCTTATGCCAAAATATATCGTTTTAGAAATTTCACTTTTTGAACTTTGGCTGAGCCACAGGATAAACGATTTAAATTTATTTCCCCTTCCTTTTTTTGTTTTCATTTCTAATTAAATAAGTTTTTTCTAAAATAAAATTTCATACATTGTGCTTTTTTGTTTTTAGATTTGGTACCAAAAGCTAGTGAGGTACATATATATGGTAAGAATTATTTATTTTAATTTGTTTAGGGAAGAATTTACGTGATCATTGCTTTGAAATTGCGATTGCTTTATTTTCAAGAACATTTCTTTGGTTCGTTCCCGTGCCACAAATTTAAAATAATTGATGAATTTGACTACTTTTCTTCTTCATTTACAAAATACCACAGAGCATTTCTAGCTAAAAATGCTCTTTTTTCTATAAAAGCACGGTAAGAAATTCTTTTGAAGAAAGTTTCAACAGCTGAAAGGAAATAGTGAAGATTTTTATGACATGAGTTTTTTTCGGTCTGTTTTATGAAGAAAATGACTCTCATGACTTTCAGTATATTATAGAGATTCAGTATTTTACTAATTGTAGTGTAAATGATGTTGATATCAGTTACGTTTGTTATCTATTTAAATGGATTTATTTGTCAGCCTCGTTTTTATGTTAAACTTTAGTTTTAACATATTTTCTATTTTGTGAGTTTTTGTTTTCAGTGTCAGTTTTATTAGTTTGTTAAATATCTAGAAAATAGTTATTAGTTATCAATTTGTTAGGTATCAATAGGTTAGCGAAGTGTGTAAGACAATTGTAAATGTTTATATTGAAAAACATTCATTTTCCTTGTAAATTTGAACTTAAATTTGACTTAAAAAGAGTAGATTTTATGCTTTCACAGATCCATTGAAATTCTTTGTGAAAATTAGTTTTCAATGTGATAAAAGCCCATCGGCAGAATTTTGAAAAATAGAATCATTTACACTTCTGTTTTACTTTGCAACCCTTCGAAGATCGACTTTGTTCGGCCATATCAAAAGATCAACTCTAGAGGGTGTTACACCCATATAACCTCTTATTCAAGTTTTATGTAAGTTTTTTTGTGTAAACAATTCTCACTCTCTAATACACCCCTCCCCCACCCACCCCTTACTTACCTTAAAAGCTTTACGGAGTTATCTAAAGAGTTATCTAAAGAATAGATATTTGTAAGTTTATTTTCTTATTTAAAAATAAGAAAATAAACTTAGAAACATCTATTCTTTAAGAATAAATCCTTCCATTTATTGGAGGACTTTGGTATAATTAAAAACTCAGATAAAATTAAAAATGAAGAGGAACATTGCAGCCTCTTTCAATGGAAGTTGCACCCTCCTAACCCTGTTCTTGATTAAACTGAAACATTCTATCCTCCCCTAAGACACGAAGCTGTGGGCCAGCATTTTCTTACCCATAAAGATTTTACAGTAGAGTGCAAAAGTTTATAATTAGCTAAATTTTTCATGTTTTTTTGTCACTACTTTTTGACATTTCAATGAAGATAAATGAAATTTTTAACAATTGTTCCTTTAATGTGATCGTATAATTTACTCAAAAGAATGATAACTTGTAATGGAAGGTAGAAATTCAAATTCTATTGAAAACGTAACCGTGCAAAATATTAATAACACTTCCATGTCCATTCAGAAAATCAAAATTTCATTAAGAAAAATTTACTTATGTTAGAATGAATCTACTAGATATAATATTAAACTTAAGTTGAATTAAAAAAACAATGGGAAAGTCTAAGGAATCGTCACGAAAAATGAAAAGTTTATTAATACGCGCTGTAGAGAAGAGGATCATTGAAAGCAAATTTCTGAGCTTTGTGATGTGGCTAACTCAACAATTAGTGTACTAGTTAAGAGATATAGAGAACGAAAGACACTCGAAAAAAATGATGGCTGCAGAACTTTTGATTGTAATTTTAGTTTCCTTATTCAATGTGTGGTCTCCTTCAATCAGATTGATTACTTTCTTGTGATATTGATCTAAATTTACAAATGAAAAGCCTCACTTTAAAATTTCACTTAAAAATAAAATGTTTCATCTGCATTCTGTTCATTTTGAGTTTTTGGTTAACTGAAGCAAACTCTTGTTAACTAAGAAGGTCGCTCTTATGACATTAGATAGAGAGGTAAGAAATTAATTTTTTTATTACAAAGCATATGTTTCTCGATTTTAACCAAATTAAAAACAATTATTTTTTGTTTGTTTGAAAGTTCCGATTAAAAAAAGTACAAATACTTCAATCACGCTCCTGCTTTCAAAAATTGTCATGAGATGCTCTAAATATTCTCAGGAGAACTGAGAATATATAAAGCGTACCGTACGTGACAAATTGAGTGAAGAGAAAGATTGCAAACTGTCGTTCCACAATCCACGTTCGAGTTTTCAATTACAACTAACCCTCATTCTGGATGAGTTTTCAAACAACTCTGTAAGCATTTTTTAAATTGGAAGAAAGCGAATATATGAAGTTACAAACTTATTCATGAGTATCATTAAATTGACTGCAGCACTTCAAGCCTTTGATCATCCTCAGCATTTTTGAGTTCATCTTGCTTTGTTGAACAAAAACAAATGCTAAGTATGAATTTTTGCTCTGAGAAGATGTTTGGCTGATGTTGACCGGCTGACATTGACTTTATAAAGTTATAAAAACAAGTTGTGTTAGTAAAATCGCAGCTATAAGCAAGCATTAAGAGCTATTACAACCGTAATGACACTTTAAGTTAAACATCAATTGTTGACATTTAATCGCTGCATTCACCTTGGCTTTAAGTTCATAATGTACTAGCTACGAAAAATGTTCGATTTTGAAGATTGCTTACAGAAAGCACCATTTTAAAAAAGGACATTACGTTAAAATAGATAAGATAGGTAGTATCTCTTTCTTCTCTTTTAAGCCTGGTCTCTTGTTATTTATTCTCTTGTAAGCAATTTTTTTCTATAAAAAAAACTATACCGCTTAAAGAAAGCTCATCGCTGTTATTCTTGCACTTTCAGTTTGTAGGTGCTGTTTTTTGGAATTATTGACAGCATGGTTTTTAACATTTTTGTGAGTTGTTTATATCAAAACTTATAAAAAGTCAAAAGGAAATGAAAGATCAGGTAACAAAGCAACTTGGTAAGAGCGCAATAAATGTGGCGGACTAAAACAGTTTGCACCCTACGATAAATGACTCGTTCAATTAAACCTTATTTGTATATCAAGACACTCAATTCTTTACTTAATTGGTTTCTACTCTATCGTCAACACAATCCCCCTCATGATACTTTTCGGCCCTCAAAGCCTGACGAAATTATATTTTTTTATTCTAAGAAAAGTGAAATGGATAAAATCATATTAAATATAAGTTTTTATGTTACTTTCAGAAATCTTTCATATTAAACATGCGAGGGGTGTAAGGGAAAAAATTGAATTCCATTTTTTGGAAATTTAAAAAAAGAATATTCGGCGACTTTTTGTTATTGCTTTGTTAAACAGATTGTTACTCGATGTTGGGTCTTGAAGTAGAAACATTAGGGGTGTGGCTGTAAAAAGCTAAAAGTCTCTTGATATTTCTTGATCTTTTGTAGCAGCAGCGTGAAAATCCCTGTTTCAGAAAATATATTTAATCCCTCATTTCTACGCATTGTTTCGGATTTTATACTAATATAAAAAGTATAAAAACTTCAATAGCGTTCTTACATTTAAGAATTGTCATGATATGCTCTAAATCAGGGATGGCCAAAACGTGGCTCGTGAAACGCATGCGGCTCTTGGAATTTCATTTCGACTCTTTTCATATTAACTTAATCGCAAAACTTATTTTTTGATATGGATTAAATACTAACAATAATTCACTTCGCAACAGCAGTAAGAAAAGAAAAATTGATGACGAGAAAAGAATTTTTAATGAAGATTGGACAGAAAAATTTGCATTTATTGAAAAAGAAAATAATGCGATATGTTTAATTTGTAATAAAGAACTTGCTCACAACAAGTCAGGGAATATTAAACGCCACTATGAAACTAAACATACAAGTTTTACCAAGGAATGTCCATTAAATTCAGATTACAGGAAAAATAAAATCGAATTGCTTAAAACGATAATTAACAATCAAATAAATGCTTCATCTTTCAGTAAAGAATCAACTATTTCTACTGAAGCAAGTTTTGTTATAGCTTGGAACATTGCAAGAGTAAATCATCCTTACACTGATGGGGAATTTGTAAAGCAAAATGTTTCAGATGTGCTCATAGTTTTAGATCTTAAAAATAGCAAAATCCAAAGGTTAATCGCAGATTTCTCGACATTCAACTGAAAGAAGAATATCTGAAATTAGTGCTGATATTGAGCAACAATTGTTGAATGACTTAAAAAACTGTGAAGCATTCAGTTTAGCTCTGTATGAATCAACAGATGTTCAAGATAAATCTCAAACGGCAGTATTTGTTAGCTATGTAACATCAGATGTAATTGTGAAAGAGGAATTACTAGATTTGGTTGAGCTAAAAGATACAACTCGTGGAGTTGATATAAAGGAAGCTCTTGAAACAGTTCTACTTAAAGCTAATGCACCTATCAACAAACTTGTAAGTGTTGCTACAGATGGATCACCAGCAATGGTTGGCAAACATGTTGGACTTATTGGTTTATTAAAAAGTGATCCTAAGTATCCAGAGTTCATACCAGTTCATTATTTGATTCATCGAGAACATTTAGTAACAAAACATTTTAATTTTTCAATCGTTCTAAAATCAGTGACAGAAGTTGTAAATTACATTCGATCAAATGCTATAAATCACAGACAGTTTAAAAACTTTATTAATGAATTGGATCTTGCTGACAAACCAAATGACCTATCATTTTACTGCGCTGTACGGTGGCTTTCAAGTAGTGATGCTTTTTATAAGTTCGTAGAATTAATAGAACCAATTAAATCTCTTTTGATTGAAAAGAAAAAGACTTTTGATTTTTTGCAAGATATTTTGTTTTTGACTGGTTTAATGCAACATTAACAAAGTCTGAATTTATCTCTTCAGGGAAAAGAAAATATTATATCTGATCTTGCTCAGACTATTTTTAGTTTTCCAATAAAATGACCCTTTTTCAGAAAGATCTTTCTTTAAAAACCTTTAACCATTTTCCTCAAATGAAGATGATTATTTCTAATCCTTCAATTCAGTATGATGACCATAAGGTTGAATCATACAGGGAAAAATTACAGAATTTACTTGAAGACTTACAGAAAATGTTTAAAGATTTGCATGCACTTAAATCATCTTTAGGATTTATAATAAATCCTTTTTTAATTGATATTATTGGTGATGGTTGTCCGATTCCATCAAACATAGTTAAAGAAGTATCTCAACTTGAAATAGAACTATTAGATCTCCAAGATGATCAAAATCTGATGCTGCATAAAACACTAACTTTATTGGAATTTCGGATATATAGTGTCTGAGGTTAAGTAGATAAGATAGTGTCTGAGGTTAAGTATCCCCTACTGAAAAAGATTAGCATAAAATTTGTTTAAATTTTTGGTTCAACACACACATGTGAATCTTTATTTTCCACTATGAAATTTGTCAAATCAGAGTATTGTGCAAATCTAACCACTGAGCATTTGTCAGAATTACTTAGAACAGCAACTACACGCTTGAAGCCAGATTTTAAGAGACTTACCAGTAAAGTTCAGAATCTTAGTGCCTAATTGGAAAATTCATAACTGCTTGTAATTTTGTTACTTTTTTAAAAACTTATGATGTGAATATGCTTCTTAAAACATTTCTATAACTACTTTTTCTTGTGTGAGAGTAAAAGGGAATCAGATTTTTATTTAACTTGATTGAAATGAGTTTTTCGAAACATTCAAGATAATTTGAAATTCTAAACAAGCTTACATTTACACTGTTATAAAATGGGTTCTAACCTTGACTTTCTGACCCGAGAAAACCCTTTTGTGGAATGATAGCCCACACTATGGGGATCACTTGGATATAAGTATTAAAATCAGATTACAACGTCCTGGCAAGTTATTGATGTTTAAATTTTCTGAATTTATTGATTACACTCACATTCGAAATGACAGCTTGTTTTGCATTTTTACAGTAAGATATAATTTTAAATTCAAGTAAACAAACATACTTTAGCATAAAGAGCATTATGTTTTATGAAAACATAAAAAAAAGTTGAAAAATTAAAAGATATCAAGAAGATAAGCTTCCTTTATTACCAAACAAATATAATATTTTTTTATTCTTCTGTTTTTCTGTTTAACTTTTCATAAAAATTATTCTTAACTGTGAAAATAAGACAGTTTTTGAATTTCGGGAAAATAAAAATTTCGGGAAAAGGCATGATTTATTTACTTTATTCACGAGAGCAAAACTGCGCACGTCTAATTTTACAAAAAAATGCCGAATACAGCAAAAAACCACCAAGACTGCAGGAAAACTGTCTGTTTTCTTTGCTTCAGTAAATGTCAGAGGGAACTGACACCTTTCCTAAAAGAAAAATGCCTAACAATACTCAATGAGAGGATCGATTTTAGTAATGACAAAGTTCCACTTGGAATTTGTGAAAAGTGTCGTTCTTGTTTAAGAAGAAAGGATTCTGGAGAACACATCAATCTCCCATCACTTTACAATTTTGAGACTAAAAATTCGACCTCAAACTAGTGACACACAATGTGACTGTTTGATTTGTTCTGTTGGAAAACTGAGAAATAATGGTCAACAGAAAACTCAGCTTTTGCAGAGCTCAGCACAAAATACTCCATCTTCAACTGTCCAAAAACGATGCTCTGACTGTTTTTCAATTATTGGAAGAGGATTACCTCATCATTGCACAAAGGGCACTTTGCGAAATAACCTTGTTGCTGTTGCAACCAAGGATCCTGTTGCATCTGAACGAGTTGCTGCTCTTGTTGTTTCAAGTAAGGATTCTTCTCCACATGGCACTGTTCGATTGAGTCAACCACAAGGTGGAAGAATGCTTCCAATAATGCCAGGTAAAAGTTTAACTTTCATGAAAAGATATTTTAGAAATTTCGAAATTAAACAATATCTGCATTTATTTTAGGTTCCTCATCAGCTAGAAAACTATTTCCTCCAAACCCATCAATTAGTATAAAAGAACTTGTTCAAGTTCAGGCAAACACAGGGCTTTCAAACAATGGCATCAAGAGACTAGCTGCTACAATTAATCAGTCAACTTCACAACATATTGTTGAGAAAAACTATGCTGTAAAATTTGATGCAGTTAGTAAGCAGCTTTCTCACCATTTCACGAGTTCATTGATTAAAGATCATGCTGGATGTGGAAGGACTGTCATTCATTGCAAGGACTTCAAAGAGCTTAAAAATGAACTCATTTCTATGAGAAGCACATCAAACAATCATATTCTGAAAGTTGGAATTGACGGTGGGGGAGGATTCCTGAAAGTAAGCCTTGGAATTATTGAATTAAATCGTGAACCTAACACTCCCCCAGCAAAACTCAATTGCACAAACAAGTTTTTCAAGGACACTGGAGTTAAGCGGCAACTTATTATTGCTGTCTCTGAGGACCTGCAAGAAAACTACTCAAATGTGTCTCAAATTTTCGAATTGATCAATATGAGAGCCCAAGATTTTGTTTTGTCCTGTGACCTAAAACTGGCAAATATAATTTGTGGTCTCCAAGCACACTCAAGTGCACACCCCTGCACCTGGTGTGAGTCAAGTGCAAAGGACCTTTTAAATCAAGGAAAATTAAGAACTTTCCAATCTCTTGATCAGAATGTCTCACTTTTCAATGCAGCAGGATCAAACATCAAAAGAGCTCGTGATTACATGAATGTTGTTCATTCTCCTGTATTTGATCTTGCTGGTGGCACATTAGTTTTGGACTTCATACCGCCAATGGAGTTGCATCTCCTTATTGGTATTTTCAATCATCTCTTTGCTGCCCTACTAAAAGTTTTCCCTCAAGGAACTCTTTGGACTGATTCACTGCACATTAAACAACAGCCTTATCATGGAGGGCATTTTGCAGGAAATGAGTGCAGGAAGCTGCTAAAAAATATTGATCTTCTTCAATCTATTGTCGAGAAACACTCATGCTATGCTGCAATACCATTAGTTGATATATTTCGAAAATTCAATGCAGTAGTGTCTGCCTGTTTTGGATGCGTTCTTGATCAAAGTTATGTACAAAAAATTGAAGCTTTCAGAGTGGCTTATGTGGCACTGCAAAATGTTTCTGTGACACCTAAGGTTCATGCTGTATTTTTTCATGTGAAAGATTTCACTGACAAACACGGCCGAGCTCTCGGACTTTACTCAGAACAAACTACAGAGGCAATGCATCACAACTTTCAAGTGCATTGGCAAAGGTACAAACGACCTAACCATCATCCTGAATACAGTAAAAAGTTGCAATGCTGCCTTGTGGACTTTAATAGTAAACATTGCTTGTGAAAAAAGCCATTTTAGAATGATTTTTTCTTGTATTAGAATATTTATTTTAAAGCATAATTTTCATTTTAGACACACGATAAACTCTCAGAATATGTCTTTTTGTTTCCCTAGTTCATATTTATTGGAATAACCTATATTTTGTACTATATTCTGTCGGTTTTTGACGGAAAACTCGAAAATTATGGTTTATGTCGGTTAAAACTGAAATTTGGCTTCTAAAAAAAAAAAAAAAAAAAAATTCTTGTCGGTAAAATTTGTTTTTTTCATTTTCACCCCCCCCCCCCCACGTCTTTGTCCTTCGGTACGGCCCTGTCAATAACTTGCCAGGACGTTGTAATCTGATTTTAATACTTATATCCAAGTGATCCCCATAATGTGGGCTATCATTCCACAAAAGGGTTTTCTCGGGTCAGAAAGTCAAGGTTAGAACCCATTTTATAACACTGTGTTTAAAGTTTTTGCCATTGAAAGAATTTTTTTTTAAATTTAGACATAAAAACTTGTAGTAAACATAAAACTTGTACACAAAAAGTTTTTTAGAAAAAGTTCTTTAGAAAGATTTATTTCTATTCATAAAAATTTAAGTTAAATTTTATGGAGTATTTTACAACACTTATTTTGCCACCAGTTTCTAATTTTTTTGTGAGGCAAAATATCCTAAGAAAAAGAATGAAGAAAAATTTTCTTAACGAAATATTTAATGCGGCTCTTCGGTTCACGCAAGTATTTGAAAGCGGCTCTCGTGCCAAAAAGTCTGGCCATCGCTGCTCTAAATATTCTCAGGAAAACTGAGAATAATTTAAGCGTACCAAGACAAATAGAGCTTAGAGAACTGTTGCAAACTAATGTTCCGCATTCGACTTTCGAGTTTTCAATTACAACTAAACCCTTCTCTGGTTGAGTTTTCAAACAACCCTGTGAGCGCAGTTTGAAAGTAAATTATTTTTGTATCAAAAATCTCACGGGGTTTTTAAATAAGGTTGAGCGCTGTTTTAATTGAGCGCTTTTTTTTTGGTAAAGCTTCTGATTGGCGTATTTGTTTTTCGTATTTCTATTGGTTGAAGCGCAACCAAAGTTTAGAAACGGCTTACGACAAGTTTCATTAAAAATTTTTTTTTTGTATTTCATATATTACTTATTTGTTTTATAAATATTTGATAAATAAAAAATATTTTTTGAATTGATTTACGACTATTTGAACTGTTTTGATCTTTTTTATAAAGAAAATAATATCCGTAATATATTTATTAAACACGATATTGTGTTTTCAAATTTTTGCAATTTGGTTTTCTTGAATAATTGTTGTTGCAAATAAATAAATATTAATAATAATATTAATATGTTATTATTATATTATTATTATTATTATCATTGTTATTATTATTATTTTTATTAATATTATTATTATTATTATTATTATTATTATTATTATTATTATTATTATTATTATTATTATTATTATTATTATTATTATTATTATTATTATTATTATTATTATTATTATTATTATTATTATTATTATTATTATTATTATTATTATTATTATTATTATTATTATTATTATTATTATTATTATTATTATTATTATTCAGATAATGATGATCACAAGAATGTTTCTTTGAAGCGCAGGCGTCGATTACAGAGGGCAAGAAAAGATTAATCGAAGAACGAGAGTGGGAGATTTGGATACGCGATGGAAAAACTGCTCATGAAGTTTCACATGAGAAATATTTCATGGAGAAATTTTTTAACGCAGGATGCAAGTTGAATAAATTATTGCTAATATATTTTATCTGAAGATGAGAAAAAACTTCTCACTTATTGTTCGACCAACGTTCGTCGTGTCTCGTTATTTCATCCTGATGGATGGACACCGAAGAATAAGATTAAAATTTTGCGGATAAGTACCAAACCTTCGAACTCGTTCTTTGATACTTTCGTATCAAAGAACGAGTTCGAAGGTTTTGTCCTCCCGTGGATTCGACTCACTGAAAAATTAATTCTTTACCTTCACAAAGACACGAACTTCATCGACGACATTCGTGAATGGCTCCGTGGTTCGAACTTCAAGCGGTTGGAGATCAAGTACCGTGGAATAAAGTTTTATAACATCGAAGAGTTTAAAGTAAGAAGCTTTAGCGAAAGCGGTTGTGGACTCAAGTCCACTACCGCTTTCGCTAAAGTTTACTATCTTAACTTATGGAAACCAAGTCATGGAAACCATTCAAGAGTTCCGTTCATTTTTGAATGAACTCAAGAATTATTTATGAAATGAAATATTAAGTAATTTAAAAAGGAAAAAAAACAACTTTCTTTTAAAACTTTAAACGTGGAAAAAATGGAAAGATTTTCATTTTTATTTGGAGTTTTTGTTGCGAATATTTGTTGTTTGTTAAAACTTAAAGAAGTGTTTTAAATACTGAAAAAAATCACGGAAATATAATAAAATGATAATTATTTAATGTAATAATAATGGAAATGTAAGAAAATTTGGTTGTTTTTTTTGTTGTTGTCAATGGTAACAGTTAAGAAAAAAATATTCGAGTTTTTAAGACGAGGTTCGAGAATTTTTTAGAACGGAAAGTTTTTTTTAATGTTGTTAAAAAAAAAAAAAATTGTAACTCGGAAAATCGAAAAGCAAAATTTTAGCGGATTTTTTAAAAGCTTCGAACGGTGGACATTTTTTATTCCCGAAGGAGGAAGGCTGTTAAAAAAATTTTTTTTTTGTAAATGAAGTAGTTAAATTTTTGTGAAGATATTAGGTTTGTGTTGTGTTTCGAAAAACTTTGAGTTGTTTTCAACCCCAATCATTTATGTTAACTGATTTCATTTTTCATGTAACTTTGATCAATTCACACTTGCCGTTTCCATAGCAATTAAAATGACCTTGAAAAAAATACTTTGAAAAAATTTACTGCTCACTGTGTCTAACTAATATGGCTCATTTGCAAAAGGCCTTCTTTTCTACATTTTGTTGGCCTACTATTTGTTTTTACTGTCTCATTATTTTGTTTAATATCATTATTGACTGATAGGGTAAAACACCAAGTGTTCGCCGATTTTTCAACCTAGTCCCATATAAGAATTCTTTTCTCACTCGTTTTTTAATTCATTATCGATCTCGAAGTTTGATCGTATAGAGAGAAGATTGCTGTTTACGATGCCCTTGAAACGAATGACCTCCGATAATAAATAAGGGAACTATAGCTCTCGAAAAGAAAAAACGGCGGCCACTGGCGTTTTTCCCATGTTCGCACCACATGTTTTCGAACTTCCGCCAGTGCTCACCTATATGTTTTCTTTTTTTTTTTTTTTAATATATTCTTTTGGTCATTTTTTGACTTAAGTTATTTAAAATTTATAAAGACAAACAAAATAATGATATTAAAACCGAAGGAAATGTCTGGTCTCAATAGGAACCGAGCAAGATCCGACCCGAACGGGTATTGGACACCGTTAAAAGCTAAAAATAATATTATCACACACCGATTACCCAAACGGGTATTACTTGATAACGCCGATAAAACCAGGTAATTGAATATTATCATAGCCAACCCGACAAAATCTTTCGGGTAATTTAAATAATCGATACCCGAAAGTTATTGATACTTTTGGTACCCAAACCTGATTACCCGTTAAAATAACAATTCCCGAACGGTTCTGTCGTGTATTCTGTGAAAAAGGTCCATTTGGTCCAAAAGGTCTAACATTTCTGTCGGGTATTCTGTGAAAAGGGTCAATTTTGTTAAATAATAATTGATAATTCTAAAAACATTACCGAAATTAATAACCATAATATCGCAATAATCACATTTTCACTTCGCCTTTTCGCAGTTAAACAAAATTTAACATTTTTCTTCATACAATTCACGCCATCCGTTTGACAAAATAACTCCATCTCACCCTTTATTTGAAATGCTCGACTCTGATTGGTTTTTCAAAAAATGCAATGTAAGCCAAAAACAGCAAAAGCGATCATAATGCATCATTGTGTGTTTTCAGAATTGTTTCCTTTTCCGTTTATTGAAATGATGTTAGTCGTAGTTTTCAAATTTTGAAATTAAAATCGGGCGTGGTAAGAGAAAAATATTTCGAAAATACTAGCTAGCTAGTTAAGTGCTTTGCCATCACAAAGTCTTGGCGATGTTGATTCTGAAAACAAAGAAGGAAACAAACGTGAGAATGAAAATCCAACACTATCATCAGATCCAGATAACTTGCCTCCCCATGAAAGCGACGCTGAAAAAACAGGTGTTAAATATAATTAGTTTAAATTCCTTGCTTACAGTAAGAAAATTTTTTCACGGCGTACACTGACCCAGATTAAGTTAAAAGCGGCAAAAATGACCTAACTATTAAATGCATGTAAAATAAACATACACTATGCATCAAAATAGGGGTGTTTGGGATAAAGGAATTCAAATTAGGAACATCAAATTATTTTCACGTGCACCAATTATCCGTATCAGGCACACGTACGCGTCAAAAAGCGCGTTAGTGGACTTTAAAATTTGTAAATTCTATTTTTAAAAAATAAAAAAATTTAGCTTCATTGACCCAAAATATAACATTATTGTATCAATACACAAACGTTCGGATACGCGTTAAATGCGCGTGAGTACGTTACAAAACCCGTTGTGAGTGTTTAACAAACACACACACACACAAACACACACACACACACACACACACACACACACGAAAACATTTTATAATACAAAAATAAACAAATTAGAGTATTAAAATCTTTTTACAATTTAAATTAATAACAAATTCAGTACTTCTGGAGGCAAAACAATTCTTCCTTGATATCCTCCTGTGTTTTACAAACAAAATGCTTGAGATTTTAGGATCTGATCTTATCAAAAGTTAGTGCATCTGATCTTTCATAGTGTTAATTCTTGATACTTTTGCTGTATGGTGCAACCTTGCATTTCGGAGTTGCTTATTTAGGCTTTCCTGAGCTTCCTCAGAGTATTGAGCAGTCGGCAAATCAAACTGCTTTGAAATGGAGCAACCAAGTATCAGAATTATGTTAACACTGGCTGGCATTATATACCAACCATATTTATTAACAATAATTTTAGCTGTATCAATACGGTTAACTTCAAATTGATCAGTATCAATATGGTACCCACATGACATTTTAATAAGGACAATGTGCATTCTATTTATAACTTCTATATTAACCCCTGTTATTTCGGAGAAAATCTCAGAGTTCTGAAATGCTCTTCTTGAAGTGCTTCCATCATTGCTATTACCAAAACCTACTTTGGGCTAGTCAACAATAAGACTAAACTTTTCCCTGAACTTTGATTTAATTAAATTCTTCCTTAAATTTACTGAAAGCTTCCATTTTTTTCAGTTCTAGCTTGAAACTTCTGGTTTTCTATTTTATAACCTAAATGTAAGATGAACTTTAACAAAAAAAATAATAAAGTTTTGTACCAATAGAGTAAAACCGTCAATTCACTCAACAATAATGAATAAGGTGAAATTTACATTACACAATGCTGAATTCATAAGCTTTACTACTGATATATGGACCAGTAGTTCAAATAAAAGCCTCATGAGCCATGCAAGTCACTGTTTAGACAATAATTTAATCAGAGAACTGTTATACTTAGAGTAGCTCCATTTCCTGAGAGACATTTAGCAGAAAATATTTCTGAATTAATTGATGATTTTATGGCTGAATTTAGAATATGACCTTTAAAAAAGTCATTTAATAGCTAGTGAAAATGGTGCAAGTATTGTTAAGGCTGTTAAAGATAGCCCATATGATAATATGCCTTATTTTTTACACACATTGCAACTAGTAATTAATGAGTGTATTTTTGAACAAACGGTAGTCAAGAATGTCATTGAAAACTGTCTTTCAATTGTTGGGCATCTCCCCAAGCCTGCCATTAACTTAAAGCTCTTCAAGAAGCTAACAATGTTACTAACCACAAACTTATTCAAAATGTTCCAACAAGGTATAATAGTACCTATCATGTTAGAACGAATTTATGAACAAAGGAAACCACTAACCATATATGCACTTGAAAATGGTAAACTTCATTCAATGCAAACGAATAGATGAGTAATGGAGAATTTTGCGTTTTGCTAAAAAATTTCCACAAAGCAAAAATTCGCTTGAGTGAAAGATATTCTGTTGTCTCAGATATTATAACCCAGTTACAGTTTTTGAAATATTTCATTAATAAAGCTTCAATTGATGACAATTTCATTAGCCTGGAGAGTACAACAACTGATTTAACTAATTCAATGGAGAATAGATTCAAACAATATACTGATAACTATAACATCATCTTGTCAAAAATGAAAACACCTTCTCAGCTGCTAAAACAAGTACTGCGAGCAAAACCATTCAACATATTAAAACCCATGAAAACATAAAAAACATCAAAACTTCTGAAAATGATCAGTCTGCAGACATAGAAATTATTGACTGAGAATATGCATTATAATAAGTGATAATAATAAGAAATAATAAGTTTGATTTTTCTTTCTTTGTGTACAACGTTAAGAGAGTTTTTTAAACACTAAACTTTACTCGGTTGATAAAATAATATAATATAGCATAATTTTATTAAATATAATATATAATGTAAAATGTTATAATGGAATATACAATAATATAATATAATATATTGAAAACTAATATAATGTGATGTCAGATTATATAATCTAATTTATAATCGTATATCATATAGTAATATAATACAAGGAGTACATGAAAATATTTTAAGCTTAACATATTCAATTCATAATTTAAACATTTTCTTAAAACAATGAATCCCTTAAAGTGAACTTTTGTAGAGACACTTTAAAGATAAAGGATTTTCTATTCAAATCCTTTGAAATAGGACAGTTGGCTTTATAACCTCTTTCACTGAACTACAATTTCTGCATTTCCTTTGTTCAAGGAATATGCTGCATCCATTAAATTCTTCGAAGCTTTAATATTATTTCATAAAACATACAATAACAATTCCATAAGTTTCTGTTGTAATCTACCGTTTTGTTCTTGATTTAGTTTAGAAGTAGTTTTATAATATATTTGGGTATTTCTGAAACATCTGAGGTTTTTCTAATTGTTTCATTCTTAATCAAATAATTTGATGTCAAAGTTTGAAATTTCAAAGGATTGGATGCATTTAAGCAAATTTGTAGGAATCAGATAAAACTTTATTTAACCTTTTATGAGCTTTGGTGGCGCGTAGAAATTTTCATTTAAAAAAGCGTTCGGAAGTTTTTTATTAACTAATTATCTTTATACATGTGGCTAAGTAAACCAGCAGAATATTTTATGTAAAAAAAACTCAGACCTACTGGTGACTCTTGTACATAGGCGTAGACTATTATGAAAACAACTTCTCTCTTTCTAAAAGCACCCACCCCTTTTTTATCATTAGAGCCTTTAAATAATATTTCTCTTGGTGTCAACGGACTAATATAATCTTTCATTTAAAAGTTAATAAGAGCAAAAAAGTAAGAAAATCAACTCAGAATCACCTATTTCTTTAAAGATAAATCCTTCTACTTGTTTAGGGACCTAATTTTGGAGAATTGGAAACCCACACCAAAGTAAAACCCAGGAAAACATTGCAACCCCTCTTAATCCAAAAAAACACAATTAACCACTTTCTATTTTTTTCAAAACACCCTCTCCTTACCCTGCGCTTTATTAAACAGAAACGTATTGTTCTATCCTAAGACAAAATCCTTTGCGCAAATATTTTCCAACCTACCAAGATTTAGGTAGGAAGGGAGAGTGCGCCGTGCATGTGCACGAAATATATTCACTTAATTTACTCCTTCCCTTGAATTTAAAGAAAATCTCATTTCAAAATAGAACTTTTCGAAAACTATTACGGTACTATCACAGTCGAGGGACAGACTGGTAGGAAAAGATTGTGTTGACCTTAATAATTTTCAGCAAAAAAGAAAATTTTTATTAATATTTGACACAACACTTAACATAACTGATTTTTGAAGTAATTGAAACGCCCAATTCCTAAACTTCATTTGATCTTTTGTTTGTTAAATTTCATTAACCCATTTTCTTTTTAATGATCTTGAACATCATTTAATGATTTTGAACATTTATTGATTTTGAACACATCATTAATTCAAATGCTCCTGTGACTTAGTTGAACGGTGAACATTCTTTACCTTCTTCGGCACGATGATGATTGTAAGAAAATTCAGCAAAAAGATTTACAACCGAGCAAATTCAAACTTTGACGAATACTTTTGGATTGATTAGAGCTGATTTCGAACATCTGCCGTAAAATCTAGTTCTTAAAGGGGTTTTTTATTGCATTTAAATGCTGAACATCTGGTTTGACACCGTCATAACGAACAGATCTTCTAGTTCTTGACATTCTCTGCAAAGAAACAGGCGTATGTGTCTTGAAAATATTTTCAACAAAAGTGTTTTAAGCTTTGTCTATGATCTGCAGGCTACAAAATGAAAAGAAACGATATTTTGTAAGATTTCTTTCTGACTTAAAGATTTCAAATGAAGAAAGGAGTTCTTTACTTTGGTAAGTTCATGAAAAGTTTTAAACAAAATATAAAGCGTTAAAGTTTGTTTTGAATTTTCGTTATTATGCTATTATGGTTATAAAGGTTTATTGTTTTTGTTTCTTTTAATTTTTAGAACAAATATGAAACATATTTCTCATTCATTTTTTGATAAAAATCGGAAGAACCATAAAATGGTCAATTATTTTTATTAAAAACAAACTGAGCTGAGAGTTGGAGATTGAGCAATGTGCTCACTCAAAGTTATGGCTAGATATATTTGAACGTTCAAATAAAGCGAAATTATTTTTACCTACAAGATTGCTCGTTACAAGCTTCACAAGAGTTGGAAAGTATTGAATATAAATTTTAACTTGTTCTTATTTCTCATTTCTTTATTAAATTCAAAAAATTAAATTTTTAAAATTTTTAAAAGGAATGAGTTTTGAAATAAATAAATATCATTATATGATAATACAATTATTATTATCTAGAAGTTCATACTTTTCTAAATTTTCTAGAACTTATGCTACCAACGTTCGTTCTTTCTACTTCCATGATCCGTTGAAGATCAATGGACGGAGTACATATCATAAGAACTCAACTTATGCTTCGGGCTCCATTTATCGATGGACATTTACTTTTTCGTTTGAGCGGATAGTTTCGAAGATTTCGTCATATCGTGAAAACTCTGTATTTGTGAATGGCTTCGTGGTTGGAAACATCCAGATGTTGGAGGTCTGCAACTGTGCATTATATTTTTGTAACATCTGAGACTTTAAAAAGAAGTTGTAAAGTTTGAAAAAAGTTATAATATGTTAAATAGCTATAAAACGGATAATAAATAAGATATGTACCTGAAAATATCTGCGCATGTTCTGATGTGGTGTTTACGGTAAGCGTGCGTTATTTTAAATAGCTAAGTGTTTTAAAATGACTTTGCATTAGTGCTATTCAAAATTTATTCAAATTTTTCATCAAAACAATTTGCTTTAATTGAAATGTCATCAAATCGAGATAAGAAGAGAGAAGAATATTTGCATTTTCTCGTTGAAAATCCTGGTATATCAAACAAAACAACTTCTAAAGAGTTGCAGATTGCTTTGAGAAAAGTGCAGAGCGTTGTGTGAAACGATTTAAGGACATCAGTACAATCAAAAGGAAATCAAGAAGTGGAAGAGAAAACGGATTTGTTCGACGAGATCTTGTTTAAAAAGTGAAAGATACCTTTGACAGAAATCCGGAGATTTCTGCTCGAACTTTAGCGAATAAGTTTTAGATAAGTGCTTCCACTATACAAAGAGTGAGTTGAAATTGTGGCTATAAATCTTTTAAAAAAAAGAAGTTCCACGTGGTGAAGAAAAGCAAGAAAATGTTGCAACTTGTCGTTCAAAGCTGCTCTATAAAAAATCACGTGCTAAAAAATCTTATTTGATTATTGATGATGAAACTTATTGCGCTGCATATTTCCAATCTCTTCCAGGACACCAATATTATTCAGCAATTAACCAAAAGAAACTGAATTCCAAATATAAATTCATTGGAATGCAAAAGTTTGCTAAAAAATGTTTAGTTTGGCAAGCAATTTGCAAATGTGGTGAAAAAAGCTCTTATTTTGTGACTACGAGAACAATTAACACCGAAATATTGATCATAGAATGCCTCAAGATGCGTCTTTTGCCGTTTTTAATATCTCATACGGGTAATCCGTTACTGTGAAAAAACTGTAGTTAAAACTGAAGTTCAATGTAAAAGAAGCTAAAAACATCCAACACTTCAAAAGTAAATAGATTAAAGCTACCAAGAAAGTTCAGCCGAAGATCGTGTCATAGCCGATGTCAAGGGTATAACGCAAAGTGCGTTCTCAGGAACACAACTTCACAAACTGAAGTGAAATTTCAGAAAATTAATTTATGTACTTTCAAAATATAAAACTTTTTATCAAAATATATAAGTTGAATAAAAATCCTCTAAAATATTCGCGCAGATTTTTTCTGGTCTTTTAATCTTACAGAGCAGCCACAACAAAATATAATTAGAAACAAAGACAAAGAAGTCGATGAAAAGTTAAGAAATTCACCCAAAAAAGCAATAGAAATTTTAAAGACTAGTATCCTCAGTTCCTTTGAAGGAAGGTTGTGGGCTATTGGTAACGATAGAAATATTCAAGTAATTTAGGTAAGTTGTCTCGGGCCAATGAATGAATTTAATCTAGCTTATAACTCGCTGCTTTAGGCAAGCAAACCTTCATCTGCGTTTAGCGTCACTTTTATATCTTCTACGTTTGATGACTTATTTTTGTCAACACTATTTGCAAAATGAACAAATAATTACTCCGTACATTATACTCTGTTAAGATGTTTTTTATTCGTCAGCAGCTAAAAACTTTAAAAGATCAATAGTAATATTGGAGGAACACTAACAACCTTTTTATACCTTTTTCAAAACCTGAAATATAATTAAGAAGGCTCGGGTCAGTTTCATGAATTATATCTTTTAAAACAAAGCTTTTTTCTTATATAACTTGAAATGAACATTTAATGCTTCAGAGTTTGTGTTATTTATTTGTGACTTTATTTCTATTTAAGTGATAAATAATGAAGATTGGGTTTCAATGAAATAAATTTGAAGCAAGTAATTTTTTTAAAATGGTTTGTGTTCTTGAATGAAGCTCCTTAATCACAAAAGTAGTGTGACGTGTTAAGTTTTACAATTGCAAGAAAAATTTTTCATGCATGGAAGTTGTCAAGAATTTTTGTCATTTCGTGGGTTCATAATTAGTGTTAAAATTTGAAATCTTTTTTTCTTTTTGTTACTCTCATTATTGTCTTTTGAGCACGAGAAACACACGTTGGGCTCCTCATTCCTTCCTTTTTATTATAATATATATAAAAAAAAATTTCTTTTGAGCTCATTTTTTTAAAATAATAATAGATTTATCATAGAAATTATTTTTTAAGCAATATTTTTTAAGAAGTTTTCATTTGAAAATTTTTGTTTTTCTTTTCTTCTGCCATTTGCAAAATATATAAGAAAATATGCGGATTGTTTACGGATTTAATTTTTTTAATTTTTTTTACGTTACATTTCTTTAAAGCAAAAATATGTGGATTGTTTTGTCAGTTCACTTTGTTAGCCTCGTTTTAATTTTCAAATTTACAATAATTTCTATTTTGTGAGTTTTTGTTTTCAGTGCCAGTTTTATTTATTTTTTTAAATTGTTAGAAAATGTTTATTAGTTGTATGTTTATATTTGACGAAGAAAAAAAAAGTTATTTTTCATATGAACTTGATATTGCAAACTTTAGCTGAAATGTTCGCCGTGTGGTTTGACATGAAAAGAGAGTTTTTCATGTAACAAAAGCTCATCAGCCATTTTTTTAAATTGATTTAAAAACGTTTTGAGTTTTTACCTGATAGTAGAAATCGAAAAAAATACACTAAAGATTCAATCAAAAACTGAAAAAATAATGAAAACAAAATATTGAAAATGAAAAGAAATCGGTTAATTTTCATTGTTTTTTTTTTTTCTACTGACAATCCTGATCTTACTTTTTATAAGTGAAATTTGAATGTTAAAGGTACTACATTAATTACCCAAGTATTTATTTAAATCGTTATATGCTTCAAATCGTTACAATAAAGCCTTTTTTTAAAAAACGCCACCCAGCAGAGTTCAGAGGCTCGATATAAATAATGAGTTGTATTTACATTTGATTCGTAATTTAGCTCTTTATAAGTTGGTTTTCTTCGGCCACCTTTGTCCAATTATATTTACTGGCCACTTGAAATGGTTTTTAATTACATTAAAACCTTTTTTTTTATTAAGTTATTTTTAATACTTCTAACCAAATTATGTCTCGGCACCAAATCATGTGATTTGCTTGAAGTGATGGCCAAAAGAGATCTGGATTACACTGTTGTACATATTCTAAATTTTTTCAAGTTTCAGAAATGAAATTGGCCATTCCAAAATGAATTTTATTTCGCTGCTATGTTTATGCAAACAAGTTTAAACGTTTCTAACATTAGACAATAAGTAAATAGTTAGGTAAAGTTAGAGCATGAAATAATTTATTGTAAACTTATATATAATAACAATATATAAAACATTGTGTATGTTAACGGCGCTTAGGATCATGTACTAAGACCTTTCAACACATCTTCAGAGACATTTTTGTGGTTTATTATCAGAAAACATTTCCGAAAATGTAAATGAATCACTTTTTTATTGGGGGGATTTACGTTTTTTATGGGGGTACACAGAAATACTTTTGTTCAACATAGGTCTCAATGAGGCGTGGGACTTACTCAAACTTCTAATTTATCGATAATGATATTGAATGAAGATGACTTGTAAAAACATAGGGTTATTGGGTCTAATCTAACCTTGCCCCGATCCCTCAACGTCTTGTTCCTAGAACTACGTCTTCTAAAATCACAGGCTTTTTTTTTCTTCTATCTAATTGAACTTCAAAAGAAACGCATGGTGAAGATGTTCGGAGAAATAAGTTCTCACTACCAAATGTGCCTTATTTATAGGACGGATTTGTATCAGGACAACTTCTTAGTCTACATTTTCTAGATATACTATTTGTTTTTAAAGTCATCGGTTTGTTTAGTTTTGTTATTGATTGATAGTTGCCTCTGTAATTTTAAGGAGTTGAGCAAATTATGCCACTATTTAATATCATGATTTTGTTTTTATTTACAGGTTTTAAAGAGAAACGAACGCGCTGCTAAAAAACTATTTCAGTTGACAAGCAAGGACAAGTTTAAGATGAATACATTAGTGCTTTTTGTTAAAAGAACTTCCATCGAGAGAAGCAGAAAAAAAAAATCCGCAGAATTCTTTTTAGCGATTTTAGTTTTAACGTTAAGATAATAAAAATAAGAAATAAAATAAATAACAACATTAAAGCAAAATATCGTCATTTTATTTATCTTTCAATTTTGTTACAAACTTCGTTAATTATTTGATTATTATTTTCGTTTGTTTAAAAACTTAATTTTTTATTATTACATTTTTGCATCGGTGAAAATCTTAAAGAACTGTGCTGGGACGGTACAAATATTTTGCATAAAGGGTCCACTGCTGAGTTTGCACTCAAACATTTTGTGCCAAATCATTTGAGTTTGTTGCCCTCTTTCAGCGGCAAGTCCTGCAATCGAACCAGCATCTTTCTACTCAAGATTGGTAAATCTGCAAAGAACAATAAAAATTTATTTAATTCGAGAAGCAATTGATTTTAAACTTGTCTTAAACATCAGTACTTTGGTATTAACATTCCCAGTGTTGTTATTCTTATACAGAACATGGATTCTGTAATTTAACCAATTTAATATTTGTTCATGCACTTTTTGAACTGCTTGTTTTTAACATGAAAAATTTCTTTCATGCAAAAAAGAACCTTTTTGAACGTATGTTTTAACAATAATTTCTTCCGAAATTTTACAAACATTGATTCAGATAATCAGAAATAATAATTTAATAATTTTCTACGCTATAATTTTACTATTTTTAAGTTTCAGGATAAAACTGAGCACTAAATTGAAACATTTGAATGCAGGTTTTTGAAGTATCGCGGTCAAGGAATAGACAGCCCGAATCGTATTTTGCTTTCTTAAAACAAGAGCCGAACTGAGAGTGTTTTTACACAATATAAAAAGACAATATCATTATTTTTATATTAATATTAAAACGACATTATTATACAATAACATGAAAATTACTATAATAATAATATGAAATTTACTATAAAATGACGTATGATAATGTTAAAATCACTATAAAATTAAAATTTGATGCACCAGAATAACCATGTACAGTGCCATTGACCTCGGTCATAATAAACTTTGGTTTAGGATTTGGCAGAAAATTAAACTTCTATGCGTTATTGTAGTTTATTGATCTAGCAGCGCCCCAGCGGTATTTAATGCAGGATGCAGCAAAAAAAACTTCGACTTATTTTTTTGATAGGTATTGAATATAATGAAGAAAAACATTCACTCTAAAATGAATATATTAAAAATATATACAAATATGTAAATAAATAAATTTATATAAAAATATTTTTGGGACTTTCTGATCCCCCAAACCTGTATTTTTGTTTATTTACAAAATCGCTCGAGCAAAAATAGGTTTTGTTGGTCATCATTAAGCTTGTGATGAAGTTCATGAGTTGCCATAAAGTTGTCATGTTCAACAAGATTTAAAATTGCTCCAAGTGCAAAATGGGGGTCCCCAGAACTTTGGTTTTAGAGCAGCTGACTTTAGTACAGAAAGAGTGCAAAACCTCTTTCAAAATTCGCCTAAGAGTAAGAAAGATGCAACCTTGTGTGAGTGTATCTATCTATACATACATATATATACGCATATATATACGCATAAATACGCATATATACACCTGCGCATTCAGCGCATCCCTAAAATTTATGAGAATTTTAAAACACTGTAGCATTATAGGATTTTATTATTGGGTGAGTATTTATACAAATTAAATGTATCTGTTATTTGAATTAACATGCATAAAAGTCAACTCACCAAAGCACGAATAGTTTTTAAAATTGTTTGCGTTAAAGTGAACCTAAACGACATGTAAACTGATGAAATATGTACTAAAAGTTATTCTACAAAACAATAAAATATAGAGTTTTTTGTATAAATTTGCAATCGAACTTCACTTAAAATTATTTTAAAATATGTAAAACTTCAAATATGTTTAGTTGTTTACATTTTAGTATTAACTTTTACTTTTACAAAATCTGATGTGATAAAAGCCAAACATTTTTCTTACTTGTCATGAAATAGAGAATAATAATTTTTAAAGGTAAATTGAAGTGTTAAAATTACTAAAACTGAAGATGCAAAGTAACGCTTTTTTTAAGATAGCGTATAAGAAATTTGAATTAAATAAGAAAAAACAAAAAAAATTAGTCATAAAATTCGGAAAAAAATATGCTTGAAACTGAAAAGTCAAAGTTCAATCACTTCAAAATAATTTGCTTACAACTGATAGTACTGCGGCTTAAATTTTTATTTCCAACTTTGTCAAAGAAGTCTGTTAATGTAAGGTAGAAAGTCTTAAAGCGGGTTTTGAGAAATATCTTCAAAAACAGATCAAAGTCAATAACACAACATGCTTCAGTCAATTAACACAACAAGTTCAGAAGACTCGACTCAAGTTGAACAACTCAAATCATATCTTGATATTCTAAGCCCATATCCTCCATTATTAAACTTTCATTATCATCAATCTCCAAACGTTCGGGATGTCGCTCAAAGTATGTTTTAAATTCTGACAGTTTATCTTTTGTTTTATTTAATTTTTTGAGAATTCTATCATCTTCCCATTTAGCTTCAATACCCATTTTAAATTTTCCAATTTCTCCTTTGATTTCTCCTTTGATTTCTCCTTTGATTTCTCCTTTGATTTCTCCTTTGATTTCTCCTTTGATTTCTCCTTTGATTTCTCCTTTGATTTCTCCTTTGATCTCTCCTTCTAATTTGCCTTCCTTAAAAGCTAAGGGTATTTCTTCTACTCGAGCTTTTGCGATTAATTCTCTGTCTCTTTTTTCTTTCCAACAAAGTATTCTTGTGTCTTCGTTATTTAGGACTGATTTCATAATCTCATAAGCTTTTTTTTATTCTTTCATTTAAGTTCCTCAGTATATTTCGCTTTTTACTCCCATTAATGAAAAAGTCCAACAATTGCTCTTTTAAAGAGTTCTCTCCTGTTATTACTAGGTTTTTGTATTGTTTTTCGATAGTTCACAAAACACCCAGTGCATTTTATTTTTTAATCATTGGGACCACTTCTTTTAAGTAATAAATTTCATCGTTTTTTGTTTTTTTTGTCAAATTCTTAAATTTTTCCATTTTTTGACCTCTTTTAATGCTCTATCTGGAAAGTTATTGTTTTTTGTTACAATAATAATGTACGTATCAAGCAATACTTCGTCATACTTGCTAGATTGCCCGTTCAAATGCCTAAAAATATTCCTCATAATTTCGCTGCATTTCGATCGAGACTTTTTGCTTATTTTTAACAGTGTATAAAATGTCAACTCTTCTTTGGACACTATACTTGCCATCTCCTAAAAGTTCATGAGAGTTTATTTTGAGATCTGTTACTTCTTGATCACCTTCGAAACCGAGAATGCTAATTACAAAACAGATCAACACATCTTTATTTTGATCGTTACCGAACAGTTATTTAAATGTGGAATCGTAAGTTGGGTCGGCGAAAACATCTTCTTTGTCTTGAGCTTCGGTTTTAATTTGTTGCATTTTTTTTTTACTTTCTTTCTTCACTTAGTAACCTTGATTTAAAAGAATTGAAATTTGCTTTTTAACTCTTATTTAGCTATTAAACGGAATTGAATTTTGATTTTTTAACTTGTGATTAGCTATTAAATATGTCTCAAGAGACTTCCTTAAAATTACCTTTTTGTTCTAAGTTGATAATACGGCCATTTTCAGCAACTGCTGAAAGTGGTGGTATAATTATTTTGAATAATTTCAGTTTTTCATGCATCAGTGCTAAAAAGATAGAGTTTGGTATGGAAGATGGTAACAACTGCTACACAAAAGATGATTTTACTCATATTAATTTTTACTGTTAACTTCAATGAATTGAGTATAGACGATCTTTTGAAAAAATGTCTTCATGTGTAAACTTAAAATTGTAGCGAGGGACTGAAAAACATCATCTGATCCCTATCTCCAAAAAATTGTTTTTGAAAAGATGGATGTTCAAGAAATGGCAGTAAACCCCGCACTTTTTTTTTTTTTTGTTTTTGTGAAGGTTTTATATGGTGTTTATTGTGTATTTAAGCAATTAAATCTATACTTTGGAATAAATATGATATCCAGTTCAGTAAAAATACGCAAAAAGCGGTTGCACAACATGTCCTCATAATTTTGCTGCATTTCGATCGCGATTTTCTGCATATTTTTAACAGTGCATAAAATGTCAACTTTACTTTGAACACTATACTTGCCATCTCCTAAAAGTTCATGAGAGTTTATTTCGACATCTGTTACCTCTTCGACATCTGTTACCACCTTCGAAACCGAGAATGCTATTTACAAAACAGATCAACACATCTTTATTTTGATCGTTACCGAACAGTAATTTAAATGTGAAATCGTATGTTGGGTCGGCGGACACATCTTCTTCGTCTTGAGCTTCGGTTTTAATTTGTTGCATTTTTTTTTTACTTTCTTTCTTCACTTAGTAACCTTGGTTTGACAGAATTGAAGTTTGCTTTTTAACTCTTATTTAGCTATTAAACGGAATTGAATTTTTACTTTTTAACTCGTGATTAGCAATTTAATGTCTCAAGAGATTTTCTCAAAATTAACTCTTTATTCTAAATTGATAACATTATCATACAAGACACTATTAACTTATGGAGGTTTCAGAGGAAATAAAAGGTGTGAAATAAAAAAAATATTTTTTTTTGAAAATTATTATTTTTTAGAACTTGAACATTTTAGAATATGTCAAAAAATAGTTATACGACCGCAGAAAAATAGTTATACGCAGCAGTTGCCGAAAATGGTAATATAATTAATTTTCAATAATTTCAGTTTTTCATGCATCAGTACTAAAAGATAGAGTTTGGTATCGAAGTTGGTAACAATTGCAACTCTAAAGATTGTTTTATTCATGTTAATTTTCTTTAATTTTCTCTGTCAACTTTAATGAATTGAGTATAGACGATATTTTGAAAAAATTCTTCATAAGCAAACTTTAAATTGTAGCAAGGGACTAAATAATATCATCTGGTCCCTATATCCAAAAATTGCTTATGAAAAGACGAATGTTCAAGAAATGGCGGTAAACCCCGCAGTTTTCTTTTTTTTTGTGAAGGTTTTATACGGTGTTTATCGTGAATTTAAACAATTAAATCTAAACTTTGGAATAAACATGATATCCGGTTCAGTAAAAATACACAAAAAGCGGTTGCACAACATGATGAAAAAAGGATAAAAACAACAAAAAACAAGAAGAAAAGAGTTGAGAGGAATTAGGAAAGAGTGGATTGATAAAGAGCAAAAACAATTGTCAAACATAAGTTATGTTAAAAAAAGTTTCCAGTTTTTTTTTTGTACTTATTTGCTTTTTTTAATCTAAAAATGAAGATTTTAACAAAACAAAACATGATTTGCCAAAATTTAAAAATGCTTAGACCTCCAAATTTTCCCCATTTGTTCAATACTTGTTCAATATGTTAAGTATGAACTAGAATCTTGATGATTAAATATTTATCGATTTTTAACTATTTTTCTGTATGTTACCCCCCTGGAAATTAGTAAATTTTAGATTTTATATGACTTAAAAGAAAAATTATGTAATTGTCCTAGTTCACACTAACTTCAATACTAGAAAAATATTGCAAAGTACTGAGTTGAGTTAATTTGCCATTCTGGAATAACTGCTTTATGAAAAATAAAGAAAACCGAGCTTTTTTGTGTTTTTTAAGAATATAGTCTATTTTTTTTTTAATTTAAATAAATCTCGATGTTTTTTTATCTTGTTTTATCTTGCCGCAATGTTTTTTATCTAAATCAAGTTTGTAAAACTGATTTTAGAATTAAATTAAGTTATTTTACCAAAAAAATTTTTATGTGAAACACCTTAACAAGAGAGAGAGCCGCAACTTTTTGTTGTTTTTTACTAAAATGAAATTTTCTAAAGTACGTGATACTCCAATAATCTGTTCAAAAAAGAAAAATAAACTACAATAATCGCTTTTGAAAAAGATTCATAAATTAAATTGACATGGGTATTATTTAGTACAGCCATTTAAATACAGTTTTCTTAACTTTGCCAGGTACTTTTGCCTACGTTAGAGTCTCAACAGCAGAACAAAATTTAGAAAAGCAAATAAAAGAAATAGAAGAATCGTACCGAATATATACCCATATTGTGTCAAGTTCAATGCCCATCGCTCGGCATTAAAAACAAGGACCTCTTAGTCTTTACCAAGCTCGATAGACTGGAACGAGATCCTATTGATGTAAACGCCACAGCTGTCAAGCTTGAAAAAATAGGAATCAAAGTTAATCATCTAGCTCTAGGAGAAGTCGATCTTACTATTTCTGCCGGAAAAATAGCTACTATGGGCGTGATTAATGCAATTGCAGAATTCGAGCGTGATTCTCTGATTGAACGTACACAATGAGGTCTTTCCAGAGCGAAGTCACAGACAAAACCCTCGGGTTTTAACATCAATTTTATTTATTATATATAAACGCAACAACCCAGCCGACACAAAGGCGTCTTTAAGTCGTCTTTGTACCGGCTGGGGATGTTGCGTTTGTGAGCCCATTGAGCAAATTGTAGGTCTATAAGTGTTTTTTTTTTTTTTTTGGCTTTAAGACTTCACTGAAGACTTTTAAAAAGTTAGTCAGAAAGATGCATTTTTATAGATATCTGAAAGAGATCTTTAAACTGCGTTTTTTAGTCCTCTTTTTTAAAGCTGAATTTAAGCGCTTTCGTTGAGTAAATATAATCTCACTACTTTTAAAAGAAAATTAATAATAAATCTTCTTCATTAATTTTATTTTAAGAATATGCAGTTAACAATTGATCATACATTCATGCATACATTAACAACATTAATAATAGTAATAATAATAATAATAATAATAATAATAATAATAATAATAATAATAATAATAATAATAATAATAATAATAATAATAATAATAATAATAATAATAATAATAATAATAATAATAATAATAATAATAATAATAATAATAATAACAATAATAATAATAATAATAATAAAATAATAATAATAATAATAATAATAATAATAATAATAACAATAATAACAATAATAATAATAATAATAATAATAACAATAATAACAATAATAATAATAATAATAATAATAATAATAATAATAATAATAATAATAATAATAATAATAATAATAATAATAATAATAATAATAATAACAATAATAATAATAACAATAATAATAGTAATGATGATAATAATAATATAAATAATAATAATAATATAAACAGTTTTTGGTCTTTCAAGCAACTTGGTGTTAATTATTGTAGTTCTCGGTTTTTAAATAACTAGGTTTTCATTTTTGCAGTTTTTGGTGTTTGAACAGTTAGTTTCTGTTCATTGAATAGCCAACTTTATATTCTTTTAAATTATATCTTGTCATTTTTGATTTTCATTTTTGAAAAGTACTTTTTTGAGCGAACAGATATTTTCAAAGTGGGTTAACAGATTTCAAAGTTTTACTTCATAAATTTTTTTTTTTTTCTCAAAATTACTTTTTCAGCACCTTGTTGTATTTTTCCTTAGTTGCGGTTTTAAAGGATTTTTGAGGCGTTAAGAACGAGAGTGGTCTAACCCTCAAACTTTCTCAATTACATTTTATGTAACTTCTTTTGGTATTTACTCAGAGTTACTTCCAACTGACCGCCCCTCCACCCCAATCTGGCTCTCAACGCCTCGTTTAACATAAAAGCCATGCTTTTCATTAAAACATAATTTTATTAAAAAATCAACATTTTCAGAGCATGTGCGGTTAATCATGAAATATCCAAAGGTTTTAAATAGTTTTCAGTCTTAAGATAAAACTATAGACTTTTTTTTGTCACTACCGCTTTTATTTGATTCACTTATCTTATTTTGTAATAACATATGTTATAAGAGATGTACAGCTCTCTTTTTCCACACGTCATTTCCCATACCTTTTCTTAAGTAAAAAGGCGTATGATTTTGAGAGAAATCGATAAGATTCTAATCTACCACTCCATCCGTACATTCGATCAAAAAATATCTTGTAACTACTCATTGAAAGTTAGTTCATATGATGCTTAAAATATCAATTTTTACAAACTATCCTCAAACTCAATTAAACGCAACTCAAAAGTAAAAATGTCGCATTTCAATGCTTCGGAAGACCGGTGACAATGTACTAGAGCATTCTATTACACTTGTGTTTAATAAAATAACGAACGGAGAATATTTTCGAGTAAAATATATAAAACAGTAACTTTATATTCCTAGTTTTTATTTTTTCCCCGAAGTTTTCTTAGATCTAGTTTACAATTTCGTTCACAATTATGAGTTGGAGTAGAAAAGATATATCACCGAAGCACTTCTATCATTTTCTAAAACAGTGAGAGCCTATTTCAAAATATAGAAAGGAAACAATTTACTTACAATAAATAACTTTAAAATACTAAAAATACAATCGCTGCAGCGAAACAAATATCAATTATTGAGAAAAACACTCGCTTACACTTTGAAAATAGATGGCTAAGTCTGCTGTATTTTTTTACTTGAATAAAATCGCTTCTCTGACTTAGCAAAACGACAAATATTTATAATGACAAGGATGACATAAAAAATGTTCCTGAAGATGAATCGAAGAGTTACACATGAAAATGTTTAATCTTCAACATTTTAATTGAAAATGGTTAAATTCTAAAAAATTTCATCAAGGAATTATCAAAAAAAAAACACAAAAATGTAAATTTGAGTTTTAAAAAACTTTGTTTTCTTAAAACATGAAAAGACTAAAAAAACGATGGCTATTTTATAGTATTAGGGTAAGACTTTTGGTTTTAATTTTTTTTCTTCGTTTTCAGAAATTGGAGATATTTCCAAAGATGAAACACGATGAATTGAGATTAATTTTAAAGTTTATAAGGGCCTCAAATTAAATTTATAACAAGGACTACCATTCACTCGGTTTTTAATACCTTTCATCATAGAAATAGAAATGCTATTCAAAGATAGGGTCATATAGGTATGTGACTGCTGAAAACATAAATCCGGAAAAAATTAGGCTAACTTTACTGCCTGTTACATAATTTTCAAAAAAAGCTTGTTTTAAAAATTGTTTCCAAAAGTAGTCGAAAAAATAAGTATCAAATCTTCTCTTAGATCAGTCTTATGATGATGATGATGATGATGATGATGATGATGATGATGATGATGATGATGATGATGATGATGATGATGATGATGATGATGATGATGATGATGATGATGATGATGATGATGATGATGATGATGATGATGATGATGATGATGATGATGATGATGATGATGATGATGATGATGATGATGATGATGATGATGATGATGGTGATGATGATGAGATTCAATTATTTGTTAATATGGAACCTTTTTTTGATGTTAATAAATTTAAAAAGAAAAACTAAATTCCAGAGAATTTTTTAATTGCTTTGAACAATTTTTTTCTTTCCAAGAGAATTGCCAGTTTTAAAGTTTTCTTTTGTAAAAAATTTGAATCTGACTGACGATTATCAGTTTGGAATTGTGTTTCAAAAATATTTTTCTTGTTTTCAGATCAAATTTTTTTCAACCCCAATCATTTTAATCATTTACGTTCACTGATTTCAATATTCTTATAAATTTGATCAATAAACACTTGCCGTTTCCATAGCAATTAAAATAAACTTTAGAGAAAAAATGAAGTTGATTTATGTCCGTATTCTAATGAAGCTCTTAGCTTACTTTAAAATTATCTTTTAAACGACAGAGCTTTAACGAAGATAATGAAGTTCTCATCAAGTTTACTAGTAATTCCTTGATAACCTTGTGTAAAACTAAATTGACTCATGGGTCATTTGTCTCTGAAGAAATTACTTCAGTGAATTAAAATGATTTCTGTAAATAGTTCAGCAATATTTACAGAAATCAGTTCAATCTTCTGCACTCAATTTTGCGAACTTAATAAAAAACTCAACTTTTGTGGAACTTACATGTTTTTTTTTTTTATAAGCATATGAAATTTTTGAAACAGGCTCGGGTATGCTTAAGCAAAAAGTTAAAAGAGGCTCAAAAATATGCTAAAGCTTAAGCATATTTCTAATAAAATATGCTTATTTCAATACTTTCTTAAAGTGTACGCGTTACTTAAGGTTAATGGGTATAAGAAAAATAAAAAGTTGACTTATGCTCTGTATTTGCTTTGGTTTTAATGTAGCTGAATTAATGTTATAGTATGATAATAAAAAATAAAACATATATACTATATACAAATGTTATCAATAAAATCAAAGATATGAACTTCGCATTCCTTCTCGTCCGGACCAATAAAGGTGTCATCTGGAAGAATTTCGTTGGCACTTTCATTTTTAGCATCATCTACCTCCACTGGTTGAATATCACCCTGATTTCCTATGGGTTGATCACTTCCAGGATCAATGATGAATGGTGGGGGAACTTTATAACAATCAAGGCCCTCTGGTTTAACTAGCGAATCTTCTGAGCCATCAGAAGTCATTAAACATCCAGTCATCGTCCAACATTTCTTCCTTTGCTTGTCATACTTTGAAGTGTTTAAAGCTTTCCATGCTTCCCCTGCCCAATGTGTAATCAAAATTCGTCTCTCTTTTGCAGTGTAGGGCATTTCATTACTGAACCATCTATCAGAATGATTATCTCAATCGAGCCATTTTTGATGTTCAATGTCAATAAGTCTTTTCAGAGTGGCAGCATATCCTGCGTCAACTGGTTGCCAAAGGTCAGTGGCACTTGGTAGACCGTACCAGAGAAGTCCTTTAGCAGTAGCCACAGCATCTTTAAAATCCTCCTGCATCTGTCCCTTCAAGTTGTCCAGCAAAAGAACAAATTTATCAAGCTTTTGTTCTTTTACAAATGGAAGAAGTGTTTTATCACACCAGTGCTTACAGACGTTTTGGTCTAACCAAGCATTTTGCTGGAAGTAAACGTGAATATCTTTGTGCCATGCTAACTTTTCGTCTTTTGAAATGCGTTTTCCTTGACCTCTAAAAATGATGGCTAGCTTTGGTTGCTCTCCTTCTGGGCGAAACATAATTTGAAGGGAACATTGCCTTTTTTCCAATCCTGAGCCGGGTTGTGAGATCCATGTATTATGTGTTGCACCTTGACCCTTGGGTACATACTCATAAGTTTTCTTACCATGAACAACAAAGGGAAGTGGGCTCTGGTCAACATTGAGCCTTTGTCCAGGTTGGTACCGTCCCCATTTTTTGTCGTAACTTGGATCTTTAGAACCTGTTCTGATACACTTTTCTCTGAATGTGGCATGCCATTTCTGTAATAATGGTTCCATTTCTTTCTTATGTTTCCTTTTGTTTCTTTGTTTCGATCTCATTTTTAACTCTTTTTTTTGTAAAAATCGAACTATAACATGAAGTTTTATTTCCACGTTTGGATCAATGTTTAATTGTATATTTCTAGCTTTACTCCAAAGCCAGGAAAAGTTTACAATATGACCTTTCGATCTGGCTTGTAAAAATTCATTGTAAATAGCTTCGTACAGTTCAAGATATTTTGTGGAACGTCTTCCCTTCAGAAACAATCTGCGATAGGATGATTCGGCATCTTTAATAATAGTTTCTTTTTTTTTTAAGCCATCGCGAAATCTGACTTTGTGTTACACCAAACGACTCTGCTATAGTTTCTTGATTTGCCTCATAACCATAGGCGTTAATTGCTTCTGCTTTAAAGGCAGCAGTATATTGGTGGCGTTTCTTACCAGCTAATTGGCGAGACTCTTCACTTTTTTTCATTTCACTAACAACTTTGTTGACTATATTATTGAGCACATCTTTCACTGCTAGAGTGATAAGTTCTTCGTTTCTTTGAAGAACTTGTGATTGTGAATGTTTACAATCTTGTTTGCTAATTCCGTGAATAACTTTAACATGAAAAGCTAGTCCTTGTTGGCTTTTAAATAATTTTTTGCAATGTTTGCATTCAACACTAGTTTCAACAGCTTCTAACGGCAATCGGATTGCACTCATTTCTCCTCTGTGCATAACATTTTTTGTGAAACCAAACGCTGCCAATGTAGGCTGCTTTCTCTTTATTATCTTTGACATTATTATTATTATTTTATCAGTATCTGAAAATAAAACTTAAAAATAAAATAAATATTTTAAATAAGGTATTAAATAAACTACACATTAAAAGCGAGAGAGAGAGAAAAAAAAAGAGAGAAATAAAACACTTCAGAGCGACTTCTAAACTTTATGTTTTTATGTTCAAGTATTGAGGTTTAGGTATTGCAATACAATGACTTCATTACTTCATTAAGTCATTGCATTGCAAAACATAAACTTCGATTTTTGTTGTTTTTGTTGGTTTAAATTTAGAAATATATATATTTAAAATCTTTAACTAAATAAAATTCTAATTTTTTAAATAGTTTATCAAGGCTCAGGAATATGCTTACATATGCTTATTTTTTTCCCAAATCTGAGCCTCTATATGCTTATAAGCGTTATGCTTATAAAAAAAAAAAACATGTATTACATGATGCTCAAGTTTTTCTTTTTTTATAGCACTTGTTAGAAAAAAGATTTTTATTGTTAACTTTCTGATTGAGACTCAATATTGTAGTTACTCAATTATGTCCTTTTTTAGCTTTAATTTTGTTGCATCTTTTTATTACTGTTAAAAAATTTAAAACATCAATAAAAAGATGTAATGTTAATGCATTTCTGGCACGAAATTTATCGCTGAACATGAAATTCGAATTCGAAAACCTGTTTTAACTTCTTTTATTAGTACTGAAAATGATAATCTTCTAACACTTTGTTTAATTTATCCATATCCTCAAAAAAAATTGAAAAAAAAAGACACCGTAGAAAAATGAACACGAAGTTATTGGTTTTCGTATTGTTGACATGGAAATTTTTTAAAGTGTGGTGTATCAATTGTTGTAAAAAAACGTGTACAAGCTGGTTTAAATCTTTCAGAATCTTTTTGAAAAAGGCTTCAGTTCAGTGTTATACATTTGGTGTCTTAACTGCAAAGAAAAAACTTAATTCTATACCTCAAAGACATGATGTAAATAATAGAATAATTTATTCAATACGTGCATGTGATCACGTTTTGAAGGTATAAAAAGGACCGTATTTGCAAAATTGCTTCATGTAGCCTCGTCAGCTGAAAATAGCTGGCATAATCATTGCCCTTATGGTATTAATAGCTGGTGTTGTTACAAACAGGACAAAGCTAATAAAACCTCTACCTACAAACCACGCACTGGCTTTCCATTTTCAGTTGTCAGTCATTTAAAAACTATATAAATCGATCTATCTCAAGAAGATATCTATACAAGAAGAAATCTTAATAAATATCTTCATGGTAAGACCCAAAACCAAAATGAAAGTTTTAATGAGATAATACGTCAGCGCATACCCAAAACAAAGTATGTTTCGTTAACATAGTTGGAGTTAGGAGTTAATGATGTTGTTTCAATTTTTAATTTTGGAAGAAAAGCAACCGTTCCTTTATTTTAAAAGATAATATGATTCCTGGAATATTTAATCTTAAAGTCTGTTCAATCATGAGCAAAAAGCTTCTAATTTTTGCAGAATATCAAAATTGGACAATATCTAAAAAGCAACGAAAAGTTATTGGTGGATGCAAAATTAAAAAAAAGTATATACAAATAATGACCAAGAAAGTAATCAATATGACCCTAGTTTATGTTCATATAATTAACTATTTTTAGACTAAAATTTTGATTGAAAATATTTGGCGCAATTGTGAATATTTTTATTTCAACGCGTTTTTCTCAATATGTAAATTTTTGACCTCCCTGCCATCTTATTTCATTAATGGTGTGTTCAATTTGCATAAAACTTTCAGCAAACGTTTATTGCATCTATTTTTACAATTGGAACTAAAAGTTTTACAATATTGTAAAAGATTTTTTATTTACACAAGCTTGATCTTAAAAAATTTTTGTTTTTTTAATGCACCATTTTGAAAATTTGAGTGAAAGTCAAATACTTCTTTTTTAAAATAGTTTTAGCTTGTAAATCAAGATGTTGTTAACCATTCGCCGAGATTTCATACCATAAATGCTTTCGGGTACTGAGAGTTTGACCGGGGTGGTACAAAATTTTTGAATACTGACTATTTTAATTGGTAACCATGACAACTAATAGAATTTTTTTAAAAAAAAAAAAATTTTTCAAATTTTGTGACCTAGTCCTTTCTCAGTATATAGTTGGTTTATTGTTAAAAGAGTAATTTTAAGTAAAAAATTTTTTGAGGGGTGTTATACTTTAAGTTTTCCGCGACGAGCTATTCGCACTAGAAAAAGATCAAATATATATTTTAAGGTTTTGGGTTGGAAATTTTTTTGATCAACTGTGCTGTTACTTTTTAAATTATAAACGAATAGAAATGTATTTTTTTTAAATTTATTTTATCTTATTCAAGTGAGATTACTTTTGTAAACTTCATATTACAGTTATAAACTTAGAAGCTTTACACTTGATGTTTTACGTGATGACTTTCGAACAAACTACGTTTAAGGTGACATAAATTGCATAAATCAAACAGTTAATTGCATAAATCAAATTAATTTTAAATAGTTGCATAAATCAATTAATTGCATAAATCAAACAGTTTTAAAAAATTTCCATCTTCCTTCATTTTTTCAACACAGTTGCGCTGGAAAATAATAAAACGAAATTTATAATATCTTAAAAGAAACTTTTTGAAAAAATTTGATATTTGGTTGATAGAACATAAAACAAAAATTATTGCCGTGTGACTTATTCAGATTGAAAATAGGTCAATGGGTTTGCATAGCTACCTTCACTAGATGAAAATTTTAATAAGAAGTTTGAGGGCTTGAGTTAAATAGAGATGCATATTTTGATGACGCTTTGACAGCAGTGTCCAAAATTCATAATAAAAAAAATCTAGCAAAGTAGAACATGCCTTTCTCAATGATAGTTTTAAAGTCTCAAGAATAACTACATTAAAAGCTGTTGCAAGAAATGCATGGCTTGATACACCTAAATCAGATTCCTTACTTGATCTAGCAAACTAACGAGGATTTCATCCTGATATGTTATATTTACAGGAAATGTAAAGTGCAGATCCTAAAAATAAAAAATATAAAAAAGAAGAGTTCTTAACTCATCATGGAGATTCAGGTTTTGAGTATAGAACTGCTTATATTGGTAGCAGAAAATTTGTCAAAGGTAAATTCAAGAATTGCATAATCTTTGTTTTACAACTTTCGAAGAATTAAAGGAAGAATATGCCACGGGTAAATCTGTACTTGTTTTTAACAGTTTAAGCATCTAGTCGATGAGCTAGCACTTGAAATCGCTCCTGCTACTTTAGAAGCCGTTACAGAGTCGTTTGATATATTGAACTTTATCATTGAAAGTATCAGGAAAGAAGGCATTCATTTTCTGGAGTTTTTTGGGTTGAGGATAAGATAGCTTCATTGTAAGATATGTTCAATAAAAGATTTGCAACCGGCGGAGATTTAACTGTTTTGTCCGACGCGATTTTTTTGTATTAGATAATCACAAGAATATGTTGAGGGGAATTTATAAAAAATTAGAAGATTTTACAGAATTTAAAGAAATAACGGAACGTTTAAACAGGGCATATTAATTTGCGCAATTATGTAAAAATTGAATTTATTTGATGAAAATTGTTGTTTTGAGTTTTTGATTATATGAAATAAATTCTGTATAACTTTGATTGATTTTCAATAAAAATTTTCTTTTTTATGAGTTAAAACATTATCTGATTTCATTTAATTTGTGCAAATGAAAGTTTTTAGATTTATGATTGTTATATTTGTTATGTTATCTGTCGTGCTGATTTTAAGCCGTTTTATCAACAAAACTTCGTCATCAACGTGTTAAAACTTTTTGCATGTTTTCATTAGGTTTAAAATTTTAAATTGAGAGTTTTAACTGAAATATAACTTCGACCACTTAAAATGATTGCAAAAGATGAGAAATTTGCTTGACAACATGTTAGAACTGACAGCAGAAATTGCAGAAAACAAGAAGTAGGGCATATTAATATCATATAATTGGAAAACGAGTGAAGAACTTGCAAATGATTTGTGTAAAGTTTTGACCGAAAAAGGCTATATACATATGATAGGCTACATATATAAACAGTTTGGGTTGATGACTATTTGTAAATAATTTGGATTGAAGAAATGAATGGCTGGTGTGTTAGAAAGTGAAATGGCAAAAGGTGTAGCAAACTCTGAAATTCATTTATTACTAATTTCAGAAGCAGAAAACGAGAACAGATATAACTGTATCAGCATACACGCATGCTAATTCATGCCGGAAAATAATCATACCTATACAAGTTGAAAATTATCTGGCTCCATCTTCTTACAAAATAGCTCTCTTCACTTTAGTGAACAAGAGGGAGGCATCAACTATATGCAAAAAGGAAGAAAATATGATGAATCATATCGGAAGAAGATGCACGATCAAGAAGAAGGATAAAAATATTTTAAGAGAAGCTTAAAAAATTCTTTTGTAAGTTTAATTTATATTTGAATTCATTCTGTTACAACAATCTTATTCCAATTTTCTTTTTCTCGTAACTTGAAGGAAACTAAATCAATTTCTGGGTTTTATACAAAAAGACGCTTCTTTTAATAAGTTGTCATTAGTTGACGAGTTGTGTAAGTGAGTGTTCTCTCCTCAGTGATATTTTTTATTTTTTGTTTTGACTCTCACCTCTTGTCATCTCGAACAGCTTAGTTTGGAAGCGAAAGAATTTAGAGCGATTTGTATTAGGGGAACGTTCTTTTTGATTTCATATCAATACGTGTATTGTCACAAAACTTTAGCAGATCGGGAGTTTTTTCCAAAATTCAAACTAAAGCTATATTTAGCTTCTTTTTTCTGTAAACAAGGACTTTATTCGATGTTTCACGATAAAATCTTGACCTAAAGTTTACATAGTTAGCAACTTCTGTAAAGACGACTTCGTGTTAAATTACGTCATCCATCTTTGTCTTTCGTTCAATTAACTGCTTTATCTTTTTTAAACAAGGCGAGATATAATTTTTTTTTAATGCGTCAAAAAACTTTGCTGATGCACGAAGCTGAGAAGCTCAAATAAAATGCTTTATGTAAATGATGCAACAAAGGAAACGTATATTTCATTTACACAAATACTTTTTAAGGAGTTGTGATTTTCAGTCTTAAAGCTCTTACAAATATTTTAATTGTTGGTTGTTTTATCTCTAGATATGCAACTACGATAAGCAAACTTCTCAAAGTGAGCCACGTGTTCTTGTTCCATCTCATTGTCAAAAACATTCCAGGATTGTCTGTATTTAAAATGTGAACCATGATGTTCTAATTTGCATCATTTTTATTTTGCCTTTTTATTGTGCATTTAATCATCAAGAACTCTGTATTAAATGTTGTTTCACAATGAAGGCTCTTGGTTTCATAAGCAAAACTTTGAGAAGATCATTTTTAAGGGGAACGAAAAAAATGTTTTTTGTAGCGTTTCACAGATAAAATTGTCAGCTTGGTGGTTTTCGGTGAGGATTTCAATTTTTGCTTTTTCTTTACGTTTAGTTCATATTTTTTGCAAAATTATAAATGTTGATACTTGTGCAGGTCGAAAAAATAACCGAAAAACTTAGAGATTGGTCATAATCGTCATAGCCTGAATGCAAAGACGTGAGCAAACCGGATACTCACAAAGGAAACATGATTCCATTCACGGTACAAATGAAAGCAAGGTGATGGTAAACGATGGTATTTACTTGTTCACCACGAGGATTGAATTTATGAAGCAAAATAAAACTTTGATTGTTTTATTTTTGAATCAGGAAAAAAGTTTACAACTTCCGATGAAATTATTAAGGAACATCGTGATATACTTTTAGTAGAAATTTTCTGTTTCGATTGGGAAAAAACTTTATGCAGTTCGAGCTCAGCAAGAGTTTCGGAGGCTAAAAGTTTCTGAGGCTAGATGTTTTAGCATTTTGCATTATTACATCTGGCAAAAGAAGTTGGTTTTATGAAAATGATAGAAGCACGGAAAAAGCATGGTTTCAGTTGTTTATTAATTGAAATCTTGTCTTGTGGCAATTACTGAATTATGCGTTTTTTTATAAAAATTATTAAATTAAGCGCATTTTTTATGAAGTTTATAAGTATTTTCTTTCGTTTTTGATAAATCAAATTTTTAGATAAATCATTTGGATATGAAACAGAGAGCTCCATGAATCCAAATCTAGTAAGTTGTTAGCTTTGTATGAAGGTTTTTATTTTTATACAAACATTGTTTGAATATTGTTTAATTGATTTTTAAGCATAAAAATCAGAAAATGAAGCGTATTAAAATCCTGTGGGAGTTTGTTTTTGAAAAGTTCAAAAACTTTTTGAGGTGAATTTGTATTATGAAAATTGATTATAAAACGTTTAAATTTTACAAAACAAAAATGTTATAAAAATCTTATTTAAACATAATCTCAAATGCCGCTGATACTTTTACGTTTTACGATTACGCTGATTGCTATTATTATTATATATTATTTTTTTATTCATATTTTGTGTAATTTTAATGTAAAAACTTATCTTTTAAGTTTATCGTTGTGAGGGGTGAAAGACATTTTTTTGGTCTTCTACTTGTGTTATTTCCTTTTTTTAAAATTAAAATTTAATTATTAGTATTTTTATTTAGAATTTAAATATTTTAGTATTTTGATTATAAATAAAGGTAAAGTAAAAATTCCAGGAGTTCCGTTCCTGTCAATTGCAGGGGTTCTGATGTATTGATATAATTGTAGGGGTTGTCCCAATTTATTCTATCCTCATTTGTTGTTATGGAAACTTTCTCACTAATTTTCTTAAAGTATGCAAAAATATACATATACATTCTTTATAGGCTTCTATAAACATTTAAATTTTCTTTTCTTTAAAAATTTTTTTTCTAGGGGTTCTGATGCTAAAATACATGTTTTATCAATAGAGACTATTAAAATAAACGTTTTTTAAAAGATGCGCATTACTAACAGTGGCTCAGCATGGTATAGAGATAATTTCTTTATTTCGTTTCTTTGATATGAACTATTTCTCTGTGGTTTTTTAAAATATTTAATAACAAACAAAAAGCGTAAAAAAAAAAAAAGGGTAAAAAATATCTATATATTATTATAACAAAGAGTAGATTTTAAAACATTAACTATTTATTATCGAGCTGATCGATCATCAAATTCTCATTCAATTTTTTATATATTAAAAAAAAACAACTGTATCCACTAAATCAAATACATATATTTGAAATAGAATCAAAATTAACTTTCTAAACATTTCTCAGCAATCTTTATGTGGAGCGACACAACATTTACAACAAACTTTCAAGGCGCTATTCATCGCTAAGCAGATTTTAAATTTTAGAAACAATTTTGAGTGTAACAAAAGTTTGAGGCGAATTTGAGGCAATTCTTGATTAACTGACTTAGAAAATTCTTGATTGATTAAGATTGACGCAATTCTTTCTCAAACAGTTTTTCAATTCTTTCTCGAAAAGTTTTGGATTATGATGTTTCAATTTTTCTGACGATTAATTGCATGGATTTTGATCTTCTTTTCGTCAAACTTTTTTTTATTAAAAACAAATTCATTTTTTTCCTTATTGGTTAAAGTTTTTTTATCAACATAAAAGCCATAATGGCACCATATATTCAGTTGTATACTGATCTACGGACGAGGGCCACCGCAAAGTTTGAAAAGGAATGGTTTATATGGTATCAATTCATATGGTTCCAATTCATATGGTTCAATGGTACGCTAGACTATTGGTCTAGCGTAACACGGATCTGCAACCAGGCGGCGAACTCGAACTCAACAGGCGAATATGTGTTGGCCAGAGTGTTTTCAATATACTCAAACACTTGATGTATGACTGCTGATATAGCAGTCTTAAAGCTCAATATGGCAACAAGGCAAGCTGTCGGTATCGGTTGTGATTAGTGATCGACCGAAACCGAAAGTTGAGCCGAAACCGAAAGTACCGAAATTTCGGTTCAGTAAAGCCGTAGCCGAAGCCGAAATTGAAATTTCGGCCGAAGCCGAAACCGAAACAGCCGAAATTTGAAAAAAAATGTTAAAAATCCCTGAACCTTTTATGATCACCGAGTTAAAGCAAAAAAAACTATTTTACGTATATCTAAGCAATCACCATGTAACATAATTTGATAAAAACTATAATATGTCAAAAAAAAAAGTAGAATATGTCAAGACATTTTAATAATTAAAGTTAACAATTGAAATATTTTCTCTACAGAATAAAATTTTTTCCATGTTTTCTGGCAAAAGTCTGTTTCTTTCATTTGAAAGAATGTCTCCAGCAGTTGAAAACAACCTTTCAACTTCGGTAGATGTTGGTGGAGGTGTAAGGAATCTCTTTGCCATTTTTGCCAAACCAAACTTTGCTTTTAATGTTGTTTTTTCTTCATACTCTTTCCAAAACTCTAAACAGCATGAAGATGTTGGGCTTTCTAAGTACTCGTTTAAAACTTCCTTTGCTAATTTGGAAGTTGGATTTTTGGACCTTGCATTTTGTGACTGTGCAATTATATTTTGCATCATTGAAGAAAACCCAGTGTTCTCAATAGACTTAGTTTTCATCACAGGAGTAGTTTCATTTTGGCTCAAAACGGAACTGTCTAATTCCAAAAGAACTTGATTTTTTGCAGCTTGAAAGGCTTCTTGGGATCTAAAGAAGTGGTGCTTGTATCTGGGATCAAGAAGTGTTGCTATTGCAAAATGATCAATGGTCTCTAAATCAAAAAAACGTGCCTCCATTGCTTTCTTTAAAGCATTTTTTATGCCAATCACTTCTTTGTCATCAGAGGGAACTTCGAATGATTTCAGGATAGTTGTCACAATTGGAATACATGCACTGATGCAAGCATCCTTTCCAGAGAGCAATTTGGTGGCTTCTTCGAAAATCGCTAAGATGTGTACCAGCTTTTCACACAGGTTCCAATCCTGTACAGTGAACTCAATGCCGCTGGAAGGACGGATTAGCAGCGTGGTAGCAATTGCTGATTTCAAGTACAGAATTCTTTCAAGCATGTAATATGTTGAATTCCAGCGTGTTGGGACATCATTTTTGAGTCCGAGCCTGTCAAAATTAATCATTTGAACCTCTTGTTGTTTGTAAAGCTCAGCAAAGAAGGAATTTGAAAAAGAAGCATGAGTGCAAAGCTTTCGACATTTTTCTATCAAGTTTACAGCACTCTGAAGTGAAAAAAGTTCTTTTTTAATCCCTAGTTGAAGTGAATGATTTAGACACCCAGCAGACTTGTAAACACACTGTGGTTCTTTGAAAGCTGCTTTTATATTTGCAGCATTGTCTCTTAAGCAGAATGTGATCTTGTCCTTTAGCTCCCACTCTTTCACAACATTCTCAAGTCTTTGAAAAATGTTTGAAGCAGTATGTTTTTCATCAAACTTGGAACATGACAGGCAGAACTTGATCCGCTCCCATTTGTCTGAAATGAAGTGTGCCATCATGCCCAAGTACTTATGATGAAAGGATGACCAAGCGTCCAGAGAGATGGAGATAGTTTCAGCATTTTTTTCGTTAAGGATAACTTTCGCTGCAAGCTTAATCTTTTCATAGGCTGGATTGAGCATGCTTCGGTAGTATTTCTCACTTCCAATGTCAAAGTGTGGTGTAAAAACTGCATGATGGAGTAAAAATCCCGGATTATTCACAATTGACCAAGGCTGTAAGTCGAGGATAATCATTTCAAATATAGATCTATGAAACTTAAGACCTTCTTCGGAATTTGAATCAATTTTTGAGATATTGTCAACCCAGCCAGGCATTGTAAATTGCAGCATCTCAGTCCTCTGGCGTTTTGATCTGATGTCAAATAAAGGTATTGTTCTTTTTTTAATTGTAAGAGGCTCAAGCTGATCTGAAGTTGGTATATTTTTAGGATTGTCGGTAGTTGTGAGTATTGCTTTTTCAGTTAGGAGATTTTTTAGAGTAAGCTGTGGATGCCGACTTCTTAAATGTGATGAAAGTCCGCTAAGTGATTGAAGTTTTGGATTGTGGGATCCACGAGATATTTTCAAATTGCAGATGTTGCAAGTTGCGTATTTGGAATCACTGGCTGTTACGGTAAAATGATTCCACAAATAGCTTTTCTTTCGATTATTTTCCATTGTAAAATTTAGCACTGAGAAACTTTGATTAAATTATTGATTTTGGTTACTTAACTTAAATGTTAACTTATTTAAAGAATGATTTGAGAATAGTAACTTGAATCAATTATGTAACGTGACTTCAATTAAAATTTCTACAATTGTTATAATTAAAAATTGATTTACTAACAAACGATTAAAATTAGGAAATCGTCATGATCCCACTCTAAATTAAAAAAAAGTTATCTAGAAAAAATCTTATAAAAGTTTCGGTTCATTTCGGTTGTGGTTTGAACCGAAATTTCGGCCGAAACAGGAAAAGTAAAAAATTGCTGACGCAGAAATTTCGGCTTCGGCTTCGGCCGAAACTTCGGCCGAAATTTCGGCCGAAGCCGAAAGTTTCCGTTCACTAGTTGTGATACAACCGATACCAACAGCTTGTTGTTCCAGGTTGAGACTGAAGATGTCTACAAAGATATACAGACGCACTGATAGTCCATATTGTAACACAGAAAACAAGATTTCAATTCAAAAATGAATGTAACAACTAACTCATTGCTGAGTCTGTTGCTTTTTGACCAAAAATGTACTCGATTCAGAAGGCCAGTTGTACCAGCAAACTCAAGGCCAAGTGTGTTCAACGAGCAAAGGTCAAAAAGGATTTGCGCCATTATAAGTTCAAGCATATTCTCGAGCGCAAAGAGTTTAAGCAAAAACAGGTAGTTTTAAAGAGCCACGGCCTTCACTTAGTAGTCTATGAGCAGAACAAGACCGGCTTTAGCCCTCTTGACACATAAACGAAGATCGCAGACGATGGTGTTACAACTAGAGCCTATGATCATTACCTCATAAATCGGAAACCAACGCTAACGCTTTGGTTTGAACCTGCTGCTGCTTTGGAGGTATTTCTTGATAAGAATCCGATCTGGTGGTTGGCTCTTTACAAACAAATCCTCTTCATGGTTTATCAGTTAGAGAGCGCGGGTGCGGGGCACAAGTACTTACACAGTAAACACTTATTGGGGGGAGATAAGGGGTGACACAAGATGTGAGAATGTGCATAAATGTTAAAAAATGCCCGCTGCTTGCATGAATGTAAAGCTTATGAAAACCATACCACTAAATCTGTAGTAATTGCTATATTAACTGTTAGTTAATATAGCAATTACTACAGATGTTAGTGAGCAATTTGAATTACTCATAATAGTTCTTTCGGGCCCAACAACTTTGTATTTCTAATTTTATCCTAGCTCTAATTTTTTCACATGCATTGAAACTGGTCAATATATTGACCAGTTTCATTGCATGTGAAATATATCATTGAGTTATTTTTAATATATCATTGGTACATATATGTACCAATGATATATTAAAAATAACTCAAATACGATTTTTAGGTAGTAGATGTAAAATGGAGGCTTAAAGCCAATGGACCGCTCGGGTCACTGACGTCAAACCCTCATTTTAAATCTACTATTTTGAGGTTTTTTTTACAACATGTGAATCTTGTTTGTAACAAAAAATTTTCCCAACTTAGAATTTTTCGGAATATATCTAGCTGTAAAGTTATGTGAGAAAATATTAGGAGAGAATAAGCTTTCGATTTCACTTTTTATAGCCTAGACACAACATCACTGTTTCGGTATAAGTAAATGAGTGCGCGCGATCCAGCCTGTCACTTAAGTATCACATGACCGCAGGAATTTTGGAAGTGATCAAAATTGTCAGCACAGTGCAAGGCAAGGCTTCATACTGTTTGCATTCCTTTGCTTGAGAAAGATAAGCTGTCAAATAGGTAGGCATCTAGTTATCAACTATTACTTTTTGCTGGACTGGAAGGTTACTGATTTGAGAAGGTTTTCCCAAACAGGGCTTGACTTAATTAAATTTGTTCTTCTAAGATTCATTTTTTGTGTTATTATTTATTAATTATTGCACATTTAAACGTTTTTCAACTTTGAACATTTAAAAGGCAAAAAAGTTAACAAAACAATTTGTCATTTAAAATTAAGCAACTTACAACTGATTTACTAATATACAGACCAGAAAACAACTTCAGTTCATTTATAAGACAGCTTCTGATAGCAATCTAGAAAATATTTATAAAAGTCATTATAAAAAATTTATAAAGGTCTTCATAATAGATTTACAAAAGTTTTCATAAAGTTGCTTTAGGTTTTTATTTTTTTAAAAAAAAAACTAAGTTCATGCTCAAAAAACTTTTTCAAATGAAATAAAAATTTTGTTATGTGAAAAGATGCGCTCTAAACTTAAAATTTTTTCAAGTAGGTTACAGTATATTTACTCAAATCATATGTAAAAAGTCATTTAAAAATATCAAAATTATATTTTTTTACAAAATGCACTCGCTTTTGACACACTAGGCTCAATGTGTAACATTCGAGTTAAAACAATTGATGAACAAAGCACTATTGACACACAAGGAAGTAATAATAAACTAGATGATGTTACTGACCCTTACATGTCACCAGCAAGTTCTCACTTGTAACCTAACTTTTTACATTAAATTTTGATCACATTTCTTTCTAAGTTATGAATTTTAAATGATGAAAAGCATTTTATAAAAATTTATCAAAACTGTTTAATTACAAGTTTTACACAAGATTAAAGTTCTCTCCTTGTTTCTAACTTAAATTTTAAGATATTAAGATATAATCTTCCCTTAAAAAAGTTGATTTGAACAGTGTTAGTTTATTAACATACTTCCTTATATTGCAAAACAAAAATGGAGGTTGCATAAGTTAAATTTTTTTTCAGTTGAAGAGAAATTCGCTTAGAAAATTACAGATAAACTTATGGAGAGTTTTTAATGTTTGCAAATACAAATTTAAAAAAAAAATTTTTTTCTTCTGTTTTTATGTGACAGAACTCTCAAAATGAATTCCATAATGTATAAAATGAAATGATCAATAACTAATTACGCAAAATAATTATTATAAACTGGCTATGTTAATATATTGACAAATCCTACAATTTTAAAAATCAGAAGTGAATGTTTCAACTATCTTATATTTTTTTCAAAGTTACAAGCAAATTAAACTTCTAAAGGGCCAAGCTACTTCCGGAGCATGCTTCAAATCTCAGATAAAAATCTGGGTTTTTAATAATCTGGCAATAAAATAACATTTGAAGAAGATTAATTTTGAAAATTATTTCTTTCTATTTATTTTTTTATTTTATTTGTCAATAGATCAATCTTAATGCCAGAAGAAATATGTTTCTAATATTCAAATTTAATTCATATTAACAATTTAAAAATTGATGAAATATAAAAATTGTATATTTTTTAAATTATTATTTGTCTAAATAATTCGTTAACAATCCTAATCACCTGGTTTCAGGGATGTTGATGCTCTTTGACATGCTAACTTATACAACATAAATCGACAAGAAGTTCATCACAAAAAACAGTTGTGCAATAGAAGACCTTTTTTTTTTGTTAAACTTCTTGTTACATCATGTTGTATTTGTTAGACTTACGAAGTATAGTACAAAATGCAAAGTCAGCTTGAAAACAACGATATTTCCTTAAGAAGTGTAAAGAAGAACTGTAATCAAGAAAAGCTAACAATTCCCCTCTTGCTTATACATATAACTTACACATATCTTATACTTATATTTTCAAACAATCAACATTTCCCACTTGTTTCTATTGATTTAGTTGCAATCAATGATTTTTTTTTTCAGTAAAACCATTCAGTAAAATCATTCATATAACATTATCTTGAACTTGAAAAGTCTTGGTCACATAAACTTTGCAGTAACATGATTCCCTTATAGTCAGTAAAATGTATTATTATATTTTATATACCTTGTTAATTGCTTTAGTAAAAATAAAAATTCTTTACCAATCATTTAAGTATTGACTAAAAAATTAAAGAAGATTGATTTATCTTCAGTTAAATTAAATTCAAAGCATTTACAAACCTGATTTTTTCCTAGTAGCCTTTTATGTGAACAAATGTTAAAATTTCAGTTTGAAGAAGATTAATTTTGATCAATTTTGAACAAATTTATAGCCAATACTATTGCTTGGCAATTAATCTGTTCAGTGTTTTAGTCTTCAATCTTTTTATCACTGAATGTGAGGAAACATGCTCGCTGAATTTAAGGAAAATGATCTAATTTTCAAATCTTAACAAACAACAAAAAATTATGAAAAGTAAATCCTACAGATTACTTTTTTATTTATTTTAAAATTTTTTTATTCTGATGACCTGATGATTTATATCTTGTGACTTCAAGCTTCTTTTTAGTTGCAGGCTAAAATACTGTTAAGAAATTTAAAAGCAAATTAAAAGAAGCAGAGAACAAAATAATGAATATTTTTTATTTATAAAAATGCTCAAAACAAGCAGAATGCTTCATGTTTTTTAACCATTCAGTGACAAGAATTTTTTTTAACATGAATGCAAGAAACCATTGTTTTTAACAAAAGCCTAGTTGTTGTGAATTACTAAAATATGAAGTTTAAAAATTATTTTTAACTTTTATATTATAAATTATAACCTATTTACAATAAAAAGAGCTTCTTTTTTTTTATTAAGTTTAAAGTTAAGCTAGAACTTCTTTTTCTTTTTTTTTCTTAAAATAAAGTGCTTGCTTTTCTCCTTAATTGTTGCTTATTGCTTACAAGTGAACATAAAAAAGATTTGTGGAAAAGTTCAGTTGTTTGAAAATTATTTGAAAAATATATGAGTAACTTAAAATAACAAATAAAAATGTTTGAATAACAAAAAGAAATGTTTGAATAACACAAAGAAATGTTTGAATAACATTAAGAAATGTTTGAATATTCTCATCAAAATACTCTATAGATCAATTTTACATTTTTTCTCAAAAAAAGTTTGGCAGGTTTGTTCTTTAAGAAACTGTCTATAAAATGTTTATTCTCAATCTCAGGTGTCACTTTTTGTGGTAGTTACTCTTTCTCTTCAGTGTTAACTCTAGTTATAACAACTATTAGTATCATTTCTTTCCTGGTCCAGAGTCAAGATTTGAACTTACTAAGTTTTCAAATTTTTTTATTGAATATTATTGTACATTAAACATTATAAATCCAACAAAACCAATTTCTAAACTAATAATCCAACAAAACTAAACATCTAATATAGGAAACTTTTGTTGGAAAAACCAACAAAAGTTTCCTACATTAGATGATTTAGCAAAAGCAATATACAAAGATCAAAAGATTAGATTTGATAAGAGAGATAGAAAAGTTCTCAAGTAATAAACTTATTTTTTTAAAAAATTTGAAGTAAAATAATTTGTAGAAATTTTTTTATTTTTTTTTTATTCTTTTCTTCTAAATCTGAAAATTCTCTGAAGTTTATAAACACAGTGAAAAAGGTTTTTTAATTGTTGTTCTCCTGAATTTTGCTTTTTATAAATGTTATAAATTATAACTAATTATCAATTTACTACTCTCTTGAGAATATTATAATCGTCGCGTTATAACTACCATTTAATTTTTTATTGTATTGATCTACTTTATTTGATAGATAAAACCTTTGGAGTTAAGAGGTTATTATTTCAATTTATCTATCAAAAAAAAAAAAAATAAAAAAAAAAAAAAAAAAAAGTAATTTTTATGGAGAAATATCTACGTCCTGAAAAATTTGACGCGAATCCAAATTCTTCAACATCAGGTAAAGAATGGACTCACTGGTTTAAAACTCTCGAAAATTTTTTCTTATCTTCAGAATCTACATCTGACGAAAAGCTAAGAATATTAATAAACTTTGTATCACCAACTGTTTATGAATATATATCCGATTCACTATCTTTTGAAAATGCGATCGACGTTCTCAAATTGTTGTACATTAAACCAAAAAACGAAATATTTACTCGGCATCAATTAGCAACACGTAAGCAACAAGCTGGGGAAACACTAGACGAATTTATACAAGCTCTCCGAACTCTTGCAAAAGATTGCAACTTCAAAGCAGTAACAGCCGATGTTTATTGTGATGAGTCTATTAGAGATGCGTTTATCACTGGCTTAAACTCAAGCATAATACGTCAAAGGCTACTGGAAAACACGACACTCACACTAACATCGGCATTCGACCAAGCACGCTCATTAGAACTTGCTCAAAAGCACTCGGAACAGTACCAATCTAGCGTACCCCAAATCAATGCAATGCATAATGCAAGAAAATACACTAATAATCAGTTAACTTCACCTCCGTCCACAAAACTGTGCTACTTTTGTGGAAACAATCGCCATCCACGCAGTGCTTGTCCTGCTCAAGAAACCACATGTCACAAATGTCAAAAGCGAGGACACTTTGCAAAAGTGTGTAAATCAAACAAATCATTAGCTGTTACCGAATCCGATGATATAGTAGCGATGATTAGTGCTGGGACAACTAATTGCCTTTCGTACGCAATTCGGAAGGTGGAAATAAATGGGTGGAACTTTTCTGCTTTAATAGATACGGGAAGCTCGGACAATTTTATCAACAAATACATAGTAGATAATTACCAAATCCCATATACGAAAAGTAGCGGCAGTGTATCGATGGCATTATCATCACTCAGTACAAAAATTCAAGGCTACTGTAGGGTAAATATGATTTTCCAAAACCAAAAGTATGCTAATATCACCTTGTCAATCTTACCTAACTTATGCGCTGATATTATCCTTGGTCAAGCTTTTATGAAACAGCATAGCAATATAACAATCCCTTTTGGGGGAATATTACCCCCTTTGTCAGTTTGTAGCTTAAAGAAATCGCAAATATCACCTGCAACATTATTTGCAAATCTTTCCAAAGACTGTCGACCGATTGCAACTAAATCCCGAAGATTCAGTTACGTTGATAAGCTGTTTATTCAATCCGAAATTAAGAAATTATTAAAGGACGAAATTATAGAACCAAGTAACTCACCTTGGAGGGCACAAATTGTAATCACTACAAATGAACGACACAAAAAACGAATGTGTGTTGATTATTCCCAAACTATAAACAAGTTCACTTACCTCGATGCCTATCCCCTACCCAGAATAGAAGACCAAATTAACGAATTGTCTAAATACCACTATTTCAGTACTCTTGATCTTACTAGCGCCTATCATCAGATACCACTTCTACCAGAAGACAAGCCATATACAGCATTTGAAGCTGATGGCAAACTATATCAATTTACTCGCTTGCCATTCGGTCTAACAAATGCCGTTGCTGTTTTCCAACGGAAAATTGACGAATTTATAAATGAGAACTCTTTAAAAAACACCTTTGCGTATCTAGATAATATTACGGTAGCAGGGATGACTCAAGCTGAACACGATTCTAATTTAAAGAAGTTATACGAAGCAGCGAAGGAAAACAAACTTACTTTTAACAGCACCAAAAGTGTAATTTCAGTTAGTTCAATAAATCTACTTGGCTATGTTGTATCTCATAACAACATAAAGGCAGACCCAGAAAGATTACAACCCCTACTTAATTTACCTTTACCACTAAATAGTAAAGCTTTACAAAGAACTGTAGGACTCTTCTCCTATTACTCAAAGTTTATCCGTAATTATTCTGAAAAAATTCGTCCATTATTACAGTGTCTAACATTCCCACTCAATCAACAAGCTACAGACGCTTTTAAACTACTAAAGAACGATATTGCAAATGCTGTTGTAAAAACAATTGATGAAACAATCCCATTTGTTGTCGAAACGGACGCCTCTGACTTTTCGTTGGCTGCAACATTAAACCAAAATGGTCAGCCAGTGGCCTTCTTCTCGAAATCTCTAAACCAACATGAAACGCACCAACCGGCTATTGAAAAAGAAGCATACGCGATTGTAGAAGCTCTTCGGAAGTGGAAACATTATTTGACCGGACGCCATTTTACCTTAGTAACCGACCAACAAGCTGTTTCGTATATGTTCAATCAGAACCATCGAGGCAAAATTAAAAACGATAAAATTATGCGATGGCGTACTGAACTTGGTTGCTACAGCTACGACATACAGTATCGACCAGGAAAGTATAACCAAGCAGCTGATTGTTTAACACGTTCCTCGTGCTCCGCTTTACTGACTCAAAAATTATCAAACAATGAAGGCTCACTTTGTTCGTATATTAGTAACAATAAAGTAAAATTAGAGGAGCTTCATAATGCTCTCTGCCACCCAGGCATCACAAGAATGAACCATTTTGTCCGCTGTCGAAACTTACCATACTCTATAGAAGAGATTAAAAGTGTCGTAAACCAGTGCATTACCTGCTGCGAACTGAAACCTCGATTCTACAAACCACCCAGTACTCATCTTATAAAAGCAACCCAACCATTCGAACGCCTTAACATAGATTTTAAAGGCCCACTTCCAACATCAACTAAAAATCGTTACATCTTTACAATTATTGATGAATACTCACGATTCCCATTTGCTTTTGCTTGCCCTGATACTTCTTCCTCATCGGTAATAAAGTGTTTTAAGAATCTTTTCTCGTTATTTGGCATGCCTGCTTATGTTCATTCTGACAGAGGAAGCTCCCTAACATCAGAGGAACTACGTACTTTCCTTCATACTCGAGGCGTTGCAACGAGCAGAACGACACCTTATAACCCTAGAGGAAACGGACAAGTAGAGCGCTTTAACGGAATAATATGGAAATCAATAACATTAGCCCTCAAATCGAAAAATCTACCAGTCGAAAACTGGGAAATCGTGTTACAAGATGCCTTACATTCGATACGTTCTCTACTCTGTACTGCAATAAATGCAACACCACACGAAAGGTTCTGCAATTTTCCACGGAGATCTACGAACGGACAATCTATGCCAACCTGGTTATTAGAACAAGGGAAAGTACTTGTAAAGAAGCACTTTCAATCTAGTAAATACGATCCCCTGGTAGAAGAGGTGCAATTAATAGAAGCAGAACCACAGTACGCCCACATCAAATACCCAAACGGACGAGAATCTACTGTATCAATTAAAGATTTAGCACCATTAGAAGGAGATAAAAAACTCCCTAATCCTAATCCTGAAAATGCCGACAAAGAGGATTCCGTTCACTCTGAGCATACCCCACAATTAAATAAACCATTAAGTACAGACCGAGAAAACTTGTTTGATAGGGTATCTGAAATGGAAACTCTATCAGAAGTACAACCTTTTCCCAGACGTTCTCAACGAAATCGGAAAGCGCCCCAAAGGTTTGGATTTGAGGACAATTAATTTATTGATTGGAAGAATGTTATAAATTATAACTAATTATCAATTTACTACTCTCTTGAGAATATTATAATCGTCGCGTTATAACTACCATTTAATTTTTTATTGTATTGATCTACTTTATTTGATAGATAAAACCTTTGGAGTTAAGAGGTTATTATTTCAATAAAAGAAGTTGAGGCTATTTTTACACAAACAAAATTTTTGAATAATTTGCTCATTTTTGATAATGCACTTTTTAGATAAATCATTTGAGAAAGAAAACCCCCTGAAGCCATCCATTGAAGAAAAAGAACGTAAGTTATTAGCTGTGTAGAAGTTATTTGGCAATATGCAACATCTTATTGTTTGAATATTTTTAAAATATTTTTAAACATCAGATCATTCTATTATCATCATCATATTGTAATATTTCCTATTATAATATTTTTAGTTTTAATAGATCACATTGTAATATTTTTAAACATAAGATAATATTGTTATTACTTTTGTCATAACTATTGCTATCATTTTTATTCTTGTTTTTCTGTTATTAATACTGTTACTATTTAATTTTTTTTTTTATTAATATTGTTATTTTCATTATTGTTCATATTATTATTACTATTTTTAATAATGTTATTATTATTTATTATTATCATTATTATTTATATTATTATTATTATTACTATTATTATTATTATTATTATTATTATTATTATTATTATTATTATTATTATTATTATTATTATTATTATTATTATTATTATTATTATTATTATTATTATTATCATCATCATCATCATGATTATTATTATTATTATTATTATTATTATTATTATTTTTTATATTATTATTATTACTATTATTATTATTATTATTATTATTATCATTATTATTATTATTATTATTTTTTATATTATTATTATTACTATTATTATTATTATTATTATTATTATTATTATTATTATTATTATTATTATTATTATTATTATTATTATTATTATTATTGCTGTTGTTGTTGTTATTACTATTTTTATTAATATTGCTACTGTTATTTTTATTATTTGTAGTCTTTTTAATATTTTTATTGTATTTATTATTTTTATTAATAACTAAAGTAAAAAAACAAAGAATTAACAAATATTTTTTAAATGTAAAACATAACATAAATAATTGTTTATAAAATACAACAAAATATTATGTGAAATAATTAAATGAACTGCACTAGAAGCTCTTACTAGAATGTTCTTTTATATTGCCTTTTTATTTTCTTATATAATGCTATAACAAATAGATAATATAGGAATAAGTTAAATTGACTTCTATGAAGGTTGAAAATTCAAACAGTTGAAAAAGTGGTGTTCAACAAAAAGTTTTTTCTATGGACAATTACCAAATATAAATATATTCAGACGTTCTTTTTGTAATTTGATTTTAACCAACTAAATCAATGGAAAAAGACCATTCATTGGATTATCTTTTTCCATTGATTTTGAAATAGCCCAACCAGCAAATACAACTTCTGAAGAACTATTTGAATTAGTGCAAGCTTTTTTTAAAAAATTAAGGAAATTTTTTATAAAAAAAGATACAGTTTTTTAATACAAAGGTTATAATGATGAGTGAAAAACAGTTGAGTGTATTCTTTATGAATTTGTAAAGATCCAACTCTTCTTCATGAGATTATGATTTAAACAAAAAGAAACTAAGCTTAAAATCAGATATATTTTTAATGATAAAATTTTATTTTGAAAATAAGTTATAACAAAAGTAAACTTAATTATTGTCTTTGAGGAGAGTATTGATTAGTTTTAATTATTTTTAATGAAATTATAAAATGTGTAAAAATAAAAGTAAAGTTAAGTCTCATCTCCATTTTACAACAAATTTCTCTAATTAAAAAAACTTCTCAATATAAACTTATTCAAGAAGTTAAGTTTTTCTCTAGAAAGAAGTTTTTCTCTTTTTTAATTTCATATTTCACAGATGATTAACTTTCCCATTAAAAAAGAAGTCTTTTGAATTGTTTTTTTAAAATAGCATATGTTTTGTGAAAATATAAATCCAGCCTTAGAACAAGCAATATTTTTCAACATAGTTAAGACATTCAACATATGTAGATATTAAACTTATTTTAACACAAACAGTTTGAATGTTTACTTACCTTAGGGATAGCATGAAAATTTTGTTCTATCAAATGTAAAGTTTGCTACCTAAGTATATATGTATTTATAGTACCCTAATAACACTGTAGTTATCAAATGTGTCCCAGAAATTTTTTTTTTGTTCCTTACATGCAAATTTGTAGTGATTTAAAGTAACGTTTTGGGCATCTCAAAAGGTCATGAAGTTTTTGTAAAAGTGGTACAAATTGTGCTCAATATACCTGAATTAAAATTATTTTAGGCATTACAGGTTTCTCTAATGATAGGTTATTTAGAAGCAATGAAAGTCTCTTGACTAGTTGATTCTACTGTACAACAGAATTGATGTAAAAGGAATCAAAATTCCAAGCATAGATAATATTAAAGTCATAAAAAGCTGTCGAGATTCATGATTTTTTACAATGTAGTATTTTTATCTTTACTTACTTGACATTTTGTGCATTTGGTGTAAATATAATTGTCATGTGACCTGGTACTACGCAGACATTTTTCATGTAAACATCCTTTGTGTTTTTTAATATTTGAAAATAATTATTACTTGGTTTCTAACATTGTTATTTGTTGTTATATCCATAACCCATATATATTATTGAACCAGTGTATAGCTTGTTTGGTTTTTATGATTACATTGCTTAAATATTACATTCATATAACTGTGTTCGTCTGTTTTAAATCTAATCAAATACAAGTGGTTATAGATCAATAGTGATACTAGCATCTATGATTAACAAAATAGCTTGCTGCACATTTTCAACAATACTTTCAAAAAATAAAGTTCACCAAAAATGGCAGAAATTTCAAAACAGATAAGGGAAGAATTCTAAGCCAGCAAAACTGTTGTGCACTGAGATGTTGCCTGATGTAACTGGAAAATAAACTCAGCAATTGGATGGATTGCCAGTTTTTTATCTTCTCTTACTTACAGAACAAATCAACTTAGCATCAAATAAAGATTAGCAAATGTTGTGCATTTATTAATTGCATAAAATGTAACAACTCAAACACATGAACAGCATTTTGGTTAGCACTATGTGATACATACAAAGCGTGCAAATGCCTAAAAATGTTAAAAAGTTATAAAGTGGTTAAGGAAAAACTCATCAGCATTACTACCCAGCTGTACAAATTAGCTTAGTCTAAATACAAAATTAAAAAATTACCATTTAAAGAATGATGAGTTTGTTATCCCTACAATTGTGTTGTTTTGTAGACTATTGATGTAAAGATGATAGATAATAAATAGAAAAACATATTTGAATTCTAATGATAAAAAGTTGTCTAACAGTGAAAAACAATCAACAGTAGGACACTGATTTGTAGAAAGTTTCAGAAGGCATTAGCTTGCAAGAAGTTCATGAACCTTTGAGGATCCCTAAATGTCAATTAATTAATGTAAAAATTTAAAAAAATGAGTATGTGCAACACTTTTCAAAAAAAAATGTTTTCTTGCTTATTTTAAGACACCATAGTAGATGTTAAGAGTCTGTTTAACATTTAAAATTTTACAAAAGTTCATTCCATCATAAGGTGGGAAGGTTTCTATCAAAAATGACAAAATTAATTTCTTATTTTAGTAAGAATGGAATAAAACTTGATTCTCTTTCAAAAAAAACTACAAAAAAAAGTTTTAAATGAGTCTAAAAAAATTGATGTGAATAATTAAACTGAATAAATGAAATCTATTTACATTTTTAATAAATGTGTATATTATTTATTCCAAAATTTATATATAAAGGTATTTTTGAATATATTAAGTTTCTTTCCAAGATAGCACATCTGTTAGTGGTGATTATTTAATGATGTGGGTTATTTCATGGATGCATATTTTAGTGCAATTTTATTGCAAGAGATGTTTTTGGAAAAAGTTTTAATTTGCATGGTTATTTTAATTTTAATAAATTTACTTTTTTTAATTTATTCAAGAGATGAAAACATAGAGCTTTAGTTAACTATAATTGGACATCAGTGATATTGATTTTATGAATGTTTGTAGGTTCAGTACATTAGGTTTTTTTTTCTAGTATTGAAATTGATTCTTACCTGGTTCCTAAGATTGATTTAAATGGAGATTGTAGGCTACAAATGAAAATGCTTTAGTTTTACTAGTACTAAAATTAAGTTGATTGTATCAAATGCAGCTAAAGGGTAATAAAAATACCTTTCTTTTTAAATTTAGTAAAACTTTAATCTTCATAGCTTACTGTTACTTGTTCTCATCACAGTTCAATTGAAAAGTTGAAACAAACTAAAAACTGTTACTTGTTCTCATCACAGTTCAATTAAAAAGTTGAAACTTCCTGAAAATGCTTTGTTAATAACAACTTAGGTTGTTATTAACAAAGCATTTTCAGGAAGAACTTTTACAACTTTACAATATTTTAAACTTTTCAAATCTCGTTTTTGTCTCTGATTCAACTTATAGCTCAATATTTTTTGTAGTAACAGTATTTCATGATTTTCATGAAGTAATAGATACAATACTTTTAGTGACTTAATTTTTAAAGTTAAAGTGTTTTCATTTTACCATTTCTCATTATTTTTCAAAGTGCATAATTTGAGTGTTGCTTTTTTATTGACAGTTTTAACAATGCTATAGTTGAAACAATTATAAATGAATAATATACACAAACGCATTTGTTAATGTTGCATACAAATAATTATTAAAAAAAATTCTAATCACTAAAAAAAATATTTGTTTTCAGATTATTATTCTATTTGTTAAAATTATTGTTGTTGTGTTGTTGCTAATGTTGTTGTTGTTGTTGATGTTGTTGTTGTTGTTATCATTATTGTTGTTATTATTAGTGTTGTTGTTATTATTATTATTATTATTATTATTATTATTATTATTATTATTATTATTATTATTATTATTATTATTATTATTATTATTATTATTATTATTATTATTATTATTATTATTATTATTATTATTATTATTATTATTATTATTATTATTATTACTATTATTATTATTATTATTATTTTTATTATTATTATTTTTATTATTATTATTTTTATTATTATTATTATTATTATTATTATTATTATTATTATTATTATTATTATTATTATTATTATTATTATTATTATTATTATTATTATTATTATTATTATTATTATTATCAATTTTATTTTTATCTTTGTTATTATTATTTATATCATTGTTTTATTATTAATTTTTTATTGTTATTATTATCATCATTATTAATGTTGTTACTACTGCATATTTTATCAAGTAATTTTAAAATATTTTTTTTAAATTTAGTAATAAACAATAATTAATCTGTAATAAACAATAAACAAATCTACAATTACAGGACTTAAGTAAAATAATTCTGCACTTAAAAAGTAATAGAATTTTTTCTAATAATTATAACAGTATAAAAGCCAAACTTTTTATGAAAGAAATTTTTGTATTGTTTTATTTTTGAAATGGTTTTTGTAAAACTTGAGTCATTGAGACATTGATCGTTATAACTTTGCTTGTATACCTTTTACTTAAAAGAATAAGGATGGTGTAAGTGTAAGAAAAAGTAATAAAAGTTGAAAAAATAAATAAAAGTAAGGGTAATATAACAGCAAGATACAAACTATGAAATAATAGCAGTTCATATAAATGTTACCTCAGGTAAATATTCTCAGTTAGTTATTAAAATAAATGTGTATTAGGTAGAGAATTAAGTAAATGTGTATTTGATATTTTAAACTTTAAATATTTTTGGATTTTCAAATATAAAATCATAAATTTACTTTTTTCAGAATCTTTTGAATTCTGCATAAAAATAATAAAATCAAATATCAAAAATAAAATCAAATGTAATAAAATCAAAATCAAAATGTTTTTTTAGAAACAAACTTCAATAAATAAAAGATGAACAAATAAAGATAAGTGTAAGATATAAATAAAAGATGAACAAATAAAGATAAGAACAAGATGCAAAATATAAAATGATAGCAATTAAATAAAATAGCAAAAAAAAGTCACCTCTGGTAATTAAATAAAATATTCTCAGTTATTTATTAAAATAAACGTGTATTAGGAATCCATTTTAAACTATCTATGGATTTTCAATAAAAGTATAAAATCATAAATTAACTTTTTTTTCAAAATCTTTTAAGTTCTGAAAAAAAAGATCAGTTTATTATTTTATATTTATTCTGAAACAAACTTATTAAAATCAAAAAGGAAATGTAAAGTAAAATTCTTTTTTTGTTCTTTCAGAGATGTGTGATGCACTGAAAAATTTTTATCTTAAAACATATGGAAAAATGGATGAAATTGTGCACTTATTAAAAACGCCAGCTAAAGTTGAACTTTTAAATAAGTTCATTGAATTGACTGTAGTTGATCAAGATGAAGTGGAAAAAAATACTGTATTTAATGCTGAGCGAGAGTTGTTTCTTAAGAAACAAATGACGTATAAGCCTATTGAGTTTGATGAAGTATTTTCAAAGGAATTATCCTTACTCTTGATATCTGGTATTGCTGGTATAGGAAAAACCTGTTTGCTTAGGAAGTGCTTACTTGATTGGGCTAATGGTACCTTATGGAAAAATGTAGATCTTGTTTTTTATCTTGAATGTAGAAAGTTAAATCAATATCAAAATATATGTAACATAAATGAGTTGTTAAAAGTTTTCTACAAAGATATTTTTCAAGAGTGCAATGTTTGTGAGAATTTTTCCCTTTTGTTTGTGATAGATGGGTGGGATGAGTTTGCTCACTTAGATAAATTAATAAAGCATAATCTCCTTAATCCCAGCAAACAGCCCATCATTAATGCATTAGCAGAAGTATTGAATACTCAAAAACACAAATGTGTTGTTGCTGGAAGAGTTGGAGCTATATCACAATACAAAGATAAAGTAACAGAATGTGCAGACAAGTTAAACATTCAAATAATGGGTTTTAATGAAAATGGAATTAATGAGTATGTTGAAAATATTGGTGAAAAAAAAGAATGCATTAAAAATGTTCTTAAAGAGTCTTACAATGCTAAAGCAATGGCATCTGTTCCTTTTTATTTATCAGCAATGTGTTCAATTATTGCTGAAAGTGATTCTTATTCTTTCAACACTATGACTGAGTTGTATTGCTCTATTTTTTTATACTTTTTTCAAAAACACATTTGCAAAACCAATGAAGCAGTTCATAAAATAATTCAAAATGAGAGAGACAAGCAACATGTTTTAAGAGTTTGTAAAGTTGCATGGGAGTTGTTCAATCAAGGTAAAATTATTTTTTTCCAAGATGAAATGAAAGGGATTGTGAATGACTTTGATGAAGTTGAAAATGAACTTCTGGGTTTCATTGAAAGAGTTGAATCACAACTGGGTTATCAATATCAGTTTGCTCACCTTAATGGAGTTTTGTGTTTCAGTTCATGCACACATTTATTTGAGTCCTGACGAGATTATAAGTAACAAAAAGTTGCATAGCTGTTTGCCTATGATCTGCAGACTAGCAAATGAAAACAAAAGATGTTTTGTGAGATTACTTGGTAACTTAAAGAATTCATATGAAGAAAAAAGTATGTTGCTTAATGCTGTACTTGGTAAGTTCAATTAAAATGTTAAAGAAACATTACAACTTTGTTTGAGCTTTCATCATAAGTTTATTATGGTTATAATGAGTTTTATGCTGTTTTCCCTCATTTTAGTGTTTTTTTTGATTAAGTGGTCTTAAGTGGTCAGTTATTTCTGTTGAAATACACCTCACAGTTGGATATTAAAGAGCTATACATGTTTCTTCTCAAAAAAAATAAACTCTTGACTTGAGCTTATACCCTTTGAATTCCCTTTTTTATGAACTGTGCCCAAATTTATTTGAGTACACAAATATTTAATATAGCAAGAAATACAATTTTTTTGGCAGTTGAACTTAATTTTTAGTTACTACATTCTTTTGTTGTTTTTTTTTTTTCAGTTGATTGATAGTTTTAACTTAAGAAAGATAGTCAAGTTAAGTTACATTAAAAAATTCATTAACTTGAATAACACATATATCAAAGATAAAATAAAACAAAAAATCTCACAGGTAAAACGTTTTTGTTTAATTTGTGCATTTAGATTTGATTCAAGATAAATAATTTTTTAGCATTACTTTTAAATATGTTGACTGACTTAATTAAGTTAAAAATATCAATCAACTGAAAGAAAAACAACAAAAAACAACACAACAAAAGAAGGATGGCTACCAAAAAATTTTAATCTTTAACATATACAATAGAATAAAACAACAGTTTAAGGAGGATAATTTATTCAATATTTAAAAGATGTTTCTTATACAATATATACAATATGTATTTTATTGATGTATATTTTTGTTTTTATGTAAACAGGGTCTTAATATTATCAACAGTTTGAGATTCAAAGAAGTTGACTTTTGAAATTTTGCTCTACAAAAGTCTGATTTAAATATCTAAAAAGTTTTTATAAAATATTTAAAAATTTTTAATTTATGTTTAGTTATGTAATTATGTAAAGCTTTCAAATACTTTTATCTCTTTGCAGCTCAATACTTCTGGAAGAACCTCCCAAATATATTTTATGTAGCTTCTAAAAGCATAAAGTAGCTCTAGAGGAGACTGACTTCATACTTTTTCAGATTTGATTGAATTAATGACTTAAACCTATTGCAACTTTTAGTTAAGACTTAGTAAGCTTTTAATAAACATTTTAAATGTCTAATAAAATATTTTTAATGGCAATTACAGATACTATTGAAAAATATTTTTTACAGCTTGGTTTTTTAATTTGTACTTATTTCTCTTCAAATGAATTAAACTGTTTTTTTTTAGTTTAGAGATTGCAGCATTTTAAAAGTAACACACTTGTTGTTTATTTCAAAGTTCATTTAGTCAAAACAATTGAACAAAGTTGAAACAAAATTGAACAAAAAAACAAATACAAAAAAACAAAAATAGAAATACAGTACAATCTCTCTAATTCGAATCTCCTTAATTCAAAAACCTCCATAATTTGACTAAAGGTAAAGTCACCATAAAGTGTGCTTAAAAAACTCTTATGTTTAACTTTCTATAATTTGAATCTCTATCATTCGAAAACCTCCACAATTTGATTGGTATATTTGGACCTGTCAATGAGTTTCTCTCTGTTAATCAAACTACAATGTAGGAGGATAAATGAGCATACCATTATTGCTAGCATAAATGAGTTATTGAATAATTTTTACAAAAATGTTTTAAAAGTCTTTAAAATGTATCCCTGTTTTTCTACATTGTTTGTATTAGATGGACAGGATGAGTTTTTTTATTTAAATGAATTATTGAATCACAGTTTCCAAAATCTTAGTGAATATCCGATTGTTAAAACATTAGCAGATATTTTAGCATAAATGTGCTGTTGCAGGTAGAGTTAGAACTATAATATCTTTTAAAGGCAAAGTTCGAGACTGAAAGAATTAGTTAGCCATTCAAGTGATGGTTTTTAATAATGCTGGAGAAGTGATTTAAAATGAAAAACACCACTAAAGATCAAAAAGAAAATGTGAAAAAGTTTTTTAAAGCATCTCAGATTACTGAAATTATGGCATCTTTTCCCTTCTGTTTATTAGCAATGTGTACAATTATCACTGTTCCCATAGAGACAAGTGATTACTCTTTTAGCACCATGACTGACTTAAATTGTTGGATTTTTTTGTACTTTTTCAAAAAGCATATATATAAATGTAATCAAACATTTGATAAAATAATGGAAAATACCAATTACAAAGAATATATTTTAAATGTTTGTAAAATTTCTTGGTATTTGTTGAATGAAGGTAAAATTGCTTTTTCTCCTTAAAGAATTATTGTATTGATTGACTGATGTAAAAATTGATGAACTGTATGGTTTCATTGAGAGAATTGAATCAGATAGTGGTTATTTATACCAGTTTGTTCACCTGTCCTTAATGGAGTTCTATGCTGCTATTTATGCAATGACAGACAACAAAAGGTTACGTAGTTGTATACCAATAGTCTGTGGACTTATTAACAGAGACAATGGGTGTTATGTCAGTTTTTTTGCTGATTGGGGTAGTCCATTTAAAATAGAAGATTTGATTTTAATGATTTTTAAAAGTAAGCTAGCTTAATAGATACTTATTCTTATTGTAAATACGTTAGTAGAAGTATAGAAATGGTTCAGTGAATCTTTTTTGTCATCTGTTTATCTAGAATCTTAAACGGTTTTGGTTTTTGGTTTTATATAGAATCTTAAATGGTTTTTCATTTTATTGAAACTTGTACAACCACTATTGATGTTTGCTGACTTGAAATGAAAGTGTATCAAAAAAAAAATGTTTAAAGGAGAATTTAATCTAAAATTATTTGAACTTGTCTTTTAAAAATATATATTTTAAAATGTGTGAATATAGTTGACTATGTTATAAATTTGTATATGGTGCCGCAGTGATCTGCAAAGTTTCTAGATTCAATTAGCCTCAGAATATTTTTTTTTTTTTCTAAAAATTTTTTTTTCTATTTGCTGCAAATGGAATAGCAAGTTTTTAATAATTAAAGATGCTTTGTATTTATATTTTTATTTAAATTTGTTCATTTTATAGTTTTTTGTATATAGTTATATAAATTATATAGTTCATTTCATAGTTTGTTTTTTTTTCTAGTTTGTTTTTTTAAAGATATCTATATCGAGTGTTTCTTTGAAGCACAAACCATTATCACTAATCAATTGAAGCAAGTGATTGAAAATAAAGCTTGGTGGCTTTTAATATCCGACATAAATAGTCCATGGAAAGTTACCCTACAAAAATATTTCTTTGAGAAATTTATTGATGCAGGAATGAAGTTAGATTATTTATATGTTCATAAAAAGATTTTATCTGAAAATGAAAGACAATTGTTCATTATGTGCTCAAAAAAAGTTCATTGTATCACCTTTTATTGTCCACTGATGATCAAGGGATGGAAACCTAGCGATCCTGTTGAACAAGTTAATATATCCATCGATGACAGTTACGTTTCTTTAATTGACTTTAAAGATTTCTTTCCCTGGTTTCAACTTTGTAAACAATTACTCCTTTCTCTTCACAGAGAAACAAACTTCATCAAAGATATTTGTGATTGTATTCGTGAATGTCGCAACATAGAGTTTTTGGAGATCAAATATGGTGGAAAAGATTTTTATGAAATTGACTCTTTAGAAATTGAATTAAATTGAATTAAAAATGAAACATGAAAATTTAAAATGTGATACTTCAAAGAAAATGAAAAATGTTTCAAACGTTCGGCAAATGAAGCTTATAAAAAGATGATTTGAATGCCAGTGATATCCAAGTAAAAAGATCTCCCTGATAGAAAGTTTAAAATTTTGGATAAAGATAGATTTTTCTATCTCTATCCAAAATCCTATAGTATAAACGTTTGATTATAAGTTCCAAGCCTTGTGATTTAAATTTCAAATAAAATTTAGCCTTAAAAATTAACTAGTTTATAACTTAATGCATGACAAAATCTTTTTTGACTCAAATGGTCTTAGCTAACCAGCTTTAACATGCTAAAACTTCATACACAAAATCTACTGTGACTAGAAGTAAATGAAAAATTATTATTGCCACAGCAACCTAACCATATGAGGTTACTTTCGAAAATAAATACGTAAACTTCAGCTCATCAATACCAGACTTGATTTTGAATCCATCTTCAAATGTGTGAAACAGAAAAAACTCTAGAGTTTTAATTTGATCCCGGATATTTCTAAGAACTCTTCACAGTGTCAATCGACTCGGGAGCGATCTGCGCCGGTCCAATGATTCGTCAGCAATTACGTCACGAATAATACCTGTCTATCTGACGTCATCATAAAATACAGAGTAAACCTGGTGAGAACAATATCATTTTACCTTACTAAATCTACGCAAATCCTTTTGCAAAGTTTTTCTTTTTTTCATCGCCTACTTGAATATTGCGTTTGTTTGCTTATCTTGCCAAGTATATAAATATTGAGGTATTTTGCAGAACTTGTAAATACTGAGATATTTTGCAGAACTTGTAAATATGAGATTTTTTTGAGATATTTTTCATATTAAAAAAAAAGCGAGTATTTTGGCATTAAATGTTACATCCAAAAATAAAAATCTCTCTTTAATGCAATCTCATTTAAAACTTACTTTTCATTTCAATTTTATCTTTGACAACTGTGAGGGGATTTTGTGAAAGGGGTGACAATTGCGAGGACCGGGTTTTTGTGAGTGCGGTGACTTATGAATAGCGCGAGAAGAGAGTGTGAGGGCATTTTTATAAAAAAATTTTACAAATATAGATGATAATGTTAATACCGATAATAATATGTAATCAAAGTTAAAATTTTTCTCTTGCCACCCTTGGACTCATGGCCAAAGTATCTTTCTACTTTAGAATTATTCTCATTTCGAAATCTTCTCTCTCTTTTTCCAAAAATCTCTTTTTAAAATCTTTCTCAAAAAATTCGCTTTGATTTTCTCATAAAATCTTCCCATCAGATTCTCTCTAAAAATCTTCTCATAAAGTTCTCCAAAAAGTATCTGCTTGATTTTCTCAACCGTTTTTTTTCCATGTGTCTGCAGATGTTTCTTAAATCAAGTGTTGTTCTAGTCATAGCAGCCGAGAGAAATTTTGAGCCCCAGGGAAGTTTTCTTAAGGGGCCCTCATTATGATTAATTACATACCCAGGACCAAAAGAAGCGTACTTTGGGCATTGAAAATTAAAAATAAAAGTTAATTAAACCTTTTAAAAGTCAAAACTAATTAAACCTTTTGAAAATTTTTTTTAAAAAATTTGTTTGTACACACACGGAGCCCCGGGAATCTTCCCCGTCCACCCCCACCCCACCCCCCTCTCGGCGGCCATGGTTCTAGTATAGACAATTGATTTTATCTTTAAGTCCGTTTAGTGCTTCTTAGTCATTTAACAGTTAAAATTGAATTTCTGGTCGTTATTGCGAAAACAGTCTAAAACTTTAAGTTTAAGACTGTTTTCGCAATAACGACTAGAACGACACTTGATTTAAGAAACATCTGAAGTCACATAGAAAAAAAACGGTTGAGAAAATCTACCAGATACTTTGAGTATGTTCTTCCGCTCAAATATATGTTATGTCCGGAGACTTTAGCACATAAATTTAACAATTGCAATAATAAATACATTCGCAAACACTTTTCAGAGAATTAAAAAAAAAACAAATTACTTTTTTGAGAATTCAAAAATATAATCATCAAATATAAACATGTTATCCATCAATAATTTTATTTTTGGGTCAGAAAATTTAAATTTGTTGTTAGAAATAAATTTTACGCGTATTACGCGCGCGTACGCGTCTAAGTGTTATTTACGCGCGCAAACAATTATTTAAATAAAATATTTGAATTCCTCGATCCCAAATACCAATTATACAATATATCAATTATACAATATATACCACTAATATATATACCACAAATATCAATTATACAATATATACCACTTCTTTTTTAAATAAATTTTACGTGTATCTAAGGCGCGTACTACACATGCACATGCTTGTTTAAGTCTTTTAGGCGCACAAAGATTTCAATAAAAAATTTGGGTTCCTCAAACCAAAACATGCACATATACTAATTAAAATAAAAAAATTGAACTCATAAGACCAAATAGAGTATCTTACCATTCTATTACCAAAATAAAAAAAAAGAAAAAAATTTATTATTTGCAAAAACAGCTTTATTTTGTTATGTCATTAAAAAAGACGAAACATCAGGGGAAATAATTTTCCATTTTTAGATTTGTGATTTTTGAAACTAACGCGGTTAATGAAACTAATATTTTCAGGGGTTCCCTTCTGCTACTTCCAACTTTACCTTAAACTTTACCTTAAACGACCACTTTTTTTCAGTTTTAAGATGTTCGACATCATTTCTGATAAACTCTTTCATTTTCTTTTGATATTAGAGATTTAAGGGCTTTCAATAGTGTATACTAGAGGCTTCTTATTCAACCATACTATTTTTTCCATGATGGTTAAATTAAGTGGAACTGTCTGAAAAAGACTGTTTCAGTATATCAGTATTTTTTTGTTTATAAACACTTTGGAGACACCATGAAAACTCCATTTTAAATGAAATATGCACCTTCAAACTTTATGTACACTTTCAAATTTAAACGTACACCTTCAAACTTCCCCCCCCCCCCCCTTTCACCAAATATTCTCATGGAGTCTTGGTAATCAGAAAAATTTAGTAAAAAGTCAGAGTATGATTAAACATAATCTGAAAAGAAATTGAAACAGATATTTCTGCCAAAACTACGCCCTCATATATATCTGCATTCTGTATTATCCATAATAATTTCTGATAAATTGATGTTGTTCATGGGAAAGATCACACTGAATTTTTAAGCTCAAGCCATTTTTATAGGAGAACTAACCTCCATGCTTTTAACTTTTCCAGTATTTGTAGCCTTTTTCATGAAAAAAACAAAATCTTTCTTGATAGGATCTCAAGAGGCTTTTCTTATTGAAGCTAATGACAATGCTTCAGCAGGATGTTTAGCGAGTAAACTACTTTTTGAATTTGTTTGAACTATATTGGTTTATTACTACCTTAGATCTTTTGCTTCTCTCGCTTAGATCTTCCCAGCCCTTGTTCTTTCTACCTGGACCTGCTGCAACGTATTTTCTTTTAACTGTTAATTCTTTATCCAACCAGGTTTCCTAATGTTTCAGAAGTCTCTAAAAGTGATAAAACTACATGTAAGTCTCAAATTTGAAATATGCTGCCCAGCTCTTGTGATTCATCAAGAAATGTTTCAGTGTTTTTAACTTTTACTTAAAGATTTGCATATAAACGGAGATCTCATAGATGATGTAAAGAAGTTTCAGTCAATTAATTTTATGCGTGTCGATTATTCGCACATAATCGACAAATTCTTGGTTTATGCATCGATTTTTTTCATCAATTTTTCTGCAAATTGGAGTGTAATAAAAAAAAGATTCTAAAACAAAATGAACTTACTTTGAATTGAGTTTATGGAAAAAAGATTTTGCTTCAACGTTTTTTAGATAAACCAAAATATTCTCATTCTAAATACACCATTGACTTAATCTTTATTTTCAAAATCTTAATTCCTTGAGCCCTTTTTTTTTTAATGCTTAGGGATGCTTGTATTCGAGTTTTAAAGACATAAAAGAGTCTTTCGCTTGGTATTTCTGGCACAAACAAAAAAATCCATCAAAGTAATTATATATATATATATATATATATATATATATATATATATATATATATATATATATATATATATATATATATATATATATATATATATAATTGCTCAAGGCTCAACGACAAAACATTGGATACTTTGTGCTTTTTAAGAAGCTTTTTCAAAAATCAAAATGAAACTTGAACTTTCATTTTGCAATTTTATTTATGTAGTTCAAAAATATTTTAATATGAAATATTTCCTTATTTTGTAATTTGCTTTAATTTTATTGTTTTGAACTAAATACATTTATGTTAAAAAATAATGTACTTTCTTTTCTTTATATTTTTTAAATTCTTCTATAATAATTTATATATATATATATATATATATAATTTTATATATACTATTATTTTTATTGGGTTTTAAACTTTACACAGATACATAAAATAAACTTCTAGCAATTTCTCAATCACTGAAACTTTTATAAACTTCATATTTTCTCGATTCCTTTTAAAACAAAATGCAGACTGTAAACATATTATGAATAATTTTGGTTTATATTTGAAACGAAATACAGAGTGTGTACATATTAAATATATTAAAAAAATACCAGACATTTTTCAAAGTTACAATTTGGATTCTACAAAATTTAGATCTATTTGTTCATTTTTTTGGAGCGGTGGAAATGTCATGATGTTCATCATGCATTAGTTTGATTTTTAATACTGCATTATTTTTTTGTAATAATAAAAATCAAAATAACAACATTATACAACACACATTAAGAAGGTCAAACATATAAAGAGTTGCTTATTTACTGTTTTTTCCAATTTAAAGATAAAATTGCAATTCTTTAGCACACTACACTTAAGTTTATTATGTTTTTATTTAATCGAAACAATGCCAAGTTTATGTTTTGCTTTTATGACGCAAAAATAAAAAAATTTTAACTTGGGAGATTCAGGTTTTTATGGTGAGGGGTGCATGAGATCATTTTTGTTGCTTTACCTCTATTTAACAATTTCCTGAGTTGAGTACCCATTCTCCCTAAACTCAATACGCATTTTGTCTAAACCAAAAACTCTTCAATAAATGAGAACGTATTCTTAAAATCTCCCTAAAATGAGTATGGATTCTCGTGTTTTGTTTTGTTTCATATTGCAAAAGATTTTCATCGCCACTTTTAAACTTATATTTTAATAAATAAAAAAATCAAAGCCGTTTTTTTTCCTATTTGAAATCTTTTTTTGATGGATTTTAAGCCCTGGCCAGGAATGATAAGCACATCAAACATATTAAAATAGTAATTTTAATTTTCCTGGATTATCAGAGAAACTTGTTTCGTAGTAGTTTATGATGTTTGTAGCAGCGAGTCCAGCAATATTTTCTGTAAAGTTATCAAAACTTGTGTTAATTTAATTGCAATGAATAAAATTTTCTTACCTGTAATCTCTGAGCTCCCACATCTCGGTTATATATTCTTGGCGTGTTTAGCTTAATATCAATATACAAAATCCTTATTTATAAAACTGTCCTAGAAGTATGAACGTGGTATATATTATTGGTTTAATGATTTTTACAATTCTTTTTTTTAGTTTAATATGCATTCAAAGCTTATACCTTAAAAAAAGCATAAAAGTTTGTTGTTATTATTAAATACATATTACATAAGTATTTCTAAATACAATGTATGCAACAAACAATAAATAAATCTTTATAAAGTAGTTCAAAAATTTTTTTTTTTCTTATGTTGTTGCCTAAAATCACCCCTCACTTCAATGTTATACATACGTATGTAATTTTTTATTGCTCTTTATTATTTTTACCTTCAGTTTAATATACGGCTAACTTATACCTAAAGCAGAAAAAAATATTGTTATCATTAAATACATATGGCTTTTTAGACTTTCGAAATCGTTTAATTTACTTGATGTCTAAATTTTGCAATAAACGTGTTTATACTTTTTTGTTACAGTTTTCATTACAGATATACGACTGATAAACAACTTTGTAAAAAAAAATTTCAAAAAAGTTTTTATGAAAGCACCATGTTTCTATAAAAAATGTTAATTTTGAATATATAAATATTTATTATAAATAAAAACTTTTTATATTATAAAACTATCTTTTAAAAATTAAATAAAATTTAAATAATGGATTATAATTACCTGGTCTATTTTGTATCAGACGAGGGGTTATGTTTTGACATCACCAACACGGATATTTATATAACTTAATATCAGTGTAGATGATGTCACAAAGCAGTAAATTAAAATTTGATTTGTTTTTTTTTTACTTGAATCTGTTGTTAGTTTAGCTACACTGATCTCAAAATATAACTGGATAGCGTATTCTTTTTCAAAAAAAGTTAAAGCCAAAATTTCCCTTCCAAGAGGACGGCAATCGGAGCTCTTAGAAGTGATCGATGTACATTTTATAATAAGCCACTACCAAAATGTACTTTTTTTCTCAGATCATATTGGCTCACTTTGGGATTTGTTGTACATATTATTCTAAGACAATCCTGAAAATTTAAGACCTATTGGATAAAGAGCAATTTTGGGAAATAGTTTTAAAGTTTTTAAGTATTCTCTTGTTTTCAATGAATTATTCATTTTTATGGCATTTTTAATATTTATTATACTTCAGTACAAACTTTGATACAAATATTCATTCCATTAGAATATTTGAATATTATGGAATGAATATTCACCACATAATCTTAAACACTGAGATAGAAACAGAGGGCTGAGGGGCAAGAGTCCCCCCCCCCCCTCCTTAAAACTTTATTTTTTTATTTAAATTTTGTTTCTGGCTGCCTTAGCCCCCGCTTATTTCTGAAATTACTGCGTTCAACATGTTTTTTTGCACAGGGGTGATTTCAAAGTTAAGTTTAAGAGAGGTTTGCTATTTTTAAAAAAATTATTCTTGACAGTAGTCAAGTCAAGGATGCCCTCTGACTTTGGTATGTGATCTAAATTAAATTGAAAAAAAAAACATTTTCTCATGAAAAAGGTATAAAGTAATCAGTTTTAGATAAATTACATTTATTTTCTGCTCTGCTTTGGTTTTTAGTTAGAATAAAATTATGTCTCTTTACTTGACCATAAACTATCTTTGATGCCTCTGATACTAGCTTCACGGACCTTTCCACTGACTGTGAATTGTTGGGTAAATCTGTAAGAATAGGTTTTTTAGAAGTCTGCAAAGCGTTCTCTAATTCAAATGATGGAATTAGGATAGAAGTTGGAGGTTCAACCTCAATTAAAGAAACATCAACTAAACTACTCCATGTATAAGCGTTAAAGTTAATAGGCATAATTAATTTTGCTTTGATTTTTGGTTTGACTTCAGGACTTACTTCTCTTAATTGCCTTATGTGCAAAACTTGCTTAATAGCTTGAGCCCTTATATCTTTTTCATCATCTTGCAACATAGAATATAAAAAGTTTTCTTGAAGACAGCAATAAGAGTTTCCTTGAAGATTTTGAAAAACAATTTGCTGTATATTATCTGCCTGATTTTTAACAAGCTCTATTGTCTTATGAAGAAGTCTAGGAGCATCTTTATAAAGTCCAGACCTTTTATGGGCAAACCACATGGGGCAATATACTTGGACTATATACTTTGTAATTGTACACAACTCATCTGTAGGATTCTTCGATCTTGCATAAACCATCATTATTCTTAAAGCTAGAGTTAACCATCTGGCATGGTAAACAGGTCCTGGTTTTTTTATTGAATATTTTGGAGATATAAAGCCTTTAGATATTCCAATACAGTACTCGTAAAGTTTACGTTGATCTGTACTAAGATCAGATAAAATATTAGAGTTTACATAGGAATCAATCTCTGAATGAATTGGAACAAAATCAATTATTGGTAAATCATGCAAATCACTTGCAGAAGCTTTTTGACCAATAGGGCCCTTATATTTCTTTGGATCGTTAGTTTTACCATCTACTTCAGCTATGACATGGCGAAGTGGTAACTCATTTTGGTGAAGTACACATCCTATTAAATGGATTCGTCGGTTTAAAAGCTTTTCTAATGTCACAACTAAGCCATTATCTGCACCAGTATTAGCAGAAGTATTATCAAGAACAATGGCTTCCAAACTACTAATGCTGTTGTATTTTTTGAGTATTTTTAGAGTCTCAGTTGCCATTGTAATTCCTGTTCCATTTTTTATTTCAATATGAGTTAAATATTTCTTAGAAAAAGGTCCACTTTCTGCAGTAAAAGTTAAGTGATGTTCATCTTTTACTGTTCTTTTAATAATAGGTTCTGCATATTGATCATATCCTAATATATGTGCTAATGTATTTTTGTCTTTTTTACTATCTACTCCAATGACTTTTAAATGAAAAACTTCTGAACTATGTTTTTCACTAATCATGGTTGAAACACGCTTTTTAGTATCAAATATCTTTTTTTCAGTGATAATTTGTGATCTGTCATTTTGAGTTATAATTTGATAGTCTATCAAGGTAGCAGTTGCTATGGCAGATGTTGCAGCGTCACTAACTTCGAACCTGATAGCAGCTTTGGCAATGTTAGTTAAATCTGTGTAATTTTTTTTACACAGTGTTTTTGCAAAAAACTCATGGTTTTGATTTTTATAATCATCATTATTATCTATTTCTACATCATAAGTTTCACTGATACAATCATTATCTGAATGAAGTGCCATGTCACTTGTTAAATAAATTTTCTCCTTACTTTTTTTTCTTGCGATCTTGGCTGTCTCTTTCTTATCAATTTGGCCTATCTGCCAAGTTCCAAAGGGCCCTCGCTTAACTTTTTGATCCTTTAAATACTCTCGTTCTAGAACTGGAACCTTAAGTTAAAAAAAAAAATTTTATAGCTTAGAGAAAGTATTTAAATAATAAAAAGCATAAAAAATAATTATACAAAAAAAAAAGTCACCTGTTTGCTTTCTTCACAGAGACATACATAGTGCTTGTTAGTGCAACCCTTGCATCGAACATTTCTAAAGGGTAATATGTATAATAAAATATAATGCCATAATTTGAGAAGAAATAAAAAAACTTTACAGCTGTAAAATTTGTTGACAGTTTAGTCACAAATTTGTGTGAACAAACATATTGTTTAATATTGTGGTTTTTTGAAAATGTAACTTCAAACCTGTCATCGCAATTTAAAAGAGGAAGTTCACATCTGCATGTTGATATGTCAAACAACTTTAAAAGGTTATTTTCCAACCAACGAACACTGTTTTTATGTTTTGAAGCTTTAGATCGTTCAGCTGCAATTACTTTTTGAAATGTTCTTTGTAACTTATTTCTTAGAGGTTTTTCCTTCATAAGTGGAAGATTTGGATTCACTTTTTTCCAAATTTTTAAAATTTCTTCACTTACTTTTAAAACTATGGCAGGAGAATCAATTTTTTTAGTTGTAATCATTTCTTTTTCGACCTTATAAGCATATTGAATAGTCTGTTTATATGTTGGAAGGTCACTAACAGGTAGTTCGTTTGGTTGCCCAGCATATCTTTCACTTTCATGTCTAGTTATAATATTATGCGTTCTTTTTCTTGTTGGTTTCCCAGATCCACATTTTGCATTCATTTTTTAATATTTAAATTCAGTCTGAAAAAGATTTTTTATATACTTGTTGTGTAAGATAATATAATATGATAATACCATAAATACAAAAGCAAAATATATGGCTAATATAAATACTTTATCCGTATTAGATTTTAATTATTATTTTATATTATAAAACATCGCAAAAAGTATCCTTTTCCAAACACATTTAAAAATGGCAAACTTGTTGTTATTATACAAATTTAAGACGCGAAAATAACATTTTAAGCGAGGTTCTGTCCTATTTCGCAATACTTAAATGGAACCATGAAAATGTAATTGGTTTTATTTTTCCCAAAATAATGACTAAGTTTTAAAATTTTTTAAATTGCAAATAATTTTATTGAATATAAATAGTACATTTCCCAAAGTGAGCCGAGTGTTGACTTTAACTTGATAGTGGCTTATTTTATAAGGCTTTTTACAGAGATATGAAAGAAAATAAATAGAGTTTTGAAAGAAAAACTTGACTATGAAATAATGTTTAAAAAATTTTAAGGAAATGAAATGATTTCTAAAAAAATTAGACAGTTAAAGTAATTATTTAGATACTAAAGTACAAAATATTCGATGTACTTTTTAAGTGCAATTTACGATTAAATAATATTTATGCATAATCCATGTACCTTTTAGTTCTTAGTTACCCAATGCAGTGTGCTAAAAGGTTGATAACAACTCACAATTTTGACAAATTTTTTATTTACTTTTTTTGTAGCAAGATATGTACATGCTGCATGAACTATTAGCTGAGTGCTGTGAGTACACACAACTCAGGGGTTTCTTCTAGGATTATTTAATACATAAATGTAATTAATGGATATAGTATTTAATAAAAATATTAAATACAAAATATTATTTTTTAATATATATTATTTACTTATATATTATTCTTTGTAATGTTCCAGCTCTAAATGAGTCGATTGTTTTTAACTTGTTATTCAAAACGACTTGTGAAGGAAATTTTTTGATAACATATATTTTGTATGTTAACAAACATTATCAACATTATGTATCTTATCAAATAATGTATGATACATAAATTTACAATAAACCATCTGCATTAAATGTTGGAATACATTAGTACTTTCCTTTAATTTAAAAAAAATAGTTTTTTAAAATTCAAAGACAGAGGAGGTTTAATTAAACCAACCAAAAGTGTTGTTATCATATGCGAAGAAACTGAAAGATGTTTCTAAAGGTTGCTTGCCTCAATAAATGGCCACCTTCCAAATGAAATAGGAATTCAAAATGCCACTTCTAGTGCTATTTTGAGATCAGTTGATTACTCAAAAATATTTATTGAACAAGCTTCTCATATGTTTGACTCAGCTATAACTGATAACCATTTATTTGCACTGATTAAACTTATTTCAGAAAACTATGCAAAAATACGTTTTTATCACCTGGGTAAAGAACAAACTGCCAAAATAACTTGAAAAGAGCTTACGAAGCATTTAACAAAACTTATCATATTCATGCAGTATTTATAATTTTGTAGTACCTATCTGATAAACTAATGCCTAAAAAATATTTTATTTGAAAAAAAAAATCAGCTGCCTACCATGCTGTTTAGTGAATCCATTTTTTTGTAAAAAACTGAATTCCGGATTTTCGGAATTACAGGAGATGAAATCCGGAATTCCGGTTTAATTCCGGAATTATTATAGAAGAATTTAAAAAATATAAAGAATAGAAAGTACATTATTTTTTAACATAAATGTATTTAGTTCAAAACAATAAAATTAAAACAAATTAAAAAATAAGGAAATATTTCATATTAAAATATTTTTGAACTACATAAATAAAATTGCAAAATGAAAGTTCAATTTTCATTTTATTTTGATTTTTGAAAAAGCTTCTTAAAAAGCACAAAGTATCCAATGTTTTGTCGTTGAGCCTTGATCGAATTTTTGTTGAAAATGCTCCTGCAGCGGAAAAAGCGCGCTCTGACTCCACACTAGTTGGTGGAATTGTTAATAAACTTTTGTAAAGATCTTCCAAAAGCATTCCGCGGGATCCCCCTTCATCCCAAAATTTCATTTCACTGCGAATTTCGGAACGAATCGATGATTTTTGTAGAACTTTTGACCGTGATTCCGAGAGTGATTCCTTTATCTTTTGCTGAAGAATTTCCTGCAAGGATAACTGAGTTTCCAATGATTCGATAGGTTTATCGTCATCCATTTTAGTAGACTCAGATACTGTCGGGTCTATTTCTAATGCTACTTCACCACTAAGTCTTTGGATTAGGGATATGATAATTTTGGTTAATTCAGTTTTTGAGCGACGCAAAATGTTCTTGTGAATTTTGGTTTTACCCCCATTATGCAAATATTGAAGAACATCGGATACCACAGTTCTTCTTCGATTAATTTGAACTTCAAACTCTTTTTTCATTTCACGGCCAATTTCTTCATTCTCATCAAAATTTTCTAACACAAACGTAAATGTTGCATCCGCATAAAGTAAATTTGCATCAGCACGGCATAACGCGTCTACGGCTAATTTTATAGGCTTCAAATTTCTAGAAACTGTAGATATTATATTCCATTCTGAATCATTCAAAAATGTATCCGCTTTGATATCAATTATTGCCTTTTTTATTGAACTTTTCAAAAGATTAAAACGTTCTAACATGGACATCAGGCTACTCCATCTTGTCTTCGAATCAAGCAACAGCTGCAATTCCTTTCCATGATCTTCCTTCACATGTTTTTGCAACACTTCATTTTTTAAAGGGGAACGTCGAAACATTCGAACAATTACCCGAACTTTCATGATTACATTTCGCAATGTAAACTTTTCAGTAATTTCTACATCACATTCATTTCTCGTCCCCACTTGCATTCCTTCATCATCACTTAAATCTTCTTCATCAGAGTCCAGATCTAGGACACTCTCATAATCATCTTCATCTACCTCTTTCTCTGTTTGTTTGTAGATCACATTTACAATTGCAATCTGAATTGCATGAGCAAAACACAAAATTTGTTCACATGGTAATAATCTACCCACTTTTTGCATCATAGAAGCACCATCAGTTACAATACACGAAATATCGTTCCTTATATTTAACTGAAATGATCCTAACTTGTCCTCTAACAATTTTACACAATTTTCAGCCGCAAATCGACCATTAATTCGAGAAAGACCCAAATTCCAGATATTTTTCGACCCATGAACGTTAACATTCATATAATGTCTATTTCGAGAGGACGTCCACTCGTCCAATGTTAGACTAAAGCATAAATCCTTTTTTAATTGATTAATTTCAGCAATTTGCAATTGTTTAATTTTTTTAGTATAATCGATCACGACTTTCTGTATGCTGGTGGGTGATTTTGGAATATCACCGAATCCACGCATTGTTAAACATTTTCTTAAATCGTTTGACGTACAAAAAACACGAAACGGTAAACCATCAGAAGCAATCATTCTACGGCAGCTACTACGGCAGGAAAAGTTTCATCTTTTTTTGACTTGAAAAAACCAATGATCGTGTTCGTTTTTCTGGTTGTGCTCACAACACTATCGTTACTGTCAGATGTAGAAGCTGTTGTATTTTCATCAAACTTTCGCTTGTTCAAAACTGTGTTGTGTTTAGAACGAAGATGTGTGTGCATGGGAGTTGTACATCCACCCAATATCTTTAAAACTTGCTTGCATTGCATGCATTTCGCCACCTGATTTGTTTTCCCTCGTAGAAAATATTTCCACACTGAATTTGATGAGCTTTCTTTTGAAATGTCCATAAAAGTTTCTTCAGCTTTATCTACCATACTTGGGTTGGGATTTAAAACAATAACAATGTAAGTCTACAAAATTTTTGAAACATAAAATTAATATAATGACTTACTTTGTCTGCTCTGCATACAATTTAATTTCTTAATGTTAATATTTCATTTAAAAAAAAAATTTTAATGCATTTGCAGTAGCCTAAGCCTACTAAAATTTAAATTTTTTGAATTTATAACAATGAAAGTACACAATGCTGCCATCTATAGTAAAAGTTCTTCTAAATTCGAAATTCTAAAAATTTCAAAAAAAAACTTTTGTTTTGTTTTTATATTATGTATTTATTCCGTTTTAAAAATTTTAATTTTTATTACTAAAAACTGTTGTATTATACTACTGAGGATGACAACTTTGTTGTTGAAAAACGTTTTTAGTAATAAAAATTGAAATTTTTAGAACGGAAGAAATACATAATATAAAAACAAAACAAAAGTTTTTTTTGAAATTTTTATAAAAACAGTTCTAAATAACTTCAAAAATAAAATAAGAATTAAATAATCGAAATTCTAAATTCGAAAAATCCGGAATTTGCGTTTTTGAATTCCGGATTTTTAAAAATTCAAAATATGACGGAATTTCGGAATTCCGAAATTCCGAAATCCGGATTTTTATTCACTAGTAGATCTAGAATGCCGGTGTTAGATCATATACCGATATTAGATCACGCAAGAATTTTATAAACAACCCAAAAGTCCGATTGCTAAATCCTGCGAAAAATGAAATTGGAAGAATCAGTAAAAGTATACTTTCAAAAATAAACTCTGATATCAAACATAAACTTGCTCTCAACCAATGGATATGCACACAAAATGTTACTGATTGGTTTAAGTTAGGCTATTACTGAAAAACACCTTTATAAGTTTCTTATTTTTTAACATAAATGATTTCTACATATCAATTGATGAAAAACTTGTAAACGACGTCATTAGAGATTATTAAATGCGCAAGAAAATCTTTGCTCTTCAATGATGAAAAAGTTTGGATAAAAAAAAAAAGCAGTTTGTTTGATGTTACCATGGGTGCTTTCGACGGTGCTGAGGTTTGTGAACTTGTTGGTATTTTCCTTCTTTCCAACTATCACTACATTACAACCACGCTGATTTTACATTAAAACCACGCTGATTTTGAATTGAATCGAGACGACGCACAGTGGGACGAAATCCCGATTTCGTGGCCAAAATTCCCAAATTACCTACATAAGGGTTTTCGAGGTCGCTGATTACGAATCTGAGGTCAGACCGTCTCGTGGTTATTGTGTATTAATTGTAAAGGTACAAGAGAAGTATAAAAAATGCTTTCATCAGATTTTCCAGTCTCAGTAAATTTTTGTTTATAAACACTTTGACCGCTGCTTCCATCACATCCCCATTTACAGTAAAGTACTAATTTTTGCAGAATTTCCGGATTTAGAGTATCAACGACATCAGCCTGAAGTTGTATAATTCTAGATGTGGTATGATCAAATAAAGCCTGTTGTTCAATTTGTGCGCACGACTCATTAACAGTTGTCACAACTGATGGATAACAACGTTTTTTGCTTTTTCTTCTTTAAGGTATGATGGGTATAATTTGCATTTATGTGCTCTAACTACATTTCTTGATAGTTGATAAGAGTGCTTTGATTCTCCTTTCTCGATCATTAAAGAAAGTGCTTCATCTGGGGTAAAAGGTACTTCATTTTGTGAACTAACAGCGGATATAAATTTTGAGTCTCTTGTTGGGATTGTTAATGTGACATCTTTAACAACTTGAGCAGCATGTACTTGACCAGAAGTCCTTAAACTCATTTGAGCAGCATAGCCAATTCTTCTGTAGAAAAAGTAGAACGTACTTCTTGAGTCTTTCGCCTCTTTGATCTTTCACTAGATGAAGCAAAGGATTGCGAAGGTCGCCCACATGTTCCTTTTTTATTATCACTCTTCACAATCTTCTCAGGTGTTGTGCATTCAGTATTGGATAATTTTGAAAAATGTACGTTGCCCTTCAACCACTCTTCATTTTTTTTCAGAAAAAAATCTTCCCATCTTCCTGCTGCTCTCCATCTCGATCAAAATATTGAAAATTACCGTGATAATGACATTTCATCCTCGCCTACTTGTATCACATGTTCCATTTTTTTGAAAATTGCATCTGTCAAAACATCAATGATGAATTTATATTCATTTTTTAAACTGTCTTTCACCATAAAGAATATATCTTTTCTTGACAATTCCGTATTTGAAGATTTGGAAGACTCTGTAAAAAAAAATACAGTTATAACTGCTGAGAGTTCTTTGAGGACTATTTTATAAAATTTTGAGATTATCATAAAACGGAATGAGCAGTAACTTTTAAAGCATATATTTAAAATAATAAATTATTGCATTAAAATGTAATTAGTGTCATTAAATAATGTTAATTCACTAATTTCCATGACCATTAATGCGTGGTGCGACATTAATCTATTAACATAGTTTAATGTCGCACCACGCATTCCTCCATAAAATTAGTCTCACTATTAAAATGGCACTCAATGGCAGCCAGTTTTTTAATATGTTATATTTAACACTATACTTTAACACTATCAGTTCCTTGTCAAAAGAAAGTGGATAACCGCGGTTAAACTTTTAAAACGACATTAGAAAATCGATTTCAGATAAAAAATTAACAATTTTTTATGTTTACTTGTCGCGCGATTTAAATATGAAAAAAAATAAAATTAGCAATAACAGTGCATAACCATATATTCTACTTGCCTCCAGAAAGTGATTCCATTTTGCCGAATTCCAATTGAAATAATTTCTTCTGTTTAACAGCAGTTTAAAACAGGCAAGAATTTTTTGACGTGTCCACTTGTTTAGTGCGTACCGAACGGAGGCTAAATGTCAACTGAGGCCCAGGCCACCCTAGAGCAGGTATATACCTGCCCTGTTCGGAATTTTGTTCTAGGACTATCTGTAAACATGATCTGAACGTAAAAAGACGAAAATATAAAACTCAAAAATTTGACTTTTGGCCACGAAATCGGGATTTCGTCTCACTGTGCGACGGTTTATCTGTATTTAAAAACACAAGTGATTAACAAATGGAAAGAATCAAAAAGCACTTTGTTCAAATCTTCAATGACAATGGCCTACTTATTTCCATATAATGCAATTTTGCAATGTATCTGGTTTAAACCACCTTATAGTAAAAATGTATAGAAATCGTGGAACGCCATTCAAAAATGTATAGAAACAGCAATAATTGTCTCTGGATACCAATAGTGTAGAAACTGTGAAGAGGTAATTAAAACAATAACAAAAAATGCTGATTCTTAAAAATGCTGATTCTTAAAAATGCTGATTCTTAAAAATGCTGATTCTGAATAAAATGAAAAAATGCTGTCTGAAAAAAATGCTGATAGAATACCATTCAAATTAAGGTATGCAAACCACCTAAAATCATTTTGTATTGAAAAGTTCAAGAACGACACAAAACTATCTAAAGAAATATGGAGAATTAAAGAGGAAAATTCCACATCTATTGTTAAGTGGAAAATTAATTAAGCACTGTATAGAATTACTTCAATTCTTTGATTAAATACTATGACGAGATTCTTTACAATTATTCCTTCAAATTCGATTGCTAAATCATCATTAACTTGCAGTTCATCTGCATCTTCAATCAACACTGAAAGAGATTTCACAAATCTGATTTCAAATTTAAACGGGATTTTCTAACTCAAAGTACAGCAATCTCACGAACGGTAATTAATTTTCGAATGTTTTGTTGAATTTTAAAAGCTTTAAACGTTTCTAATGAACTTTTAATAAAATATTTTTGTTGCTTGTAATAATTTGTTAAACAAAATCACAAAACATGTCAGTTATCGACGACCCCAATGCAACAAAATAAAATCCAAAAATGTTAGCAATTAACTTTAGCGACTAAATTTATACTTATGAAGTTTAGCCAAAGAGTATACCTTATGTTGTCTAATTTTACCTTTGTATTTGTTATCTTAACTCACGATATCTTAACTTATTTATTTTAACTTTAATCGAGTTTTTGAGAAACATCTTCAAAAACAGATCAAAAGTTAATTAACACAACATGCTACAGTCAATTAACACAACAAGTTCGGAAGACTAGACTCAAGTTGAATACCTAAAAATCTCAAATCATATCTAGATATTTTAAGCCCATTTCCTCCATTATTAAACTTTCATTATCATCAATCTCCAAACGTTCGTGATGTCGCTTAAAGTATGTTTTAAATTCTGAGAGTTTATATTTTGTTTTATTTAACTTTTGAGAATTCTATCATCTTCCCATTAAGCTTCAATACCCATTTTAATTTTTCCAATTTCTCCTTTGATTTTTCCTTTGATCAAGCTCGTTTTTCAGCTTTCTTAACTAAAGCAAATTTCTCATTCGTCTGCTGATATTTCATTAAGTGGGCTGTTAGTTATGATAAGATTGATTCAGTTAATCAGAAATAATAATTCAATAATTTTCTACACTATAATTTTACTGTTTTTAAGTTTTAGGATAAAACTGAGCACTAAATTGAAATATTTTAATGCAGTTTTTTTGAAATATCGTGTTCAAGGAATAGGCAGCCCGAATCGCATTTTGCTTTCTTGAAACGAAAGCCGAACTGAGAATGTTTTTGCACATTATAAAAATAACAATACTATTATTTTTATATTAATATTAAAATGACATTAATATACAATAATAATATAAAAATTACTTTAAAATTACGTATGATAATGTTAAATCACAATAAAATTAAAATTTGATGCATCAGAATAACCATGTACAGTGCCATTGACCTCGTTCATAATAAACTTTGGTTTAGGATTAGGCAGAAAAGTAAACTTCAATGCGTTATTGAAGTTTATTGATCTGGCAGCGTCCCAGCGGTATTTAATGCAGGACGCAGCAAAAAAAACTACGACTTATTTTTTAAATAGGTATTGATTAGAATGAAGAAAAACGTTCGCTTTAAAATGAATATTGTTGGAATTTTCTGATCCCGCAAATCTGTGTTTTTGTTTATTTACACAATCGCTTATTTACATAATTGTTTATTTACAAAATTGGTTTTGTCGGTCATCATGAAGCTTGCGATGATGTTCATGAGTTGCTATAAAGTTGCCACGTTCAAAAAGATTTAAAACTGTTCCAAGTGCAAATGGAGGTCGCCAGAACTTTGGTTTTGGAGCAGCTGACTTTTGTAAAGAAAGAAGTGCAAGACCTCTTTCAAAATTCGCCGAAGAGTCAGAAAAATGCAACTGTGTGTGTGTATCTATCTATACATACATGTATATATGTATAAATATTCATATATCCACCTAAGCATTCAGCGAATCCCTAGAGTTTATGAGATTTTCAAAACACTGTAGCATTATTGGATTTTATTATTGGGTGAGTATTTATACAAATTAAATATATATCTGTTATTTGAATTAATATGCATAAAAGTCAACTCACCAAAGCACGAATAGTTTTTAATATTGTTTGCGTTAAAGTGAACCTAAACGACATGTAAACTGATGAAATATGCACTAAACGTTCTACAAAACAATAAAATATAAAGTTTTTTTTTTATAAGTTTGCAATCAAAGTAAACTTAAAAATATTTTAAAATTATTGTAAAACTTCAAATATGTTTAGTTGTTTACATTTTAGTGTTAACTTTTACTTTTACAAAATCTGATGTGATTAAGCCATACATTTTTCTTACTTGTCCTGAAATAGAGAATAATAATTTATAAAGGTAAATTGAAGTGTTAAAATTGCTAAAACTGATGACGCAAAGTAAAACTTTTTAAGATAGCGTATGAGAATTCAGAATTAAATAAGAAAAAAAAAAGTAACACATGGGCTGAAAAGTCCCGGGCCTAACAAAGAAAACACGGCTTTTTTTGTTCAAAATTAGCTTTATTCATCAACGTAATCTCCATCAAGAGCAACGCAATCATTCCAGCGCCGCTCTAACATTTCAATACCACTTTTGTAGAACGATTTATCTTTTGTTTCAAAATAGGCCTCAGTTTCAGCGATAACCTCTTCATTCGTACGAAATTTCTTACCGCTTAAAAACTTCTTGAGCTATTAAATTGGTAAAATATTTTACCAATTCAACAATTAAAGAGGAAAATTTACAAGATATTTTACTGGTTTTGAAGGAACACAGAGTAAAGTTTCTCATTTTATAAATGTAACCGGTCCTAAGAAATACTAAATAAATTGAAAGAAAAGTTTAACTTTTTATGAGAAAAATTTAACTGAATTTTTATGTATATTATTTACAAAACGTGTTTGTAAAACCTTTAGTCAAAGTCTTTTACATTTTTAACAGTTTATTTTTATTTTTTATCTTTAGTAAGTACAATATTTGGATTCCTTATTTAACAAACTTCTTAAATGCAAATTTTATTAGGTTTTTTAATAAATATTTAAGAGTATTTAGATAAATATACAATTATAAATATAGTAAAAACCAGGTCTTTAAAAGAAACCAGGTCATATTTCAAAATGTGTTATCTCGAGAAATTTTAAATATTTTGAGCTCAAATTTTATACGAACCTTCCTAATAGTAGAGCCAGCTCACACAAAAAAAAATTTATTAGTTTTGTTGGTCCTAGATCCAATTAAGGTAGCAATTTAACGAATAATTGGTCAAAATTGACTTTTTTTAAAATACTCAAACCCTCAGGGAAGTCAGGAAAATTGATATATTTTTAAAACTTTTTTTGGAACTGCTTTGTATATCAACGTAGAATGGAAAAATAAAGTGGCAAAATTATAGCTTCTTCGACCCCTAAAAACGGACCTGCCTACTGAACAGTCTTATTAAACAAACGCTACTAAAGTTCAAACTAATAACACGTGACCAGAGGTTTGTTTTAAAAGTGTGGGGAGCCACTTTAATAGATTTTTTTGTTGACGAGTGAAAATTTTAGAGTTAGTAGGAAACTCGCATGGCTCGCTGATTTCTGCAACCTCTTTGATGTAAAACAATGAGTTGCACGTCCATGTCTTGTCTTATACATCCATGTAACAACATGACCGTTTTGACTTCGGAAGAAGATATCATGAGTGTTTCTATATTTTACCCAAACGAGTAGCAAGTAAATCTATTACTTTAAACATTTAAAAACAACCTTCTGTGTTTGAAGTGTAAAACCTCAAACAGCTCAAAGTTTTTCTGTTAATAAACATTTTATCAAATCAATACCTAAAACCCAGGTTTAACGCCTTTTTTTTTTATTTCTATTATTATTAAAATATTACCATATTTCCGTGGTTTTTGAAGTACTTAAAAAACTTTTTTAAGTTTTAATAAACAACAAATATTAGTAACAAAAAAAAATTTAAAATCTTTCCATTTTTTTCTACGTTTCATGTTTCAAAAGAAAATTGCTTTATTCTTTTTATGAATACTTAATATTTCATTTCATAAATAATTCTTGTATTACATATACATTTTACATATTTAATATGTTAAAAATATTTAAACAATTAAAAGTATTTCGTATCACTTCAACTTTTTCAACTCTTCGATGTTATAAAAACTTTCTTGTATTACATATACCTTTACATATTTACATATATATATATATATCTATATATATATATATATATATATCTATATATATATATATATATATATATATATATATATATATATATATATATATATATATATATATATATATATATATATATATATATATATATGTATATATATATGTGTGTGTATTTAACATGTTAAACATTTTTAGCATTTCTTTTTTTTTTTCATACTTTTTCATAACTTTCAACTTTCGTGTTTGTCTTTTTCGATTTTTAACTCTTTGATGTTATGAAAATCTTTTCCACGACACGCAATCCACAATTTCTTGAAGTTTGCGCCACGAAGCCATTTACAAATGTCGTCGATGAAGTTCGTGTCGTCATGAAGTTCAAGATCTAATTCTTCAGCGAGTCGAATCCACGGGAGGAAGAAACCTTCGAACTCGTTCTTTGATACGAAAGTATCACAGATGTGTATCCACAGCGATTTAATCTTATGCTTCGGTATCCATCCATCGATCTTCCCTGGATGAGCTAACCAGACATGACGAACGTTGGTCGAACATAAAATGAGAAGACTTTTCTCATCTTCAGATAAAATATTTTTAAAAACACGTAACCCATTCAACTTGCATCTTGCGTTAAAAAACTCCTTCATGAAATATTTCTCATGTGAAACTTCATGAGAAGATTTTCCATTGCGTATAATAATCAACCACTTTTCTTTATCGATTGATGTTTTCATGTCCTCGGTAATTGACGCCTGCGCTTCAAAGAAGCATTCCATGAACATCTTTCGATTATCTTGATTTACGGAAGAATAATTATAACAAATTATTATTACTATTAATAGTTATCTATTTGCAACAATAATTACTATTGACAATCAACTTTAAAGATTTTTGAAACAAGTATTTAATAAATATAAAATAGATATTTAACAACAACAACAACAATAACAACAACAATAAACTATTATTATTATTATTACAGTCAAATTTTGGAAGTCATTGATATATATTATTTATATTTATATATATATATTGATATATATTATTTATATTATAATTAGTCATTGATTATAAGTGACTTCCAAAAACTGACTGTTGATTTATTAGTGGCACAAAAGACTGGTGGTAGAATGAAGATTAACAACTATATCTGAAACAGAATTTGGTTAAACAAGTAAATCCATTAAAATATCTCAAATGTCTTATTCAAGTGATTTACATTATCTTAAATACTAAAGAACTGATGATATTTTAATGGAGGATTAAATTTTGTAAATTCACCTATTGTATGTTTTGTATTGCACAGTTTTGCACACTTGATTTTTAAACAATTTTCACCTGCTCTAATTTCATGAATTTTACTAGCATTTATTTATTGCCTTTATTGATGTGTCAAGTATCAAATTTCACTAGGCAATAAATTAATTATTATAATTATCAATTTCAATCTAATAAAAGATAAGCTTGCTTGTTAAAGATTACAACTCGATTTTCAATTTGTAAAAGATTTTCTGTTTGACAGAAAAAAATCCTTCACTCCGGCATAAAAGAAATTTATACTTCTTATTTATACAACTTATAAAGGAGATTTTATCTCAAAAAAGTTACTTTATTTTTATAAAATTTACTTGATCTTAATATATTCAAAGGTGATGAGTAGACTTCTTAGTAAAGCTAACATTGTAGGAGTATAGAAAGATACATTATTACATCTCTGAGGGAGAGTCATTTGCGTGATGCATATTTAACTTATTTTACATCGCTAAAATGAAGAAGTACTTTAAAAAATTCTTTTTACCACATCATTAATTGCAAAATTATTTCAAATATTGTTCTTCTAAATACCTTTTTTAAAAGCATTTTTTAAAAACAAGTCGCAATTTGAAGTTAAAATTATTAATAGCTAGCAAATAAAAACTCAATAAATTTCAAAAGTTTTTTAATTCTTTTTTTACACTTATCAGAATGTTATAATAAAGTGTAAGAACACTATAATTGAATGAGAAACATTTTTTAAATATTGAATAATTTATCCTCCTTTAAAATGTTGCATTGCCTACTTTTTTATTACATTGCATATGTAAAATATTAAGAGTTTTTAGTAGCCATCATTCTTTTTTTTTTTTTTAGTCGACTGATCTTTTTAGCTTAACCAAGTCAGTCAAAATATTTTAAAATAATATTAAAAAATTCTTTGACTTAAATAACACAGATATCAGAGATCAAATATAACATTAATGGTTATTTAATGTCTAACTGTCAGATTTTCAATGTAAATAATTGACTAACTAGTCATTCTACTGCTTAATCTCAAAAAAAAAAAAGATAAATCAGGAAAAACAGCCCTAAACATAACAAAAATACTTTATAGTTAAAGAAAAATTAAGGGGAACAAAAACTATTTTATTTTTTCAAAGTTTCTCAAAATTTAACATTTAAATACAAAAAATTAAGAAAAAGAAAACGTTATCATTAAAACCATAATATAATAGTAATAATGAAAGTTCAAACATAATTCTTTAACATTTTAATTAAACTTACCAAGTACAGCATTAAGTAATAAGTTCCTTCCCTCATTTGAATTCTTTAAGTTGCCGAGTAATCTCACAAAACATCTTTTGTTTTCATTTGCCAGTCCGCAGATCATAGGGAAACAGCTACGCAACTTTTTGTTACTTAAAATCTCCACAGGACTCAAATAAATGTGTGCATGAACTGAAACACAAAACTCCATTAAAGTAAGGTGAGCAAACTGATATTGATAACCCAGTTGTGATTCAACTCTTTCAATGAAACCCAGAAGTTCATTTTCAACTTCATCAAAGTCATTCACAATCCCTTTTATTTCTTCTTGGGAGAAAACAACTTTACCTTGATTGAACAACTCCCATGCAACTTTACAAACTCTTAAAACATGTTGCTTGTTACTCTCACTTTGCATCATAATATGAACTGTTTCCTCGGTTTTACAAATGTGATTTTGAAAAAAGTATAAAAAAATAGAGCAATACAACTCAGTCATAGTGTTGAAAGAAAAAGAATCACTAGCAGCAATAATTGCACATATTGCTGATAAATAAAACGGAACAGATGCCATGGCTTTAGCAAAGCAAGACTCTTTAAGAACTCTTTTAATGGTGTCTTTTTGGCTGCCATAATTTTCAATATACTTATTAACTCCATCATCATTAAAGCCCATTATCTGAATGTTTAACTTGTTTGTACATTCTCTAACTTTATGTTTATATTGTGATACAGCTCCAACTCTTCCAGCAACAACACATTTGTATTTTTGAACATTCAATGCTTCTGCTAATGCATTAATGATATATTCTTTGCTTGGATTTAGTGGATCATGCTTTATTAATTTATCTAAGTGAGCAAACTCATCCAACCCATCTATCACAAACAATATAGAGAAATGTTCACAAACATTGCACTCTTGAAAAATATCTTCGTAGAAAACTTTTAACAGTTCATTTATTTTACCAATGTTTTGAAACTGATTTAACTTTCTACATTCAAGATAAACCACAAAATCAACAATTTCCCATAATCTACCATTGGCCCAGTCCAATAAGCACTTTCTGAGCAAACAAGTTTTCCCAATTCCAGCAATACCAGATATCAGTAGTAAAGATAGCTCCTTCGAAAACACTTCCTTAAATTCGATTGGCTGATAAGTCAGTTGTCTCTGAAGAAATAACTCTCGTTCAGCAACACTCACAGTGTCTTTTTCCACTTCATCTGCATCAACTACAGTCAACTCAATGAACTTATCTAAGAGTTCAACTTTAGCTGGAGTTTTTACTAAGTGCACAATTTCATCCATTTTTCCATAAGTTTTAAGATAATGATTTTTCAGTGCCTCACGCATTTCTGAAAAAAGAAAAGAAGAAATCTATCTTAGGTTTCTAAAAATTAAATGTAAAATTATGCAAATCAAGCAACCTGAACAAAAACTTATGCTTTTGGTATAATGTTGAAATTTAAACGAAAGTTTAAAGTTGATTCCCAATTAAAGTTTGTTTCAAAAAATAACTTATATTTTTACTTGGGGTTGTAACTTTTCTTCCTTCTTTTCTTAAACTTTTTTTTTAAAAATTGTTACATTTAATTTGTAATCAACATGTGTTTATGCTTAGATTACTTGTACTCTTTGCTGATATGATCTCATTTTAATGTCCATTTTTATTATGAATTTTAAGTTTAATTCAATTCGCATTTGAAGTTAATCAACATGTTAGATTGTGTTGAAAATATCAAATTTTAAAATTTTAATTACTATGAAATAGTACATCAAAAGAAAATATTATAATTAAAAATATTTATACTGTTTGTTTTGTTTTTTTTTATGACTACTACACTTGAAATAGTAAATATTTGAAATATAAAATTTCTTATGTTTCAAATACTCAATATCATTCATAAATTAACTCTTTTTCTTATAACCAGGTACTAATTCTGTTTCACAAGTCAGAAGAAACTCTATTAGTATCAACTAAAGGTGAAAAACAAAAGTTTTTTGTCATAAAGGAAATATGCATAAGTTACTTTGGTTTTGTGAATTATTTATAAAGAAGATATTTAATGAACAACATTAAACACAAGAAAATGTAAAACTTAAAGAAGTTAAGCATATTTTGAATTATCTGCTGTAAAAATAGCAAAAATAGCATTTATATAGTATTTATAGAAGAAACAACAACAAAAAAGTTATTTCTAAATTTAAATCTAAAAAAAATATTAAAGATTCAAAGTTAAAAAAAAATTTTCCTTTTTTTATGTGTAAAAATTTTAAATAGCTTCTTTGAAGAAAAATATGAATATAATGTAAATACTTAGACAAAAAATCATTTAAATTTCTTTAACAAAATATATGAAAGTAATTTTATTCAAATTTTATCAATTTTATGAACAATATAATGAACATATTTAATGAACAACATAAAACACAAGAAAATAGTAAAATATAAACAAAGAAGCTAAGAAAGCATATTTTGAACCTGATGTTAAAATAGCAAAAGTATTTATAGCAATAAAAAAATTATCTTTAAATTTAAATCTAATAATAAATATTGAAGATTCAAAACTAAAAAAAAATTCTTTTAATTGTGTGTAACAATTTTAAAGAAATAATATGAATATTGTGTAAATATTTAATTTAATATAAACTTTTTTTAAAATATTTAAATTAATATAAATTAATATAAATTAATTAATATAAATTAATATAAATTAACATAAATATAAATTAATAAATTAATATAAATATAAATCAATATATAAATAAAATATATAATTTAATACTTAAATTAATATAAAGTACTTAAATTAATATAAAATACTTAAATTAATATAAAATATTTAAATAAATATAAGAATTAAATAAGTAAATGATTTAAATCATTGTAATTTCATTAACAAAATATATGAAATTAATTTTATTCAAATTTTATTAATTTCATTGACAAAAATATATAAAATAACTCATTCCTAATAAAGTTAAAAAGCACAGGAAAAGGTTCCCTTTCTCCTGCTGTTACAACTTCCTATTGTGGCTGTTTTTGTATCCATATTTACACTTATTCATTAAAAAATTTATTGTAAAAATAAAATCTTTTCATATATAAAATTATATTTCTATAACAAAATCAATATTTTATATTTACATTCTTTTAAACTTTATTTTATCAGTGTCTGCTGGCACATAATTTAACAAAATGATTTATGTGCCAGCACAATTACTTTTCTTTATTTATGCTTGCACATATTGCTTACAATTAATTCATATCTAAACTACTTTAATTGAACTTTTTATAATAATAAAAACAAACTAAAAACTTATAAAAAATAAAAATTACTTAGAAGTAATACTTTTGTCAGAGATTTGAAATGTTGAATCAGAGAGATAAAAAGATTTGAAATATTCAAAATGTTGTAAATTTGTAAAGGTTCTTCCTAAAAATGTTTTGTTAATAGCAACCTATTTTAGTTTGTTTTAACTTTTCAATTGAACTGAGATTGAACTGAGAACTAGTAACAGTAACCTATGAAGATTGAAGTTTTAATGTATTTATTAAAGAAATAGAAAAAGGACTTACAAGATAAATATTCAAAGAATGCCAATTAGTGTGTGTATCTACAATTACTATAAAAAATCAGACAAAATGGATAAAAGAAAAGACCTCATCAACCTGTTTCCAACAATTAAAAACAGTACAAATATAATTATAACCAAAAAACTTAATTATCTAGATGAAAATCAACTACGGCATATAATTTTAAATATAAATTTTTGCATCAATGATAAATTACACAAAAATTAACACAAAATTAACGTTAGTTTAATGAGTAACAGCTGCATTTGATACAATCAGCTTAATCATAGTACTGGTAAAAATAAAGCATTTTCATTTCTAATAACCTACAATCTCCCTTTTAATCAACTTTAGAAACCATGCAAGAATCAAATTCAAACCTAACGTATTAAACCTAAAATAATTCATAAAATCAATATCACTGATTCACTGATGTCTAACCATAGTTAATTAAAGTTCTATATTTTCATCTCTATAATACAGTAAAAAAAGAGTAAGTATAGTTATTAAAACTAAAATGCCCACACAAATCAAAATTATCTCCAAAAACTTTTCGTGCACTAAAATAATGCACGAATGAAACAACCCACATCATTAAATAATTACCACTAACAGATCTTGGAAAGAAACTGAATAAAAAATACCTTCATACAGTAAGCAAAAAAATAAATGGCACAAACTTTTTTTTTCAAAAAATATGTATAAAATGATTAAAAAATGGTAGTTGATTTTTGTTTTTAAGGAAAAAAACTATGCATTATTTGAAAATAGCATTATATTGAAACATCCTATTCAAAAATTGTCAAATATAAGTTCATATGACATATAAAAATCAACTGTACCTATATTGATCAAATATTTTCTCGCAAAAAAAAAATAATGGCACAAATAAGAAAAATTTTAAAATTAGACAAAAAAATTAGTATTTAGACAAAAAATTTAGTATATCAATATTTAGTAGGGCCACCCTTTGCCAGAATAACTGCTTGCGGACGTCGAGGCATCGATTCCACAATGATTTGGTTTCTTCTGGAGTTATTTTCTCCCATGCTTTGACTATTGCTGCTTTTAGATAATTTTGTATTCTGTAAGCTCAATCTCCAATATTCCGTTCTAGAATGGACCACAAATGCTTAATTGGATTAAGGTTGGGGGACTGGGCAGGCCATTCCATCCCATTAATATTATTTTTTCAAAAAAATTCCTTTGTAATTTAGATTCATCACTCCAAATTACTTTCTTCCAGTACTGGATAGTCTTGTCTGCATACTTTTTTATCTTAGAGTCAAAAAGGGTTTTTTGCAACATACTCTACCATGAAATCCTTGCTCTCTAATTATATTTTGGATAGTTTGAGCTGAATTCATGATTTTGTGGTTGTTTTTAACTTTTTCTGCAATCTTTTGAGCAGCTTCAAATCTGTTTTTCTTCACTTCTTCACAAATAATGTTTCTATCAATAGCAGCAGATGTTTTTCTTTTACGGCCTCTTCCTGATATATCAATTGTAGTCCCATTCAAATTATGCTTCTTTACAATGTTGCCGACAGTTGGAAAAGGGATTCTAGTCTGTTTATTTTTTCTCTGTAGGTCTTGCCACTACTTACCAAATCCACAACTAAGTTTCTTTGAAAAATCGTCCAATGTTGTTTTACAATGTGCATGTTGCTATAAATTAATCAATTTTATTCAATTAATCAAAACTTGTGTGCTACAAATATATTTTATATGTTACATATGAACGCATCTCATGTGTTACATATGTAAATATAATTTTAGACTTAAACTTACCAAAATTTTATTTTTTTTCCCACAAAAATTCAAAAAAATACTAAATAAAATTTTTGTCCCATTTGTTTTTTTGCTTCCAATATAACACCTGTGTGCTTTTAATGTTTTTAAAAACAATAATCCTTTGGTAAAATCATGCACAAATACATTTAAAAATCTTCATAATAGTAGTACTCTTTGATGTACATTTACATTTTTTACAGTTTTAAAAAAACATAAGAAAACAGATAAGTTAAAAAAAAACAAACTTAAAAAGATGCTTGTGCCATTTATTTTTTTGCCTACTGTATACAAATTTTGGATTAAATAATAAACAAATTTATTAAAAATGTAAAAAGATTTAATTCATTCATTTTAATTAATCACAATAGTTTTTCAAGAACTATTTAAAATTTTCTTTGCAGTGTTTTTAAAAAAGAATGAAGCTTTATTCCATTCTTACTAAAATTAAAAATTGGTTTCGTCATTTTAGATAGAAACCTTTCCATTTTACAATGGAATGAACTTTTGAAAAGCTTAATTTTTTGAATAAGCTTTTGAATAAAGTTTTATGAATAAATTTAATAATTAAGAAATTAATTATCAACAACTTTTAAGCTGCTTCTATATTGCTACTTATACCAAAAATGATTACAAAAAATCAATAGAAGGTAAAAACATTTTTTTAAAAAAAGAATTTTTTTGCCATTAACTTATCTAAAAATACACAAAGCTGGAGAATTTTGTTGTAAAATAGAGATGAGACTAAATTTTACTTTTATTATTACTCATTTTATAATTTCATTAAAAAATAAATAAAATTACTAACTATTTTCCTTAAAGACAATAATTCACATTTATTATTGCTTTAACTTTTTTTAAAATAAAATTTTAATGTTAAAAGTATATCTAATATTAAGCTTAATTTCTTTTTGTTTAAATCATAAACTCCTAGAGAATTTTATGAGATTATAATTTAAACAAAAAGAAAAAAATTTTACATGGAATTGTTTCTCTCTCATCATATAACCTTTGTATTAAAAAAAAACTGTATCTTTTAAAAAAAAAAAAATTTGATTAACTACATTTTATGAAAAAACAATTACAGCATGCTAAATTCTTTTTTTTACTGTCAATTAATTCACAATTAAATCACCAAGCTGCAGCTGTGATTTAATTAATAAGTCTTCTCACTCATCATTTATAGATTCATCATACAAAAAGTTTATGAATTTTATTTTTAATTATTACTAAATTACTTAATTTATTCATTATACTAATTCTAATAATTATTTAGAAGTTGTATTTGCTGGTAGGACAATTTGATTTTTAACCAATTAAATCAATGGAAAAAGACTTAAACTTTCAGGAATCAATTTAACTTTATTATTTAAATATTCTCTATTGCCTATGCACCATAGCATTGTATAAGAAAATGACTAGGCAATATATAAGAACATTCTAGTAAGAGCTTCTATTGCAGTTCGTTTAATAATTTCAAACAAGCCAATAGGCAGCTAATGAATAATTCATTGGACAATAAAAATGAGTTTAAAAATGAAAGGTAAAATCAGCATTATGATAAGATGTTGCATATTACCAAACAACTTAGGCAAAGTTAACAACAACTTACTTTCTTTTTCTTCAATGGATGGCTTCAGGGGGTTTTCTCTCTCAAATGATTTATCTAATAAGTATTTTAATAAAAATGAGCAAATTATTCAAAAGTTTTGTGTAAAAAATAACTTCAACTTCTGTTATAAAAAGAACTTTTTTCACAATGCTTATAAACTTCAGAAAATTTTCAGTTTTAGAAAAAAATGAATAAAAAAAAATTAAAAATTAAAAAAAGGATTTCTACAAATTATTTTACTTCAAATTAGAAAATTAAGCTTGTACTTGAGAACTTTTCCATCACTCTTATCAAATCTAATCTATTTATCTTGTACATCGCACTTGCTAAAGCCTCTAATGTAGGAAACTTTTGTTGGTTTTTCCATGCACGTAACATTATGTAAGCCTTTTCTTCCGAATCATCATTATTTTCAGCATCTATGACATCAAGCTCATTATCACTGACTGATAAAAAGCGCCCCAAGTTCATCCAGTCTTTCCCAATCTTCATTTTTAATTGTAATAGTAATTCTGAATTGTCAAGAATATTACCCATTTTTGCTTGATCTTTCAAGACGAAAACTTTTTCCTAAACAAGATACAACTTCAAAAATATTCTCTTCACTTTTCCAAAACAACTGTTTAAACCTTTTGCTTTGAAATAACTATAATTAAAATAGTATAAAAAGTATAATAAGAATTTCTCAAAGTGAATACATTCTTATTTTTCCACTATACCAAATACTAGAACATGAAGCAAAAATGTTTTTGAAAAAAAGAACTTTAAAATTTTTATTGTATATACTAATTTTAGTTATGTATAAAAAAGTTGGAGGTTGGGGGAGGAGGGTGTCATTGATGTAGACAGCCAATTTTTTACAAAATTATGTAATTAATGTAATCCATTCTACCACTATGGAAAATGGTCTAACTCCCCTTTATATGCCTTTAGTACTCCTCAGCTTAAAAATGTAATAGTATGTATAAAGCATAATATATATCTTAAAGTATGATATAATGTAATTATGAGTATACAAAAAATACCTCATTGTCATCAGCAGCTGAGTAATCATGAAAGACAGCAACTCTTGATGGTCCCTCATTAGAAGATGATACTGAAAAGCATATTCACAATAATATTTTACAATATTTTACAATATACTAGTTATACAATAATGGTATTTTACAATATTATAAAACTGGACCCAGTCAAATCTATCCATTCCGATTAAAACAGCCTCAAATAGTAATACTATCACTGCCACCAAGTTCAACAAAGCAACAACTATACTTTTCAAGTTTATATCTTTTACTTTTCAAATTCTTTGCTTTTCCTATTTATTACCTAAAAGTTACTTTCATCACTGACCTCTGGCCATTTTTCTTGATTTTCCAAAGATGATGGCTAATGACTGTTTAAACAAAAATGTTTTTTCTAAGTAAAATGATTTTAACTGTATTTCAAAAAACATAATTTTCAAGGTTTTAATTGAAGTTTTCAGTAACTTTTAGATCATGAAGTTTCAGAAACTTTTAGATCATCACAAAATCTTCCAAAAAATCTTAAATGTGTTATTGCTAGCTAGTAAAAATATAAGTTAAACAAAAAGAAGATATTCAGTTTAGTTAAGGAAGTAAGATATCATGAATGACTAGATTATGAAATGAAGGCAGATTATTTCTGGAATTCAAACTTAGATTATTTTGAATTCAAGAAATAACTTTCAGGCTGTGCTGTACATTTTGCACATTAATAAAAGAAAGCTTAACACTCATAGTCAAAGTAATATTATGAGAACTAAAAAATGGCTTTAACTCTTACTTTAAGCTATGTCTATGCTGTGTATGCAAAAATACTAAAACTGCCTACTTCACTATAATGATGTGAACACTTGTTTTGCCTGTTATGTTTCTCAACTTGATTTTTTTAAAAAACCAAAATAGGAAAAATTATAAAATTAAAGATGTAATAAATTTTGATTTTACAGAGTGCCAAGTGAACTAAGGAAAACTTGTTATTGTTAACCATGTGCATAAAATGCTCCCAGTTTTTTATGAGTTTAATCAAAATCTGAGACATTAAAAACAAAAACTAAAAAATAATAGAAAGTTGTAACAGTGATAATAATAATTATAATAATAACAATAGTATAAATAACAATCACAATAAAAATAATGTTAGTAATAATAACAAAAATAATGATAATAACAACAACAGAAAAACAACTTATATTAGCTTTTTATACAGCGGTTTTCATAAATTTAGACGCACTCATATTTGAGAATAGAAATTTTTAGTTTTTTAACGATAAAACAATAACGAAAAAAGGTTTCGGTTTAGTTTTTTTTCTATTTATTAGATAAATACATACAGAATAAAAATTTTAAAAAAAATTTACAAAAAAAAATTAAAATACTGAGTAATAATTAGGTACAACTGCATGGTATTAAAAAAATAGGACAAAAAAAATTATTCATAAATTTAGACGCACGATACATTAGGAGGCGTAGTTTATGAACCAATCAATATTTTGTGTATCCGCGTTTTGCTTTAATACAACTAAGAACTCTTCTAGGCATAGGCTCAACAAGATTTTTGCACATTGCTTCTGGGACCCTATACCAGGTCTCCTTAAGAACATCCTTCAGCTGGCCAAGTGTGGAAATTTGAACCTTTGCCAATTCACGGTCAATCCAAGCCCAAACGTTTTCAATCGGGTTCAAATCAAGTGAGTATGGAGGCCACGGTATTGTCTTGATATTATTATTGTTGAACCACTCCTTTGTATAGTAAGCAGTATGTGCAGTAGCTCCATCTTGTTGAAGTTTCCATGGTTTATCTTTGAGCATAAGCAGGTCAATTGATGGAATTAGTCTTGTTTTCCAGTACTTCTACGTATATTCTGGAGTTGATTCTTCCGGTGTATGTTTGACACATACTAACACCTTTGTAATTGAAGTATGACCAGATTCCTATCGAGTCTCCTCCACTTTGTACAGTCGGTCTTATGTACCTGGCATAATACTTTTCGTGAGCCATTCTTTTGAATGTTATGTTAGATTTGTGATTGATAAGCAAACAGTTACTCTCATCACTCCACATAATGTTTTTCCATTGTTCTATTGTCCATTACCTTCTTTCACGACAACATTTTAGTCTCCTTTGTTTATCATATGGACGCAGAAGCTGCTTCTTCAAAGCAGAGTAGACTCCAATCTTGTATTTGATAAGTATTCGGTGGACTGTGCTTTGAGAAATAGATGTATTTCGTGTTGTATTGAATTCTGTGATCAATTCTTTGTAACTAATTCTTGGATTAGCTCTGACAGCTCTAATGTGAGATAGATATCTTTGATGTGAGCAATACAGCTCTAATGTGAGATAGATATCTTTGATGTGAGCAATAATTTACCATCTTCCATCTTGAGTGATACATCTTTTGCCCCTTTTTCGCATATTTTTAGTGCAAAACTAACTTAACTTTTGTTTATTTATTAAATAATGAGTAACTAATTCCAGGTAATTCATATTTATATAAGGTTTTTTGACAAAATTATTTAATTTAGGCCTATTTTTGAGAAATATGGGAAAAAAGTACTATTTAACCTATCAATTAACAAGATATAAGACTTTTTTGATTGTGCGTCTAAATTTATGAATAAAATAAAATCAAGCTTATCAATTAACTTTTTTGTGTTAATTGGTATAGAATGAGTAATAAACATCCTATAAAAAAAATTTAGGCACTCTATAATAGAGTTTCACTTCCTCTATAAATTAATATATCAAAAATAGCGGTAGCACTTTTATTTTATTTTTATTTTAAGTATTTACTTACATATATGTAAAAAAAATGAGTGCGTCTAAATTTATGAAAACCACTGTATAATTTTTTTTAAAGATACAAAAAAAAAAAAAAAATTATAAATTAAATATAATATGAATATATAATAAAAATTGAAATAAATCTCTTTACTCCATATTATAATATTGGCCTCTTCCAGCTTAATCATGAGTAAGAGAAAAGGTAAAGAAGTTTTCATTAAAATATTGAGTACAACAATAATTTCATTAAAATACTGAGTACAACAATATCAGCATTGATCTTCCATCATAATTTCAATTGAATGAAATTATGATGGCAGATCATTGCTGATGCTAAATGAAAAACTTGCAAAAAAACAGCTTTTTAAAAACATGATTATCATTATCAGAGAAACAGCATAAAAAATAATTGAAAATATCCTAGAACTCAAATACAAATATCAAATACAATAATAATGGGTCGGTGAAATAACTTAAAACAGAAAAATGTCTTTAAAAAGTTTAGCATCAATTTCAGTGTTAAAACATAAATTAATATTAGATTTATAAACATTAGATATGATAATAATAGATAACAAATATGTGAAAATTTTCTCCAGTTATTAAAACAACCCATACTTATTTTCACCATAAATAACTTGTAAAGAATTAAATAACTAATAGCTTATATTTACATAAATGATAATGATAATAATAATAACATTAGAATTGTACTGAATTGTAGTACTGATGCATAACTTTGGATTTATAATATAATATTTTAAATTTTTATGCTTTAAGCATTTAGAGGTTTGTATGTATCATGAGACCCTTGCCAGATGGCCCCAGTATCCCGTCTCAGATATGGCCTGAATACAAATCAGCAATTATCACTTATCACAATTTCAATGGAATAAAATTATAATGGCAGATTATTGCTGATGGTAAAAGAGAAACTTGCAAATAAACAAATTTTTTCTCTGGTTTTGTCAACAGGTCTTAAAAGGTGGTGTTAAAATTTATGTCAAATTTTGTCAACTTCTTTTTAATTTTACATGTTTTATTAAAGCTGAAAAATATTTTATTCAAAATGTAATTTCACAATAATTTGCTTACCATGCTTATACTGTTCTGCATCTGGAAAAAAGAACAGAAAAACCACAATAGTTATTAATGATCATAAAAAATCCATAGTAAGTAAATAAAATTTCTGAGAGAATCAAATGAGAGGAGAACTAAATGACTGTTTGAGCATAAATAAAAACTGAATAAGTAAGAAACTGAATAAGTCTTTTACTCAAATGATTAGAAATTGTTATAAATTAATAAAATATTAAAGAAATGAAACCATTTTTTGATAAACTTTTATTAAATGCATTTCATCATTTAAAGTTAAGTAAAAACCTTAGGAAAACAACATTTCAGAAATCAATTACTGAAAATTATGATTAAAAATTATTGTAAATAATAATAATAATTTGTTTAGGAGGAGTAAGTTTCAATGAAAGGTTTTCTTGTCCTTAACACTTTTCTTTCTTTTTAAAAGCTTAACAAATTATAACTGAATCATTATAATGTTTAATCATAAAAATTGTAAAAATCAGAAAGTTTATTGAATATTCTGTAATTTAATACAACCTCTCTACTATTTACATTAAATGAAACTATACTACATTTATGAATATGCAATGTCCAACTTTCACATAAATGCAGATACATGCATAAAATAAACAAGTATATATACATACATATACATGTGTATACATATATAAAAATACATGTATATATATACATATATATATATATATACATATAAATATATAAATATATAATATATATATATATATATATATATATATATATATATATATATATATATATATATATATATATATATATATATATATATATATATATATATATATATATATATATATATATATATATATATATATATATATATATGGAGAGAGAGAGAGACAAACACACTCATAAAAACAAACAAAATGTTTAGTGTAAAAACATTTAATAAAATTAGACATCTCATGTTGCTTGTATTTTCAACAATGTGACTTGGTCTATCATTTATAGATGGTTCTGAATATTGACTGTGCTCTCTTATTAAAATACATCTGTTCATTTTATACATAAGTATCATAAGAAAAGTAAATGGTAATGTAAGAAAAATTATTAATATTTGTTAAAAATAAAAGATGGTTAAAACTGAAAACCTAAACAAAGTGTTAGAATTATTTTGTCATAAAAACTAAAACTTTTTTTAACAATAAAAAAAATTCTTAAGAATTTCTTTTACCTTCATGATTCAAACAATATGCTGGTGACATGTAGCATATTGTTGTTTTCTTGGATGTCAACAATGCTTTCTTCTCATCATCTGCTTTGTTCTCGCCATTTGCTTTAGGACAACATGTGTTACCCATGGAATCTAGTGTGCCAAAATCAAAAATGTTTTACAAAATATTATACTTCAGTATATATTTTTTTAAACAGCTATAATAGGTATCACTTTAGTAAACAAAATTAATTATTTTATAATTATTTGAGGCACTCAAATTTTTTAAAATTCCTGTTTGGAAAAACAAATTGTACAGGCTATAAAAAAGAGGTTTGACTGAAAAGAGATATTACTAAGTCACAAGTCTTCAAAGCAGAAGCTCCTTAACAATTACATAAATAGTGTTCAACTTAAGTTGTTTAAATTATATTTATATGAAAGATTGACTAACAAAACAAAATCTACAATAAACTTGTAATGAAAAGATGGCAAGTAGAAGGGGGAATGAAGTTAAATGTAACAGATAATGTTATAATTTTCTGTAAATGAATGTTATGTAAACAAGTATTCGTATTAGATAGCTACTATACTATACTGAAATTTGAATGAAGTTAAATGTAACAGAAATTGTTATAATTTTCTGTAAATGAATGTTATGTAAACAAGTATTCGAATTAGATAGCTACTATACTATACTGACTGTTATTTGCTACTTAATGTAATAAAACAAGCAGAGAGCATATCTTTGAGGAAATTTCAATGAATAAAAAACAAATTTTCTTTTTAACATCATTAAAAATCATCAATCATGTAACTTAGAAATGTTCACAAAAAATGCTTTTCATGAAAAACTCTCTCAAATCAAATGCTGTTTCTACTCAAATATTTTTATTGTTAAAAAACCTGCATTCATTTATGATCTATGATTTGAAAAATTTGAATATACAATAGTTTTGTTTCTTGTAATTTGTCATGTGGAATAGACAAATCAAGACTTTCCTCTAAATTAAAGAGAAGAAATTCAGAAGCAAATCAAAATACCTAAGGAGACTAACACTTTAATGATTTTTAGCAAATAATTTATTATATTCAGGTAAGTGAATCACTTGTGAAAGTGATTGCTTCTAAATGTGCTATTACAATTACATTAAAATCCCTAACAAACTCTATCTTTATTACATAAATCCCTTTTCAATTCCTAAAAACAACTCATCTTTAAAAAAAAAAACTGCTAAGCATTTGCTTTTGATTTTTCCATTAACAATAAGACACAAGTTTCTTTAAGTTTTTTAATATAAATTGAAATTTTTCAAGTTTGTTAAAGCAGAACTGATTAATAGTTTAAAACAGTAATATAATGTGGTGTGGCAAGTTTACATTCATAAACCTTTTTTTTTTCAAAAAAATATTTTTAATGGATTTTATCAAATAGCACTTGTGTGTTGAAACAAAATAATATAAAGTATGTGAAGAATCACAAATTTATTTCAGGAATCTTGCAATTCTTTGTCTAAACACGTAAAATAATTTCAATTTTTTTAAATCAAAATAATATTTTGATTGAACAAATTTTGAAATCAATATTTATTCAATCAAAAAAAAAAAAAAAAAAGATACAGAAGTTTACACTTTATTCATTACTATTCAGCTAGCCATTATCCAGCAATGACAGAGTGAAAAAGGATGACAGTGAAGAAGGTTTGAATTTGAAAACTTTGTTGATCTTAAAACTGAAAAAAATTTCTAACAGGAAATATTACAAATTTTTTTTTAAAAAAGCATCATTTTAATTGCATTTTTAGATTTCTCTACTAATTTGTTCTGAAGAATTAATTAGTATGCTTATTTCTATCCTTAACATAACAAAGTTTTTATTTCATTTGAAAAAGCTTTTTAAGCGTGAACTTAGTTTTTGTTTTAAAAGCATAAAGCAACTTTATGAAATTTTCTGTAAATATTCTATATAGACTTATATAAATATTTAATGTTGAGTTTTATAAATATTTTATGAGCCTTTATTATTTTATAAATTTTATGAATATTTTATGAGTTTTTTAAAATTTTATGACTTTCATAAGTACTTTATGATGACTTTTATAAATACTTTTTTAGATTGTTGTCAGGAACTGTCTTCTGAATGAACTTAAAGTTGTGATGTTTTCTGGTTTGTAAATCAGTTTTAAGTTATTCAAGTTTAAATGACAAATTGGTTTGGTGAATCTTTTTCCTTCTAAATGTTCAAATTTTTAAAAAGGTTAAATGTGCAACGAGTAATAATATTCGTTAGATAATCAGAAAAAAAATTAAATAAAAAAAAACAAGTTTAATAAAGTGAAGCCGATTTGGGAAAACCTTTTTCAATTCAGTCAACTTCTAGTCAGCAAAAAACGAAATTTGTTAAAACTAGATCCCTACCTAATCGACAATTTATCTTTCTCAAGTTAATTTATCTTACAACTTCTACAATGTAAACTCACCTAAAAAAATTTCTGACATTTTAACTGATTAAAATCAAACTGAACTGGAATTCAAAAGGATTGTTCAGTTTAATTTTATGCTTAAAAAAAAAATACATCATTTAGGAATTGCCAATAGACAAGATTTAATTTAAACAACTATAGTCATACTTTTTCTCGCTTCTATCTTTTCATTCAAGCTCTGTGTAATAATGCACTTGCTTAAACATCAAGTTACGGAAACTCTTACTGAATTCAAATTAAAGTTTATTCTCAATCGAAACTGAAAATTTCTTTTAAAAGCATAATTACGATGTTTCTTAAAGATTTTATCATAAGTTGTAAACCTCTTCTTGATTAAATGGAATCACGCTTCTTGTGCGAGTATCCGGTCTGTCAACGTGTTTGTATTCTTGCTAAAAAGATAATGACCACTCTCCTAGTTTTTTCGGTTATTATTTTGACCTGCACAAGTATAAATAATTTTGCAAACGACATGAATTACTAGCAGAGATTTTCGAAGCTGTTGGAGCTTGCATTAAATCCATTGTAAGGACATTCTGAACAGTGCAGTTATGTGATGCACATCAAAGATACTAGCTCATTATTATTTGTTAAGAGTCTTCAAATACTGTTGCATTCAGCGGTATTTGATTTTTTTGGAAATTGATTTAGAATCACTAAAATTTTTACCCAAAACCTCAGACTTTGACCTGTTTACGTTTTAGCATTATATTTGAACTTCTTGGCCTCTTGTTTTAACAAAAATTTTTATACATGAATAAAGAATTGTTTCTCGCCATATTTAAACAGAAAAATACAACTGTTAAATGAAAGAAAGAGAAAGGAGGATAAAGTCATTTAACTCGTTTATCGTATAATAAAGTCATCTTATGCAGATGCATCTGACTATCTATGCTGTAGTTCGAATATTGGAAAAAACTCCTAATCTGCGTAAGACCTTCTCATAATGCGTATTAATATAAAAACAAAAGAACGTTATCCTCCTCTTACTACCACTCAAAATTCTTTAGTTTCACAACTAAACTGTTCGAGATGGCGAGAGGTGAAAGAGAAAACGAAAAACAAAACATTCACCAAGGAGAGCATACTCGTTTACACAACTCGTCTACTAACGACTACTTATTGAAAGATGTGTTTTATATAAAACCTAGAAATTGACTAAGTGTCCTTCAAACTATGAGAAAAAAATTGGAATGAGCTTAAAATAATGAAACAAATTCAACTATAAATTAAACTCACAAAAAAATTTAAACAACTTCTTAAAATATTTTTATGTACCTTTAATCAAGTATCTTTTTCCGACATGATTCACTTTTCCTTTTAATACTCTCATCATATTTTCTTCCTTATTTTCATACAGTTGATTTCTCCTTCTTCTTCCTTAAAATGATTGTAGTTTATTTGGGAGAAGAGAGAGGCAGGTAACTTTTAACTTGTATAAGTATGATTAATTTCCGGCACGAGTAAGCATTATATATTCTCTGATACAGTCAAATGGTTTTTCATATTCTTCTGAATTTAGTAATAAAAATAATTTCAGAGTTTGCAACATCTTTTACCATTTCATTCTCTAAATCATCAGCGATGTTTTTTTCATTAAACAAAACTTAATACTCGCATTTAGCCAATACTTTATATAAATCATCATTTTTTACTTATTTACCAATTATATGACACTATTACATCCCATTTTTCATTTTCTGAAGTTTTTGCGGTCAGTTTGAATATGCTATCAAACGAATTTGTCATCTTTAGTCTTCTACAATCATTTTAAGAACAGTTACATTTCAGTTAAAACTCTCAGCGTAAAAGTTTAAACCTAATAAAACATACGTTGTTGACAAAGTTTTGTTGACAAACGACTTAAATCAGCACGATAAGCAACTTAACAAATATATTAATCATAAATCTAAAAACACAAATTAAATGAAACAAAATGATATTTTTAACTCATAAAAAAAACAATTTTTTATTGAAAATAAATAAAAGTTAAACAGATTTTGCTTCATAAAATCAAAAATTCAAAGCAACAATTTTTATCAAATATATTCAACTTTTAATCATATTAATTGAACTCCAAAAGAAATAAAAAAAATTGTATATTGACATCAAAAATGATACCCTAAACATAAGTGATTACTTTTTCAAATTTCTTTAAAATGTATGGTTGATGATAAATAAATTAACAAGGTGTTTAAAAGTCCCTAAAAACAAACATCATAAAAGGGTCCACACAATGTTTCTCTCACTTTTTCGATAAGAAGATTCTTAAGTTTTCGTGAGAGATCTTAAATCCCTTTTCTTGATTTCGTTAAAATTTTTTTGTAAGGCTAATTACGACAAACGAAATAAGGAGTTTGATCTGCGTTCAATTCATTGTTCATGTGCTTCAGAGAAAAAAGAACAGTCTCTCTCGGTCGTCTGTTGTAAAAGTTCTCTTTATTTGAGTATTCCCTTCTAAATGTTCTTAGTTCCTGATTTAAACAAACCCTGAAACTTTTATTCATTATGATAAGTGCAACCAAGGAAAAGTTGCATGACTGACTTGAAATTTTATAATAATGCCATCAAAATTTATTTTTTCCGCTCGTAAATGAAGAAAAAATGTGTTAGAGAAATAGAATGTTAGAGGGAATTTATCTTATGTAAGAATTTATCATTATGAATTATTATGACATTATGTAAGAATAAAGAAATATTTTCAAAAGAAACATGTCATGTTTCATTTTATTTACATTCATTGATAATTATGTTTCTTATAAATTAACATTAATAAAACTGACGGTGAAAACAAAAACTCACAAAATAACATGACCAAAAAGACGGACCTAAACAACTCATCTTCCTAATACACTAATTTGGACTTTTGTTTATTGAATTACGGAAAACTTAATTTTGTCTTAAGTTGAAATTTTGTACCTCTCTTTTGTAAAGCTTTTTTCGTGAAACCAGCAAAAAATTATGCAGCATAATTTTTCTAAAAGTTTTGTAAAGTTTTAAATTTGAAGTTTATTCAAACATTTACAGTAAACTCTTATAATTTTTTTGAAAACATTTCAAAAAAGATCATCTCATATCACCGAAACGGAATAAGTAACTGACTTAATAAGATTTTTAATTTGAATCTTTATTTATATATATAGCAAATAATTTTTCATTTTTTTGTGTTTTCTTCAAAACTCAGATTATAATTTTTTTTCTTAACACGAGATTTCTTAACACGAGGTGTAAAGAAAAGATTTTATTAGAAAAAATGACCTTAGAATGTTTCATCATCTTATTTTGGGAGGCATTTACTATTTTCATTTGTAGTTGTTTGTCTTGTTTTTGCATTCCAGCCGTTCTCCTGCACTTTTAAATAAACAGGACCGATGGCCTTCAAAGGCTTTTATTTTTTAGAAATACTCCTTGTTACAGGTTTATATTTTAGTTAAGAATATACGTCATATTTCAGTTAAGAACATACGTCATATTTGCTTTTAAAGAAAAAAAAATTCAGGAGAAGTTTGAGTTTTATTACGTTTTTTTAGATTTTTGAAATAAAAAGAAAACATCGAAACTTATTTTTAAAAAATTTAACAAAATTTTGATAAAAGTTTATTCAAAGCAAAGCCTGTCACACTGAGTTCTTTCGGTTCATTTGCAAACTCAGTTCTCGATATTTTAAATGGTAATAAAAATACAACTTGTTACTCAAACAAGTTTTATGTATGACTTGCTTTAATTGAACGGCTGGGTTTGTTGGTGCTTACAGGGATAAATAAGAGGCCTGTTTTTCTATATTATAAAATAAGCTATGAATATTGTCGTAGCAATAGATTAAGAAATCGAGAACTCTAATATAACTATAATGCATTTGAACAGCATCTTTAAACGCCAGTTAATGATTTTCTCGTTATTTGTGATGTTATTTGCTTTTTTATGATTTAATATTTCAAGAAAAGTATGAGTTTATTTATGATTAACAAATTAATAAACTTTCTAAAGAAGTTTTATTAAAAATTTTAATAGTTTATTTGTTTCGCCTTTAAAAAAAGCAAGAAATAAACTTTTTTGCTCGTTTATGATTGAATATTTCAAGAAAAGTATGAGATTATTTATAAAGAGCAAATTAATAAACTTATTTCAGATGTTGTATTTAAAATCTTAATAGTTGACTTGTTGTGCCTTTAAAAAGCAAGAAATTAATTTTTCAAACCGAGATTTCGAATTACTAAAATTCTAATTATAACGTGTGGACTGTCAACGATTGCGCAGCGACCATTTTCAATTTTGACCTATAAAAAAATTTCATTTTTACTTGTTTGATAAAATAAAATCTTTACTTTCATTTATAACTTCATGTATATTTTTTTATCCTTGTTAAGGTGAAAGCAAATTTGAACTTATTTATAGACTTAAAAAATGTAAAAGAAAGAAAATAACAATATACCATTATTTACTATTTATCATTCTTAAAAGGATGATTTACTACTCGTATCAGAAAAAGGATTTTTCATGAAAACAGCACTATTGAAGTTGTATAAAATCACTTACATTTTTGGATTTTGCATTTTGATTTAACCATAACTCACAATACAGTTTCCGCAAAGTGTTTACGTTAAAGACGGAAAAATCAAAACTTAGAAGTTGTTTTAAAATTAAGTTTAATGGAATTGCAACTCAAAGAATTAATCATTAGGGAAATTACAAAAAGGGAGATGACGGCGGTGAATATAATGAAACATCACCTTCTTCCCATGCCGTAAGTATGCTGACCTGATTCAGCGAACTCATGTGGAAACTGACTTGAGTATTTTAACTCCTTTGTTTTAACTGTATTATTTATGAAGTTTTTTTCTCCAACTTTTTTGAAAAAAATATTTTTTTTTTTACTTCATTTCCATCATTTTCAAGCAGAAAACTGACGTCATCGAGTCGTTTTCAACAAATCAGTATGAAGATTTTTGTTAAGTTTTCATTCTTTTCTTGGTAATTTTGTATATGGATTTTTCTGTTCTAAATTTTTCTGTTCTTGCAAGTTTTTCTAATTTAAATTGTTGTATTAAAGTTTTAACGCAAGAAATTATGAATCTAATACCTAAAATTTTCGCTTAAATCAATAAATTTTTATTTTTAAGTTTGTCTTTAAATTTTGTCTTTGATTTTATTTCGAGCTTAGAATGATGCGCAGTGCATTGGCTCTGCACGGTTCGTTCTTAGCAAACATTAAATAAAAGAGTTTCTTCTGATTTAGCATTCAAGTAAACTTTGATGCTCATACAGAGTTTTATCACGAGTAATTCCGACCTTCATTCAGTTGTCTTACGTATACGTTTGACTTTTGGTGACAGCGTCGCTGATGGTAAAATTTTTTCTGCACTCTAAAAAATGTGTTTGTTCCGAAACATTCATCATCACGATGAATTATTTCGGAAGAGCAACAAGTGAAGAATTCTAAAGCTTTTTCAGTGGTTTTAAGAACTTTTTCGAAAATATTCCTCCTCAATGATTTTACCTTAACATTTTAGGCTTTTTGCGTTTTGGGTGCGTGTCACTTCTTTATATTTTGTTTTTTAATCTTTTGCTTTTTGATACTTTTCTTTCGCAAGCATTGTTTACATCAGGTCGTTGATGAAAAACATATTCTTGCTGTTCGAACAAAACACATGGTGAGCCAGAACATGGCATTGGCAATAAATTATACTTTTTACTGAGTACACTTAGCACAGTGTAGAATTAGGTGTAAAAAATAATTTAGTCTCAGAGTTCAAATCCTTTTTTTTCTTTTTTTGGTTTTTCTTTTCGCCCAGGAAAAAAATCCTAATGAGGATGAAAAACAGCGTCTCACAGGGTTTTATTCATCCTGGTTTTAGATTTGGTTCGGATTGATGAAGGGATTTAATAGATGATAGAACTTCATAAACTATAAGAAAATTAAAAGTTTGTAAAAAAAAAAAACAACCGGGAATTATTTTTTTTCTCTGACAATTTTTCCCATCGACTTCATGGTGCTGTTGTAAAAACGTCATTTAAGTTTGTATTGTTATGTTACTAAAGACCACAAACTTCTTGTTACATTTTCATCTTCTAGTGAAGGTAGCTAAACCACTGATCTCAAAATAAAACTGGATAGCGTATACGGAAAATTTTTTGAAGCCAGTTTTGGCCTCCCAAGATGGAATTATCGAATGGTGATACGAAAATTAAGAAATTGATGATAATCAAGTTTTGTTTCTTAATCTCAAATATTGATAAATAAATAAGTTTCTTATAAAAATCTTGTTTTTTTATTTAACATAAGATTTTTTTCATAAAAATAACGGAATATTACAATTTACATAAATTTCAAATATAAATATTTTTTTATTTAACAAAATATACTCTTACAATAAGTTGTTCTATATTAACTTTCTGTTTTTCGTTTTTTAGAATAAAAATAATAAAATAAAAAAGTTTTCAGTAAAACTAAATACAAGTTTTAATTTTAATTTGCTAAAATTTAGTTTGTTTAATGATAGTGAAGAAAAAGTATGTTTGGTTGTGCAGAAATCTCAAATCTAACAAAGTCCTATGCTTTAAGAAAGTTCTAATTTATGAAATGACAAATTTCGTATATATAAAATAAATTTGGGGAAAATAGCTTAGCTATTTTAACTAGATATCTAGTTAGTTAAAACAACTTAACTTTTTTTTCTAAATGTTTATTTTATATATACGAAATTTGTCATTTCTTAAATTAGGACTTTCTTAAAGCATAGGTCTTTGTTAAGTCACACCATGGTAGTTAGCATTTGTTATATAATTTATGTACCTTTTAGTTCTTAACTACCCAATGCTGTTTGCTAGAATGTTAATAACGCAACAGCATGGTAGGCAGCTGATTTTTTTTTTCAAATAAAATATTTTTTAGGCATTAGTTTATCAGATAGGCACCACAAAATTATAAATGCTGCATGAATATAATAAGTTTTGTTAAATGCTTCGTAAGCTTTTTTCCAGTTATTTTGGCAGTTTGTTCTTTACCCAGGTGATAAAAACGTATTTTTGCATAGTTTTCTGAAATAAGTTTAATCAGTGCAAATAAATGGTTATCAGTTATAGCTGAGTCAAACATATGAGAAGTTTGTTCAATAAATATTTTTGAGCAATCAACTGATCTCAAAATAGCACTAGAAGTGGCATTTTGAATTCCTATTTTATTTGGAAGGTGGCCATTTATTAAGGCAAGCAACCTTTGGAAACATCTTTCAGTTTCTTCGCATATGATAACAACACTTTTGGTTGGTTTAATTAAACCTCCTCTGTCTTTGAATTTTAAAAAACTATTTTTTTTAAATTAAAGGAAAGTACTAATGTATTCCAACATTTAATGCAGATAATTTATTGTAAATTTATGTATCATACATTATTTGATAAGATACATAATGTTGATAATGTTTGATATCATACAAAATATATGTTATCAAAAAATTTCCTTCACAAGTCGTTTTGAATAAAAAGTCAAAAACAATCGACTCAATCGTTTAGAGCTGGAACATTACAAAGAATAATATATAAGTAAATAATATATATTAAAAAATAATATTTTGTATTTAATATTTTTATTAAATACTATATCCATTAATTACATTTATGTATTAAATAATCCTAGAAGAAACCCCTGAGTTGTGTGTACTCACAGCACTCAGTTAATAGTTCATGCAGCATGTACATATCTTGCTACAAAAAAAGTAAATATAAAATTTGTCAAAATTGTGAGTAGACACCACTGCCGCTTACCATACAGTTACGTTTCATTTACAGTTAGTTTTCTCAGAACGTCTTCACTTCACTTCGTCTTCAGCGTTTTTCAAAACTTAAAAACTTTGATCACCTCATGAAGTTGAATTTTAAGCAGGGTGTGGTTAGCCCCGATAACCCGTTCGTCAGACATATACGTCAATAATTTGTAACCTTCAGTTATTGGCAAACTTATTTGATACGTGTACCTAAAGGTAAAATCTTCTAATGCTAAGAATAAAAGAAAATGCACAACTTTACGTGAAAAAGTGAATCAAAATCTAGCCTGGTAAGTAAAATATTATTTAATGTATGCATTAAATAATAAGTTTCATAGGAAGAAAAATTGAAGAACCCTTAGTTTTATAAAAAAAAAGGATATTTTTTACTCGTCCCTCCCACAAACTTTAACATTTCTGCTTCACTTGATGGCAGTAAAATAATAACGAGCGCATAACGAGGGAAAAATGAAGTCGGTTTTTTAAATTATGAAATAAGCAATTAATATTATCGAAGCAATAAAATAAGAAATCGAGAAATAAAAAAAAACCCATAATGCATTTGACCAGCATCTTTAAACATGAAGCTATAATTTTCTTGTTATTTATAATATTTTTTGCTCTTTTATGGATTAACATTTTAAGAAAAGTATGTGTTTATTTGTAAGGAGCAAATTAATAAATTTTTTAATGAAGTTTTAATATGATTTTAAGCTTATGCGTATTGCACTTTCAAAAAACAAGAAATAAATTTTATTTTTTATATCGAAATTACTAATTACTTACAATGCTAAATAAAAGTACAGTGAGGAACTGTACCGCGATCTGAAGTAAGTGTGCAATGATATACCATTGTCGACCGTAAAGTTCGTAACTTGAGTGATCCGAACAGATCAAGAACAAATAACTCGGGCAACAAACTTATTTTATATAAAAGAGTCAAAATAAATATGACAAAGACTTATTTAAAGTGCGAGTAATTGTTAGCAATGGCTTCCTCAACTTTAGGTATGAACCTGACTCACGTCTTCTTAATATACTCTGGCAACATATTGTTCAACTATCTATTGATGGAAAGCTTCAGAGCCTCAATGCCATTGTGATGTTTGCTGTAGACCTTACTCTTAACATACACTAAAATGAAGAGAATTAAGATCTGGGGATGAAGGTATGGCATGACTAAGATCACATATCCATGGTCCAGAAATCTGGCATCTTGCCTTCCACCGGAAGTATGACTATGTCATTAGAGGCAATAAAGCCAAATACCATCACAAACGCAGGATATTTGGTCTGAAACTTGTACCTAACATTCTCTGGTAGCTCATTGACATTCAGGAGGATTATGTAGAGTTTAACTCAATGTGAGTTTCAGTAAGGTAACAAATGTTTTCAAGAACTTAAATGATGAATTTAAATGATCCAAGAACATGCTTAGTAAAATGTTTAAATTTGGAAAAATATTTTTTAAGCAAAACTCTGCTAAAATAGAATTTCTATTTTGATGCGAACACTCAATTGAATACTAAACCTCGTGAGGTTTACCATTCAACTTGTGTGCAGTAACAACGCCTTAAAAACGCGTCGTGAATGATTGCAATTTTTTTCAAGTATTCCTGTTTCTCATGAATAAGTTGATCAGTTCTAAAACTATATAACGATCTCCGTTATTTATCTTGGACACCAAATGGACAGTAAAGAGTTTTTGATTGGATATTAGCACCGTGTGAGGTTCTTTCTTGAGGTAGCAGAAGATTTTCTTACGCCTTCTCAGTCTCTTTTCTTTAGCAGCTTTTTAATTTAAAATTTAAATTAAAAGTAAGCTTTTAATAATAAATGATTTTCTTTAAATTCATTTTCATTTTAAAGAAGAAAATGTTCCTCATTGTGACTGGAGCTCCAAAAATTGTTGTATACAAAAAGAAGACTCATTCTGCTAAGTTTGAGGTGATTTTAACAGAACAAAAAGTAAATATTTTACTTTGGTTACAATTTTCAAGCTTCAGTAAGCCTATGTCACCTATTTTAAACTGCCCTTTGAAGACAAACTAAAAACAGGGAGGGAGGGGGCGCCTTGTTTCTCATAAAACAACTGCAAAAAAAATGTAAAAGGTAAGAAGATACAATTTATCTTTTAAGTTTAAACCAAATTTTTAATGTAAATATGAAAATCTCGGGATGTCGTATATTCTTTTTGACAAGCATGATAAGCATGTTGTTCTACAAAATGCTTTAAAGTAGTGATCGACCGAAACCGAAATTTGAGCCGAAACCGAAAGTACCGAAATTTTGGTTTAGTAAAGCCAAAGCCGAAGCCGAAACTGAAATTTCGGCCGAAGCCGAAACCGAAACAGCCGAAGTTTGAAAAAAAAAATTTTAAAATCCCTGAACCTTTTATGATCACCAAGTTAAAGCAAAAAAAACTATTTTACATATATCAAAGCAATCACTATGTAACACAGTTTGATAAAAACTATAATATAATAAAAAATAAAAAAAGTAGACTTTGTCTAGACATTTTAATAATTAAAGTTAAGAATTGAAATATTTTCTCTACAGAATAAAATTTTTTCCATGTTTTCTGGCAAAAGTCTGTTTCTTTCATTTGAAAGAATGTTTCCAGCAGTTGAAAATAACCTTTCAACTTTGGTAGATGTTGGTGGAGGTGTAAGGAATCTCTTTGCTACTTTAGCCAAACCAAACTTTGCTTTTAATGTTGTTTTCTCTTCATACTCTTTCCAAAACTCTAAACAGCATGAAGATGTTGGGCTTTCTAAGTACTCGTTTAAAACTTCCTTTGCCAATTTGGAAGTTTGATTTTTGGACCTTGTATTTTGTGAGTGTTCAATGATATTTTGCATCATTGAAGAAAACCCAGTGTTCTCAATAGACGTAGTTTTCATCACAGGAGTAGTTTCATTTTGGTTCAAAATGGAACTAATTCCTAAAAAAAATTTTCTTTTAGCAGCTTGAAAGGCTTCTTGGGATGTAAAGAAGTGGTGCTTGAATCTGGGATCAAGAAGTGTTGCTATTGCAAAATCATCAATGGTTTCTAAGTCAAAAAAAACGTGTTTCCATTGCTTTCTTTAAAGCATTTTTCATGCCCATCACTTCTTCGTCAATGAGGGAACTTCAAATGACTTCATAATAGTTGTCACAATTGGAATACATGCACTGATGCAAGCATCTTTTCCAGAGAGCAATTTGGTGGCTTCTTCGAAAATCGCTAAGATGTTTACAAGCTTTTCACACTAATTCCAATCCTGTACAGTAAACTCAATGCCGCTGGAAAGACAGATTACCAGTGTGGTAGCAATTGGTGATTTCAAGTACAGAATTCTTTCAAGCATGTAATAAGTTGAAATCCAGCGTGTTGGGACATCATTTTTGAGCCCGAGCCTGTCGAAATTTTTCATTTGAATCTCTTGTTGTTCGTAAAGCTCAGCAAAAAAGGAGTTTGAAAAAGAAGCATGAGTCCAAAGCTTTCGACATTTTTCTATCAAGTTTACAGCACTCTGGAGTGAAAAAAGTTCTTTTTTAATGACTAGTTGAAGTGAATGATTTAGACACCCAGCAGACTTGTAAACACACTGTGGTTCTATTTGCTGCATTGTCTCTTAAGCAGACTGTGATTTTGTCCTTTAGCTCCCACTCTTTCACAACATTCTCAAATCTTTGAAAAATGTTTGAAGCAGTATGTTTTTCATCAAACTTGGAAGATGACAGACAGAATTTAATCCGCTCCCATTTGTCTGAAATGAAGTGTGCCATCATGCCCAAGTACCCATGATGAAAAGATGACCAAGCGTCCAGAGAGAGATGGAAACAGTTTCAGCATTTTTTTCGTTAAGCACAATCTTTTCATTTCGTTAAGCTTAATCTTTTCATTTCATTAAGCTTAATCTTTTCATAGGCTGGGTTGAGCATGCTTCGGTAGTATTTCTCACTTCCAATATAAAAAGTGTGGTGTAAAAACTGCATGATGGCGTAAAAATCCCGGATTATTCACTATTGACCAAGATTATCCAAGTCGAGGATAATCATTTCAAATAGAGATTTATGAAACTTCAGGCCTTCTTCGGAGTTTGAATCAATTTTTGAGATATTGTCAACCCAGCAAGGAATTGTAAATTGCAACATTTCAGTCCTCTGCCGTTTTGATCTGATGTCAAATAAGGGTATTGTTCTTTTTTTGATTGTAAGAGGCTCAAGTTGATCTGAAGTTGGTACATTTTTCAGGATTGTCGGTAGTTGTGAGTATTGCTTTTTCAGTTAGGAGATTTTTTAGAGTAAGCTGTGAGTGCCGACTTCTTAAATGTGATGAAAGTCCGCTAAGTGATTGAAGTTTTGGATTTTGGGATCCACGAGATATTTTCAAATTGCAATTGTATTTGGAATCGCTGGCTGTTACGGTAAAGTGATTCCACAAATAGCTTTTCTTTCGATTATTAAACTTTTGATGAAACTATTGATTTTGGTTACTTAACTTAAATGTTAACTTATTTAAAGAATGATTTCAGAATAGTAACTTGAATCAATTATGTAACGTGATTTCAATTAAAATTTCTACAATTGTTATATTTAAAAATTAATTTACTAACAAACGATTAAAATTAGGAAATCGTCATGATCCGACTCGAAATTTAAAAAAAGTTGCTTGGACTTTTTTAAAAAAACTTATAAATGTTTCGGTTCTTTTCGGTTGTGGTTTGAACAGAAATTTCGGCCGAAACAGGAAAAGTAAAAAACTGTTAAAGCAGAAATTTCGGCTTCGGCCGAAGCCGAAAGTTTCCGTTCACTACTTTAAAGCCATCCATTTTAGATATGAAAACAATTATAATTGTAGTTTATGTTAAAATTTAATGAATCGAATCTTCCTCTAACTTGCCCTTCACTCAACTTATAGCTGCAAACAAATCTGTTTCAGCTCGATGATCCATACTATTTAAGTGATTTTACTGTAACAAGAATGAGATAAACAGAGCTGACTTTATACAATTGCGCTGAGAGAATGCTCAAATGAAAACTTTTTTATACTTTAATGAAACATTTATAACAAGTAATTAACTTAATATAAAAATTTGATCCTTGGATCGCTGCTTTACTGGAATTTACTATGATTCACTTAAAGTAAAACAAAAATACCTGGTTTTAATTTTATTACACATACTCATTTTTTTTACAAATTTTTAAAAAAAGAGCACAACTAAGTGATTCCCATATTAAGCTGCTCTTGATGCTAAAAAAGTTAAAAAAAAAAAAAAGCTTCTCAAGAGTCTCTTTTCAAAAGGCTGGAATTAACATTTTTAATTACAATAAGTAAAAAATATTAGAAAAATAACTTTTTTTCAACAGAAAAAATATTTCTCTTCAATTGCCATTGGTTACTTTTTTATTCAGTTTTATCAAATGAACATAAAAAACATAAAAAAACGTAAAAAACTTTCAGAAATGAAACAACGTAAAAGATTTTTTTCAACAACTGCTAGAAAAATGGATCAACTTGAACTTAAAGTAACAATTTCTACTTAAAGTTGAGCTTTTAAAAAAGTTCGTAGAATTTGAGTGCAGCGGATTCATATAAAGTTGTAAAGAGTTTCATAAATATTGCTGAGCGTAAACTCTATCAAACTTTTTAGTTCTGATGCATGAAAAACTGAAACTTTTGAAAATTAATTATACAACCGTTTTCAGCAGTTGCCGAAAATGGCCGAAAAAATTTAAAAATTTTACATAATTTAATGGTGTCTTATATGTTTTCAACTTAGAATAAAAAGGTAATTTTAAGGAAATCTCTTGAGACATTAAATTGCTAACCACGAGTTAAAAAGTGAAAATTCAATTCCGTTTAATAGGTAAATAAGAGTTAAAAAGCAAATTTCAATTTTTTTAAACCAAGGTTACTAAGTGAAGAAAGAAAGTAAAAAAATGCAACAAATTAAAACCAAAGCTCAAGATGTTTTCGCCGACCCAACTTACGATTTCACATTTAAATTGCTGTTCGGTAACGATCAAAATAAAGTTGTTGATAAGTTTTGCAAATAGTATTCTCGGTTTCCAAGGTGATCAAGAAGTAACAGATGTCGAAATAAACTCTAATGAACTTTTAGGAGATGGCAAGTATAGCGTCCAAAGTAAAGTTGACATTTTATGCACTGTTTAAAGAAAACAAAAAATCGCGATCGAAATGCAGCGAAATTATAAGGACTTTTTTTTGGTACGTGAACAGGAATACATGTCCAAAATAATTAGCCAACAAGTCAGTAGCGGGCAATCTAGCAAGTACCACGAAGTTATGCTCGATACGTACATTATTATTGTAACAAAAAACAATCTCTTTCCAGAGAGAGTAGTAAAAGATGCCTTAAAAAATGGAAAAATTTCAGAAGATTTACGATTTAGACAAAAAACATAAAAAAGATGAATTTTATTACTTAAAAGAGATGGTCCCAATGATTAAGAAATATAATATAGAAATACCAGATAACAAAATGCACTGGATGTTCTGCGAACTATCGAAATTCTAAAAACAACAAAACCTAGTAATAACAGGAGAGAACTCTTTGAAAGAGCAATGGTTGGATTTTTTAATTAATGGTTGTAAAAAGCGAGATATACCGAGGAACTTAAATGAAACAATAAAACTTATGAAATTATGAAATCAGTCCTAAATAACGAAGACACAAGAATACTTTGTTGGAAAGAAAAAAGAGAATGAGAATTAATCGCAACCCAGATAACACATCGACGTCCTGCCGACGTCTTTCAGACGGCTTTGTTATGATCGGCCCTACGTCGGCTAAAGATATCGGCTTGTCTGCGATCTGATCACCGGTTCTACGTCGGCCCAATCTAAATGGCCCGACGTCCAGAAAATGGTATTTTACCAACGTCGGCACATTCACATTGTTGTGACTTTGAAAAGAGGTGAAACAGCCGACTTCGGATGAAGAAGTCGGTTGGGCAGCAAATTGATTAACGGTCTTGAGTAAGCACAATATTAATATTCTTGCCCCGTTCATATATATAAACTGGGCTTTTGAAGTCGAATAAAAAAAAGACCGCCTAACTTTGAATGAAAACGTAAAAAAAAAATCCGTCAAAGTTGTCGCAAAATAGCTGAAAGACACTTTAATTTAAATATATCCTCATTTTATATATATATATATATTAACTATAGTTAATATTGATAGAGTTTACGCTCAGCAATATTTAAGAAAATCTTTACAACTTTATATATATATATTATAAATATATATATATATATATATTATAGATGGCTTATATTATAGTTAATATAAGTTAATGTTGACTTGCCCGATTGGCACGTCGTTGTCTTCCAATTGCATAACTTTGCAACATCTGTGTTCAATAAACGACTTAGTATAGCTCTAGTAGTTGTCTTGGCATTGAGACCTCCAACCAATCCAAGAAATCTTGTCTATATAAAGTAAAATAAACACCTATAGCATAACTTTTTTTATTTTTAAAAAGTGTAACAAAAATCTGCAAGTGGTTTTGGTTTTATTGAGCATAAATAGCGTATTTATATATTTGTTAAACATTTTCAAATATTTTTCACCCAAGATATTCTTATAAGAATATCTTGAGTTTAGAAATGCTTTTTCTGGAACTTTTAAGAACTCTAATAAACAGGGTTTATTAAAGTTCTTAACAGTTCCAGAAAGAACATTTCTAAACCTGCAACATTAATACCAACAATTTTTCTTTATGAAATTTTCAAACATCTTGTGAATATAAATACGATAGAAGCATAAAAAAATAATTCTGTTCTATAATATGTGAACTTTTGGAAGCATTTCAGTGAGTAACAAAAATTGACAAAATTAACACAAAACTACCTTCCTTCTTTAATTATTATAACTCAATCTAAGGCAAAATTCACACAAACTACCTTCATTAGACAAAGTGGCATATATAAAGTTTTATAAAGTCTCCCTTTAATATCGCCTTCTTCAGCTTGATCATCAATTAGTTGAAGCTCTTCTGCTGTTGATGCAGGCAATTGAAAAGGTAATCCTCTAACTACATTATCGCCTTCATGAGTTATTACAAGTTGCTGTAATAGATTTACGGTCATTTCACCTTGCTCCTTAAGTTCCTCTCCTTGCTCTTTAATTTCTTCAAGAAGAAGAATTAGTTTCTGTTGCACAGCTAAAAATAAGTAAAACTAAAACTGGTGAGCTAAATATAGTCTATAAATAGGTAATAACTAAGTTTCTTGAAAATCAATGATTATATTATAACAATTTGGAGTAGGAATAAGTTTCTCCTTGTAAAGTTCATTAACTGGTTTTTATAAAATCTTAAATTTAGATTTTGTTTAAGGTCTAGCAATACAAAAGAAAAAAGGAATATATATATATAAATAGTTTAAGCTTCTTTTATTTTTTACAAAACTATTTAAGGTCTAGAAAATTAATTATTAATCTTAACTTTAATTTGATTTAATTTTATCTTCTTAATGTAAAACATTTTACAAATAAATACACAATAAAGTCGTAATCTATAAGTCTGATAAAATAATTAAGTAATCTATAATTCTAATAAAAAACTGTGTTTAAAAACTTGAATCTAAACCTGTTGCTGATAAATACAGCCTTCCATCTCTAGAGCATGATGGAAATACTTGAGAGAGAGGTTTTTCCTGATTTTTCTTAAGTACTGGAACAAATTTCTTTTTTACAGTGCTAACTGAAATAAGATTTCGTTGGCTTTCATTTGTATTTGGTATTAAACATCGAGAAAAGGCAGGTGGCTCAGGAAGATCTTCATATTCTATAGTTATGTTTTTATGTCTTTTTCGTTCTGGACATTCATTAAAGTGTTTTTTCTGTTCAGCTATTTGTAAGTTACCTGTTTGCAATAAAATATTTCTTTCTGGACTGCTGAATATCTCAGTGTCTGATGAAGGTATGTATGAAATCCTAATCAAAAGTATATACACAAAAATAAAAAAATATTTGAACAAAAATTTCAAATATGAAACACATTAGTTTTTGTCAAAACACAGGTAGTCTTGATAACCTAATATTTAATCATTATGAATAAACTTATTTATGGCATACCTTGCGCGTTTTCTTTTACAGAGTGTTGTTCCATCATCAATGTCTGAAACATCAGTACCCAAATCAGATTTTTCTTTTGCTTTTGCAATATCTTTTTCTGCGCTTTCATATGTATCTAAAGCCATTTTAATGAAGTTTATTGATATGTTTAACTAACGTATATCTTGATTAAATATATTAATGTAGTATCTTACTTTTGAGTAAGATACTACAAACAAAAGTATTTCAACTTATTTTACATTAGTATGACAGCACAAGGATTTATTCATATAACTACTCATAACTTGTTAAACTTACACAATATTATTTTATAAATATTTGTACAACTGTTAACAGAAATAGTGGATCAGGATTTTTGATAAATATAATACAGCAATAAAAGATACTCAAAACTATACAAAAAAATACCATAATTTTTCAAAATTCTAGCTTTGTAACTCTTTCATTTATCAATTTCGAAATCAGCACATGTCTGAACAGCTTTTAAAATTTTTTGGTGAGACTTATATGGTGGCCAGTAACATTCAAGATGTTCATCAGCATCATTAAGCAGTTTTCGAACCCAAGTTTTTGGAGCAATTTCCACTTCATCAGATTCCAAAAAGTGAACAATACAATGTAATCTAGAAAATTAAGAAATACGTGTACATCAAATGGTTTTATAAAAAAACACTTATGCTCAACCCAATTCAGGTATATCATCAAAAACAATTAATGTCAGACAATAAAATTTTTATAAAAAAGAAACAATGAGGTGTTCACTGTTATTTATAGGTAAACACACACATTTTTAAACTAAATCATTTATGTTATATATAGAAAGTTTATCTTCAATTTGAGACACTTTAAAAGCATTTAACTTTTTTGAGTCTAATGGATATTCATAAAACGAGTTTGCATTTTGAAACAATTTTACGACTATAAATATATCCAAATCTCTTTTAAGTATGTTTTGAAGGATTCCAACTTTGGAAGTATTCAGAAGTACACAATTGTTTTCTGTTAATGAAAAAAATGAAAGATTTAAGTTCAATATTCTTATATTGAATGGCGTTAAACAACTCAGGCCATATTAATGGACCATTGTTATGTTCATATTTACAAAAAGGGTACTCTTTTTTCTATCCTTATTGGAGACAGAGATAAGCTTTTTTTCTGAAACTTTTCTAATAACTTGTTCAAGTGGTAATGATGGTTTTTGAATAAGTTTTTTAACACTTGGTAAGTAGTTTTCAAAAGGAAAAGCACTTATTGCATCTAATGCACCAAATCGACAAACATTATCTGTTAAATGAATTAGGCAGCGAACATTATAAATAACAAACTCAGGTCCATATAATTTCTGTGAATGCTGTACAAAAATTGTCAATAATTTTTGAGCATAGTCGCACAAACTTTGATAGAGCTTGCTGCTAACAACACATGAAATGGCTACATGAAGAAGCAAAAAATGTTAGTACAGAATAGGATACATATTGTTTTGAAGAACTAATGGACCTGTATACAACAAAAACAAACCAAACTCGGTTGCCTTCCAATGATCTAGTTCAGTAAGGGAATGTGGTTTGCGTGCAAATTCATGTGGTGTTGAAGGACGCAACAACTTCTGATGTTCACTTATTTTCATGACTTGTTGTGCAGTTAATCTAGTTTTTAAAGGACCCTTAACCCAAAACTGTAATAACTTTATCATAACGCCTTAACAGACAAGATGCATGTAGTCTAACAGTCTAACAGCAAGTCAGTTACCATGCCAATAGACAATTGCATAAGTGCTGATTTTATATTGCTTTTATAATTTCATACAACATATCATTAAATGCTTCATTAGTTCGAAGAGGACTATTCACTTCGGGAAAAGTCATTCTTCCTATATGTTTTCCAGATTAAATGCAACGATCACAGCTATAATATCCAGCTTTGTATTTTTTAAAAAGGATCGAGCAGGAGCATCACAGACAAAACTATGAATACAAAACTGATAAAGTTTGTCTTTCAGTTTTATTCCAAGAACTGGCCACAGCTGTAAACCAGTGCTTTTAAATAAATAAAGGCAAAACATTGATATTGCATTGGATTAAAAATTCAGAACAATCTGATGGATTTAAAAATATTTTTTCAGTTTCAAACAATTTTTGCAAGCATGAGGCAATTCCAAAATGATGACATAAACCACCACTATTTAACTTTTCACAACTCACATTTCTTGGTGTTGACAATAAAGTCCTGGGATCAAGTGGCAAAAAAGAATGATGTGGTTGAAGTATACGTAACAGAGATTTTATTGACTTGCGAGAAATATTTTCATCAACAGCCCAACATGCAAGCTCAACAACCAGTCCTTCCTTACCATCACAGCCATCTGTATCTTGGTAATTGTCTGATTTAGAATTCCATTCCACCCTATCACTGTCACTCATTTGGAGACACACATAGTCATTCAATTCGAATAGCTGATTATTAACTTTTTCACTCAACATAAAATTATTATGTGGAACTTAATTTGTGTTAAAGACATCTGCAATTTCAGAAGCTTCACAAGAATCAGTTTCTTTATTAAAATAAACTTCATTAGCTATATCTAATAATTTATTAGTAAGGGTTTTACTGGAATGCTCAATTGATAAATTATTATGAATAAGAACATCATCTTCATTTATGGCACTTGAAGTTTGAATGTCTTCCAAGTGTGCTTGAACTATGGCTCGTATACGATGCCTCATGGAAGAATATGATTTGGACCTAATAATAATATCCAACAATTTCACTGTAGATGAATTGTTAGTAATATATATCAATCCTATTCAGTAAGCCACAATAGAAAAGGCTTTATGAATCATAAAACTAAACCAACATTTGTTATGAAAACCAATGTAAAATATATAAAATTAATTTAACACTCAAGACCTTAGTTTAGTTAATCAATGAACACTTATATTTTTAAATATTTTAATTTACTTTTAAAACAAATACATGGTTAAGGACATTAACCTTGTAAGGTCAATGTCCTTAAACAACGTTGACCAACAAGACTCACCAACGATTATTAACAAGACTCATCAACGTTGACAAACAAAAGGTCAAATGAAATTTAAAGAGATTTCAAAAAATTTAAATTTAAAAACACATTAACAAATGCAAGCTTGCATTTGTAAACTTAAAGCTTTTTTAAAATATCTTTACATACTTTTAAAGTTTTAATTAGCAATGGTTGCAAATTAGCAACGAAACTTTCAAATCTTTAAGATTTGTCTTGATTTAATCAAAATGAAAAAGTATTAATATATATTTTAAAGTAATGCTTAAGTAACTTACTTGCTAATCATCATTTCTTCAGTTTTCTTTAAACTTTTTTTACCTTATTCTTAAATACAGATTTCTGGACGCACGTGCGGACATAAATTTGAAGCATGTGAGAAGTGTTTTCATTGACCAATCAAAATTCGTTTATTATTATTTTTTATTTTCATTTCAATTTTTTATATATCCTTTCATTTATTTTTTTTTAATAAAAAAAAAAAATGTACTGCCCTTAAATGCATATCTAGGTCCGAGAGTCCTAGATACATATCTAAGGGCTATAATTTTTTTTTATTTAAAAAAAAACGCCCTATTTTTGTCGGTAGGATAACGTTTGCACAATTATACAATGTTATGAATTTGTTGGTTTAATGTTATCATATCTACGTTGGCAGGACGTGAAAATAATTAAGGTTGCCCGACGTTATCCTAACGAAGTCGATAAGACGTTTGAATTAATTGGTTGGCCCGACGTAATGATATCGACGTCGGCAGAACGTCATATTGTGTTAAGTGACCCAATTGAAGATATTTCTCAAAATCCGTTTTAAGATTTTCTACCTTACATTAACAAACTTCTTTGACAAAGTTGGAAATTAAAATATGAGCTGCAGTACTATCAGTTGTAAGCAAATAATTTTGAAATGATTGAACTTTGACTTTTGAGAACACATAATTGTTCTGAATCTTTTGATCACTGTAAACTGTTCAAATGAAATTGTCTTCATTCTTCAAAAACATTTTGCGTATTTTTTTCCGAATTTTCTGTCTAATTACTTTTGTGTTTTATTATTTAATTCTGATTTCTCATACGCTACCTTAAAAAAAAGCATTACTTTGCATCTTCAGTTTACCTTTGACATTTCAATTTACCTTTGAAATTTATTATACTCTATTTCAGGACAAGTACGAAAAATGTATGGCTTTATCAGATCAGGCTTTGTAAAAGTAAAAATTAACACTAAAATGTAAACAACTAAACATATTTGAAGTTTTACATTTTTCAAAATAATTTTAAGTTAACTTTGAAGTTAACTTGCGTTAAAGTGAACCTAAACAACATAAAAACTGATGAAATATGCACTAAAAGTTTTTCTAGAAAACAATAAAATATAAATTTTTTTTAATAAGCAATCGAAGCTTCGATTGGCACTCGTTTTAAGAAAGCAAAATGCAATTCGGGCTGTCTATTCCTCGACCACGATTCTTCAAAAACCTGCATTTAAATATTTCAGTTTAGTTAATTGTTATGAATGAATATTTTAGAAATTACATTTTTGTGCCGTGATTACAACTATTTTGATCATTTGTTAATATTAATTTCGCGGAACTTTATTTTTTTTTAGATGATCTTTCCATTATCCTTGCTGAAATATTAGTTCCTGTTGCTTTAAATTTTCTTGTTACTTTTGCCACTTCGAGGTTGCGGTAAGTGTCCGCTAAATAAGGTTGTAATCTTAAAATGGAGCCCAGACCTTTACACAACTAAGTGAGTACAGCTTTTTTTTTTTCTTACCACTTACAAAAGCTGTACATTGTTCTCTGAAGAATTTAAGTCAATAAATCGTATTGTAAAAATTAAACTTAATTACGTTCGCAAAGGTTGCTCATTTTTATCCTGAAACTTAAAAATAGTAAAATTATAGTGTAGAAAATTATTGAATTATTATTTCTGATTATCTGAATCAATGTTATTGTAAATCAATTTAAAATTGGTTGAGTGGCTCACTTGATGAAAAATCAGCAGACGAATAACAAGTTTGCTTTAGATAAGAAAATTGGCAAAGGAACTTTCAGTACTGTTTTTATTGCAAAATTAACGTATGGATTATTGCCAAGACAAAATATGCGAAAGAGAAAGATGGAGTTGCTTTACTAAATAACACAGAAGATTCTGCTATTAATGTTGCTGTGAAACTTAGCGGCACACGCAGACTCTCTCTCTCTTTGATACACTTGGTGCGTCTCAAGTCTTTTGTAAACGGTTATCTTATGAAATATACATAAAGAAACTCGCCATAGTATTTAATCTCGAATTGAAGTACACTGTCCTCCAAAACATTAGCAACCAAATAAAAAAATGCTTTTTTTCTTTTTTGAATACTAATTACAGCAATTTTGAACACAAAAAATGCTTAATATTACATATAAGAAAAATGATTTGTACATAATAAGACTACTTGAAAATGAATAAACTTGTTTTTTTGTTTTTATTGGTATTTTAACGCAAAAACGTGGTCCTCCAAAACATTAGCAACTTTTTATAATTACTTACAAAAATTCATGGAAAATCAGCAGCACAAGTGTGGAAATAATGCCCAAGGGAATTGTTGTGTTTTAATTATTAGTACTTAACCAATGAGAACAACTAATTGTTAATTTTTGTCCACAGATGAATATGTAGTGTTGCAATTATCACAATATTAATTTAAGATCGCGTATATATGCTGTTTTGGATTAAAATGGTAGGAAACAAGTATAATTTAGCTTTTCGAAAACGTATTGTAATAGATTACAAGAAAGGAGTCAAACAAAAGGAAATCGCAACGAAATACTCCATTAATAAGTCAATTGTATGTCGAATAATCAAACAATTTAATAAAGGTAGTCCTTTAGAAACAGAACATAAGGGCGGAAGACCACTCAAAGCATGTCGTTTCACCGATCGAAAAATTATTCGTCATGTTAAAAAAAATCCTTTTGACAGCGCTAATGATACTATTAAAAAACTGAAACTTTTCGTGTCTCAAAATACAGTTTGTAGACGGTTACAACTTTCATGACTTTTGAGCTTTAGAGCAGCAAAAAAACCTTTCATTTCTCAAAAGAATAGAAAAGCTAGAACTTAGTTTTCAAATTCTCATAGAGACTGGACTATAAATGATTTGAATAGAGTACTCTGGAGCTATGAATCAAAGTACAATTTGAAAGGTCCTGATGGAAATTTAAAGGTACTTAGACCTAAAGGTAAATGCTTAGATCCTAAATCACAAGAGGAACAATCAAGCATGATGGTGGAAAAAGTGCAATGGTTTGGGGTTGTTTTTCTGGTTTTAGTGGAGTTGGACCTATTTACCGAATAAATGGCATTATGGATCAGTATGTTTATCGTGATATTCTCAAGGAAAAAGTGGTTTCTCATACTGATAATAATATGCCTCTTTTATGGACATTTCAACAAGACAACGACTCCAAACACACCTCTAAACTCGTTAAAGAATGGTTTGAAACAAATAGTAATGAAATGGCCAGCTCAATCACCTGATCTCAACCCGATTGAAAACTTATGGTAACAAGTTGAACTCTCCCTAAAACACAAAGGACCCTTCAAAAACGCCGATGAGCTATATAAAGCTATAGAAACTCGTAGAGTTTATACCGAGAAGATGTTCCTTGATCCTAAAAAGTAAAGGATATGCCATTAACTATTGGTATTAACAATTTTTAGGGTTGTTTTAAAAAAGTTGCTAATGTTTTGGAGGACCACGTTTTTACGTTAAAATACCAATACAAACAAAAATTCACGTTTATTTTTTTTTAAGTAGTCTTATTATGTTAAAATCTTTTTTCTTATATGTAACATTAACCATTTTTTTCATTTAAAGCGTAATTAAAAAAACAAAATTGCTGTAATAAGTAATCAAAGAAGAAAAATTTTTTTTATTTTATTTGGTTGTTAATGTTTTGGAGGACAAGTGTATATATTAAGGTTTTATGTTGAATTAAGATAAGTTATGTGATATAAGGTTAAAATAAATAAATTAAGAGATCGTATGTTAAGTAGAGTTAAGTTAACAAATACTAAGGTAAAATTCGATAACATAAGGGAGACTCTTAGCTAAACTTCATAAGAATAAATTTAGTCGCTAAAGTTAATTACTAACATTTTTGGATTTTATTTTGTTGCATTACGCTCGTCGATAACTGATAAGTTTTTTAACAAATTATTACAAGCAACAAAAATATTTTATTAAAAGTTCATTAGAAACGTTTAAAGCGTTTTAAAAATTCAACAAAACATTCGAAAATTAATTGCCATTCGTGAGATAAAAATACTTTGAGTTAGAAAATACCGTTTAAATTTAAAATCAGATTTGCAAAATGTCTGTCCTTATAACTAAAAGACTTATTAATTTGAGAGAGACTGCAAATGATAGATTCGAGAGAATCAAAATAATGAAATTTCAGTGTTGATTGAAGATGCAGATGAACTGCAAATTAATGATGATTTAGCAATAGAATTTGAAGAAATAATTGTAAAGAATCTCGTCATAGTATTTAATCATAGAATTGAAGTAAATAAAAACAATTCTTTACAGTGCTTAATTAATTTTCCACTTAACAATAGGTGTGGAATTTTCCTCTTTAATTCTCCATATTTCTTTAGATAGTTTTGTGTCGTTCTTGAACTTTTCAATACTAAATGATTTTAGGTGGTTTGCATACCTTAATTTGATTGGTGTTTCACTGATGACGTAATATGTTTTTTCTTTATTTCTGGTTTGCTGGAGGAAATTATGTTTCTTGTAAAGTAATTCTAATGTAAAGGACACTTTGTGTTATCCTTACAATTATAAGTTTTTTCTCTAATATTGGGTTTATTTTGCAGAATGTGTTGGTTGTGTAAATATATGATGTCTTTTATGCTTGGCATGCAGCTGTAACTAACTTTGATGGAATTTCTATTGAGTATTATACGGAGTTTGTAGTTTACTGGAAAATGTTTGTCGACCAGATTTAAGAACCGCTCACCATTATTTGTGCAAACACTTATACTGTAAGGTGGTTTAAACCAGATAATTTTTCGCCAGACGACTTTTGTTGTTAACGGTTTGTAAGTTGAGAATGTATTTAAGCTTTTGGTTGTAACCGGATATTTTTAAATCTTCCTCGTACATATAGGAAGAATTTCTGAAGAAGTGTTCGCTTGATGAATTGGCCGACAATTGTAGCTCAATAGAATGCAGAATCTGATTTAAGTTTGTTGGTGGATGGTTGGATTCAGTATGAATATAGCTTCGAAAATTCTCGGGTTTACTATAAGGCCGGAAAGAGTTGTCACCAAGGTTTAAAGTAACATCAAAATAATTGACACATTAAATATTGGATATATTACATTGGATGGAAATAAGTAGGCCATTGTCTTTGAAGATTTGAACAAATTGCTTTTTGATTTGCGGACCACCGGTGCCTTTAAATACAGCTAAACCGTCATTTCGATAGTCCAAAATCAGTCTGGTTGTAATGTAGCGATAATTGGAAAGGAGGAAAATACCAACAAGTTCACAAACCTCAGCTCCGTCGAAAGTAGCCATGGTAACATCAAACAAACTGTTTTTTTTTTTAATCCAAACTTGTTCATTATTGAAGAGCAAATATTTTCTTGCGCGTTCACTTTTTTTAATTTAAAAAAATCTTTTAATAGAAAGGAGTTTTGGCCTTTTAAACGCATTCTCATTTTTTTGTCATCACCCGTTAATTTAAAAAAAACTTGTTGAATGATTAAAAGAATATTTTACTCTTATGAGAGTCAAATGTCACAAATAAGAATATGTTAAATATGATTATCTTATGAGAGTCAAAAGTTACTAATAAAAATATATTAAATAAGAGTGCAAAACTTATTACTAGAGCATTTTAGCGACAATTTTGTCAAGTAATTTACTTGTTTTCATATTAAAAAGTGATCTGATCAAGAGAAAACAAACATGATTTGCAGTTTCAGTCGAAGTTCTTCAAATAAATGCTACCTTAAGTTTGAACTTGAAAAATAAAAGCAAATTATTCTGTCAAACTTTATTGTTTAATTGTTCTGTATACTTTATTGTTCTGTCAAACTTTAATGTTTTCTGATAAAATTTATATAAATTATATCAGAAAGTTATTTCTAAGTATCACATTTTACTGATTCACACACCAATTGACGGTTAAAAAACATGAACAAACAAATCTTCAGCATATTAAAAGCGTTTTTGTAAATAAAAATACTCAACAAATTTGTTTTCTGCTGCATTTAATTTGCTTTTAAGTTTCAAAACAAATTTTAACCTGTAAATTAAAAGAAACTTGTTATTGCAAAATATATACTGCTGGGATAGGCGGTTTTAAAGTAATAAAAACTGAAGTTTTCTAACTGGGGTTTCTCCTTTTTGTAATATTTTATTGAGTTCAGACTGAAACAGGAAGTTATTGCGCCACAACTCTCATCATCAAGAACAACAAGAAAACGAAACAAGCGGCAAACAACTTAAGTTCTTTAAACTCTTTTTACATGAAGAACTGACGATCATTAGAACTGACGATCACTAGAACTGACGATTATTAGAACTGACGATCATTGGAACTGACGATCAGACCTGAAACTAAAAAACTGACGCGGTTACTTTCTCCTGTAACAAACAAATTGTGAACAAGAAGCAAATATAAGAGAGAATGAAATTGAATGTAACAAATAAGCATTGAATATTTGCTGACATAAAATCAAAAATTATTTATAGTTTCTTGTACATGAATTTTAAGTAACAGAATAATAACATTAAATTGCTACCTAAATTATTAAAACAAGTACAAGATATTAATTGCTTAGAAAAAAAAGATTTCAATGAAAAAAAAAAAAGCTCTCTTTCTAACGCCAAATCAAAAAAATTGTGGAAGAATTAATGAAAAATTTTCTGAAACAGTTTTTAAGTTAATGTTTGTTTTTAGAAAAATACCTGCACACATTAAATGCATTTCAAAAAATATTAGAACTAAAAAATTTGAATATATTATTAGCTAACGAAATGTACCTTGTCCTGTGGTATAGGTAAATAAAAACTTTTCCAAAGTAACGTGAAGAAATTCCAGGTTCAAATGAAAAAACCTTAGAAGTCTGACATTTTTAATATATTAGTTTATTATCATACTCACTTTAATTTATGTAACTAAATCTTGAAGAAGTGATTTCTTCAAAACATTTTATTAATTTTTTTTTTTTTTATTAAAAACCCCAAGCAAATATCTTTCTATCTTTCGTTGCGTATAACAAGTCTTTTTTCAATCCATAAAAAAATCATTTTGTTACTGATACTAAACTTGATTCTATGAAATGCGCAATATATTTCTTAAAGAGATATTTGTTCGACAGTTAATTTTTGTCAAAGAAAGAATGCAAAAACTCCCAAGAGAACTTTCACTGTACCAAGCAAGTGTCCGTTTATATTTTTAGCATCCACAAACTTTTCTTGACTTTGTCGAGTAGAATTAGTTACCAGCTCACTCCAAAAAGTGTTGCATTGGCCGCATGTATAACTTCCTCGGCTGAAAATAACAAAGTGTCAATGGCGCATCTTAAGGTGGCTCACCCCCATTAAAAATCAAAAAAAAATTTTTTTAATCTTTTGAATTATGTTATTTTAAGCATTGAAGTACAAAATCCATAATATATTTTTACTATTATATGCTTAAAAAGTAACAAAAAATACCATTTTTGTGGTTAATACAGTTTCCTACTCCTTAGCAACGTCATAGCAACGGTATAAACAACAAATTTATTCATTACTTCTGGAAGGTTTCAACTTAAAGTTTTGAAGTATTTTTCAATGTTAGATCTATTATGCTTTTCTACTGTTCTGTAAAATATAATATTTCTTAAAAATATGCTCTGTAGCATTAATACAATGTAACTGAACTGAAAACTATCTATCTGGATATGGCGAACAAAAGAAATAATATTAGAAATTTAAAGTGAAAATATCAAGGAAATAGGTATACATGGAGAGCAGAGGAAGTAAATGGTCGTAGCAGGAAATTAGAAACAACAAGTGTATCAAAGCTTAATAAATAACATGACTTAAGTGCTGCAACAAATTGTGATTCCAAAGTTGACAGTTTTTTCTTTATTTGTAATTTTAGAATTATTAAAAATGTATTTGAACAGTATTCTACATGCAGTGAGTGTAATAGCAAGCTAACTATTTTTCATAATGAATCTATAGGTATGGGATTTTCTATTGGAATTATAATACAATGTCCAAACTGTGACTTTGAAAGTACATTTTATTCATCACCATCTATAAATCGAAGTGCTTCTAGTTCAAAGCTAGTGACACAATTCAGAACTTTGTTGAAATGGCTATAAGAAAAAATAAAAATAACCTACTGAGTATAGGAAATTCTGTAATAGCTGTACTTTACCATTGTACAAACTTTCCATATGAAGTCACTTGTCATCAATTTTGTTTAAAAGTGAAAAACAGTTGGTGCAAATGGCAATCAGATAACGCTATGGGTAAAACAAGCAATGGATAAAAAATTAATTTACCTGTGACAATTATGGAGGAAATTAAACCTATTTTTCAAGAGTTGTCAAACCCTGAAATGCTAAGAGAGTGTTTACATGGGATGACACAAAACTGCAGAGTCATTTAGTGGTTTCATTTGGAAGTGACGCCCTAAAACTACTTTTACTGCAAGGAAAATTCTTGGAATATCTGTTTATTCTTCTATTTTAAATTACAATGATGGATTTTCTTCTTTAAGTTGCATTTTTAAAATGCTTGGGCTTTCTGGAGGTGTTAATTTCGAAAAAAGGAGCTTACAAAAAAGATAAAAAGTGATAATCAAGTATGTCAAGAAAATTGACTGATATTAATAAAAAACGAAGAAAACATATAAGATCAATAAATGAAGGTTATTTAGACATTGAGAAAGAGAAGGATGATGTGAACTCTTATTCTAATGGCAGTTTTTAGTAACTTTTTATAAAAAAAACTTTTTGTTTTTGTTGTTTTTTTTTTTAATAGTGTTTTTTAAGACTTTCTTATTTTAATATGTTTTTCTTACGAAAACGTTAATATCTTCAGTTTGGTTAAAGCTTTTTTCTTCAAATTTTCACAGTATGTGTATTAACTTATTTATGAGGGCTGGAACTAGAATTGTAACATTTTAAGTATAAATGAGTTAGTTTCAATGTAGTTTGTCAGACTGACACAGGCAATTAATCGATTTCGGCACATTTATTGCTGCCATTTTAGTTTTTTTTAACATTTGAAAAAAATTTTAGTTCCAGCCCTAAAGCAACTATTTAGCTACAATTTGGCAAAATATGGTGTAATAAGTGCAAATTTTACTCAAGATATCCTTGTTTTAGATAAGGTAAGATTTTAGACAAATTATGCTGACTCAGCATCAAAAAATGCAAATTTAATTTTTATTTTGAAAAGTTAAAGTTTTAATGTAATTTCTTTATATAAAAAATTAAAAACAAGTTTAGAAATTTTATAAATAAAAAGTTAGACTTAATGGGGGTGAGCCACCTTAAGCTGTTTTTGGTTTACATTTAAATCAAAATATAGAGTGTATACAGAAAAATTTAATCTAGAGCGTATGTATATTGAAAAAATACCAGACATTTTTCTACTTTCTTGTTTCGCCAAAGTTAGTTTTATATATTTTGATTTATTTTGGAAGAATGAAATTTTATAACGTAACTTAATCTCATTTAAAATGAGCAGCGCATTTGAGCCATTTGCACATGCGCCAGTACAAAAAATTGGAAACCAAAATGTTCCAGTTCACATTTATACCAATACTCACTTTGTAGTGTTAGTGCATAAAGCACTAAATGTTTCAGAAAAAGTTGCATTTAGAAGAAAGAAAAGAAATAGAGAGTGGAGCAGAGTTTATGTACAATATTTGAGAAAAAAGAAAATCAACACAAATCTTGTTTTTGCATGCGTATGAAGCGGCAAGCAAAACAAACGGTTTGTCAGTTGCATGTTTTAGTAAGCGAGACATCGAAGCACTCATGAGCATATTCAGAGGTCACGCCCAATATCAAAGAATAAAATTATTATCTTAAGTTATCCAATCAAGAAAACACATAAAATAATTTAATTAAATATTAGTTAACGGTTTAACATATCCTGATCCGTTGAGTATCATGCAGTGTATTTATAAATATAGGAACTCTAACTCTAGTTATTAAAAAATATATAGATTTTTTTAAAATCTTGTTTCATATTAACTAAAGTAAGAGTTTCTCTATTTATTGATACCTTTTTTGAGCGTGTGGGACACTTCCCTCTCGTCTTTTGATAATTAATCGATCCATTACCGATTTTTTTTACCTGGAAATAAATGAGCATTTATTTTAAACGAATTGTGTTTGATTTGTGATTTGTTTAACCTGTCCAACTTTCGTTTCTTCTGAAAGTGACAATATTTGTTATTTATTAATTATATAATATCCCAGCAAAAAATATGCATGAAGTATCAACTAATTTTTGAAATAATTAACGAAACTAACTAAGATTGTTAAAGATTCTCCAAGGTCTGATTGGTCAAATATCGCTATTAAAAAACCACTATTGTCAACAAAAGACCGCCTAAAATATTAGAAGTTATTTTGAGAAAGGATCAACTGGTTTGCTGAAGAATGGTCTTGTGTAAGTTTTAGTGATGAGGCTAGTTATGAGTACAATCACAAAGGAAAGGTGTATGTTAAAGGATACAAGCATGAGAAGTATTTATCATGCTAAGTTATATTAAGATTACAAGGAGGTGGAAGCTTGGCTGGAATATGGGGATGCAATTTTTATAAAGGTCTAGGTCTAAGCAGTATGTATACCGGAAGAATTAATCAATATAGCTACAAAAATACTCTAAAAAAGTGTTTATAACAGAAAAATAGTGTAGAGTTTGTCATTCTTTACCATTTCCAATCTTTGGTGTTGTATGAGCTTTTGTAGACAAGGAAGGACAGGAAAAAATAAAAAAATATTTTTAAAAATTGTTTTTTAATGAGATAATTTTTGTTGTTTTACCCCTAAGTGTTGCCATTGAAACGCTCTAAGTGAAAGCCATTGAAACGCTCTAAGTGTTTACTTTGAGCGTTTCAATGGCTTTTATTGCTTAATTTAATAATAATAATAAAACCGAGCAGTGAATGTCTCTCAAGGGAAGAAACAGCCCTAAGATTAGGAGAAGTAAAAATATTTTCGAACACAGCAAATTAAAGACTCACGAAGATGAAAAAGTTTTTGTTATCCCTAAAAACCTTTTTTTTTCTTATATCCCAGGTTCAACAAATTTATATGTAATAATACCACTAATAATACTAATAATAATATTGTAATAAAATTAGACTAAGTTTCTGGTCGGTGTACTTCTAGCTTAATGTTCCAACAGCTTGCTTTGTATTAGTGATCGTTTTAAAGTGGACTATACGTATATTTAAAATTGACATTTCTTATTGGAAGAAGGTTCTGTTTGACGTATTTCTAGCCTTATTGTCCAAGTTCTAGCCTAGTGTCAATATTCGTTTTTTTCTTTAAAATTAACATTTCTAATTGGATTTAGTTTCTGCTCGGTTGCAGAATGAATTAAATATTGGACCATCTTTCTTGGAAGTATTTTGCTTTTGGTATTGTTTTTTATTATTAGAGCGTTGCTTTTTACTGGAATTCACTGCGATTCACATAAAGTAAAACAAGAACACCTGGTTTTAGTTTTATTTCACATTTTTTTTATAAATGTTATAAATTTTTCACATAACGAAAAGAAAAGAAAGGGTATAGTTGAGTATTTGAAATATTTTGTTTTCTTGATGCGAAGAGAGTTAAAAAAAAAACTTTTTAGGAGTCTAGTTTTTGGACTTTTTCAAAAAGCTGGAAATAACGTTTTACATTTAGAACAAAGAAAAAACATTTGAAAAATAACTTTTTTCTGATAAAAAAATATTTCTCTCCAACTGTCACTGGTTACTTTTTTATTCAGTTTTATCAAATGAACGTAAAAAACGTTCAGAAATGAAACAATGAAAAAGATTTATCCTACAACTTCTAAAAATTTGGATTAACTTGACCATAATTTAACAAGTCACACATAAAGTTGAGCTTTTTAACAAGTTTGTAGAATCGAGGCGTTAGATTCAAATGAAATTGTAAAGAGTTCTGCAATTGTTGCTGATTGAAAACTATTTCTTCAGATTCAAATGACCCATAAGCCAATTGAGTTTAGCACAGTGTTTTCAAAAAACAACCTTTACACTTATGTTCTTGCTGAATTTTGAAAAGCTTTTTCGCTCAAAAAGTGAATATTTGAGTGGACTAATGCTATGAGATCTTACGCTTCATCTTGAATGTTGAAAGTTAAATCATCAAAATATGTAAACGAGGTAAAAGTTTTCTAGAAAGATGTTTTTGATTATACCGCCGCCCCCCCGCCCCGCCCCGTCCCCCTTTTTCCCGTGAGATATTAAAGGGAGCAATTTATGTTGCATCTTTCAATTTGAAATTTTAATCTTGAAAACTTGCGAGAATCGAAAGATTTAGAGCTGAACGTTTTCACAAGAGTTTTTTGAATAAAGTAAGAGCAGTTGGGACATGGAATGATCATAGTTATCAGAACTTATTGCAATAATTTTAACTATAATAAAATAATTTGTAAATAGATCAAATCAACCAGAATATTTTAACGTTTGGAGGTGTAAAGTTTGGCCATAACATTATAGCTGGCCAACAAAATTTCCATTATAGCTGGCCAACAACATTGTTTTTCATTAGGCACATTTTATTTTATTAATCCGTTTTAAATTTCAGGCAAAGGTACTCCAACACAACTGTTTCAGGATCCTCTTCCAACTGAAAGCCTTGTGACAGTTCAACTTAACACTGGTTTGTCCAACAACCAGATGAAACAACTTGCTTCAACTCTTAACTCTGCAGGCCAACAAAAAAATGTTGAGCCATATTTTGCAAGGAAATTTGCAGAGCAAGGAAAGTTGCTCAAAGATCACATTTTTGTCACTAAAATCAAATGTTCTGACATTGACCAACTTAGAAATGTTGCTCATTGTAATGATATTGGCAGCCTTCTTCAATTTAAGGTATCAGCAAGATTGTCTCCGAGGAACATCTAATTAAGATTGGACTTGATGGTGGAGGTGACTTTCTTAAGATGAGTCTGGGCATTATCAAGGTAGTCCTAGAACCAACCAGTCTCATCCTGAAGATTCCTAAGCTTTGTAGTTCTTCCTTCAAAGTTTCTGGAGTAAAGAAACAGCTGATTATAGCAATCTCTGAAGGAATAGCAGAAAACAATGAGAACATTAAAAACCTGTTGAAACTTGCCAATATTGGTGATTTTTCCTTTGTCTTGTCTTGTGACATGAAAGTTGCTAACATTCTTTGTGGACTTCAGTCTCATGCTAGCAAACATCCTTGCTATTGGTGTGATTCAGACTCTTCAAACCTTGGAAAATGTGGTGCATTGAGAACCTTTGGAAGCATCAGAAAGGCTCACCAAGCTTTTGTTGCTGAAGTAAGTAATGTAAAGGGTGCTTAATGCTTTGGAAATGTCATCAATGTGCCCTTGCTCAATATTTCAGATGAAATACTCATTCTAAAAGCAATATCACCAATAGTACTTCACCTACTGATGGGTGTGGTCAGCCACCTTTTCAAGAGTTTGAGCAAAGTTTGGCCAGAGGTCAAACATACCCCTCCAACCATTTCATGGAGGACCTTTTAATGGAAATCATTGTCAAAGGCTGTTGAAAAATATTGATATTCTTCAGCAAATTTTTGAAGCAGCAGCTGTAAGTGCAGCATTTCCATATGCTCAAGCATTCAGGCAATTTGATGAGTTAGTTACAGCATGTTTTGGAACCCATCTGGATTCAAAATTTTCAAGAATACATTCAGAACTTCAAAGTTGCACACCTTGCTCTTCCATTCTCAATCACTCCAAAGGTCCACACTGTGTTCTTTCAGATGGCCCAGTTCATCTCTCTGAGTCATCAAAGTCTTGGAATATACAGTGAACAAGCCACTGAAGCTCTTCATGCAAACTTCAATTCTCAATGGCAACAATTCAAGAGACATGCACTTCATCCAAAACATGGACTGCAATTACTTAACTGTGTTGTAGACTACAACACCAAACATGTTTAGAAGTGAAAATCAAAACATATAAGAGTGGAAAATAAGATTTAATTAGAGTTCAGATGTTTTTGCTATATGATTAAATCCATTATGATATTAAGGTAATCAAGTTGTGAAATTATACAGAAATTTGCTTTGTTGTTTTTGCTTTTTCAGTTGTTTTGTTAGAAAATACACATTTTAAAAAAAACAACTCAGAACTGGATGAATTAATAGCTTTTTAGTACTAAAAGATAGTTTTGAAATTTAGCCAGTATTGAGAAAAACAAAAATGCTAATTTCTCTGACGTATGGTAATTGTTGATTTTAAAATCACTTGTAATGATATCCTATGGGTATGTACTACTATCCCTCCAAAGGGTTTTTTTTGGGTGTTATATATATATATATATATATATATATATATATATATATATATATATATATATATATATATATATATACATATATATATATATATGTATATTAAATGATGAATTTGTTAAACTTAAAATATTTTCATGAACTCATTGTGTTGCATTAAATTGATTTATATTTTATCATATTGTATCATATTATAATATTATATTATTGTATCATATAATATTATATTATTATATGATATACTATGTTAAATTACATTATATTATCTTACATCACATTATATTTTATTACATTATAGTATATGAAATTGTATTACATTATGTATGATTATGTTTTATATATTATTGCGTATTATATATTATATTATTGCGTATTATATATTATAAATTAATTTATAATATCATTTGTAGGGGAGACCAGAGCTAGTTGGCTATAGGGGTAAGTGGACGCACTGCGTTTAACTTTGGAATTTTCCACCAGAAATTTCCAAAATTTACATGGAACCTTCCCACTTACCTAATTCATCTTTTAGTGTAGTATCAGGGCTATATGTGCATGCGCATAGAAGCAGTAGCGATTTTTGTGTTTTTACTAATTTTGTAATTTTTGTAGCTTAATTACTTTTTCAATTTTAAAAAGCAATAGCATTAGCTACAAGTAAACATGAATAGATTTAGATGTTGTATGGTTCACTCTAACCAGTCACATTTTGTGTTTCTTAATACTTCGCGTTTTCTGGGATTTATAAGCCATTTTGTGAGCAAAATACTTTTGGGGTTAGTTGGCACAATAATCGCGGGACTAGTTGGCAACATGTGCCAACTTACAACTTTTCGTATTAGGCGTAAATTCACTTAAGTTATATAACACTACAGATCTACAGACATGCGAAATTATATAAAAAAAAGAAAAAGGTCTGTAAATTCTAAAAATGTTACAAAAAATGCTGTTGATGCTATTCTTAAAGAGGGAAAGTCTATTCGATCGACTTAAGGGCAACAGGGGGTAAGTTTTTTGAAGGCCCTTTTTGGGCTACCAATTTTTTTTTTTTAATGTTTGACACTTGAACATGCTTGCCAAATTCATATTCTTTTGAAGTGCAATTTGATATCTTCAAAAAAATTCACCTAGAAATGCACAAACTCAAAAACTAAAACTGTAGCCAACTAGCCCCGGTCTCCCCTACGTTTTTTAAAAACAAATTTATAACTTTATTGTAAACTTATTACTCTATTATATTAAATTATATTATATACCATTTTATTATACTATATTATATTAAATTATATTATAATATACTATATTATGTTAAATTATATTATAATGTACTATGTTATATAATTATATAGTCCATTATAACATATTACATTATATCATTATATATTATATTTCATTATATTATACTACATTATATTATTTTATCAACCGGGTAAAGATTAGTGTTTAAAAAAACGCGTGAACTTATAAAGATTACTAGCGGAAAAAAGTCTCTTCTAAAAGGAGTTTTTTTGCATCATCACGGAGGATAATCCACATGCAGTTTGGATGTGATTTTCGTAAATCTAATCAAAACTCTTTGCTTCATAAACACTTTACAATCGCCTTATGGAATTGCTGCGGAATCTCTGCACCATTTCATTAATATTATTTCTATTTTTTTAAAGTGCTTTGACAAATTTTTTTAACGCCAATGGACTTTTTTTAAGCATTTTACGCTGATTTGGGTATTTAAGGGTTTAAAAAACCGTAAAATAAAATACGTTAGGGTTCGTAAGGGTTTATAAAAACGTTAAAGTAAAATGACAATTTAAGTTTTAACGAATTCACATAATAACACATCGGAGACTGTTTTCATGAGTTTCTTAACAAAAATAAATTGAAAAAAATTTGAACCTAGTTTTAAAAAATCATTTTTCGACAAATTCTTTGTCTTATTCAATGACATACATCTCATCCATAATGTTAAATGCAACAACAGGGCTTCCTCGATGTCATCATCTGGCTCCTCATTTGAAATTGAGCCTTTAAAGGATCCATGCAATTTCTTCCCTTCGTGACTGTCTGGCTGGAAGCCCTGAACAAGCGCTCTAAGGAGGCAGAACTTGCAGGAATGCTCTGGATAGCGAAGGCAGCCTTGGAAAGAATTGGATTTACGTTCCGTTTTGTCACCAAGAACTGCATTGGCTTTCCCATCCATGGAGAAACTGCCTTCACATCATTTTCATAGACAAAAAGTTCTCTTTTCATTCAAGTCGCGCTCTTCTTCTGCTTCTTTAGATGGATGAAGCTCAAAGAGAAGCATTCAAGTTTTGAATGCCGAAGGCTGTCATTGACAAGGAATGGTTCAACCTTGGGTCTTCTTCCCCACTTTTGCCAAACAAACTTGACAAGAACTTTTTGACAGCTTCTTCAGGATCCTTGGCATACTTCGCTTAAGTTTTGAGCGGCCATCTAAGATGACAAATTTAATAAAAATTTGGAAAAGTAATTAACCATACCATTAAAATTAATCTTAAACAAAACTTTGAATGCTTCCAATTGTCTTTTGATTCTTTGCAACTTTAAGCAATGCCTGAAAGTAATTAGCACCCTGTGAAAAAATATACAAGCATTAAGCAAAGAAATTAAACTAGTTGTATTTAACTATGTATAACCTATTTAAATATTCCTATTAAACCTATTAAATTTTGTTTAACTGCCAAAAGGCCGAGTGAAAATGTGATTATTGCGATTTTATGGTTAAATTCTATTTTTGGTAATATTTTTAGAAATATCAATTATTTTTGAACAAAATGGACCTTTTTCACACAATACATGACAAACCCGCTGGGCCAAAATGGACCTTTTATATATATATATATATATATATATATATATATATATATATATATATATATATATATATATATATATATATATATATATATATATAGGTAAGCACTGACGGAAGTTCAAAAACATGGGGTGCTAAAAATCATTTCTTTGTCTTTTACTAAAAAAGTATATTTAAAAAAAAAAAAACATATAGGTGAGCATGTAGGTGGTAAAAGTTCAAAAACGTGGGGTGCGAATATTGGAAACATGCCAGTGGCTCTCGTTTTGTATTTTTGGGGGCTTTAGTTCCGTTATTTATTATCGGAGTTCATTCGTTTTAAAGGCATCTTAAAGAGTAATCTTCTCTTTATACAATCGAACTTCGAGATCGATAATTTATTTAAAAACGAGTGAGAAAATAATTTGTATATGGGACTAGGTTAAAAAAATCGTCGAACACTGGGTGTTTTACCCAGTCAGTCAATAATGATATTAAACAAAATATTGAGACACTTAAAACAATAAAAAAAAAGGGATTATCTAAGCTCTGACAACGTAACTTTTTACAAATCATCCTCATTCAACATCATTCTCACCATCCTAAAAAATTGATTGTGCCTACGCCTCTTTGAGAACGTGGGCACAATCTAATTTTTATGATCTTAAAAAAATTTAAATGATCTTAACAAAGTTTTTTTCTTAAGGTCATTTTAGTTGCTATGGAAACGGTAAATGAAGTCAGCCAACATAAATGATTGGAGTTGAAAAAAACTTGATTTGAAAACAACCGAAAGTTTTTCGAAACAAAACACAAATCTAATATCTTTAATAAAATTATACTACTTTAATTACAAAAAAAAAAATTTTAAACCACCTTCCTCCTTAGAGAAAAAAAAAAATGTCCACCGTTCGAAGCTTTTAAAAAATTCGCTAGAATTTTGCTTTTCGATTTTCCGAGTTCAACATCAACATCAAAAAAACTTTCCGTTCTAAAAATTTATCGAATCTCATCTTAAAAACTCGAATATTTTTTTCACAACTGTTACCATTGACAACAACAAAAAAAAACGACCTAATTGTTTTATATTTCCATTATTATTACATTAAATTATTCTCATTTCATAATATTTCCGTGGTTTTTGCAGTACTTAAAAAACTTCTTTAAGTTTTAAAAAAGAACAAATATTCGCAACAAAAACTCCAAATAAAAATGAAAATCTTTCCATTTTTTTCCACGTTTCAAGTTTTAAAAGAAAATCGTTTTTTTTCTTTTTAAATTACTTAATATTTCATTTCATAAATAACTTTTTGAATTATTTATACATTTTACATATTTATTTAACATATTAAAAATATTTAAACAATCAAAAGTATTTCGTATCATTTCAACATTTTCAACTCTTCGATGTTATAAAAACGTTCTTGTATTACATATACTTTTTACATATTTACATTTGTATTTATTTTTTATTTAACATATTACACATTTTTTCGTGTTTCTTTCTTTAAACTCTTCGATGCTATAAAAATATTTTCCACGGTACCAGATCGTCAACTGCTTGAAGTTCGAACCACGAAGCCATTCACAAATGTCGTCGATGAAGTTTGTGTCTTTGTGAAGGAAAAGATTTACCACAAAACTTATAAATACGCGCTGATTATTGCCAACTTTACTTTGCTATATAAGGAAGCTTCCTTAACTCGCGAAGGCCTGACAGACAAAAGCTCTGCTGAAGTAGCAGCAACTTAAACTCAAATATGTAAACAAGGGCCTCTTACTTGTTTAAACCTGCTACAGATAAACCTAGGTCGCAAGTTAAAGGACATCTTTAGTCAGTTGCTAGCCAAGAGCTGTGTAGGTGCGTTGTGAAATGGCGGGCATACACCGAGACTAATGCATATTTAGATTCTAGGGCACCAATGTGCACCTGAGCTTCTGCTGAACACAAGGGTTTCTTCCAATGTTGCTCTGAATGAATGCGAAACTTGCTTGAATTTGTACGTGCACACTCAAAAAATGACAAGTCTGAAGGGGGAAAATGCTTTCAGAGGCAATAAGAGCCTTAAGATTGGCACAAAAAACAGTTTTTCACCTTTTTAACTCGTGCCGTACGACTCAAGGAGTCCTTACACTCATTCGTTGCGCTAGTCTGGCTTTGCGTTAGTCAGGTAAACTCGAGGTTGGACGTCGTCGTGCAACCAACAAACGAACCAACCCTAAGTGTGGTCACGAAAAGTGTGCGATTTTATTTAATTTATTTTTATTTTTCAAAGAAACTAACCAGCTACCTAATTGATAATCCACTACTGAATTAGCACATTTTCGGTTGCAAGCAAACAAACTCAGCAATTAGTCAATTGTTTCATTCATCTTTGAATTTACCAACAACTCTGTTTTCTGTGCTTTAATGTGGGCAATCAGGGTGTCTTTTTGTCTTTGTAAACATCTTTAGTCACCACCTAGAATAAAAAGCTGACGGTATCGGTTGTATCACAAGCTCGCCTTGTCACCATATTTTAGCTTTAAGATTGCTTTACCAGATTAAGTGTTTGAATATGTAGAGAACACTCACGAGTTTTTTTTTGGTCCTGCATATTGCTACCTAGTTTTTATCAAATATCTTGTGCGAGAGGCAAGCCGGATCTGTAACCAGGCGGTGCATCCTATCTATTTCATAATGCGGACTAAGACAACCCATGCGCATTAGGGTGTGACAGTTGCCCCTAAAATATTAAATTTTTATCGTAGAGGGCTGTTCATAATTTTAGTATTGCATATTGGTCTAAATAGCATTTATGTGAAATTTCAAGAAGATTGTGAAATTTTTGAGGTAGTTCCGACCTTGCAAAATTTTGGTTTTTTATCATTTTTATCCAATATATTGGGCAGGGTCCGATTGGCAGTAAGAGGCCTGGAGGCAAGACATAGATAAGGCTCTTATGGTAACAAAAATTTAAGCACAAAATAAATTAAACCCTTAATCACTTAAGGGTTTAATTTTGGTTTTTTGGAGATAAGTGTAGAGGATATTTCTAAATGTTAATGTTATTCAGTAAAATGTGACAAATAATTTAATTCTAGAAATAACTACAATATTTATTGCATTGTTTTTACAAAATTGAAGCATATAAACTTTATTTATTAATATTATTTATGTCTTTTTGTGTGTTTTACTTGTTCATTTTTTTTATAGTTAGGCCCAGGACCTTCGTGTCTGACAGGGGCCAGGGGGAATACCCCAGATGTTTATTACTATTTATTAATGACTTTGAACTGTAACTTGAATTCCTTTCAGAAAAATATGAATATTGATATTTTTTCAGATAAATATTATGTTACTACATATTACTGTTATTGTATTTTGTAGTATATAATCATGGATAAAAAAGTAAACAAAAAATATATGAAATTGTTACTTGGCACCATTCCTGGAGATGATGACAAGGAAATTAAAGGTTCTAAACTGCCAACACAGAGACAAGCATTGTTATGCCTTTTATCAAACCTGAAAGATTTGCTCTGGGATCAAGCCTTATCTGCAATTATTGAAAATGTGCTCTTACACTATCAGAAAGCCAATATCCCAAATCTAGAAGGCAGAAACAATATTGGTAGAGTAATCAAATATTAATATTCATTAGTTTGATGAAATTGAAAGATTATAAAAGCGAGAGAATGAACCTAGAATAATAAAATTTCAATCAAAATTGAATTTGACAATGAAGTTTTATAAGAACACAGTACTAAAGGACATGGCTGCTAAGAAAAAGAGGATAACTAAAGTTGAACAAGATTCCATTGATGTTGATATCGAATTTATGAAGAGCATGTTGAATGATAGAGTAGCTACATATTCTGGGTTGGATAAAGTAGCCACAGAAAAGACAAAAAGGGAATAGAAAGACAAAAACATCATCTGGAGCGAGAAGAAATAAACCCGTGTAAACGTACTTTTGAAACGATAAATCTTGAACCAGGCACTAGCTCTTGTGAGAATGAGAATATTGTAGAAGTTACCACCATAGCACAAAGTAGGAAACACAGAAGAATAGTTAAATGTGGCATAGATATCTATATTCCTCATGATATATTGAAAAACCATGATCTTGTTTCATGCTGTATCCGTAACAACATCTCATCAACCCAACTTAGTGCAATTGTGCATTCCCTTGTAGCAGCATGTGGGGGCGACCTTTACAAACTATGTCTAAATCCAAGCCCACCGGTATAGAACCACCGGTATAGAAACGCCATTGTACCTGAAATAAGTTTGAAGATCAAAGAAAATTGGATGCCATCGTGTATAATGTTTGTGCATTGGGATGGAAAACTTACGGACACTCTTGATTCCAAAGGAACAGATGACCGATTGCCAATTCATGTGTCTGGGGCTGATCGGACAAAACTCCTTGGCGCTCCTCCACTTCCAAAATCAACTATAGAAACTGGTAAAGCTCTTGGAGACATCATATCAAAAGCAACTAAAAAACCTCTTAAAGAATGGAATTGTGAAGAAAATGTTATTGGTATGGTTTTTGATACAACTTCATCAAATACAAGTAAACTTAAATAATTAAATTTAGAATATATGAAGAAAATTCTTACATCTACCCTGTAGACGTATGCATTTTCAGGAAAGAGAACTTCTGCATGTGTGTCTTTACAGAAGGAATTAGATTGTGCCCTATTCTGGTTTCCTTGTCAAAGGCATGTGGGTGAATTACTTTTGAGTCATTGCTGGGAAGGTTTGAAAATTGAGACCTCAGCTAGTTCAAATATTTTGATCTTTCAAAGGTGAGTCTAATTGAATATACCATTAGTGTTACCTTCAATCAATGAAGAGACACATATAATAGTAAAAAGCCAGTTTTAAAAATTGGGATGAGTGAACTTACTCTTTATATTTTTAACTTACAAGCTAACATTTATTTACTTTCTTTTTCACTTTTCTAGGTTCAAAAAACATTTCCCTCAATTATCATCACATGAACAAGCGAAGTATCTTTACCCTTATATGATGTTTATAAAAGAAGAACGCCAGCAAGAGATGGCTAATTTTTTTCGTGAATCTTTAATACAATCTTTCACACGAGGTGACTACAAAGAGCTGGTTCAGCTTTGTTTGCTTATAATAACTAAGAGATCTGAACCAAAGAACTTCAAGATGCGCTATTCAGGTGCCCTTCACAAAGCAAGGTGGATGAGTAAACTCTTTTATACTCTAAAGATTGTGCTTCTGTCTGGACAAATCAAAAAGCATTTTTAAAAAGCTGAAATTGTTACTAGCAACCAAATAAGAAAATTGGAACGATTTGTTGTGTTTACAGTTTCAGTATATGTGCAGTGGTGGCTTGTACCAGTTAGTGCACCAGTTAATGACTTAATTTTAGTTGAAAACCTGGTAAAATTTGCTGACCATGACTCAACTCTAGTTGAAAATGCTTGTATGGCATTCGGTCAACACACTTGGTACTTAGCTGAGGAGGTGATTCCATTGGCTCTGTTCTCATCTATGGTAGCAGTAGAAGCTAAAGAGGAAATGAGGAAATCCATTCCTTTCTTTGAAAAGACTTCTGTCACATTGAGAGTTGGACTTAACTTTGGGGGATATGGCAAGCCCTATCTTCCTCCTACAGTAGAATATGGTACTTCTTTAGTTGACCTAATTGGGACGGATTCATTAAGAGTTTTTAGCATTTTTGGTATGCCCTATAAATTCCTGTATGCTCCAGCACATGATTAATAGAGAAGACTATCAAAACATGAAGCTGATTGTCGACAAACTTCAGGTGGTAAATGAGGCAGCAGAGCGTGGTGTAAAGGTGTGCCATGACTTTCTAGGTGTAACTAGGGATGAGAAGCACTTTCAATATGTTCTCCAAGTAGTAGAACCTGATAGACAACGGATTCCTAATCAGCGAAAGCGATTTTGTGCACAAATAGAGAAATCACGGTTTCTAGTCCAGGAAAACGAGTAATTTCATTTAGACAATTTTACCTTATTACACCATGTAAAAAAAAAATTTTTTATATCATCTTGTACTTTGCATAGCTGTATTTGATATAAGAAAACCGTTTTTACTTTCTGAGCTACACCATGGTGTTAGAGTGTAGGAAAAATAGTGATTTTTAGGCTAAATTCTGTATTTTAAATTTGACGGTGCTCATTCACAATTGTAAATTAGTCTTAAAAAAAACATTACATATCTTATTTTTATGAAAAAATACGATACCAAAATTATGAATACCAATGATTGATAATTTTGGTATCTTATTTTTATGAAAAAATACGATACCAAAATTATTAATCATACGACAAAGTTGGGGCAACTGTCACACCCTAATGCGCATGCGGAGATTTTTGATTGCCCTGCCAAAGACCAAGCTGTTCAATAGTTTGAAAGACTCCTGTTCAAACTTTTGAACAGCTTGAGCGGTAGCGTAGATCAGTATTTAACTGAAAATATAGTGCCATCCAGGCTTTTAAGTTGATAAAAAACTTTAACAAATATGGAAAAGTAGCAACTTGATTATGATGAAAGAAAGGTTTCTGGATGAAAAGAAAAACCAAATGCATGAAATTTAAAAACAAAATAATGGTTCAGCTAACAAATGTACATAACGTAAATATTGCTGAAAGCTAAAACTCTCTTTTTTTTTTATCAAATTGTCAAAGAAATTAAATTATAAGAATCCTAAACTTTTATCCTTGACAAAGAATTGTGTCAATCAAAACCTCAATTTAGCCTCATGTTTTTGTTTGACTCAAAAATGTGTTTAAAATCTAAAATATCCTCAGCAATGCATAGTACCTTGAAGATTTACTGTAAATATTAAGTGTCGCTCCACAAATGGATTGCTGAGACAAATGGATTGCTGAGACAAATGGATTGCTGAAACAAATGGATTGCTGAGACAAATGGATTGCTGAGACAAATGGATTGCTGAGACAAATGGATTGCTGAGACATGTTTAGAAAGTTAATTTTGATTCTCTCAATTATTTGCATCTGATACAGTGAACTCAGTTTTTTTTTCAATTTGTAAAAATTTGAATGAGATCAACACTGGAATAAATAGTTTATGTTTTAAACTTTACTCTTTATTGTAATAATGAAGGCTTTTTACTTCATTTTTTTAGTCTTTTCGAATATTGTTATTATATTTTAAAAAGTTAAGGACTAATGGTTCATGCTAAAAAAACGAAATCAAGAAAATATCATTAAACTATGGGGAGTAACTGGAATTGGTACGCAACTCTTAAAAAAACGGTTATTTTCATATCCACGTATTGTTAAAAAAAACCTATTTTAGCATCAGAACCTTTATTCAGCAACTGAAAGGAATCGAAGTCCTGGAAGTTTTACTTTACTTTTTAAAATCAAAATACTTATATTTACATTTTAAATAAAAAAAGGAAATAAGATAAGTAGGAGACCAAACCGCCCAAAAAAAGAAACGACCAATGAAAAGAACCGCCCAAAAAGAAACGACCAATGAAAAGATTTTACATTGAAATTACACAAATGTGAACACAAAACTAATATATTAGTTCAACGATGAACATGTTTAAATATGATTTTTGATTGGAATTGTTCAATTTTTAAATAAATTATTCAAAATTTCATTGAAAACAAATTTTATCTAAATAAAATTTGTTTTTAGAAAAATTTTGAACTATTTATTATACGACTTTTATAATACAAATTAACCTTAAAAAGTTTCTCACATTTTCACATATTAAAATCAAACTCAAAAGGACTGTCCATCATTTTGAAATTAGAGATTTTTTAACTTGTGTTTCAAAAAAACAAACAATAGGAATTTATATTTTAACAAAAACCTATATAAATCACTAACAATTTACTTAGTTTGACTTCGGAAAGAAGCTTCTTGGAGCTTTCTGTTTCATTCCCAAGTAATTCATCTAAAAAATAAATTTATTTAAAAAGAAAGAAAAAACTTATATATTAAATAAAAGAAACGCTTGATAAAATAAATTTTATAAAAAAATACATCATTTAGGAATTGCCAAAAGACAAGATTTAAGTTAAACAACTAAAGTCATACTTTTCCATGGGTCTATCTTTTCATTCAACCTATTTTTTTTGTCCAGTGTAATGTACTTGCTAAAACATCTAGTTTCAGAATTTTTTTTATTAAAAGCATTATTACGATGTTTCTTTACGATTTCATCGCAAGTTGCAAACCTTTTCTTGATTGAATGGAATCACGTTTCTATTGTGAGCATCCAATCTGTTCATGTGTTTGTATTCTTGCTAAAACGACCACAGTTTTTCGGTTATTATTTTAACCTGCACAAGTATCAGTATAAATAAATTTGCAAATGATATGAACAACTCGCAAAGATTTTCGGAGCAGTTACAGCTTGCAGTAAATCCATTGTAAGGACATGCTGCACAGCGCAGTAAATCCATTGTAAGGACATGCTGCACATGCTGCACAGAAAAAGAAAAGAAGATAAAGTAATTTAACTCATTTATCGAATGTTAAAATCATCTTATACAGAAGCTTTTGACTTTGTAAGCTTTAGTTCGAATATTGGAAAAAACTCCTAATTTGCATAAGACTTTCTCATTATATAGGTATTGATGTAAAACGAAAAGAACGCTATCCTTCTTACTTATCCTCCTTACGCTCAAAATAAACTGTTCGAGATAACAAGAAGTGGAAGTGAAAACGAAAAACCGCCTACACAACTCATCTTCTAATGACAATTTATTGAAAGATGTGTTCTATATAAAACCAAGAAATTAAAAAAAAAATAGGAATGAGGAAATAGGAAAAATGAGGAATAATGGAACATATTCAACTATAAATAAAACTCACAAAATAATTCATGTAACTTGTTAAAATATTTTTATGTACCTTTGATCGAGCGTCTTTTTCCGATATGACTCACTTTTCCTTTTAATATTCTCACGTAATTTCTATTTTATTTTCTTAAAGCTGATGTCTCCCTCTTCTTTCCTAAAATGGCAATAGTTAATTTGGAAGAAGAGAACAGCAGGTAGCATTTTCAACTTGCATAATTATGATTATTTTCCGGCACAAATAATCATGTCTATATTCCCTAATGCAATTATGTGATTTCTCATATTCTTCTGAATTTAGTAATAATTTAATTTCAGAGTTTAAAACATCTTTTTCTCTATTTTTTGCCATTTCTTTCTCTAAATTACCAGCCATGTTCTTTTCATTAATCCAAACCTAATATTTGTCAATACTTTATATAAATCATCGCCTTTTACTCATTTTTTAATTATTTGACACTATTTTGTCCCATTTTTCATTTTCTGCAGTTTCTCCTGTCATTTTGAATATGCTATGAAGCGAATTTCTCATCTTTGGTTTTCTACCAACATTTTGAAGAACACAGTTATATTTCAGTTAAAATTCTCAGTGTAAAAGTTTAAACCTAATAAAACATATAGGGCTGTACCGGATTCAATTTTTCCAAATCCGGCCGGAGCCGGATTTGCCGGATTTAAATCGACAAATCCGGCCGGAACCGGAGCCAGAGCCGAATTTTGAAAGCAAATTACAGGAGCCCAAATCCTGTAAATCAAACAATGTTGGAAATGGTAAACAATGTTGACCATTTTCAATACCAAGTGACAACTTTTTTCTGTTAAACTTCATTTTTTTTTATTAAAAAAGAAGGAAAAGTTTTCAAACAATATAAATAAAACAATATAACAGAACAAAATAATTGATAAACGAATTTTTTCTATTTACTAAATTAATCTATATGCATAAAACTAAATAGTATTTAGTCTTTGATCAGTTTCGAAATAGTATTTAGTCTTTGATCAGTTTTGATCAGTGTACTTAAGAAATATTAGACGAGCTGCATTATGTGGAAGAAGTGAGCTGCGGTGATCATTAAGGACAACCCCAGCTACTCTGAACAAACGTTACTATGTTAACGTTAAAAAAAAAAACGTTGTGCTAGTTAATATATATATATATATATATATATATATATATATATATATATATATATATATATATATATATATATATATTACATATAGTATATATATATATATATACCTATATTACATATAGTATATATATATATATACAGCTGCGGACAAAACTACGTGAACGATTGCAAATAGTTTTTTTTAATGAAATTTTCAATGTCTTAAAATAAGTTTATAGTTTAATACTATATATGGTTGGATAGAGCGTTTTTTGCTCTATAAGACTGTGTAAAGTGTATTCTCTAATAATTTGTTTAAAATTAAACATATCTAAATGTTCAAAAAGCATCAAATATTTTGCGCGACAAAACCACGTGAACGATTATACAAACGTAAAAGAATAATTTTACTAACATCAACAAATAATAGATTCTAAAAAAAAACAAACATTAATATTTAGTTGCATAGCCTTTAGAATCGATAACGGCCTTGCACCGTCTTGGCATAGATTCTACAAGAGTTTCTAGTAACTGTTTTGGTAATGCCTCCCATTCATACTGTACGGCTCCAAAAAGTTCATCCGGTTTTTGAAATTTGCGACCTCCCAAGCGTCGCTCAACTTCAATCCATAAATTTTCGATTAGATTTAAGTTGGGAGATTGGGCAGGCCACTTCAAAACCGTTATGCTATTATTTATGAGCCAATTTTTTACAGTCAAATCTGTATGTTTAGGGTCATTATCATGTTGATAAACCCAATTGTGAGGCATTTTTTCTAAAGCGTGTGGCAACATTTGATTAGATAATATTTCCCTGTACTGTAGTTGGTCCATTTTACCGTTTACACGGTACAACGGACCACCCACAGATTGTATATTATATTGCCACCCCCAAATTTTACAGTTCCTATTGTATACTCTTTTGCAAATCTTTTACCTACTGGACACCTAACATAACCTCGACCGTCGCTGCAAACCATGTTAAATTTACTTTCATCCGACCACAAAACTGTTTTCCAATTTTCAGTGATCTTTAGCGAACTGTAGGTGATCTTTGACGTGCCTGGGCTTAAGGAATGGTTTCTTTGCAGGTCTGCGCCCATAAAGACCTCCTTCGTTTAAACGCCTTTGAATCGTTCGTGTGGATTCTTAAGAGATTTTCGCACAATTTTTCGATCAGTACTAAAAAATAAAATGTTAAACATTAAAATTAACATTAACATTAATATTATTAAGATTAAATATTAAAAAAAATAAAATTAAAGGAATATTACCGCTTATCCGTAATACGTGGACGACCACCTTTCTAAACGATCTTTTTGCTCTTTTCTCGGTGTATAATTTTATGTATTCCACCTTTTGAAATCTTCACATGAGCTGCAATTTGCCCAATGGACCATTTTTCTTCTTTGCGCAAACGCAAAACCAAGCTTTCAATTTTTGAATCAGTTTGACGAACCATTATAGTTTAATTTTTTTAATTTTTTGATGTTAAACAGAATAATCTTGAGAAATTTAAATGATTGTAAGTTCTTAGAATACCAAAACCACATGAACGATTTTTAAGCACTGATTTCGATGTGAATATAATATAATTTGCATCAAAAATGACGCTTTTATAAATCGTTCACGTGGTTTTGACGCGCAAAATATTTGATGCTTTTTGAACATTTAGATATGTTTAATTTTAAACAAATTATTAGAGAATACACTTTACACAGTCTTATAGAGCAAAAAACGCTCTATCCAACCATATATAGTATTAAACTATAAACTTATTTTAAGACATTGAAAATTTCATTAAAAAAAACTATTTGCAATCGTTCACGTAGTTTTGTCCGCAGCTGTATATATATTATAAATATCCTTTGCTAAACATCAAATTTCAAATAAAAAAGTAAAAGTAGTGTAAACTAAAGTCAGTCAAAAAAAAGTTTATAAATGGGAAACAAAACTTTAACTTTAAAATATTCTCTTTTATATTTTTAAGACCAAAACACGGAAAATTCTTGAAAGCCAAGTTCAAAGAAGTCATGTTCAGTCTCCAGAAGTTGGCCAAGTATCTTGAAGTAGCTGTTAAAAAAGTTCTTGTCAAGTTTCTTGTCACACTTTAAAGTATATCGATAATATACTTTAAAGTGTGTGTATGCGTGCGTGTGTGTATATATGTATGTATGTATGTATGTATGTATGTATGTATGTATGTATGTATGTATGTATGTATGTATGTATGTATGTATGTATGTATGTATGTATGTATGTATGTATGTATGTATGTATGTATGTATGTATGTATGTATGTATGTATGTATGTATGTATGTATGTATGTATGTATGTATGTATGTATGTATGTATGTATGTATGTATGTATGTATGTATGTATGTATGTATGTATGTATGTATGTATGTATGTATGTATGTATGTATGTATGTATGTATGTATGTATGTATGTATGTATGTATGTATGTATGTATGTATGTATGTATGTATGTATGTATGTATGTATGTATGTATGTATGTATGTATGTATGTATGTATGTATGTATGTATGTATGTATGTATGTATGTATGTATGTATGTATGTATGTATGTATGTGTGTATGTATGTATGTATGTATGTATGTATGTATGTATGTATGTATGTATGTATGTATGTATGTATGTATGTATGTATGTATGTATGTATGTATGTATGTATGTATGTATGTATGTATGTGTATATATATATATTCATACAAAAAACATACATACACATACATATGTATGTATACACACATATATAACTTAACTCATTAGGAAAAGCAAAAGACAAGGGGAAAAGTTTTGTTGGTAATCATGTTAACAAAATGTTAAAGGTAAAATAATATCTAATATATATTTTCTAAATTTTTAAAATCTACTCTATACTAAAAACAAAGTTTACGTAAATTTAAGTGTACAATACAGTATAAATATATATGTGTGCAAGTGAAATAGATGGCTAAAACTTTTCATTTAAGTCGCGCTCTTCTTCTACTTCTTTGGATGCATGAAGCTCAAAGAGAAGCATCCAAGTTTTGAATGCCGAAGTCTGTCAATGACGAGGAATGGTTTAACCTTGGAGTCTTCTTCACCACTTTTGCCAAACAAACTTGACAAGAACCTTTTTAACAGCTACTTCAAGATCCTTGGCCAACTTCTGGAGACTGAACATGACTTCTTTGAACTTGGCTTTCAAGAATTTTCCGTGTTTTGGTCTGAAAAATATAAAAGAGAATTTAAAAAGTTAGACTTTCATGGGTGAAAAGACTTTAAGGGCAGAAAGTTTTCCATACTTAAACCAATTTTTACTGAGTTTATGTCTAATAATTACATCTATTTTCATTTTTGGAATTATTCGCAACTCTTCCCTCTCATTTTGTTTCATTATTCGCATCATGAACAGTTGATGAGCTCCTTTTTCAGATTCAGTTGGTTTCCGGAAATACTGCCAAGTTAAGGAGCGTTTCTGTCTTCCTCACTTCCTTGATTACGTGAAAGCTTCAGTTTTGAACGGCCATCTAAGATGACAAATTTAATAAAAATTTGGAAAAGTAATTAACCATATCATTAAAATTAATCTTAAACAAAACTTTGAATGCTTCCAATTGTCTTTTGATTCTTTGCAACTTTAAGCAATGCCTGAAAGTAATTAGCACCCTGTGAAAAAATATACAAGCATTAAGCAAAGAAATTAAACTAGTTGTATTTAACTATGTATAACCAGTTTTTTCGGCTTCACTTTCATGGGGAGGCAGTTCATCTGGATCTGAAAAAGGTGTTGGATTTTCTTTTTCACGTTCACATCCTTCTTTGTTTTCAATATCAACATTGCCTTGACTTTGTAATGGCAGAGCACTTAACTAGCTGGCTAACATTTTCGAAATGTTTCTTTTTTAAATCGGACGTGCCTAACCGATCTTAGTTTCAAAAATTTAAAATCTATCTAACATCATTTCAAGAAACGGAAAAAGAAACAATTCTGAAAACACACAATGATGCTTTACGATCGTATTTGTTGTTTTTAACCTACCTATGACTTTTTGTAACAATCAATCAGATCCACTAGACCAAAAGGGACCTTTTTCACAGAATACACGACAGAACCGTTCGGGAATTATCATTTTAATAGGTAATTGGGTTTGGGTACCGAAAATATCAGTAACTTTTGGGTACCGATTACTTAAATGACCCGAAAGATTGAGTCAGGCATGAAAAATTTCAACTACCCGATTTGTAAGCGTTATCGGGTAATACCCGCTCGGGTAATCGGAGTCCGATAAAATTCTTTTCAGCTTTTATTGGTGTCCGATACCCGTTCGGGTTGGTCTTGTTCAGTTTATATCAAGACCCGGACATTTCCTAGTTTGAGCTGGTGAAACTACATGAGAAACTTTACGAATTTTTAGTTGTAAAGTAGGGGAGACCAGGGCTAGTTACAACAAGGATAAATTGCAACAATGCGGTTTAAAGAATGGTTTTGTATATTTATCCTAAGTTTTTCTTAAACAATATAACTATAACTTTAACACGTCAGCTGTAAAAAACTTACAGTTATTAAAAAAAAATTTCAAAAGTTGTTGATATTTTTTTTCTTTCGATAAAAAAATCTAAACTTCGTTTTTGAAGTTTTTTTGGGTTTTACTATAAACTTAGAGGTATATAACCACAATAAAGTAATGGTAAGTTAAAATAATCTTTCCAAACACGTAAAGAAAAAAAAAATTGATTTTTTCAATATAAATAATTATTTACAACCATTAGAGGGATTATGATACCTATGGGGTAAGTTGCATCAAATTGGTTGGGGTAAGTTAAATCATAAATTAGCTGCGGGTTTTGCTGATTTTACGCACTTTTCTAGTTTTTTCTAAAATAATGGACACTTTTTTATATAACAGTGTAGCAGTAAACAAAAACAAAAATTTTAATAAGGAAGTTAAGTATATATAAGTTGTATATGTATATAATATATATGTATATATATATATATAATATATATGTATATATATATATATATATATATATATATATATATATATATATATATATATATATATATATATATATATATATATATATATATATATATATATACAGGGTGCGTAAAAAGTTCCCGCACTCCTCTGGCAACGACGTTATTTCTCTTATTTTAAAGCATACCGTTTATTTTTCTGCATTATTTATGCTCTTCTCTAATCTTTGAATATCTTTTAATACTGAAGTTTTTATGTTCCATGAGGAAATCAAGAGATTTGCGGCCGGCAATCGAGAGGCTAGCTATAGAGAAAATAAAAGCATCGGAGATCGCTCGTCTTCTGAATGTTCCGCGGCGTACGGTTAAAGATTGCTTGAAGCGACTTGAAGAAACTGGTTCCATTGATGATCGTCGACGTTCTGGAAGACCAAAAACTGCAACTTCGGGTAAAATTGTCAAAAAAATCCGCGACAAGATTCGGTACAGCCCAAAACGATCGATGAGACAAATGACCAAGGATGAAGGGGTTTCGGAAGGTTCAGTTCGGCAAATCGTCTACAAAATGCTCGGAAAATACCCGTACAAAATTCAAAAAGCTCACGGACTTACTGATCAGATGAAAGCCACTCGTTTGGCCCGTTGCAAGGAGCTTCTCAAGCGATTCAAGAAGACGGCGAACGCTTCGACGATTCTCTTCACTGTCGAGCAGTTAGTGAACCATCAGAATGACTGGATAATTGCTGGAAACGTTCAAGAAGCAAAACCAGAAAGGTCGAATTGCTTCAAAGACAGCTCACCCCTAAGCAGTGATGGTTTTCGGAGCGATTACAGGAGACCGCAAGACGCCACTGGTTTTTGTCGATCAAGGAGTGAAAATCAGAGCTCAAAACTACCTGGATGATATTTTGAGGACAGAGGTATTCACACTTCGGACAGCGGTTTTGGACGTTTCAACAGTATTCCGCCCCAGCCCATAAAGCAACGCTCGTCCAGGATTGGTGCTAAGCCAAATTTCCGGGTTTCATCACACAAGAAGAGTGGCCTCCAAACAGCCCGGATCTTAATCCCCTAGACTATTCCATTTGTGGAATTATGAAGGCCAAGGTTGGAGCTGTTCGTCATCCAAATTTGAACTCTCTACGGCAAACACTCGAAAAAGAATGGGCCACTCTTGACAATGATATGGTGTCCGCCGTGGTTGAAGCATTCCCCAAGCGCCTAAGGACGTGTATCAAGGGGAAAGGAGGACTTTTTGAGATCTGACTTGTTTTTGTTGTTTAGTATATTATCAAGAAGAAATGTTTAAACTTTTGGCACATTATGATTGTTCTACGTGTTTTTACGTCGTAAATACTGAGTGCGGAAACTTTTTAAGCACCCTGCATACATGCATTCATATATGCATAATTACATGATGAAGTTAAGTATATATAAGTTGTATATGTATATAATATATATGAAGCATATGCATAAATATGTATATATATTTATGTATTACATATTATGTATATATACATGTATCTTATATGTATATTATCTATAAATTTATATATTTAAATTTCTACATAATATACATATAACACTATATATATATATATATATATATATATATATATATATATATATATATATATATACATTCAGGACAGTAATGTTGTCGCAATGGCGACTGCAGTGATGTAAAAATAGAATAAAAGATTTAAAAAAAAAAAATAAACCGATAGAAAATTTCCATACCCATGCCTTGTTTGTTTTCTGAATATAATAAAAGTATGGGAGGTGTTGATTTACTGGATAATGAGATAAGTTTATTTAAGATTAGGATTGTGTCAAAAACGCGGTGCACTATGGGACAAAAGTATACAAATTTTGCACAAAAATATTTGTGATAATTAATTTGTGATATTTATTTTTGGTGGCCTGGGCAGGTTCGGATTTAATTTCATCATACTTCTAAAAATATACAATGATGTGCTAAATTGTTTGAAAGTTTGAAATTTTAAAGAAATATAAATATATTACCTGTGACTCAAATCTTTTTACTTTTGAAAAAAGTCAAATAAAATATTTTGTACTTTGAAAATAAAATATTTAGTACATGCATTCATATATGCATAATTACACGATAAAGTTAAGTATATATAAGTTGTATATGTATATAATATATATGAAGCATATGCATAAATATGTATATATATTTATGTATTACATATTATGTATATATACATGTATCTTATATGTATATTATCTATAAAATTATATATTTAAATTTCTACATAATATACATATAACACTATATATATATATATATATATATATATATATATATATATATATATATATATATATATATATATATATATATATATATATATATATATATATATATATATACATGCATTCATATATGCATAATTACATTAATCATTCCTATATAAATAAATGATGATGTAGGTTAAGTTGGATAAGTAGATTAATTTAATACTCCAGTAAAACAGCAAAGTTTATGGCTGAAAAAGAAGTTCAAGAAAGAGAAAGTCTAATACTTCAACATAAACAAAAAAAACTAAACAAAAGAAAAATCATTTAAGTTGAATTAAAATGGAATTTATGTAATTTTTTGCATTAAAAAAATTGTTTTTCAATCAAAATGTTATTGTGTTTTTATATCCTAAAAACAAAAAAAAACAGAACTTAAATATCCTAAATCCTCCTCTTGCCTTTTTTTAAACTTAATTGTTGTTTATCTGACTAAGAGAAATTTTTTTTTTCAAAAACAGTGTATAGTTTACTAAACAAGTCAGGTATATGTGAAGTGTAGCATAAAAATTTTTATTGCAGCTCAAGGAAAATACTACTTTCTTTTATTGTAATTTTAAATTTTTGTTGTCAAACAGAAATTACACATTAACAAGTCATTTTTTTGTGAACTCTGCAAAGCTTATACTATTAGAGTTTTGTGTTGCAACTTACCCTGTTCACTGTTGCAACCTGCCCCGATGCAAGGTGAGTTGCAACATCTTTTTTTTCATTTTTGTTTCACTATTGCGGAAAAACTTAGTTTTATATTATATTTATCGATGATGGATTAATATGTCACTAAGATCTATTTAATAACCCTGAAAAAAAAAATTTTGAAATAATAAAGTTTAAGGAGATAAATGCAGTTTTTTAAATTTTGATGCAACTAGCCCCGGTCTCCCCTATACAAATGTATACTTTTTTTTTTTGACATCATTCTTCTGTTTGTCTTTACAAATTTTAAATATATTCAAGTCAAAAAACGACGAAAAGAATATGATAAAAAAAACATATAGGTGAGCGGAAGTTCAAAAACGTGGGGTGCGAACATTGGAAACAACGCCTCTTTGAGAGCGTGGACATAATTTTTATGATCATAAGAATAAAGTTTTTTTTTTTTTTTTTTTTTTTTTTAAAGGTCATTTTAGTTGCTATGGAAACGGCAAATGTAAACTGATCCAAGTTACGTGAAAAATGAGATCAGCCAACATAAATGATTGGAGTTGAAAAAAACTTGATTTGAAAACAACCGAAAGTTTTTCGAAACAAAACACAAATCAAATAACTTTAATAAAATTATACTACTTTAACAAAAAAAAATTTTAAACCGCCTTCCTCCTTCAAGAAAAAAAAAATGTCCGCCGTTCGAAGCTTTTAAAAAATTCGCTAGAATTTTGTTTTTCGATTTTCCGAGTTCCAATTTTTTTTTTTTATCAACATCAAAAAAAACTTTCCGTTCTAAAAATTTATCGAATCTCATCTTAAAAACTCGAATATTTTTTTCATAACTGTTACCATTGACAACAACAAAAAAAACAACCTAATTATTTTATATTTCCATTATTATTACATTAAATTATTCTCATTAGTAGTACTTAAAAATCTTCTTCAAGTTTTAATAAACAACAAATATTCGCAACAAAAACTCCAAATAAAAATGAAAATCTTTACATTTTTTTCCACGTTTTATGTTTTAAAAGAAAATCGTTTTTTTTTCCTTTTAAAATTACTTTATATTTCATTTCATAAATAACTTTTTGAATTATTTACACATTTTGCATTTTTATTTAACATATAAAAAATATTTAAACAATCAAAAGTATTTCGTATCATTTCAACTTTTTCAACTCTTCGATGTTATAAAAACTTTCTTGTATTACATATACTTTTTACATATTTACATTTGTATTTATTTTTTATTTAACATATTTAACATTTTTTCGTGTTTCTTACTCTAAGCTCTTCGATGTTATAAAAATCTTTTCCACGGTAACTGATCTCCAACTGCTTGAAGTTCGAACCACGAAGCCATTCACAAATGTCGTCGATGAAGTTCGTGTCGTCGTGAAGGTGAAGAAATAATTCTTTAGCGAGTCGAATCCACGGGAGGAAGAAACCTTTGAAATCGTTCTTTGATACCAAAGTATCATTGATGTTTATCCACAACCATTCAATCTTATGCTTCGGTGTCCAGCCATCGATTTTCACTGGATGATATAACCAGACATCACGAACGTTGGTCGAACATAAAATGATAAGTTTTTTCTCATCTTCAGATAAAATCTTTTTATAAACATTTAATTCAAACAACTTGCATCCTGCGTCTAAAAATTTCTCCATGAAATATTTCTCATGTGAAACTTCATGAGCAGTTTTTCCATTGTGCATCCATATACCCCATTCTCGTTCATCGATTGATCTTTTCATGTCCTCGGTAATCGACGCCTGCACTTCAAAGAAGCATTCCATGAACATCTTGAATTCACCTGAAGAAGAAGAATAATAATAACATATTAATATTATTAATAATATTTATTTATTTGCAACAACAATTATTCAAGAAAACCAAATTGCAAAAATTTGAAAACACAATATCGTGTTAAATAAATATAAAACGGATATTATTTTCTTTATAAAAAACATCAAAACAGTTCAAATGATCACAAATTAGTTCAAAAAATACTTTTTATTTACTAAATATTTATTAAACAAATAAATAATTTACGAAATACAAAACAAAAATATTTATTGAAACTTGTCGTACGCCATTTTTCAACTTTGGTTGCGCCTCAACCAATAGAAATACGATAAACAATTCAGCCAATCAGAAGCTTGACCAAAAGTATTAAAACAGCGCTCAACTTTATTTAGAAGTCGCGTGTGATTTTTGATACAAAAATAATTTATTTTCAAACTGAAATAAAAATATTTTCGCTTTCTATTTCTTTGCTGAAGCAACAAAAATATTTTAAAGTATTATAAAAAAGTTAACTAAAAGTATGTCAATTTAAAGCGGTAACAGTCGAATAAAGAACGATCGGAAATTATATTTTAAAACTGTTACACCAAAAGTAACGTATAAAAAGCCATTTCTCTTATGGTAATCTTTATTAAACTTTCAAACTTGTTTTGAAAAGAAAAAATATCGAAAAAACCATTTTAATGTCACCAAAAAAACTAAAACTTTTCAAATATTTAACTTTAGACAAAGAAACATAAAAGTATTGTATTTACTGAACTTTCAATCGCTTTTTCCCTAAAAACCCAACTAATAGAAATATATTCTGCTCAAAACTGATTTTAACAACAACATAACAACAAAGTCTAAAACACTTACTTCTTTTGCGTCGTTCGTTCAAAAATTAATATAAACAATAGAATGAAAATGGAAGTTTGCGATTTTCATCAATGAAACAACTTAACTCCTGCGGCGATGTTCTCATTTGAAAAACGTCGATTCGCTTACAAAGTTGTTTGAAAACTCACCCAGAGTGAGGGTTTTAGTTGTAATTGAAAACTCGAACGTGGAATGTAGAAAAATTGTTTGCAATTGTTCTCTTGTGCTCTATTCGTCGCGGTACGCTTTAAATATTTTAAGTTCTCCTGAGAATCTCTATATTCTTAATACTCTCTGTTCTCCTGAGAATATTTAGAGCATCTCATGACAATTCTTGAAAGTAAGAACGTGATTGAAGTTTTTAAACTTTTTTTAACAGTGTAAAATCCAAAACAATGAGTAGAAATGAGAGATTAAAATATTTTCTGAGACATAAAAAAACAGATTTCACGCTGCAGCTACAAAAGGTCAAGAAATATCAAAAGATCTTTTTAGCTCTTTACAGCTACACCCTAATATTTCTTCTGAAAGACCCAACATCGAATAACAATCTGATTAACAAAGCAATAACAAAAAGTCGCCAAATAATCTTTTTGAAATTTCGAAAAAATGGAAATTAATTTTCCCATACACCCCTCATATATTTAATATAAAAAAAGATTTCTCAAAGTAATAAAAACTTACATTTTAAAAGAATTTTTCCATTTCTCTTTTCTTAGGATAAAAAAATACATTTTTGTTAGGTTTTGAAGGCCTTAAAGTTTTATGAGGGGGATTGTATTGACGATAGAGCAGAAACCAATTTAGTGCATATAGAATTGAGTTTCTTGATATACAAATAAGGAGTAATCGAACGAGTCATTTATCGTAGGGTGCAAACTGTTTTAGTCCGCAACATTTATTGCGCTGTTAACAGGTTGCTTAAATACCTGATCTTTCGTTTCCTTCTGGATTTTTTATAAGATTTGTTATAAACAACTCACAAAAATGTTAAAAACCATGCTGTCAATAATTCCAAAAAACAGCGCCTACAAACTGAAAGTGCAAGAATATCAGCGATGAGCTTTCTTTAAGCGGTTAAGTCTTTTTTCATCGAAAGAAATTGCTTACAAGAAAATAAATAAAAAGAGACCAGGCTTAGAAGAGAAAGAGCTACTACCCTATCTTATCTATCTATTTTAATCTAATAGGGTAGATTAGGGTATTATGAGCATCTCAAGCGAAAATTGGAATATTTTCAAAAATGTTTATGCTGGATCCAAAATTTTTGCGAATTAACAACTTTTAGGGATCCTTACTCATTGTTTACATAGATATTTGTGCGAATCCGAATTTTTTTTTAAAAAGCACAAAGATTTTAAGAAAAGTCACAAAAGTGCTCATATTACCAATACCACTCGGTAATATGAGCACTTTAATTTAGCTCAAAAAAAATATCAACCTGACATATAGAACTAATTTTTGGAATATAATGATTTTTTATTAACAAAACTTATCATTAAAAGATCAAATTTTAAACCACTTATTGTTAAAACAATATGACGATGTCTTCCGCAAAAAAAAAAAAAAAAATTGTTCGTTAATTTTTCAATTTTAACAACTCATACATTTCAACGATAAAAATTCAAATTTCTTTGAATTTAAATTACAGAAGAATATTTATTATTGTTAAAATAATAAAATATTTTGCCGTGTTTTGTTTTTATTCAAATATTAATTTAAACCACTGCTGTTTTAGGACTTTAAACTTGGTAATTGCAATGAAAAACATAGGGCAATTCGAGCATGCTCATATTACACAAAAATGGCATCTTTAAGTAAAAGTAAAAACTAAATGTTTCTATGCATTGTTTTTCAAACAAAAACGGAACAGATTTTTGGCTAATATATTTTTCTTTATAAAAAAATTATTTTCCATATTTTTGCACCAAAATTTCGCGCCACAGATACATTCGTGCGTGACGATATTATTTTAAAAATGCAAAAAAATTAACAGCGTTTTAGTTAAATAATACCCGCTAATTACTGCTTATAAATTTACGCTAATTTCACTGATTCCTGTTATCACCATATAAAGTCGATTCAAAAAATACAAAGCAACTTTAACTTCAATGCTTACATCTACGAAATCTTTAGGTATGCTCATATTTCCAAGGTGCTCAAATTACCCTGATCTACCCTATATTTTTTTTAAATGGTGCTTTCGGTTTGCAATGTTCAAAATCGAACATTATTCGTAGCTAATACATTATGAGCTTAAAGCCAAGGTGAATGCAGCGATTAAATGTCAACAATTGATGCTTAACTTAAAGTGTTGTTACGGTTGTAATAGCTCTTAGTGCTTGTTTATAGCTGCGATTTTACGAACACAATTTGTTTTTATACCTTTATAAAGTCAATGTCAGCAGGTCAACATCAGCAAAACATCTTCCCAGAGCAAAAATTCATACTTAGCATTTGTTTTCGTTAAACAAAACAAGATGAACTCAAAAGTGCTGAGGACGATCAGAGTCTTGAAGTGCTGCAGTCACTTTAGTGATACTCATCAATAAGTTTGTAACTTCATATATTCGCTTTGTTCCAGTTTAAAAAATGCAAACAGAGTTGTTTGAAAACTCATCCAGAGTGAGGGTTCAGTTGTAATTGAAAACTCGAACGTGGATTGTAGAAGGACAGTCTGCAATCTTTCTCTTTCCTCTATTTGTCACGGTACGCTTTATATATTCTCAGTTCTCCTGAGAATATTTAGCGCTTCTCATTACAATTTTTGAAAGTAAGAACGTGATTGAAGCATTTGTACTTTTTTTAATTTCAAACAAATAAAAATACTTGTTTTCAATTTTGTTAAAACCGAGAAATATTTGCTTTATAATAAAAAATTCAAAACTCAATTCTTACCTCTCTATCTAAAGTTATAAGAGCGACCTTTTTGGTAAACAAGAGTTTGCTTCTGTTAACCAAAAACTCAAAATGTACAGAATGCAGATAAAACATTTTATTTTCAAGTGAAATTTTAAAGTGAGGCTTTTCATTTTTAAATTTAGATCAATATCATAAAAAAGTAGTCAGTCTGACTAAAGGAGACCACATATTGAATGAGGAAATTAAATCTACAAACTAAAGTTCTAAAGTCATCAATTTTTTCAAATGTCTTTTGTTCTCTATATTTCTTAGCTGGCACATTATTTGTTGATTTAGCCACATTTCAAAGCTCAAAAATTTGCTTATAAGAATCTTCTTCTCTACAGCGCGAATTATTAAATTTTTCTTTTTTCGTGACAATTCCTTAGAAATTCCCAATTTTTTTTTTAATTCAACTTAAGTTAAATATTATCTCCAGTAAATTAATTTTATTATAAATACATTTTTCTTAATGAAGTTTTGATTTTCTTAATGGTCATGGAACTGTTTATAAACTTTTGCACGGTTACGTTTTCAATAAAATTTGAATTTCTACCTTCCATTACAAGTTATCATTCTTTTGAGTAAATTATACGATCACATTACAAGAGCAATTGTTAAAAATTTCATTCATCTTCAATGAAAAGTCAAAAAGTTATGACAAAAAAACTTGAAAAATTTAGCTAATTATCAACTTTTGCACTCTACTGTAAATCTTGATGGGTAAGAAATTGCTGGCCCACAGCTTCATGTCTTAAGGATGGGGGGGGGGGGGATAGAATGTTTCAGTTTAATCAAGAACAGGGTTAGGAGGGTGCAACTTTGATTAAAAGGGGCTGCAATGTTTCTCTTGATTTTTAATTTTATGTGGGTTTTAAATTATCGAAAAGTTATTCCCTAAAAAAATGGAAGGATTTATTTTTAAAGAAATAGATTTTTTTCCTTCTCTTCCAATATACTAAAAAGTGACATATCCGTAAAGCTTTAAAAGTGAGTATAGAGTGGGTGGGGAAGGGGTATTTTAGTGAGGGAGAGAATTGATTAGACAAAAGAGTTTACATAAAAATTGAATAAGAGGTTATTTGGATTTGTCGCCCTCTAGAGTTGATATAATGATAAGGCCGAACGAAGTTGATTTTCGAAGGCTAGTAAAGTAAAACACAAGTGTAAATGATTCTATTTTTCAAAATTCTGCTGATGGGCTTTTATCACATTGAAAACTAATTTTCACAAAGAATTTCAACGGATCAATGAAAGCATAAAATTAAATCATTTCAAGTCAAACCACACAAGCAATACTACAAGTAATGTTTACGGTTTCAAATTTCCAAGGAAAATGAATGTTTTTCAATATAAACATTTACAATTGTCTTATACACAAACTAACCTATTGATACCTAACAAATTGATAACTAATAACTATTTCATAGAAATTTAACGAAGTAATAAAACTGACACTGAAAACAGTAACTCACAAAATCGAAAATATGTTAAAACTAAAGTTTATCATAAAAACGAGGCTAACAAATAAATCCATTTAAATAGATAACAAACACAACTGATACTAACATCATTTACGCTACAATTAGTAAAATACTGAATCTCTATAATATGCTGAAAGTCATGAGAGTCATTTCCTTAGCAAAACAGACCGAAAAAACTCATGTAATAAAAATCTTTACTATTTCCTTTCAGCTATTGAAACTTTCTTCAAAAGAATTTCTTCCCGTGTTTTCATAGAAAAAAGAGCATTTTTAGCTAGAAATGCTCAATGGCGTTTTGTAAATGAAAAAAGAAAAGTGGTCAAATTCATCAATTTTTTTTAAATTTGTGGCACGTGAACGAACCGATGAAATATTCTTTAAAAATAAAGCAATCGCATTTTCAAAGCATTGATCACGTAAAAGCTTCCCTAAACAAATTAAAATAATAATTCTTACCACTATACAAATCAAAGCGTTTTAGTACCAAATCTAAAAACAAAAAAGCACGATGTATGAAATTTTATTTTAGAAAAAAACTTATTTAATTAGAAATGAACAAAAAAGGAAGGGGAAATAAATTTAAATTCCCAGTGTTTTAATTATGTTATTGTCTTGTAACCATGTTGAAAAGTCAAAGTTCGTGTTTTTGTTACGGTAAAAAACAAAAAAAATTGCAAAGAAACTACAAAACTTTAAAACGCCTTCTGCCTCTGAAACGCTTTTATAAGTCTTTTTCCAAATTAAGATCAATAAGGAATAATACTATACATCATGCACATATCAATACTCATAATGAGGGGCCCACATTTTTTTCCCCATCTTTTAATAATCTTATGGTCTTGTAATCTTGAAAAGTCAAAATTGGTGTTTTTTTATGATAAAAAAAAAAAAGAATGTTCTGGTAGTGTAATAAAAGTCAAATATTTATGTTAAACTTATTATGATCAAAAACAATAAAACTACCCTTAAACTCTGCATACTGTTTAACGCTTACATTAATCTATTATTAAAAATTGACTTTTTTATTATTTTACTCTTTTTGTAAAGAGTAAAATAATAAAAAAGTCAATTTTATTATTTTACTCTTTATTTATATGCATATCATTTTTGATATGCATTATCAAATTCTGTTCTCACTGTATATCTGTTAATTATATTTATATGCATATCATTTTAAAAATAAAAGGTATCTGTTTTTTTGCTTCTAGATTAATAACATATAATAAATATATGTTATTAATCTAGAAGCAAAAAAACAGATACCTTTTATTTTTAAAATGATATGCATATAAATATAATTAACAGATATACAGTGAGAACAGAATTTAATTGTACAAAGTAATTTTTGCATTTTATTTTGCTAAAACTTGCTTTAATCTTGATTAATAATGAAAATAACTGAACCAATTCTTTTTAAATTTATTATGGCTATTTCTTATTTATAATTAATCAGTAAAAATATAAGAAAATGTGTTTGCTATACAATTTTTGATTTTTTACTTACAGACGTATCGATTTGCATGCACAACAATTAATTGTACAAAACTGTTTTATTATTTGTTATGAATGTTTATGGTTTTTTTAATTTATAAAATATCAATTTTATTATTGAATTTATATTTCTAGAATATTATTTTCAACAATTATTAACATTTTTGATAAATAAAGGTCATTAAAAACTCTGTTCATCGAACATTATGGCACCTAAAGGTAAGTATTTAAATACTACTCAACGAAAACTTGTTGTAGACTTGGTTAAACAAGGAAATACTTATAGAAAAGTTGAACAACTTATAAATATTCCATATACAACAGTTGGAGCCATTGTAAATAAATACAAACAATATGAAACGTTTGAAAGTCGAACTGGACAAGGGCGAAAGCTGAAGACAACCTCACGAGATGATAGAGAAATTTTAAGAATGATTAAAAAAAATCGGTTTGAAAGTGCAAAAAATATAGCAAATCATCTAAAAAGTTTAACAGGAAACACAATTTCACTAACATCAATTAGAAATCGCATTCATAAAGCAGGGTTTAGTGGATGTATAGCTCGGAAAAAACCGTTTTTAACAAAAAATCATATGAAGAGAAGAATGAATTTTGCAAAAAAGTATTATTTAATGCCAGCATCATTTTGGAAAAATGTACTTTGGTCTGATGAATCCAAGTTTAATTTAAAAAAATCTGATGGTGCACAGAGAGTTTGGCGAAAGAGGGGTGAAGCATTTAATTTGAGTTGTACAAGAGGAACAATTAAACATGGTGGTGGAAGTGTAATGTTATGGGGTTGTATGGCATGGAATGGTGTTGGTAAACTAGATTTTATTGATGAAACAATGAATGCTGATTTGTATAACAATATATTGAAACGAAATTTAAAATCTTCTGCTAAAAGTCTTAGGTTGGGAAACAGTTTTTTGTTTCAACAAGACAAAGATCCAAAACATACTGCTAAAAAAACTAAAACTTTTTTTGATGAAAATGGCATAAATGTTTTAGAATGGCCTTCAGAGAGCCCAGATTTGAATCCAATAGAGCATTTATGGACTTTATTAGATAAAAAAAAATAGGTAATAGAGCATTTACGAAAAAAGAAGATTTAAAGAAAGCTGTTGTTAAATCATGGTCTAATATTGACAATAATCAAATCAAATTTCTTGTAGAATCGATGCCGAAACGCTTGTTAAATGTAATTAAAGCAAAAGGAGGACTAACTAAATATTAAAGTATATTAATAAAATGCAAAAACTTGAAACTGTTTCTCAGTTATTTTCATAAACTGGTATTTTTTCTTAGCTTTAACCTATAAAGTTTTTCTTATACAATTATTTTATGTGCAAGTGTTTTTATCCCCTTCTTTTTGTTTCGAATTCTTAACCAGGTAATTCAAAAGCATAAAGACAAACTTTATAATTTTTTTGAAGGTTTTTTACCAAACAAATAATTAGAGAAAAAAAAGTTCTTTATAATTACTGCTTGATATAGTATTTTATTCAAAGATGTTAACTTTATTGAAAATTTACTTTGTACAATTAAATTCTGTTCTCACTGTATATGTTATGTTCATGTCTGAAAATTTTTTTAAAGGAGAGTTTGTTGCAAATGCTCCTTTAAAAAAAAACGAGTAAAACATGCAAGTCAGTATTTACTGAGCTACTTAGATCCACTGGGTGTGCTTTACCTCAATACCATTAATATAAAATATAGCATAATAGCCTGTTTTACATCAATTTTATACGATTTTATCAATTTCTCTTTTTTTTAAAAAAATACTTTTTTTTCAAGTTTTAAAGGCCTAAACGTTTTATGAGGGGGATTGTGTTGACAATAGAGTATAAACCAAGTAAGTACATATAGAATAAAGTTTTTTTATATAAAAATAAGTTGTAATCGAATGAGTCATTTATCCTAGGGTGCATACTGTTTTAGTCCGCTACATTTATTGCGCTGCTACCAGGTTGCTTTTTTACCTGATCTTTCATTTCCTTTTGGCTTTTTATAAGAATTGTTATAAACAACTCGCAAAAATTTAATTAAATAAGTTTTTTCTAAAACAAAATTTCATACATCAATTTCATTCGAAAAGTTATAATGAAAAAACTTGTTTATAAATTTTTGCACGCTACTGTAAATCTTGATGTGTAGGAAAATGCTGGGCCACAGCCTTATGTTTCAGTTTGATCAATAACAGGGTTAGGAGGGTACAACTTTTGATTAAAAGGAAATGCAATGTTTCTTTTGCTTTTTAATTCCATGTGGGTTTTCAATTATCCAAAAGTAAGTCCCTAAAAAAATGGAAGGATTTATTTTTAAAGAAATAGATATTTCTAAGTTGATTTTCTAAAATCTAAGAAAAGCTCTGAAAATAGAAAATATGTTAAAACTAAAAGTTCATCATAAAATGAAGCTAACAAATAGAAACTTACAAAACAATCCATCGAACTAGATAACAAACGCAGCTGATGATAACATCATTTACACTACAGTTAGTAAAATACTGATTCTTTACAATATTCTGAAAGTAATGAGCATCATTTTCTTCGTAAAACAAACCGAAAAGACTCATGTCATAAAAACCTTCACTATTTCCTTTCAACTATTGAAACTTTCTTCAAAAGAGTTTCGTCCCGTGTTTTTATAAAAGTAGATGACTTATAGCTAGAAATGCTCAATTGTATTTTGCAAATGAGAGAAAACTAGCCAAAATCATCAATTATTTTAAATTTGTGGTGCGGAACAAGCCGAAGAAATGTTCTCAAAATAAAGTAGTTATATATTCAAAGAATTGATCACGTAAAACCTTCCCTAAACCAAATAAAAGAAATAATTAACACTTAATTAAAACGGATCAATACATTTTGGTAACTGTAATTGAATTGCGTGAAGAAACTATTTACGGCGGATTTGAGTGACGTAGTTTCGTTGATATGTTGTAAATATAGTTTAAGCGGTTTATTTTATGAGCATATTTGAGATTCTTTGTATAGTATAAATTGAAGGAAAACTTTTTGTAAAGGGAATTTTTAAGGAGAAGAGAAAATGTAGAGCTGAAACGTTGTGTTCGCTGCGAGAAAACAACAGTAACAAATCTAAGAACAAAAAATTTTTGCAAGTTGTTTATAACAAATCTTATAAAAAGCCAAAAGGAAATGAAAGATCAGGTAAAAAAGCAACCTGGTAGCAGCGAAATAAATGTAGCAGACTAAAACAGTATGCACCCTAGGATAAATGACTCATTCGATTACAACTTATTTGTATATCAAAAAACTCTATTCTATATGTACTTACTTGGTTTATACTCTATTGTCAACACAATCCCCCTCATAAAACGTTTAGGCCTTTAAAACCTGAAAAAAGTGTATTTTTTTAAAAAAAAGAGAAATTGATAATATCGTATAAAATTGATGTAAAACAAGCCAATATGCTATATTTTATATTAATGGTATTGAGGTAAAGCACACCCAGTGGACCTAAGTAGCTCAGTAAATACTGACTTGCATGCTTTATTCCCCATTTAACTTACTATTGGTTAGTTTTTTGAGGTCACGAATTTCTAATTTTTGCTAACAAAAAACACAATTCAATCTGTGTTTCAGCTTGTTTTTCATTTTATATGGAGTTTTGTTTCAATTTTAACAGTTCTGTTAGAAACGAAAAAAAAAAAGTAAGGGGAAATAAATTTAAATAGTTTATCCTGTGGCTCAGCAAAAATTTATAAAGTGAAATTTGTAAACTGATATTTTTTGGCATAAGCAATCAATATTCCCTAGTGATGAGGAATCCATATTTTTTTCCAAACTTTAATTATGTTATGGTCTTGTAATCTTGAAAAGTCAAAATAGGTGTTTGTCAATGATAAAATAAAATGTTCTGGTAGTGTAATTAAGTCAAATATTGGTGTTAAGTTTTTTATGGTTAAAAACATTAAAACTACCATTAAACTCTGGTTACCGTTTAAAAGCTTTCATTAATCTATTTCTAAGAATTAATATTTTTTATTATTTTAATCATTTTGACATATATTTAAGAAACTAGAAGAAAAAAACAGATAACTTTCATTTTTAAAATGTTATGCATATAAATACAATTAACAGACATATATATTAATTTTTAAAGTTTGTATAAAGTGAGAGTGAAATAAATTTACACTCTTACTTTATACAACTCTATGTGAGAGTGAAAGTGAGAGTGAAACAACTCTATGAAAATACAACTCTATGAAAAAAGATGTTAACAATATAAGAATATCAAAATAAACATTTTTACATTTTCTCTGTGACAGAGTCATTGATTGCATGATATTTACCTTATATTACACTGCAAAACTAAAAGATTATTTTACTAAAAATTTTTCTTTTATCACGTTTTTAACTGTTAAACTAAATCTCAAAAGTTTTTCTTCTAAAAACATTTTAAATCATTTTTAAAAACAGATTGCAAATTGAAGTTTAATAATAAAAAAGGCTTAAAAGTATTTTTAATAACTTCAAACAAATAAATTGAGATGACATCGAATGTATTATTTTCAAGATAACTTTAATTAACGTAAATGTAACATGGAAGAAACGATTTTTTACCATGCAGTAAACGAATTTTATTGAATAATAAAATTGAAAAATACGAAATATAACAAAATACTTGAAGTTAACAACCTTGTCATTTGTTTTGCAGAACTTAACATATTGAAAAAAAAAAATCTTTTGAGCAGTAAGTGATGTCAAAACATCTTTTGCAGTTCAAAACGTAATTTATTTTGTCTTTGAAATCAAAAACAATAACTTTGTTAAATTGAAGAAAAAAAAATTAAAAATAATAAAATTAAATTGAAGGTAAAAACATAAACATAATTAGTTTGGTGTGTAATAATGGTGTGTAATATCTGTTATATAAATCTAGATACAGATGTTACATTTCTTTACTCACAAAATACAAGTAAAGAGAGAAGAAAAATGGTAATATGACATTATTTATAATTTTCATATAATATTTCTATTTTTGTTTTTGTTTTTATGTTCAACTTTGTCCCAACTTTATTCCATTGTTTTGACTAAATGAACTTTGAAATAAACAACAGGTGTGTTATTTTAATAACGCTGCAATTTTTAAACTAAAAAAATTGTTTAATTCGTTTGAAGAAAGGTTAGTTAGACACTTAATTAAATAGCAAAATTGTATAAAAAAAACTTTTTAAAATAGTATTTTCAATTGCCATTTAAAATATTTCATTAAACATTTAAAATGTTTATTAAAAGCTTAATAATTCTTAACTAAAGGTTGCAACAGATTAAATTCATTGGTTCAATCAAAGCATGAAGTCAGCTCTCTAGAGCTACTTCATGCTTTTAAAAGCCACATAAAAAATGTTTGGGAGGTTCTTCCAGAAATATTGAGCTGCAGAGAGATAAAAGTATTTGAAAATTTTACATTAAACATAAATTTAAGATTAAAACTTTTTAGATATTTAAATCAAACTTTTGTTCTACAAAATTTCACAACTCAATTTCTTTGAATCTCAAATACTGATTATATAAAGACCCTGTTTGCATGAAAACAAAAATATACACTAATAAAATATATACAACTTTAAAAGTTTTAAATACATTTTCTCCTATGCTTATTTTATATTGTATGAGAAACATCCTCCTTTAAAACAATGTTTGGCCTAATTTTATTCTATTATAAATATTAAAGATTACAAGTTTTTGGTGGCCATCATTCCTTTGTTGTTGTTTTTTTTCAGTTGATTAATATTTTTAACTTAACAAAGTCAGTCAACATATTTAAAAGTAATATTAAAAAAATTCATTAACTTGAATAATCATAAATAAATGCACAAATTAAACAAAAACTTTTTAACATGTGAGATTTCTTATAATATCAATACAAGAAATATATACAAGAAATCTCACATATATAGAAATTTTTGATGTGTTATTTAAGTTAACAATTTTTTTAACATGGCTGAAATATGTTGACTGTCTTTGTTAAGTTAAAACTATCAATCAACTGAAAAAAACAAACAACAAAAAGGATATGATAACCTCCAAAAAACTTGTAATATTTCTTGTTATATCAAAATTAAAAAGGATATTAAAAGGATTATAAAATATAGCTCAAGTAACGAGCTTATTTTTTATGAAAAAACAAGGCTTTTTAATATCCAACTGTGAGGTGCATTTCAATGGAAATTACTGACTATTTAATCATTCTACTTCTTACTCAAAAAAATAATTAAAAAAATTATTTTTAAAAACAGCACTAAATAAAACAAAAATTCTCTATAATTAAAGAAAATTTAAGGGAAACAAATTGATAGAACTCATTATAAATATAACAAACTAATGATGAAAACTCAAACAAAGTGTAATGTTTCTTTAAAATTTTAATTGAAACATACCAAGTACAGCATTAAGGAATGAATTCCTTTCTTCATTTGAGTTCTTCAAGTTAGCAAGAAATCTCACTAAACAGCTTTTGTTTTCATTTGCCAGTCCACAGATCATAGGCAAACAACTTCGCAACTTTTTGTTACTGATAACCTCCTCAGAACTCAAATAAATGTGTGCATAAACTGAAGCACAAAACTCCATTAAAGTGAGGTGAGCAAACTGATATTGAGGACCAAGTTGTGATTCAACTCTTTCAATGAAACCCAAAAGTTCATTTTCAACTTCATCAAAGTCATTCACAATACCTTTCATTTCCTCTTGGGAGAAAAGAATTTTACCTTGATTGAACAACTCCCAAGCAACTTTACAAACTCTTAAAACATGTTGCTTGTTTTTCTCATTTTGCATCATTTTGTAAACTGGTTTATCAGTTTTACAAATGTGATTCTGAAAAAAGTATAAAAAAATTGAGCAATACAACTCAGTCATAGTGTTGAAAGAATAAGAACCACTTGCAGCAATAACTGCACACATTGCTGATAAATAAAATGGAACAGATGCCATGGCTTTAGCATAGAAAGACTCTTTAAGAACCCTTTTAATGGCTTCTTTTTTGTTGTCATAATTTTCAATATACTTATTAACTCCCTCATCATTTAAACCCATTATATGAATGGTTAACTTGTCTGTACATTCTCTAACTTTATATTTATATAGTGATATAGCTCCAACTCTTCCAGCAACAACACATTTGTGTTTTTGAGTATTCAATGCTTTTGATAACACATTAACAATAGGTTGTTTGCTTGAATATTGGGGATCGTTATTTATTAATTCATCAATGTGAGCAAACTCATCTAACCCATCTATCACAAACAATATAGAAAAATGGTTACAATCATCAGACTCTTGAAAAATATCTTTGTAGAAAACTTTTTACAGATCATTTATGTTACTGATATTTTGATGTTGATTTAACTTTCTACATTCAAGATAAAAAACAAGATCCACATTTTTCCATAAGTTACCATTAGCCCAGTCCAGTAAGCACTTACTGAGCAAACAAGTTTTTCCAATTCCAGCAATGCCAGATATCAAGAGTAAAGATAGTTCTTTTGAAAACACTTCATCAAACCCAATTGGCTTATAGGTCATTTGTCTCTTAATAAATAATTCTCGCTCAGCATTTAATACAGTATCTTTTTCCACTTCATCTGCATCAACTACAGTCAATTCAATGAACTTATTTAAAAAATCAACTTTAGCAGGAGTTTTTACTAAGTGCACAATTTCATCCATTTTTCCATATGTTTTAAGATAAAACTTTTTCAGTGCTTCACGCATTTCTGAAAGAACAAAAAAAGAATTTTACTTTACATTTTTAAAGAAACATTTTCATTTTGATTTTAATAAATTTGTTTCAACATAAATATAAAATAATAAACTAAATATAATTTGTGACGTCATGTACAAACAGCAAATATTGTCTATAATAAAATCTTTTTTTCAGAATTCAAAAAATTTTGAAAATAAAAACTAATTTATGATTTTATGTGTATGTTGAAAATCCATAGAAAGTTTAAAATGGATTCCTAATACACATTTATTTTAACAAATAACTGAGAATAAAAGAGGTGGATTTTATATAATTGCTAGCATTTTATATTTTGTATCTTATCATATACTACACTTATTTTTATTTGTTCAATTTTTATTTTTATCTTTATCTTACACTACCTTTATTCTTTTAAGGAAAAGGTATTCAAGCAAAGTTATAACAATGAATGAGAGATTTAAGTTTTACAAAAACCATTTCAAATATAAAACAATATAAAAACTTCTTTTAAATAAAGCTTGGCTTTTGCAGTGTTATTATTATTATTATTATTATTATTATTATTATTATTATTATTATTATTATTATTATTATTATTATTATTATTATTATTATTATTATTATTATCATTATTATTATTATCATTATTATTATTATTATTATTATTATTATTATTATTATTATTATTATTATTATTATTATTATTATTATTATTATTATTATTATTATTATTACTATTATTATAAAAAGAAAAAAAAAAGAAAAAAAAGTCTGAGGGAATAAAGGATTTAGTGTTAATTTTCTTTCATTTTAAATCTGTACAATCATTTATTTAGTTTACCCATTTAACAATTCAGCCATTAAAAGAATCATGATAAATATTTGTCAGTAAACTTTTGTCAAAGTTTCCTGTAGCAAGTTAAATATTATTTTAGCATTAAGTACATGTTTCTGAATATTTTGAATGATTTTGGCAATTAAAATAAAACTTATTTTTACAATAATAACTACATGTACCAGCACAAGACTGATTTATTTTGAAATATTTTATGTTTAGAATTTTCTAGGCATGTAATTGTAGTATTTGTGCTATTGGTATACCTTTGCCATAATTCCAGATTTGACATTACTTTTCAATTGTGACTAGTTAAAATTACATTTGTCTCAATGTTACAACCAGTAATGGGGTAACATTGACATTTAAGGAGATTAAAAAAATGAAAAAAAAGTTCCAGTAAATTTGGAATGTTTTCAATAAACTATTTTTATAGCTAGATCTTCCAAAGGAGACCATATACTAACAAGTCTGTCTATGGTCATTTTAACAAGAATGTTACTACAGATGTACAGTAGTACAGATGTAAGCGCTTGTATAAAAGTTCTCAGCTACACGATAAGTTCTAGGCAACTCACTTAAATGTCAAAATCTGTTACTTATGTGTTAATAATAATATTACACAACACTTGTTGCCAATAGCAGTTTAATAATAAAATGTAATTAACAAAATAAAAGGTTTAGTTTAACAACAAATTATAGTATTAAGTTGGTTATTTATATGATAAACAAAAGACTTTTAAAAGAGATATGAGCAGCAATCAATCAATTTAGTAATGGAAACAAAATTAACCCATGCTAAAGTAACAGAACTTGTGAAATTTCATTGAAAATGATTTTCTTGATTTAATACTTCATTTTTCTATAATAATTTTTCTATAACTTGCATTAAAAATTTGTATAACAAAATGTTTTAAAAGAGATAAGAGCAGCAAATGGTTTAATAAATAATAGAAAGAAATTATTTTCATAGGAAATTATTAGCAGAAATGAAATTAAAAGAAATACAAATAAAGTAAAAAAATGATGAAAGATAATAAGTTGGTTTTCTTGATTCAACCCCTTACTGAATGATTTTTTTTTCACTAAACAAAAAAATATATAATGCATGAAAAGTGAAATAAAGGGACACCAGTTTTATATATTTTTCATAAAGAAAAAAAAAAAAATTATATTGGTACACATCTGGCATGCTATGCAATTAAGGTAATAACAAAAAGAATAAATTATTTTGGATCATTTATGATTTATTATGCAGTAAGAGGGTTAATGATGCTGCATTTTTAAAACAATTCCGAATAAAATGGAAATAATTTTTATTGAAATTGATTTTTAAGTAAAATCAATTTTTAAAGATAGACTTATTTTTAAAAAAAAAACTGAATTTTTTGACAAAGGAACAAAGGCAAAGAGTAAGTTATATAAGGATTGAAGAAATATACAAAAAATAAATTATAAATAAGGCTTATTTTATAAAATGTTCAAAAACAAATTACAGTTATGCTATAAAGTTGAGCACCAGTTAAAATTCTTTTTTCATTTCTCATTTCAAATTCAAATAGTTCAATTAAGAGTTAATATTTTTTAAATCAGAAAAATAGTTTAGAAGAAACAAGAGAAATACTTTAAAAATACTTTTTATTTATTTAAAAATTATATTAATTACAAAAAAAATAAATAAATTGCAAACATAAGTACTGAAATATATTAAATAATAAAAGTTGAGCGAAATTTCAATTTTAAATATTAATTACAAAATCAAAAATTTTAAGCTTAGTTTCTTTTTGTTTAAATCATTAACCTCATAGAGAATTTATGAGTTTATAAACATTAACCTCATAGAGAATTTATAAGTTTATAATTTAAACAAAAGAAAAAATTTTTACATCGAACTTTTTTTCACTTATTGTAACCTTTGTATGAAAAAAAAACTATTTCCTTAACTAGATTTTATAAAAAAGCAATTACAGCATGCTGAATTAGTTTTTTGCTGCCAATCGCAAAAAAAAAAAAAATTATTGTCAGTTATCAAAACAAAACAAAACAAAAAAAAAAAAAAAAAAAAGCAATCATTTATTGGTTCATTTTCAAACAAATTTAAGAAAATCATTTTTGAATTTGATTAACTGGAGATAGAAACTTATTTTCAGACTCTAATGTATGACCACTCAATCTCAGGTAATCAACTAAATCACACTTGTACAATTTTAAGGAGAATATGACTGTATTTATTATAACCATCATAATGTCAAATATTTTATAGCATTATCTTAAATTTTTAGATGATTGCTTGCTAATACTATTTCGGCTGTCAAATTGTTAAAATTATGTCAATAATAAAATTTTTACTAGGTAAACATTTTTTGTACTTAAGTTAAGAAAAAACATTTTTGTTCTGTTGTATTTTATATACAATTATTTATTATATATTAGTTTTACATTTAAAAAATATTTGCTAATTCTATAACTTTTTACTTTACTTATTAACAAAAATAGTAAATGAATTAAATTATTAAAAATACTAGATATAATAAGAATAATAGCAACAATGATAACAAAAACAGTAAAAAAATATAATAGTAATAGTTATAATAATAATAATAATAATAATAATAATAATAATAATAATAATAATAATAATAATAATAATAATAATAATAATAATAATAACAATAATAATAATAATAATAATAACAATAATAATAATAATAATAAAAACAATAATAATAATAATAATGATAATAATAATAATGATAATAATAATAATAATAATAATAATAATAATAATAATAATAATAATAATAATAATAATAATAATAATAATAATAATAATAATAATAATAATAATAATAATAATAATAATAATAATAATAATAACAATAGTAATAATAGTAATAATAGTAATAATAACAATAATAACAATAAGAATAGAAATAATAATAGTAATGATAATAGAAGTAATGATAATATTATAAATATGACAGTAACAAAATTAGTAACATTAGCAACAACACAACAACAATAATAATTTTAATAAAAAGAATAATAATCATAATTAAAAACAAAAACTTTTTTTAGTAATTAGAATTTTTTAATAATTATTTGTATGCATCATTTACAAATGCATTTGTGTATATTATTTATTTATAACTGTTTCAACTATAGCATTGTTAAAACTGTGTCAATAAAAAACAATGCTCAAATTATGTTCTTTGAAAAACTACCTATATGAATAAAGATTACACTTTATCCAATGAAATATGATTTTCCATTTATTGTAACATTTAAATTAACTTTAAATGTTACAATAAATGGAAAAATCAGCAAAATCCAACTTAAAATTAATCAATTTTATGTTGTTAATCAGTTTTATGTTTTCATTTAAAGTAATTTTTCATTAAAATTTTCAACATAATGTTAGATTATGTTGAAAATTTCAAATTTCAAAGTTTTAATTCACTATGAAATTCACTATGAAATTCACCATGAAATAATAATATATATTGGTTCATTTTCAAAATAATTCACAATTAAATCACTAGCAATCACGATCAAATCAATAATTGGTTCATTTTCAAAATAATTCACTATTAAATCACTAACAATCACGATCAAATCAATAATTGGTTCATTTTCAAAATAATTCACTATTAAATCACTAATAATCACGATCAAATCAATAATTGGTTCATTTTCAAAATAATTCACAATGAAATCACTAACAATCACGATCAAATCAATAATTGGTTTATTTTCAAAATAATTCACAACTAAATCACTAACAATCACGATTTCAAATTTCAAAGTTTTAATTCACCATGAAATTCACTATGAAATAGAACATCAAAGAGAAAGATTAAAATTAAAAATATTTTTAGTATTTTTTTTTCTTTTCTAAGACTATTATACTTAAAATAGTGGATATTGGAATAATATTGGCTATTTAATATATAAAAATTTTTATATTTCAAATGGACAATATTATTCTGATATTAACTCTTTTTCTTATAACCAGATACTAATTTTGTTTCACAAAACAAAAAGAACTCTATTATTACAGAACTCTATAAACATAAGTTTTTATAGAAGAAATAACAAAAAAAACATTTCTTAATTTAAATTTAACAGAAGATTCAACATAAAAGACTCAAAGTTAAAAAATTTCCTTTTAACATAAACAAAAATTTTAAAGAAATAATTTTTTTGAAGGAAAATTTGAATATAGTAAAAATATGAATATTTAATTCAAAAATCATTTTAATTTCATTAACAAATATGAAATTTAATTTTAGATGCAAAATTAATTTTATCAAAATTTTATCAATTTTATTGACAAAAATATATGATTCATTCTTAATAAAGCTAAAAATCACAGGAAAAGGTTTCCGTTCTCATGTTGTTTCAACAACTTTCTATTGTGAGAGACTATTTGTTTTTTTATTTACACTTATTCGTTAAAATATATTTTTGATAACTATTCATTCTTTTTTAAACAAATGCTTTTTAGGTATTTATATATAAATTTATATTTCAATATTTTTCCAAATATAGAAACTTTATAAAGACATTCTTAAAATTTCTATATGTTAAGTATCACAGTGTCTGCTGATACATTATTAAGCAAAACTAATTATGTGCCAGCATAATTAATTTTCTATAATTATGCTGGTGCATATTGCTTACAATTAATTCACATCTAAGTTGCTTTAAATGAACTTTGTATATTAAAAAAAAATTAAAAATCTGTATAAAATAAAAATTACTTAAAAGTAATACCTTTGTCAGTTAATTTAATAAATAATCAACTGACAAAATAGAGTTTTTTAATAACAAAAACTTTCACTTTGAAATCTTTAATAAAGATGTTAATATTAAAAAAATGCATACATATAAGAGTATACATAAATATACAAACACAATTAAACTTTGTCTACAAATATTCAATATTATGATTTTGCTTCAAAAGTAAAATGATGAGAATTGCTAAAATGAAAACATTTTAATTTTGAAAATCAAGTCATTAAAAATATTGTATCTGTTATTACATTAAAGTCATGAAATACTGTTGCTAAAAGAAATATTGAATCATAAGTTAATTCAGAGAGACAAAAAGGAGTTTTGAAATGTTCAAAATATTGTAAAGTTGTAAAAGTTCTTCCTGAAAATGCTTTGTTAATAACAACCAATTTTAGTTTGTTTCAACTTTTCAATTGAACTGCGATGAGAACAAGTAACAGTAAGCTATGAAGATTCAAGTTTTGCTGTATTTAAAACAGAAATAAAAAAAGGATTTACAAGAAGTATTTGCAAAGGAGGCTAACGAGTGTGTGTAACTATAACTGCTATAAAAAAAAACATCAGACAAAATGAATAAAAGAAAAGATCTCATCAACCTGTTTATAACAATTAAAAACAGTACAAATATAAATCATAATCAAAAAACTTGATTATTAAGATGAAAAAACAAGACAACAACAGAATATAATTTTAAATATAAAACTCCAAGAGATTAAAAAAAGAACTGGGATTAAGTGGAATGATGAGTCCTTGCATTAATGTAAAATTACACAAAAATTAGTACTAAATTAAAAGTTTAGTTCAGCAATGAGCAAACGCAACATTTGATACAATCAACTTATTTTTAGTATTGGTAAAACTAAAGCATTTTCATTTGTAATAGCCTACAATCTACATTAAAATCAATTTTTGGAACCATGTAAGAATCAATTTTCGGAACCACGTAAGAATCAATTTCAAAACTAGAAAAAAAAACCAATTGTATTGAACCTATAAACATTCATAAGATCAATATCACTGATGTCCAATTATAGTTAATTAAAGCTCTATGTTTTCATCACTTGAATACATTAAAAAAAAGAGTAAGTAAAATTATTAAAATTAAAATAAACATGGAAATCAAAACTATTTCCAAAAGCATCTCTTGCAATAAAATTGTACTAAAATATGTATCTATAAAACAACCCACATCATTAAATAATCACAACTAACAGATGTGCTATCTTGGAAAGAAACTGATTAAATAATATACAAATTTACTAAAAATGTAAAAAGATTTTATTTATTCAGTTTAATTATTCACATTAATTTTTTTTGAAAAAGTATCAAGTTTTTTTCCATTCTTACTAAAATAAGAAATTAACTTTGTCATTTTTGATAGAAATCTTCCCACCTTACTATGGAATGAACTTTTGTAAGATTTTGAAGAACCAGTAAGATTTTGAATGTTAAACAGACCCTTAACAACTACTATGGTGTCCCAAAATAAGCAAGAAAACTTTTTTTTTGAAAAGTGTTGCACATACTCATTTTTTTTTAATTTTTACATTAATTGACATTAAGGGGTCCCCTCTAAATGTCAATTAATTAATGTAAAAATTAAGAAAAATGAAACTTCATAAATTTCTTGCAAATCAATGTCAAAAAATCAATGAAAATTGCATTCAATGTGTGGCAATATTCTGAAACTTTCTACAAATCAGTGATTATCCTACTGTTGATTGTTTCTCACCATTAGACAATTTTTTATCAGCAGAATTCAAATGTTTTTCTATTTATCCCCCACAGGAGTTTGACATACAAGCAAAACAAAAACCATGTAAACACAAAATTATTCAATTGTAATAAGGCTGAATTGTTAATTCATTGTGTCCATGGCATTATTAAAAATACAAAACTACAATTTTATAATATGTTGCATGAGTGTTCAGTACCAAGACAAAAATACAAAAAAAAAAAAGTACAAAATTACAAGTGGAATTACAAGTGTACTTTGCTTGGTTATGCTCAGTATTACAGTTTGGAAAACTGTCAATATCTTAATAATAACATATCATCCGATCAAAAACCTTTGTTTAGGAGTGCAAAACAGTTCAGTTATAAATGCTTAGTTACTGTGGCATTGAAATTCTGTATGAGAGCAACAACACAGTCATTAACAAAAACCAAATTATTAACCATCTCAGATGCAGTCTTGTATAATTATTTTTCACTGAAATCTCTAAAAAACTGTCTCCAATGGTGGTGGTCTTGAAAAAACTCCTAGAGATAGATAAGTCTTGCACTGTATGAGGAAGACTCTTAAAAAGATGCAGTCCTCAATCATCTCTAATTCCTGACACAAATTGTGCATTTTCCTGACAAAAGAGATACCAAAAAAATAATGAGAGGAGTCATCAGCTCTAGGCTCAAGTACCCAATTAATCTGTGGAGGGTACCTAGACTTAACCAGACCTGCAGTTAGTAGAAGAAATTCTCTATAACCATCTAATGGATGGCCAAGACGAAGTTGGTCATCAATCAGTGCCTTTCTTTTCTATTTTGGCTGTCACAAGCAGTGATTAATGGTGTAATGGAATTAGATTAATGGAATTAGGTAATGGATTAGATTAAACTATTTCTCTTTGAATCTAATGCCCAATTACCTAGTACCTCAGATCTTTTTAAACACTGGTCTTGGGTTTATATTTTCTTACAGAGGAAATTTTCTTGGGGTGAGGATGATGAAAGAGGCTGAAAAGAAACATTAAGGAGGGTATGCAACAACATTCCTAAAAAAAAAATTTTTTTTTTTCTGAGACACCCTTAATAACTATTGCATTTTTAGGGTATATTAATTCAACATACTGAGATGAAAAACATATTTGTATTTGAACAAGTTTAACATCTATATATTCTGAGTGTTTTAAATAAATTTTAAAAAATTACTCATTTAAGGTTGATTAAGATTTTAAAAAAATTTTATTTTAAGAAGATTCTATTTTAAAAAGTAATTCAAAAGGCTCCATCTTTAATGGGAAAATTAATTATTTCTTAAATTTGGAATGAAAAACGATGAAAGAGCTTTCACTTACTTAAATCAATTTTAATTTTATTTTTGTAATATCTATCTATATCTATATCTATATCTATATCTATATCTATATCTATATCTGTATCTATATATCTATATCTATATCTATATCTCTCTATCTCTATATCTCTCTCTATATCTCTATCTATATCTATATATCTATATATCTATATATCAATATCTATCTATCTGTGTGTGTGTGTGTGTGTGTGTGTGTGTGTGTGTGTGTGTGTGTGTGTGTGTGTGTGTGTGTGTGTATGTGTGTGTGTGTGTGTATTTGTGTGTGTGTGTGTGTGTGTATACACATAGATAGATAGATATATACATAGATAGATATAGATATATAATAACATATTATAAAAATTATTTTAAAACTGCTTTATTAAAAATGAACTAATTCCAAATATTATAAAAAAAATCATCCTTTAAAATCATCTTAATAATCATCCTCTAAAAAATGCACAAACAGGTTGAATGAGCGATGTTCAAGTAAAACCTTTTAAAGGTCATTAATCAAATATATAATTTCAGAAAATTTATAAAAGAATTTTTATATAAAATAGAGTTGAGACTAAATTTTACTTATATTTTAAATTTAATACTAACTTTAATACTTAAGTAATAATAATAGTAAAATACTTAAGTTTAATCTGATTTTAAGTTTGTTTTTTTTCTGTCTTAAATTGTAAACTCATAAAAAACATACAAAGTTCTTTTATATAAACAAACTGTATTTTTTAAGAAAACTCCCCAAATCTCCTTTGAAAATCACCAAGTTTACTTTTTCCCTCATTTTTAACGGGGAAATTTTTGTTACCTAATTAAATTTTGTAAGTTGGATATATTTTTTTTTTAACCTAATAAAATTTTTTTATTAAATATCCAAAAAAGAATCACAGAGCAGCTTCAGCCCCTTTTAAAAACAACCATAAATTTGATGTTTTCAAGGTGATCAGATGCATTTTTACAAAGAAAAAATTTTTGATAATAGCAATAATAATGATAGTAATAAGTAAACTAAAAAATTAAAACATGAAGAAATATTTTTTAAAGCTATACTAATGTAGCTATACCCACTTGCTGCTCAACTTCAACTCCAATCAGATATTGACCAAATTGTTCATTGGACTAAATCTTGGCTCATGGAGTTAAACGCAAAGAAATGCAAGGTTATGCACTTTGGTCAAAAAAAATTAACTCCTTTCAAGTACTCAATGGAGGAATTAGGCCCTTGTTCAATAACAATTCGAACTACATTGGAAGCAACCACCTCTGAGCGTGACTTGGGAATTCAAATTACCAATGATCTTAAAGTAGAAACCCAATCCATCATTGCCTCATGCAAAGCAAATCAAATGCTAGGCATCCTAAAACACACTTTCCAATCTCGTGATGCTTCTTTATGGAAACAACTCTATTGCACCTACATTCGTCCTTTACTTGAGTTTGCGATTCCGGCCTGGAACCCCCATTTGGTGAAAGATGAACAAACTATTGAGTTAATACAGCGCAGAACAACAAAAATACCAGACAAATTGAAAAAGTTAGACTACAAGTCCATATGTTTACATCTTGGCCTATCTTCTCTAGTTGAACATCGTAAAAGAGGTGACCTCATCCAAAAATATAAAATTACTAATAACATCGACATAGTCAACTGGCACTTTCCCCTCATCACAATTCCACCAAGAGCAAATCACAGAGAAATTCATCACCGTGAGAAGTACAGCAACAATTTAGCTCGTTTCCACTTTTTTAACAATCGCATTGCCAAGGCATGGAACATGTTACCAGATAAAGTAATTAGTTCTTCAACAGTTTTAAAGCGAACAGTTTTAAAGCGAACCTCGATAAGCTTTAATGTTACTACAGCTCACAGCTTTCCTTAGAGAAAGTTGCAATATGAGCTTCACAAAAACTAACTGTAATCTGACAATCTATAATTTGTATTTTGTCAATTATTATTATTTTTGTTGTAACAAATATATACTACTATACTACTACTACTAATGTGTAATAACTTAAAATTAGTAATTATAGCGGTAGTAATAGTAGTTATTATTAACTATTATTAAAATATAAACAATAATAATAATAATAATAATAATAAAAAAAAAAAAAAAAAAAAATAATAATAATAATAATAATAATAATAATAATGATAATAATAAAAATAATAATAATAATGATGATAATAATAATAATAATAATAATAATAATAATAATAATAATAATAATAATAATAATAATAATAATAATAATAATAATAACAATAATATTAATAATAATAATAATAATAATAATAATAATAATAATAATAATAATAATAATAATAATAATAATAATAATAATAATAATAAAAATAATAATAATAATAGCACTGATAATAATGATAATAACAACAATCATAATATTAACAATAATAATAATAGTAGTAAAAGTAATAACAAAAATAAAAATAATACTGGTAAGAATTAAAACAATAATAACAATAAGAAGGAAAGGAATAAAAGGAAGGAAAGAATAGTAAGATAATAATAATAGTAAGAAATAATAATAGTAAGAATAAAAAAAAAGATAAGAAGAAAAATAACAATAATGATAACAATAACAACAACAACATAAACAATAAAAATAATAATACCATTAATAGCATTAATAGCAATAATGATAATAATCACAACAACAGAAATGACAGTTTTTATATTAGCTAACAGTAAAGGTAGAGAAAAAAGATATTACTAAACTTGTACAAAGGTCACCCACCATAGTTTCAATGGAATGAAATTAATAATATCATTCTATGAAACTAATAATATATTCTAAAAAAATGGATGTGATAACAACAAAATGTTTATTGTGTAAAATGATGATTGTGATAAGAAACTGAAATTTTAGTATAACTTTCTGTTTGTTTTTATATCTCATATAAAACCCACGAAAACCTTTTACAATGGTCTTATTTTGAATGTTCTAACAGAGAAAATGTTTTGTATTGGTCAGGCTATTCTATTTTTAAAAGATGCTAAAATCTGACATTTCAACACACTTTCTTAATATGTAGGATTGGATCTCAATAAAGCCTATCACAAATCCTTTAGACATCATGACTTTGACAGAAAAGGTAACAATTTCACAACTAGCTATTTTTAATCTTTTGAGCTTCGCTTGAGGTTTTAATAGGTATAAAAAGGTGGTGTTAAAATCTTTATCAAACTTTGTCAACTTCTTTTTAATTTTACATAGTTTATTATAACTGAAAAATATTTTATTCAAAATATAATTAGACATTAATTTGCTTACCATCTTTATGCTGTTCTGCATCTGTAAAAAAGAACAGAAAAAAACTATAAAAGTTTTTAATGAATACATGATAGGAGAATGTATTATCTTTTGTACTGAGATTATAATAGACTTTGAATAAAATTTGAATAAAATTTTTTTTATAATAAATGAATAAAAGATTTAAGAAATGAAATCATATAAAACTCATATAAAAAGTAACCATGACAGTTTTTCATGAAATTTATTGAAGGAATTATCAATAATATTATATTTAAAAAAAACAATAAAAATAATGAAACACAATCAAAATAAATCACTAAAAAATAATTCACAAAAATAATGAAACACAATCAAAATAAATCACTAAAAAATAATTCACAAAAATAATGAAACACAATCAAAATAAATCACTAAAAAATAATTCACAAAAATAGTTCTCTACTGACTTAGAATTAAAAAGAATGTAAAATGAACTTTTGCTGATTAAAAAAAAGAAACAAAATAAGCAATTTAAAGTTTCACAAAATAAAATCAAGTTCATAAATTTAAGAGAAGATGCAAAATTAGTACAAAATCTATTTTAAAAACTTCATTACTTTTCTCATCACACAATTTTTTTTCAAAATATTTTCATAAATTCAAATAAATGTTTTGGAGGGAAAACTGAAGTTTAAAGCTTATTTTTAGACTGTAATGATTGTCATGTGTCAGTCAGTCAAATGAGTCAAACTAGAATTATCTTGGAGAGAAAATAATTGCATTTATAATAGAAGAGGAAGAGAGAAATAAAAACTATAAAAATTTGTCTAATTTCTTAGAATTTCATTAAAAAAAATTCAAAATGAATGCTTACTAATTTAATTTCAAATAGTTATCTGCAAGTCTTTTGATTGTTTTTTTAAATTTGTGTAAAAATAAAACTTTGTATTGTTCTTAAAATTTATGATAAAAAATGTTACTTTTTATTTACTTTAATTAATAAACTTTTTCACAAAACATTTTGTGTAAAAATAAAAAATACAAGTACTAACTGCTAACTACTACTACTAATAATAATAATAATAATAAAAATAATAAATTAATGATAGTAGCAACAATAATAACAATAATGATAATAATATAAATAATAACAATAACAATAATAGTAATAATAGTATAAATAAAAAGAAAAAAAAAACAATAATTACAATAATAATAATAACAATAGTAATAATAATGAAAATAAATTTTAAAAAAGTAATCATGATGAGATATATAATAATAATAATAATAATAATAATAATAATAATAATAATAATAATAATGTAAATAATAATAATAATAATATAAATAATAATAATAATAATAATAATAATAATAATAATAATGTAAATAATAATAATATAAATAATAATAATAATAATAATAATAATAACAATAATAATAATAATAATAATAATAACAATAATAATAATAACAATAATAATATTAATAATAATAATAATAATAATAATAATAATAATAATAATAATAATAATAATAATAACAATAATAATAATAATAATAATATTAATAATAATAATAATAATAATAATAATAATAATAATAATAATAATAATAATAATAATAACAATAATAATAATAACAATAATAATAATAATAATAATAATAATAACAACAATCATCATCATCATCATCATCATCATCATCATCATCATCATCATCATCATCATCATCATCATCATCATCATCATCATCATCATCATCATCATCATCATCATCATCATCATCATCATCATCATCATCATCATCATCATCATCATCATCATCATCATCATCATCATCATCATCATCATCATCATTTTTGCTATTATTACTGTATTATTGTTGTTTTTATCTATATTACTATTATCTTTATGATTATCATGTAGCAGTAGCAGTAGCAGTAGTAGTAGTAGTAGTAGTAGTAGTAGTAGTAGTAGTAGTAGTAGTAGTAGTAGTAGTAGTAGTAGTTGTAACATTAGTATTATAATTATCAAAAATCTATTAAAGTAAAAATAAATATTCTAAAATAAATTAGCTTACAAATTTTTTGTTGCTCTGCATCTGAAAATAAAATAAAGATAGTTATAATAGTTAATTGTGGAGATCACATAAAGAATAATAAAACCTGCAAGAAATGTTAGAAACTCACATATAGAGGCTATACATTGGTGCAAATCATTCCTTCCCATAGCTTTCAGAGATTTCTGTATATAAGTTATGTAATTATTTGGGTGGAGTTCAACAAGATTTGTTAGAAATCTTTCCACTTTAGACTTATCTCCTCCAGTCACATCATGATCTATTTGCTCAACAATAGCATTCGCCTTATCGCTACATTCAGTAAGACGTGCAAATTTTTTCCAGTTTGTAACTTTCTCAATTAAAATATTCTTTACTTTTGCATCCATACCTAAATAGAAACAGCTTAGCATTTGCAACTAAATGAAGTAATAATATACCTTACTATAATACATATTTCAATCTATTCTTACACTTTTTAAAAATTTCTTTACATAAAGATGCAATAGCCACAAATAATTATGAAGAAATAATTACCTACAGTAATTACATAACTATTAAAGCTATTACCATTATTGTTAGTAAAGCTCTAACAATTACAACAAATAAAACCCACTCAATCAAAAGTCATTTTATGCAGAAAAGTTTTTCTTTCATTTATCTACTACCAAACACAAATGAAATACATTTTTAAGGTGCAGTCTTGAAAATATAAGTGTTGCACTAATTTTCCATTCAGAACTCCTTCATCTGATCAAAAGTTATTACAACATCAACCTACAATTAAAAACAAATCCAATAGTTGTTTACAGGGTTTTAAATTTGCTTTTTAGGCCTTCATCACAACAACCTTTTTGTCCTCTATATTAAAATATTTCTATTTTCATCATAATATAGGCCACCAAAGTTTGAATACTTTAACGTGAGAAATTGTCAACAAAAAATACAAACCCCAAGATTTTGACCAGCATAAGCTCAATTTTAACTTAAAAGTTATAAACTTGGTTTTCTTGACTTTTAGAAACTTGCAGGTTGTTACAAATAACAAATAAAAAATGTGAAATGAAAAAAACTATGCTAACACACATATTTTTTCAATCCTTTGAAGGAGTATTTCCAATTTCAGTTAATTATTGTTATTCTCAATGTGAATTTCTTCTACGCTGTATTATATTTACATTGTGAAGAAATTCACATAATATATATAATACATAATAGATATAATAAAGATATAATGTACTGGCCTCAACTTGTTATTGAAAATCATGAAAGAGTTAAAGAATTTTTGCAAACTTTACAGATTGAATTTGATTTAACAGTATTATCATTTTATTGGCAAAAATATAATTGGATATCTAGTCATTATTCTTACAAAAACTTTTGACTCTTTGAAGACCAACTCTCAACTCTAAATCTCCATTGCAGGTTGAATTTACTAGAGCAGAAACTATCATCTAAACTAATGATGAGTTAAAGCTAATATAAGAGCAAAATGGCACTGCTACTCACTGTTAGGTCCATTTACTTATACTAGAATACTTGACATCTAAATTTACTAAGTTTGGCAATTAGACTTTTTACATGTTAAATCTTTATATTTTAATAATACACACATTTTCTCAAACCCAAATTTATCTAAGAATTAAACTGAAATTTCAAAAAATTAAAAAAATTCTTAGAAAAAGTTTAAAAAAAGATATCAAAATAATTCAAAACCAAGTTTTCTCAATTTAACATGCATCTTATTTCGGTGATTTCCAAAAACAAGTAAATTTTTAAAACTTGAAACCATGTGATCATTACAGTGGTATGTGCCTTTAAATGAAATATTATTTTTATGAAAGAGCCAACTATTTCAACATATTTAACAGTCTACTTATACTAAAATACAATGGTAAATTTTTTTTTTTTTTTAATATTAAATAGAATAAAGAAATAATGATATATGATGATATATATAATGATATATTAATTGTTAATACAATTAAATCATAACCTTAATAATTAATGACCTACGATCTTACTGCAGAAATTTATTTTTTAGCTTAACTTACTTAGACAAACAATCAAAATAAATACACAGCAGTTTTTATACTTTATTAATTGTTAAACTTAATATGAAATAAATTTGAAATTTTTGAAAAATTTCTTTTAACTTTAAAAAAAATTACTAAGAAAGTTGACACATTCATTTCTGATTTTTAACATTGTGAGATTTGTTAACATATATCGGAAACCAGTTTTTAAATATTTTTTTTTTACTTAAGAAGATATGCCTTTAAAACAGAAGCCTGGTAGCAGAAGAAATAAAATTTAACATTTTAAAATTTCCAATTTTTCTTCTCTTTAATACCTCTCCCCCCCCCCTTCTTCCCTATTTTAATATTTTTTATCTCTAGCTTTGTGTTTGTTATTTTTATTTTATCACTTTATCTTGGTAGCTTGGAGGACAAATAGGTTTTACTCCAAACAGGTAAAAGATTTCAATAAAATAAAAAGATAAAAAGGGGAAAGAATTTTGTAGAATTTATCTTCTTTAAATATTATTTTGTTTCATTCATAAAATATCCAAATATGTAGATTTTTATCTGAAGTTTGAAGCATGTTTAAAGGAGGTAGCTATGCCCTTTAGAAGTTTAACTTGCTTGTAACTTTAAAAAATACTTAGATTTTTAACACATTCAGTTTTAACTTTTAATATTGTGAGATTTGCTAATATATTAATATAACATGTTTATAATAATTATTTTGTGTAATCATTTATTATTCAATGCACTTTCCACATTGTGGAATTAATTTTGAGTTGTAACCTTAACACATAATATATATTTAATATATAACAGTAATATAATATTTCTAAAAACAGAAAAATAATTTAAGAAAAGTTTGCATTAAATATAAAAAATATTTTATAAGTTTGCAAAACTATTAAAAATACTTTATAAATTAAATTTTTCTTCAACTGAAAAAAAAATTTAACTTATGCAACTCGTTGAAAGAAAAGTGAAAATTGTAAACCTAAAACAAGTTTTAGAATTAATTTGCCATAAAAACTGAAATTTTCCCTAATGATAAAATAATATTCTTAAGTATCTCATACCTTTATGGTCCAAATAACTTGCTAATGATGTGCTAGTATCATTGTGTAGTTGTTCATAATTTGCTTTAATCTGCCAGGTGTTACCCATTGAATCTAGTGTGTCAAAAGAAAGAATATTCTGTAAAATATTTTATTTTATATATTTTTTAAAATGATTTTATAGGTATCACTTTACTAAGTATATTTTATCATTTTATAAATCTGCAAAGTATTCAAAGATTTTTTTATTTGGGAGAATTTATTATTAGAATATATAATTTAAAAAATGCTTAAGATTGTTAAAACATTTACTTCTGATTTTTAATATTGTGAGATATGCCAATATATTATTATAACCAGTTTATAAGGATTATTTTGCGTAATCAATTACTAATTAATGCATTTTACACATGAAATTAATTTTGAGTGCTCCATTTGCATAAAGACAGTACAATTTTCATAAAAACTAAAAAAATCATTTGAGAAATATTTGCATTATCTAAATTTTAAAAGCACCCTGTAAGCTCTTCACCTGAAAAAAAATTCAACTTATGCACCCTTTTGTTTGTTTTGTTATGTTAAAAAAACTATTCAAACTAACTTTTTAAGAGAAGATTACACTCCGATAGTGTAACATTTTAGTCGGAACAAAGAGAAAACTTCATGTGTTAAACTTGTAAATTAATTAAATAAATTTGATAAACTTTTACAAAATGCTTTTCATCATTTAAAGTTCACTAACAACTTTATAAAACAAGATTTTAGAAATGAACAACTTTTGATCAAAAATTATTGTAAATAATAATGTTTAAAACTGTCAAGGGTGATTTTGAAGGATTTAATCTTAATCAAACGTTTTCATGTCCTAAACATCTTTTTTTTTTTAAAAAAAAAAAGAATAACAAATTACAATTGAATCATCATAACAATCATAAAAATCAGAAGTCTTCATGTGAGCAAAAGGTTTACATTGCTAATTACAACCAACAGGTTTGAATGTTCACTTGAAAATTAAGCATTCTCATGATGATTAAGTTTGAAAAAAAGTTTTTGCATGCAATTTTTTTTTGTCAGCAGTAACAGTGACAGTAAGGTTTTTGACTGACGAAGCCCATTCTTTAAAAAAAAGATGAGATCACCATAAAAATAATAATAAAAAAAAAAATAATAACAATAATAACAACAATAATAATAATAATAATAATAATAATAATAATAATAAAAATAATAATAATAATAATAATAATAATAATAATAATAATAATAATAATAATAATAATAATAAAAATAGCAATAATAATTATAGTAATAATAATAATAGTAACAATAATAATAATAATAATAATAATAATAATAATAATAATAATAATAATAATAATAATAATAATAATAATAATAATAATAATAATAATAATAATAATAATAATAATAATAACAATAACAATAATAATAATAATAATAATAATAACAATAATAATGATAACAATAATAACAACAAAAACAACAACAACAACAACAACATTAATAACAACAGCAACAACAACAATAACTATAAAAATAATAATAAAAATAATAACAAAAATAGCAATAATAACAACAATAAAATTGTGAAACTTGTGAAATTATCTCCCACCACAATTTTTATGGAATGAAATTATGGTGGCATATCATTACTGACATTAAATGAGAAATTTGAAAAGCTGCATAAAAAAATTAATTGAAAACCCAGAATGAAGAAAATCTAATACTTATGAAATACAAAAATAATGATTTGGTAAAATATCTTTTAACAGCAGGTTGTTTAGAAAAAATTTAGCTTAATTTTCAGAGCGTTATAACATCACTTATAAAACCCACAAAAACATTTTACAAATGTTTTTATAAAATCTTGTAAGTTCTAATAGAGAAAATGTTTTGTTTAGGCTAAAAAGTGTTAAAATGTTCAGGCTACTCAATTTTTAAAAGATGCTAACATCTTTCATTAACATTAGCTAATTTTTAGTTTTAGTTTTTAAAATTGGATCTCAATAAAGCCTATCACAACTCCTTCAGACTTCATGATTTTGACAAAAAAGGAAACAATATCACAACTAGCTTTTTTTAATCTATTGAGCTTCACTTGAGATTTTAACAGCTGGTAAAAGGTGTTATTTAGTTTTACATAGTTTATATAGCTGAAAATATTTTATTCAAAGTATTATTTGACACTAATTTGCTTACCATCTTTTTGCTGTTCTGCATCTGTAAAAAGAATAGTAAAAACCATAAAAGTTTATTTATGAACACAAAAAATTGCATGATATTATTATCATTTCATTATTTCAGCATTATCTTTTACATTATTTAAAAAATCTGAAAGAGTCAAATGAGAGAAGTAAATGACTGTTTTAAAAAAAACTGAATAAATAAGAAAATGAATGAGTCTTATAAAAAGTAACCTTGACAGTTATTCATGAAATATATTAGATAAATTACCAATAATATTTTATTATAATATTCAATTTGTGTCACTTTTACAAAAACTTCATGACCCTTTGGGATGCCCAAAATGTTATTTTAAATCACTACAAACTTGCAGCTAAGGAACAAAAAAAAATTTCTGGGACACTCTTGATAACTACGGTGTTATTAGGGTACTTTAAATACATAAATACTTAGGTAGCATACTTTATATTTTATAGAACAAAATTTTCATGCTATCTTTAAGGTAATTAAACATTCAAACTTTTTGTGTTAAAATAAGTTTAATATCTACATATGTTGAATGTCTTAAAAAATGTTGAAAAATATTGCTTATTCTAAGAAAAATTGTTTTTTAAAAAATTCTTTTTTGAAAAAACAATTCAAAAGACTGCTTTTTTAATGGGAAAGTTAATCATCTATGAAATTTGAAATGAAGAAAGAGAAAAACTTCCTTCTAGAAAAAAACTTAACTTTTTGAATAAGTTTATATTCAGAAGTTTTTTAATTAGAGAATTTTGTTTTAAAATAGAAATGAGACTAAATTTTTATCATTACTCATTTTATAATTTCATTAAAAACAATTAAAACAAATTACTACTTTCCTCAAAGAAAATAATTAAGTTTACTGTTGTTATAATTTCTTTTCAAAATAAAATTTTACCATTAAAAATTTATCTGATTTTAAGCTTAGTTTCTTTTTGTTTAAATCATAATCTCATAAAGAAGAGTTAGATCTTTACAAATTCTTAAAGAATTTATGTGTATATGATTTAAACAAAGAAAAAAATTTTTTACACTAAAATGTTTTTCACTCATCATTATAACCTTTGTATTAAAAAACTTTTTTTATAAAAAAATTCCTTAACTTTTACAAAAAAGCTTGTACTAATTCAAATATTTCTTCAGAAGTTGTATTTGCTGGTTGGGCAATTTCAAAATCCATGGAAAAAGACAACTCAATGAATGGTCTTTTTCCATTGATTTACTTGGTTAAATTCAAATTCTAAAAAGAACGTCTGAATATATTTATCTTTGGTAATTGTCCTTTAAAAACTTTTACTTGAACACCACTTTTTCAACCGTTTGAATTTTTAACCTTCATAGAAGTCAGTTTAACTTATTCTTATATTATCTATTTGTCATAGCATTATATAAGAAAATAATAAGGCAATATAAAAGAATATTCTAGTAAGAGCTTCTAGTTCATTTAATTATTTCACATAAGACCATAGACAACTAATAAATAATTCATTGGACAATAAAAATGAGTTTTAAAAAAAAAGGTAAAATCAGCAAAAAAAGAAAAAAAAATCAAAACTAAAATTGAAAACCAAAACAAAAACATTTCTTTATTTCAAAATTATGAAAAAATCATTTTTGTTACAAATTCGATGACTGGAGTTAGAAACTTATTTTCACACTCTAATTTATGACTGGTCAATCTCAGGTAATCAACTAAGTCACATTTGTACAATTTTAAAGAGAGAATATGATTGTATTTATTATAACCATCATAATGTGAAATGCTTTATACCATTATCATAAAATTTTCAGATGTTATTTGCTGGTGTTATTTCGGCTGTGGTATTGTTAAATTTATGTCAATAATAAAATTTTCATTGAGTAAAACAATTTTTGTACTTAAGTTAAGAAAAAACATTTTTATTCTGTTGTATTTTATATAAAATTATTTATTTTATATTTGTTTTACATTTAAAAAATATTTGTTTATTCTTTATTTTTTTATATTATTAAAAAGACTAGAATTAATAAAAACAATAGTAGCAATAATAATAAAAATAGCAATAACAACAACAACAACAATAACAATAATAATATAAATAATAATGATAATAATAAATAAATAAAAATACAAGAGAACAACAATTAAAGAAATAATTTACAATACCTATAAACTTCAGAGAATTTTCAGATTTAGTAAAAAAGAAAAAACAAAAAAAAGAAAAAAAGAAAATAAATTAAAAATAAAAATCAGATAAATACAAGAGAACAATATTTAAGAATCTTTTTACTATGTTTATAAACTTAAGAGAATTTTCAGAAAAAGAAAAAGAAAAGAAAAAACATTACTACTTATACTTATAAAATATTTTGTACCTATGTTATTAGAAATTTTGATTTTCAAATGACTTTTACCTTGGTCACATCACACCAAAAAGTGCCAAGGGAATAGATGTAGCTCATGGAATACTCAAAACACTACAAGGAACAAAGCTTCAAACAAGACTGAATTTAGAAAATGCAGATAGAACCAATGTCATTCACATGGTTCCATTACATATTTGGAAATGTTTTTAGGAGTTCCATTACAGTGGGATATTTGCATTTTGCATCTAAATAAGTTGCCTTTAAGCCATACTTGTATGAAAATTGATGGAACTACCAAAAGGCCAGGTAAATTTTCTGGAGTCATTAGCTCACAGATGAATGGCAATATTTTAAAACAAGTTTTTTTTCCAAATGAAAAATTTGTCATACTAGACAATAAAGCCATTGATGACTTATCAACTGACCAGTACTATTGCATCTGTTGGGGTGTAATCACAAGGAACATAGATGACGATTTGACCTTTTTAGAAGTTTAAGAAGGGACCCAAGAATCATTCTTTTTGATTAACATTAGCATGCAGAATCTTGTGGTATTATGTATTACTTTACAAACCAACTAAAAACCTAAAGCTGTTTGCCGAACTTATAGTAAAGGTGTATTTTCCTAGTTGGTTTGATATTAAGATTAACAAATATCTAACTGACGGTCCCAAAAACCTATTTGAAAAGCCTCATAGAAGACTTTTAAGGTGAAGAAGATGATTTTGTATGGGGAAGGATTGAGAGTGATGGTGACAATGAACCCAAAGTTAGTGAAAGTGATAATCCCTCAATGTATAAAGCTGTAAGTGTGTTTCTAATGTCCAATGTTAATTTCAAAGCTGTGTCTTATTAAAAAATGACCCCAATATCCCATTGGTACACAGTTCCACCAGTTTTAAGACTGATTGAAGAAGATAAAACACTTAAGTTTATTGAAAAACCACATAAGTTAAGACATGAGTGTCTCATCCAAAATGCTGAAAGAGGTATAAAACATTTTACTTTAGCATCTGTGGTTGGACACGATTGCAGAGATAGAGTTATTTGAAACAAAATTACATCCAGGAAATTAATTAGAAATTTCAAATCAAAAAGTGATTTTGAATGTTAATATTTTATATATTTTTCTCTGATTTCTATATAAATAAACACTGCCCTACATTTGTAAGAACTTTATATCTTGATAGTTAACTTGAAAATAGATGTAATATGGGTCAGATCATTGTATTTCAACCAATATCAAGAAAACTTTGTGGGGTACCATCTCTGATTTTCCTGATTTTTACTTATTCTCTACATTATGTAAATAGGTTAAATTTGCAATTTTAGAGTTCCAAGTGCTGCAGTTTAGAAATTATAGCTTTATAAACACAATTGGCTGGCCCCCCTCGGTTTCTTGAATGGTAAAAATAGACAACTTTAAGGCCTTACAATTTTTTTCTAATTTTCAACAAGTGACTCATTTTTTCTAGAACTATTTTCTGGATATTTGTCTTAAAAATAGTGACTTTTATTGACTTTTATCATATTAGAAAAAAACTATAACCTCATCAATTTTAGAAAAATTATGAAAAATGCTAAAAAATAGCAAAGTGAAGTTAACCGTAGTATTTTTCTATTCATCAACAGGTTCTTACATGTTAGTTTTCTGATTAGCTACTACTTTAACTTTTTAATTAAACTATGATGAGAACAAAAACACTAGGCTATAAAGGTTTAAAATAATAAAAAAATAGAAAAATGATTTACAAGAAGTATTTCCGAAGGAGGCCAATTAGTGCATGTAACTACAACTTCTATGAAAAAAAACTTCAGGCAAAATGAATAAGATAAAGGATCTCATCAACAGTAAGTAAACAGTAAAAATATACTTATAATCAAAAAACTTAATTATAGAGGATAAATCATTTATGAAAATCAGCAACAGCAATTAATGTTAGGTATAAAATTTTTAGTGATCAAAAAAGGACTGGGGATTAAGTGAAATCAAAAGTTTTTAATTACACAAAAATGAACACAAAATTAATTTTAATTTAACAATGAGTAACAACTCAATTTGATACAATTAGATTAATCTTAGTACTGGTATAATTAAAGCAATAACATTTCAAATAGCCTACAATCACCTCTATTTAAATTAAATTTAGGAACCTCAATTTAAATTAAGTTTAAGATTCACGAATTTCTTGCAAAATGATGAAAATTGCATTAAATGTGTGACAGAATTCTGAAACTCTCTTCAAATCAGTTTTAAAAATACAAAATTTCAATAGGATAATACACTGTATGAATATTCAGTGTTATGACACAAATGCAAAAACAAAACTACAAAATTACAAATGGATAATGTTTTGATAAAACTTTGTCTTAATAATAATAACATATCATCACATCAGATGTTTTTGTTTAGAACTGCAAAACAGTTGTTTTCTATATGAGTAGAAGATTGCTATGATTTAACTTTACAAATTCACTCCAATGTTTTTCCAAAACGTGAAAAAGGTTATCTTTTTGTTCTTCATCCTTTGTTATTGTGGGACTGAAATTCTCTATAAGATCAACAAAACATTTGAGATCAACAAAACATTTCAGATGCAATCTTGTAAGATTGGTTTTCAGAAATTCCAGTCATTATGTAACTGGAATTTCTAAAAAAATGTTGCCAATGGTGTTGGTCTTGAAAGAACTTCTAGAGATAGATAACTCCTACACTCAATCATCTCTAATCACTGATACAAAATGTGCTTTATCCTAACAAGAAAGATACAACTCAAAACAAAGAGAGTCACCTACTCTGAGCTCAAGACCATGAGTGACACACTAGTCTACAAGCCAATACTATAGTAGGTATTGAGACTTTAGATGAGTTAAATGTCATTATATGGTGCATTAACAATACTCCAGATGTGAACCATGACTGAAGGTAGATACTTAACATAAACCTACTGAATTGCTGGATTCTTTGTAGTCATAACAGATTCGTTGTTATCAAAAAGCAATTTAATTGAGTAGATTGCCTTGACCATCCAACATGCTCTGTAAAAAGCACCTAGATTTTGAAGCATTATCAACATGCCCAAACCAACCAGACCTACAGTAATTTGGAGAAATTCTCTATAACCATCTGTTAAGAGACCAAGGTGAAATTGGTAACTCATAAACTTGCACAGTAAAATATGTTCAATCAGTTTACCATAAGGAAGAGAAAGTATTAACAAAATTGAGAAAGAAAGATTGTGTGTTTGCCACAAACGATTAATACTTTGTATATTTAACTACTTATACATTTTTACTTCAGTAAAAACTTCAACTTTGCTCATCACACACAAGTTTAAAGTACAGTGAACTACTGTCATAATTAGTGCCAGTGATTCTAAAACTAAATTTACTATCATGATAAAAGGGATCTAAGCAAAACTAGCACCAGTATTTTTCTTGCAAAAACATTTAATGTTTTTGTTAAGACATTTCAACATATATCTATAACTCTTGATTATGCTGCATGTTACACTTAAATTAAGTTATTAATAAACAAATGTCTTTAATGAACATTTTGTAGCCCAGCTTGCCATGAGAAAAATTTTGCTTTGGAGCAGAAAATTATCTTAATTGAAAAATTATTGTATGGTGAAAATCCAAAGGCATTGTTACCCAAATATTAAAATTCCTAGCATTGAGAGCAACATTTTTACAACTTCACTCAGTAGAAGAGCAATTAATGCAGTAACTAACTTGAACTTTGTGCAGGATACCTGACTAGAAATGAAAAAGATATATCTGACATAAGAAGAAATAGATATATCTGATAAGCGATGAAAGAACTGTTTCAGTCAGCTTTGTAATATGCTGGCATGGACAGAAAAGTTAGTTACATAATATTACAGGAATGTTAAAAATGCATTTCTTGATTAAATGCAGCTAATTAACTATTTCAAATAAAAAACAATCTTTTCTATATCTGTTTGGTCAGCTCAAATTAACATTTAATTTAAATGTATCTTTTACATGACTTTGGAACTTTTAAAATTTGCCTTTTTTCAGACTTATACCAAGAAACTCTTTTTAGGATTTTTTAATATATTCTAAAAAAACCAGCTGCTCAAATTTTGCAACTATATAGCATATTACTAAAAATCTAACTCAACAAAAAAAAAACTTGTAGTATTTGTTTTTGGCTCAAAATTCTGTCACAAATCTGACATTAAACTAACATCCCTTTAAAGTACACCAAGCAATATATTTTACAAAATAACATGAATACTTAACATTAAATAATTTTAGACTTTTCTGAAAAGAATGGTCTATATAAAGTACTGGTGAGCAAAAATATAGATTAAATTTGCAATAAGCTAATAGTCACTCAAGAAAATCCCTCTTAACCTTGTAAAATAGTGCAGTTAGTAAGTTCTCCATTTAGAAAAATCAGAAGGAAAGATATTGAAGTGATAAGACTAATATATTAGAGAAGAAATCTTTTTCTTAGTTTAAAAAATTAATTTTGGGCACTGAAACTTAAAAATAAGAAAAAAAACAATCCTTTTGAACTTTTTCCATTATTTCAGTGGCCAGACACATTGTGTTATTTATGGTTTATTCTATTATTGTGATTATTTGTAAAAATGTTACAACCAATACTTTAAGCTATGGCTCATAAAGATTAGGAGTATAAGGGAGGTTATGAAATAAAAAAAATATGAAATTTAAGTGTTAAAATCAAGTTGATTGAGTAATAAGGAAGATAATTTAACTGAGTGATCAATCAATCAATCAATATATTTCGTGTTAAGAATGTTACAAAAAAAAAACACAGGTCATTGCAAATAGTAATTCACTAATAAAACTCAATGACCTAAATAATATAAAGAAAAGACAAGAGAAAAACATAAGAAATAAACTAGTTACATAGTAAAAGTAGAACTTTACAAAAATTTATAAGTAACACTTATAAAACAGACTTTTAAAAGAGTTAAAATATAGGTCAAATAGTTATTATAATGTATTCACATATACATACATATATATGCATATACACAAATAAGAAATAACAAAATGTACATAAACATAAAGAAAAAAGTTATAGAGGTTAAGAATAAAGTTAAGCCTAACTTTTTAGATAAAAATGATGGAGTGACTTTAAGAACAGATTCTTGGATCTAAGGATAAAATCTGTTTTTAGGGAGTACGGAAGGGTGTTCCAAGAAAGGATACACTGATATGTAATGGAATTTATTCCATGTTTAGTTGTCTGTTTTTGTGGGATGGTTAAGTTGTTAAAAGTGACTGATCTTAGGTTATGCCCACACGTTGTCCTAATATTAAAGTAGTTACGAAATATGGACGAAAGGAGATCGTGTTGTTGATCCCAGACAAATGAACAATTTAGAAACTGGATTAAATTATAGAAACAAAGAACTTTAGATGTAAGATACAGGATGTCAGTAGGGAAGTCTCTTGGACAGAAATTAATTATTCATAATGCTTATTTTGAAGCGAAACGATTTTAGACAGACGGACGGTTTTAGATTGTCCCCAAACTTGGCATGCATATTGTAAATGTGAACCAAAAATTGAGTGATATATAGATGGTAATGTTTCAAAATTAACGTACTGCGAATTTTTGCTAACATGCCGTTGGCACGGTTTAATTTGAGAGTAAGGTTATTTATATGTGTTTTAAATGAAAGTTTCTCATCTATCACAACACCAAGATAAGTTATGTAACTAGACAAAGGCAGCTTTTGGCCACTTATTCTAAAGTTCAAGTATTTTAGAAGATCCTTGTTAGTTTTTTTAGAAAAGTTAGTATACTGTGTCTTAAATATTACTATTTCTGTTTTTTTAGTATTCAATGACATTTTGTTTGCTCGGAGCCATTGAACAAGACTGGCCACATCCCATTAATATATTTATTTAGTTTTTTGAGGGAGTTTGTCGTTAATTAAAGATTTGTATCATCAGCAAAATGATACGTGTTTGAATGTTTGATAGAAAGATTAAGATCATTGATGTAAATAATAAAGAGAAGAGGACCTAATCACAAAACAATGACTGTGTTTACTCTTACCCTAACTCTAACTCTACCTTTGGATTGATTATTCACCAACTCACCAAATGTACCATTTCTCATTAAAGTTTAAAAAGATTTAATTTTTCAGTTTAAAATTAAACTTTTCAAGATAACGAGAATACACCATTTCACAGTTCCAATGTAAAATTTATGCGCGCGCAGAAATGGAAGTAAAAATGTAAACAAATGTTATTTTAACGGTGATTTCATAAAGATTAACCAAGCAATACTGAGATTTACTAAGTAATAGTACTGAACCATTGCCATAAGTATGATGTTTAATGTCTATTTAATGAGAGAATAGCAAAATATATAGCTTTCTTTTGAATTATTTTACAAAATGGAGACAATAAATTCTACGACTTTGGCTGAATTTCTAACTTTATTTTCATTTGCTGAGAAACACTAAAACTATATAACTTTACAAAAGGCATGATCTAAACCAAACAATATCAGAAAATAGTATATATGTGTACATATATATAAATATATATATATATATATATATATATATATATATATATATATATATATATAAACACACACACACACACACATATACACTTATATATGATATAAAGCACTCTTTTGCTTTGCTTTGACAAAAAGCACCCCTAGGACAGATAGAAATATTTCAATAGATGCGCTTATAAAGAAATGTATAAATTTTTATTTTACACTCAAAGCAAATGAAATTTAGACTAAATTAGTTACTTTTATTATTACAAATTAACATAAACAAAACAAGTAATGAATTATTTTGTTTATGCTGAATTGAGTTTTTTTTTTGTTTTTACATAGTAAAACAAAAAAAATTCTTACACAAATTCAAATATGTTGTCACACATACCAGTAGGCTCTGACATACCTGATAATTCATTATACTTTTCTACCAATTAAACTTTAAACTGTATAATAATATTCAAGATTACATGTATATGTATAATACTTACAAACATTTGAGGAAACTTTATATATGAAGAGCAGGGGAAATGTCAAAGCATGCCAAAAGTGTGTAACAAAAAGGAAAAATTTAGCAGCAGCCAAAGATCTACTGGATGGATTAACTAGAATGTTAAAAAAAAAAGACAATTATTGAAAGAAAGTGGGATTGCAGAGATGGAGTTATTTGAAACAAAATTAGGTCCAGGATATTGGTCAAAAATTTTAAATCAAAAAGTGATTTTAAACTTATATGTTTTATATATTATTCTCTGTTTTCTATATAAATAACCACAGTACTACAACTGTAAAGATTTTATATCTTGATAATTTGAACATAGATGTAATATACTAAAAGTATTCGTTGCCATAATTTTATCTTTAAGACTTAAACCCAAGTGAGTCAGATAAAAACAATGACCACTGACTTTTTCTTCATAAATAAGTTTTACTAATCAAAAGCCAGGTATTAGAAGGGAACACTTCTTGATTTGTTAAAAAAAAAAATTTTCAGCTCACCTTATTGAGTATAGTAAAAAAAGAGAAAGTACAGTTATTAAGGTAAAATATCAACACTAATCAAAACCATTTTTTTTTTTCAAAAAAACCGTATTTTTTGAAAAAAAAAAAAAAAAGTTATAAGAAAATTATATAAAAAATCAGCTTACTGTCACTTAATTAGATTTCAGCTGCATTTTGTAAATCATCAATATATATATATATATATATATATATATATATATATATATATATATATATATATATATATATATATATATATATATATATATATATATATATATATATATAATTTATTGGTTCAAAATATTCACAATCAAATTTGAAACCAATTTACCAAACTAACTAGCCTTCTCCTTCACTAATCATTTATTTATCATCATACAAAAAGTATATGAATGTTATTTAAACTACATATTTCTTTCTTTTGCAGTAGTAATTCTACTAGAAAATGGTTCCCTTCACGTTCTCCTACATGGCTCATATATGCTGCAGCAAAATTTCAGTTTCATATTTACAAGCCATATTTGCTGCTTAAAGGATTTTATTTTTGATTTAGAAAATTATTTCTTTCAACCAATGAAATCAATACACTTCTGAACCTTCATAGAAAACAATCTAAAATTTTGTCCCAAAATATTTTTTAGGGTTTTTTTCTCCTGTAAAATGCGTTGATGATAGCTGCTATGAATCACATTCTTAATTGTTGGAGTAAGATTATTGATATTTGTTATTTTCACTTTTTACAAAGAAAAAGCATTTATAAGATGGAAAAATGCTAAACTTGAAAAGACAAAAAGTTTAGAATGAACATATATCATGCCAACTAGATCATCTTTTTTAACAAATAACCTTTTAAACTTAAATTTCCTTAACAGGAGGACCTCACATCTGACCCCTACCCCTCCCCTCTTTCCTGGGCTTAAAATCTGTGATTGAGAAGGTTCTAACTTTGTTCAGGAACAAACTTGAACTGCTACTCACTGATATTTTAATGGCAGGCTGTTATATATTTAGCCTACTGAAAGTTAGTAGCCAAAAATAAATTCTTATCCTTCCGAAAGTCCGTTTCATTGGCTAAGAATTTCACGGGTCAAAACAAATCGAAGTGTTGTATCATATTGTGAAAATGGCAATCGCTTTTACTTATTCTGAATCTTTTTCATCATTTGTAGTTTTAAAAGAAGCTCTTAAAAAACATGAAGATACTAATTTTGTTAAGTTATGGATTAGAGATGCTAAAACTATTGAGGCTGCTAGGAAATCTGTTCCTAAGAAAGCTGCTGTTAAAGCACCTCAGATTAAATACTATTTCATCAATGATGAAATTGATTTTAATATCATAAACTCTATTTTATGTGTCCCTATACAAAAGACTAAAATTCGGTCATTGAAAGAACAATAACTTTGGTCACCAAATGACTTATTTGTTGTAAATTCTTATTTACCAATAACAACATACATACATACATACATACATACATACATACATACATACATACATACATACATACATACATACATACATACATACATACATACATATGTACATAAATTAGTTAACAATCAATCAAAATTTACACTAGTATATAGAAAATTGAAGATTCTTCTTTTGGTTTACATAAAAGCAGAAAAATATTTATAAAAATGGAAATAATTATGCAAGGAAAGATTACAGTTTAATAGCATGAGTTTCAACTCCAAATACTTAATCCAGAACTAAAGGTAATTTTTCAAGTTATTTTAAACTTATGTTACATTGAAAACTGTTTGAAAAATGAAAATTGATTTGATTGAAAATTGAATTTTTGAAATTAATTGTTTGAAACTGTTAAAAATACTTTGAAATTTATAAATTAACTAAACAATTTTCATATACTTTTAATAAATACATATAGTACAATGTAAAAACTTTTAAGCATTTCATAGGTAAAAAGAAAAACTATAAATATTCTTAAAAGTACAAGATGGTGAAAGCAGAAAATCTAAAACAAATGTTACATATATCATACCTTCATGATCCAAAGAACTTGATGGTAAATTTTTAGGCTCAGTATTGTTGCATAAATTATTATCAGTTTCTTGAAAGTCAACAACACTTTGATTAACAACTGTTTTACCAGGAATGTCATCCATTACACCTGTCAAAAAGAATCTTCTAAGTTTTAAAATATTTAATGTGCAATAATTATAATCAATAAAAAAAATTTGAAAATTTTCTATGTTCAAATCTTGACTCTGGACCAGTATAGAAATGAGTTTACTCTGAACAGAAAATGCAATCCTTTCATAAAGTGAGCTTAAAATGTTGCTTTATCTCTTTTAAAATCCACTAGCAAAAATCAACATAAACTTTGTTAAGATTCAATCAAAATTTAATAACACAATTGATGAATATTCAAGTTCTGATACTGCCAATACAGGGAATAGTGGAATTGCTGTCTCTAAACTATTTGTAACAACTTTTTTTTCTCTATAAAAACATAACATAACAGCAATTCACTCTTATTTTATAAGAATAAAACATTGAACATATTAGTTCAGTTATGCTGTTAAGTTAAGCATCATAAAATTTTTTTTTATAAATCAAAGATTGAAATGCAATGTCTAAAATTAGAAAACATTTTGTTTTTCTGTTTAAAGAATAAGCTAATTAGACCTTGTAACTAAAATTTGTTTTTAATTCAACACATAGATTAAATAACGTGACTAATTAAAATATACAAACAAAAGTGTTCATTTTTGTAATTAAAAATACAACACCAATTAAATTAGGCATAAAGTAAAATAGTCAGTGGAAATAAAAGTAAACAAATTGCAAGTCACTAACATGGTTACCCAAGAGTTGAGAACCAAATCAGTAACTATTCTGAGTTGGGACTAAATAATAGAGAGGATAAGTGAACCATGTGTGAATATTTTTTTTTTTTTTTTAATGTTATAAAGAGCCAGGGTCAGATTTTAAGTTGGTGGCAAAATGTGTTATTTAGTGGAGATCAATGTTGAGTTTGAGAATTTCGGCAAAGCATAATTCAAGCTAAACCAATTAAAGATTTAGTTTTTTAGCAAGATAATCCCCCATGTCGTTATGCAATAAATGACAAAGATTTTTTGTTATAACAAAACAAAATCAATGACTTGGTTCGTTACAGCACAGGACTCAATTGCGTTGAAAATTTATTATCTTGGCCGAATCAACAGCTTGCAAAACAACAATTATTCAACAAAGATGACTTATTTAAAACTGTAACTCATCATCTCAACAACTCTCCTCAAATTATTGATTAAACTTGGTTGATAGCATACCAAATCGAATGGGTGAATGTGTTAGAAGAAAAGAAAGTTTTACTAGATACTAAGTGTGATCTTTCTTTATAATATTTTTTTATTTTGAAGTTTATATTTAAATTTGAAATAGATATGCGTAAACATGCGTAATTAATGTGCTTTTTAAAAATAAAAGTGCTGCACTACCAAACGATAATTTTGACAATTAAAATGTTGATACCATTGAAGTTGGTGATACCGTTGAAGTTGGTAATAACAATGAAGTTAATGAAACCATTGAAGTTGGTGATACTATTGAAAAAAATAATACAATTGAAGATGTTAATGAAGATTAAGATGATGATAGTGAGGAGGAAGTTGAAAATTCGATTGATTATGTTGAAACAATTCAAATATCTACTGAAAATTCGGTACCCTAATTGAAAACTGAATTTCAAGAGCCGGTGGACAAAATTCGAAAATTAGTACAATTGTTTCGTAGATCTCCTGTAAAAAATGACGATAATCTTCAGCCAAATATTGTTAAAGCATTTGGAAAAGAGAAAGCTTTGATTTGTGAAGTCCAAAAAGAAATAAAAATAGTTTTAATTAGCAAAAACACAGATTTTCCTCTTTCTAAGAATGAACTTGATAAAGTTAATAACCTTTTTGTTTCCCTAAAGCCGCTCAAACTAGCTACTGAAGCACTTTCCAAACGTGATGCTGATTTATTGTCTTCTGAAATTGTAATTCAATTTATCCGGAAAAAATTGGATCAAGCCAACACGCCAAATAAGTCAACTTGTAAAACAGTAATTTGAAAAAAAGAATTGTTGAAAGGAGAAACATAAAGTTAATACATCAAATGAAAAATTTATCAAACCCAGATGTTTAGTAAAGTAAAAAGAAACTCTATAGCAAATTTTGCTATCAATCTTATTCAAAGATAACTCCAGTTTAGCGAGGAAGATTCTGATGCTGATGGAGAAGTCAATAACAGTGATATAACTGAAGATACTAAAAATACTAACAATAAATTGACTTTAGCTCAAGAACATAAATTTTTCATTAAAACATCTGATTTTCAAATGACAGTAGACAAAGGTGAACTTGGATCAACCTCATTAAAAAGGAAATGGCTTCTTTTGAAGCCAGCAAATCAAGACCCAAAAATTTAGATATGCTTTTTAATGCTCTTAAAACTATTCCTTCGACCTCTGTGGAGGCTGAAAGGGCTTTCTCTAGCCTAGGATTATTTGCAACAAAAATAAGGATCTTATTACGGGATGATACATTAGATGCATTAACATTTTAAAAACAAACACTTAAAAATACTGAGTGATGTTGTTTATTCTAAAATAGATAATTTTTTCAAGTTAAATGTAGTGAAAATGAGAAGCGGTTCTCAATAATAAACCGCTTTGTTTTTATAAATAAACAGTTTTGTTAATAGATAAATAAACGGTTTTGTTTTTAACTTGTACTCTTTTATTTTGCGTGTTTTAGTACTTAAAATGTTCGAACTTTTTTCCCAAATAGTTCGAACATGTTCAAGTTCGAACTTCTAAAAACAAGTTCGAATTGGCAGTCCAAGTTATGAGGAACTTTCATGAGGTTTTTTTTATTTTATTACATAAACAAATTATAACAATGTTAGAAAAATTGTTAAATAAACTAAAAGTAAAGTGTAGAAATTTACCATGAGTATAAATGTGTGTTCAAGTAACACCCTTTATATGTGCTAGTTGGAATCCATGAAAGATTTCTATAGTATTTTTGTTGTTAGAAACACTGGTTTTACATACAACGATGTTTGATTCAGTCGATAAGTTGAAGATCATTTGAAGAGAGCTCTTGACAGAATAGCACAACAATTATTTTATTACGTTTTTGTAGGCTTATTTATAAAAATATGCTTTTTTTTTTGTATGCTTATATTATAAATAAACGGAAAATTAAACTTTTAGAAATTTATTAAATTATCGGGATCTAAACTGTGGCTCCTAAATTTTCGTTTGCAAAAGATTTTTTTTCTGCATAACATAAGTTATTTACTGAAATAATTTATGCATAAATAAATACATTTAGGATAATCCTTGAAAAGGTTAAAACGTTTCATTTACACAATAAAACCCATAAAAAACGTTTTCGTGAGACGTTAAAAAACGTTTAAAAAACGTTTTTAAGAAAACTTCTGGTCACCGTTTCGTATGGACGTTCAAAAAACCATTAAAAAACGTTTTCACAGGACCTTTAAAAAACGTTTGAAAAATGTTCTTGTGCCCAATAGGTTAGAAGAACAATTATTAATTTATTGTAATTTGATTCTAGGGTCGAAATCTGAGGCTGAAAATTTATGATTTTTCCTGTAACAAAAGTTTGTTTTACAACTATACCCTCACCAGAGGTCACGTGGTATTATTCTAATAAGATAATATATGAAAAGATGATAAATCGAGACGGTTCCCAGATTTAGATAAACGATTTTTTCAGTAAACATTCTTAACAAAGGTTATTTGAAGTAAAGAAAGTAATATTTTTGGCAGAGATAGAAGAGTATATGTCTCACTTACAAGAAATTTGCTTGTATAATAATTTTACTAATTGTGAAAGGTCATTGGAATGAAAATCACAACTCTTTTAAAGGTAAATGTTTTTAAAAGTATTTAAATGAATAAAAAATACATTTCGTTTGCGCATGTAGATACATAAAATGGTGAGGTCAGTTGCATCATTTGCATAAAGCATTTTATTTGAATTTGAGAAAAAAATATTTTGATACACATCGAAAAAAAAAATTTGTTTCTTGCCATGTTTAAAAAAAAGGAGAAGCAGTCAGTTGAACCAAAAAGTAAGAAGAATGACAGAATTTAACATGTTTAATATATTCTTCTCAATATTGCAACAGTTTACCATTCCCTCTCGCAATTAAAATGAAATTCCTTTTCCCTTCCATTCCTATTCCCATACTGTCGTAATAAAATATGATTTTGAAAAATTGCTGTCGACTGCCATGCATGCGACTTAATAAAAACTTTCCTAAAATTCATTTTCAGTTTAAATTATGGAACAATAAAATATTGTTTTCCCGTATCTTTCACAACCATTTCTATTCCCGTTCCTATTTTTAGATTTCAATTCAATTAGATCCCATTCCCATTTTTATAGAATGAATTGGATTCACGTCACTCATTTTCACGAGAACCTCTACTGGTTAAAAAGTTTTGATTTTGCCGAAGTGCAATTTTTTGTAAACTTATTCCCACTACAAGTTTTATACAAATATGTTTCAAATATTTTAATGATGCAAAATTGAAATAAAATAATTTGTTTTGGTGCACTCTTACCTTAATCTGGTAACAAACTTTATATTGGTCATAAAAAAAACTAAAAAAAACTACACATAAAGCACTAAAAAGTGTAGGGAAAATTAAAAAATTTTACAAGAAAAGGTTTGGATTCAAGTACATTACCGTTACCGTGACTAATGAAAAACTAAAATTTGAAACATGTTTTTAATATTGAATTCAAATTTTTTCCTAAAACTCGTCACTTTGGAAATCGATGGAGTTTAAAAACAAATATTTCAAGTTGAGCTTTTGTCCTTTTTTGTTAATAAATCGCTTTTTTGTACAATCAGCAAAATATGATACAATATAATTTTTTTGAAACTTTTAAAATAAAACTTCAGTTTCTGCTTACATTTAAAGCAAACTGTTATAATTTTATTGAAAACGAAATGTCAAAAATCTGAGGAAAAGTGTTTCACATTCAATTAGTCCGAGTTAGCATTTACATTTCAGAGGAATTTCCGGGCTTCGGCAATATTTTTTTTTTATCGTCTTATGACAAACTTTTGTTTTGTATCTGCAATATTGAATATTGTAATTAATGTCAAATTTCGGTTCAACGAATAAAAAAAGTATTAAACACAAAGTTTTATTCTACTAAACTTTCGACTTTCAACCGCTGCGCGACAACAACAGCATTGAAATAGAAAATCATTAAATTTAAAATAAAAATGAAAAGTGAAGTTTTTATTTTTGGTGACTTCCGTTATGTGAAAGGAAATGTTTCTAATGCCTTCAATTCATTCACGCTTTTTAAGCGGATTTGTTTCTTTTGGATTTATGTAGATATAAAGGTAATAATAATAATAATAATAATAATAATGATAATAATAATAATAATAATAATAATAATAATAATAATAATAATAATAATAATAATAATAATAGTAATAATAATAATAATAACAACAATAATAATAATAATAATAATAATAATAATAATAATAATAATAATAATAATAATAATAATAATAATAATAATAATAATAATAATAATAATAATAATAATAATAATAATAATAATAATAATAATAATAGTAATAATAATAATAATAATAATAACAACAACAATAATAATAATAATAATAATAATAATAATAATAATAATAATAATAATAATAATAATAATAATAATAATAATAATAATAATAATAATAATAATAATAATAGTAATAATAATAATAATAATAATAACAACAATAATAATAATAATAATAATAATAATAATAATAATAATAATAATAATAATAATAATAATAATAATAATAATAATAATAATAATAATAATAATAATAATAATAATAATAATAGTAATAATAATAATAATAATAATAACAACAATAATAATAATAATAATAATAATAATAATAATAATAATAATAATAATAATAATAATAATAATAATAGTAATAATAATAATAATAATAATAATAATATTACCTGAGAAAACTGACACTATAACCAATTAATTTACTAGTTTATTATTATACTCATATTAATTCAAATAAGTAAATCTTTTGAAACTGATTCCTTCTAAATATTTCATTACACTTATTATTATTATTATTATTATTATTATTATTATTATTATTATTATTATTATTATTATTATTATTATTATTACTATTATTATTATTATTACTATTATTATTATTATTATTAATATTATTATTATCATTATTATTAATATTATTATTATTATTATTATTTTTATTATTATTATTATTATTATTATTATTATTATTATTATTATTATTATTATTATTATTATTATTATTATTATTATTATTATTATTATTGTTATTATTATTATTATTATTATTACTATTATTATTATTATTATTATTGTTGTTATTATTATTATTATTATTATTATTATTATTATTATTATTATTATTATTATTATTATTATTATTGTTATTATTATTATTATCATTATTATTATTATTATTATTATTAATATTATTATTATTATTATTATTATTATTATTATCATTATTATTATTATTATTATTATTATTATTATTACTGTTACATTTTTTCACTTACAGTAAAAAACTCCAAGCAAACTTTCGTTATTTTCGCGAACTTTTATTTATTTTAAATGAGTCTGTTTTTCATTGAAAAAAATTACACGTCCCTTATACTTATCTTAAACTAGGAAATGCGCAATTTATTTTTAAAATGACATTTGATAAAACTAGATGCCTACCTTCTCGATAATTAACTATGCTCAAGGAAAAAACGTTTGAAGTGATCTTGTACTGTACTAACCAAATTTTTTGTTCAGATTTTTTGTATTGAAAAGTCACTCCCAAAACTCCTGCATTAGTGTGACAGCTTGAATGACAGCTCAATGTTCGCACTGTTGTTTATATGAAGCGAAACAGCGCTTTCATTGTGCCCATGCTACAAAAAAATGGAAGTCAAAACCAAACATTACATAATTTGTTAAAGGATTGTAATTGTTTCTATTTATTACATAAAAAAATCTCGAATTTTAAATGTGCGCGAATAAAGAATAACTGAAAATGCAGCTTTTTAATGCGAAATTAAAAAAGTAAAGACAGAATAACAGAAAATGAAATTTAGAATGTTTAAAATTTTTTTTTATACTGAAGTTTAAAAGCTGCTCCAGGTGTAAATCTAATATATGAATTGAATATAAATATATAAATAAACATTTATGAAAGCAGTGGTGTTTAACGGCCGGTCTTCGGACCAAATTTGGTTGGCTCACAAGTTGCTTTAAGTTTTAAGGAAAAAAACAAATACACAAATAATTTACAATTTCTAAAAAATTGTTCCACAAATTTTTGAAAAATTAATATTCTTAAGTTCTTAAACTTTAGAAACATTTCAACTATTGTCTGTTTCTTAAGCCAATCGCCTAAGAGCAAATTTTCGGAAAAAGTAAAAACGACTTCTTTGTTACGCAGTCTTATCACTTTTTGTGAGTTATATGTAGGAGAGCGCAAAGTTTTGTAATAACATGTCATCTTGTGGTTTATTACAGCTTCATGTTTCAATTCAAGTAAACAATATGTATGAAATGAAAAAAACCATGCTAGCAGCTAGCTGTTGCCATTCAACAAAAATTAGTCCGTTGATTTTAAGTGTTACGTTTGCATTCATATAAGTTTGTGATGATGTTACAGATTCTCTCTTTAAATAAAGAAAAAATTTTTAGAAAGAGAAAAAAGAAAAAAAAAATTAAGAAAAAAAAAGGAAAACAAATAAAAAAATCAAATAAACTACTTTACTCAACATTTATACTCATAAACCAGAGAAACCATGTTACCTCTAAGGATGTAATTCTCATTTCACTTTTTTATTTGTTGTTGCTGAAATTTTATTTTTTCTATTAAGGTAGCTCTATGGTTAAAAAAAAACTAAAAAATTAACAATAAAAAAAAAATCTGTTATATTCTTTGAAATTTATTCTAGATTCTGAAAATATATATCTTTATATAAATTCAAACTCAATATTTGAGTAATATCCTTTTTTTTAAGATACAGTTTTTTTAGCTTCAAAAGCAACGGCGATTTCCTGTCTTTTTATTCAGCTATATTAAATTTACAGTACCTAATTGCTTTTCCAACTTAAAAAAACTTGATAGAGTGTTTGTACCTTTATATTTTCTACTTAAAAGTCATAATTTGAAAGAGCAAGCAAGCAAGCAGAATTTAATCATTCCCAATGTTAGATTTCTAAGTGGTTGTTAATGAAATTACTTTTAGACTCTGTATATGATTAGGAATATATTACTTGAATATAAAAAAAATATAAATAAGAAAAAGAAAAGAGAATTCTGTGGAAATCCACATGTTAATGTATCAACATTATCAAGCAAAAATGCTTCACCAGTATCAACTGAATTTCCAACTTCTACTCAGTCTAATAAAACTTTAAATGAATTTAAAACTGGTAGTGATATAAATGATTTCTATTTTATCATAAATATGAAGATTCTCCAGGAATCACTTGTTTCATTTCTTGCTTGTAATCAATGCTTTAGTAAAGATATTGAGCTGAAGCTTTTATCTGATGTTCGATCAGGATATGCTCTACAACTGCTTATAAGCTGTAAAAAATTGTAAATGGAATCATTCTTTTTATAATTCTAAACAATTTGAGTCTTAAAATATTGAAAAAAGAGGACATAAGCCTTTTGAAGTTAACTATAGAGCAGTTATAGCTTTTCGAGACATGGAAAAGGTCACAAAGCTATGTAAATGTTTATAAAGCTATGAAAACCTGTCCCAGAATAAATAACAGTTGGTGTACATTTTGGGGTGAAAATAAATCTCACTATATATCTTCTTTAAACATACCAATAGCTATTCATAATGCAATAAATTCAATTTTTATAGATTTTTATATATTTTTATAGATTTATGTTCTGAAAATCTGTTAAAACGATGTCTACATGGTACTACCCAAAATTCAAACAAAGCATTTAACGAAATAATTTGGAAAAGGTGCCCTAAAGATGTATTTACCTGTAAAGAAATTTTAGATATAGCTGTAGCATCAGCTGTTATTCATTTCAATGATAGAACCTCTGGCTTTTCAAAAGTTTTTGAGATTTTAAATCTAAAATTAGGATATTATGGAAAATATGGTTTGTGTAAAATAGACAGCCACCGCCAATGTCATTTTAAAAGAAAATCTTCTGAAGCTTTTTAAAAAGAACAGAAAAATGTGAAGAGGTGTCAAAAAGAGATTTGTTAATAAAGAAAAGGATGTTGAAGGTGGAAAATCTTACTCTCCAGGAAAATATTAGAAAATATTTTTATATATTTTTTAAATGTGTTTTTTTACAGTATTGTTTTTTTCGATGTTGCAAAAAACTTAAAATGGGTTTTCTTAAAAGTATAAAAGTAATTTACTTGAAATTTTCAGGGAGTGCTCCTTAACAATGACTTAAGGGTCTGTATCAGAATTAAACAAAACTAATGGCCTTATTTTAAGTTTGGAATAATTATCTTAAATAAAAAAAGGATTTTTATTTTGCTTCCATTGCTTTTATCCGCCATTTTTTATATAAAAGTTCTGCTACAGTTCCTTTGTGTTAGAATCATAAAGATATGTTCATTGGATGTATATTTTAGGAGTTATACAGTTTTAAAATTGTGTTTATTAATTACTTATTTTTTGCTGAATCAGCAAAACAAAACAAAAGTTATAGTTTTTTGGAGTGTATTTGTTAATAAAAATAATTATTTTTTTCATTTAAAGTTATTTCGAAACATTTATCTTTAAAATGCAGAAATTGTTTTTTTAACCATAGAGCCACCTTAATCCTATATTTATTAGTAGTAGTTGCCAGGTGGATTCATTTTGTAAGGGTCTGGTCTTATGACTTGTCGCTGCAACTTAAGTTTAAGGTGAAGAGTTAATTTTAAATGGTGTTTTTTTTAATGTTTTATAAAGGCATATTTCTAAGGTATGTTCTTGAATTATCAACTGCGAAAAAAAAGGCTTTTTCTTCAAGTATCGCTTCAATGACAATTTTTTTGTTCGTTAGAAAACTCAAAAAACATATGAAGCGTGTCAATATACAAGTCATTGGATTAAGAAAAAATTCTTTTGCTAGATGATGAGTTGCACGGAAATGACCTTTATAGTTCCAAATCCCTTCCATTACTACGACAGGTTTCCATTGAGCAATTAAAACTAAACTCCCAGCCTCTCCTATTCTCATTCCAAAATTAAGTCTTAAAAACGCATAACTTTGAAAATATATTGACGCTTATACAAGACTTTAATAATAAATAGTTGACCCACACTAATTGGATTTCTACTGTTACTAAGAATGAGATAAACAGAGCATACTCTATATACTCGCGCTGAAAACTTTAGCGAGAAAAATGATCGATATAGAGTGCTTAAATGTGAACTTTTACAACAAGAAGTAAACATAACCAAAAAAAAACATTTTATATAATGGTTAAAAAGTTTTTTAGTACACACGGGTTACGGTACAAATAATTTACTGCTAAAAAAAACAGATTTAACCTTAGTATCCGAAAATCATTAGAGCCTGATTAGACTCCTCGCTCAGCAGCATTGTTTTAACAAAGATACCTTCAATTAGTTTTCTTCCTCCTCCCATTCTAAAGAGGGAAGCTTAATTCATTTTTACCATAACATTATAATTGTTTTAATTGTAAAAGAGAAACGAAGATCGTTTCCCATATTTTGACTATTTTATTTAGATTTTATTTATATTATTTTTGTTTATATTGACTATTTGAATGAACAGAAAAGTAAGTTTTTCAGAATTGATAGCAAGCAATCCATATTCTTCAACTTTTTTGATTTTTAGTGAGGTTTATGAGACAAACAGTTAAATACAAAAAAAAAACCTGTCCCAGACCACTAAGATCTTTGTGTAATTGAATATTAATAACTGGCAAATCAGAACTTTTTGTTACTTCAAGTCAAGGTTTAAGAAACAAGAGCTAAAAATTGAAAAAAAAAAATTTTTTATTGAATCAGAATCAAGTGAATCTTCCTTAAAAATGAACGTCTTTAAAAGCAAAGAGCAAATGGGACATCAATCATTGAGTAATAATAATATTCAGCTACTTTCGATGCAAAAACAGTTAAAAAAAAGCTTTTCAAGAAAGAGTTTCTCTTTTTCCAAAAAATTAACATTTTTCATTACAACAAAAAATATTTGAAAAGTATCTTTTTTTCTCTTCAACTGCCACTGGTTACTTTTTTATTTAGTTTTATTTAAAAGAAAAAAAAAGGATTTATTCTACATCTGCTAAAAAAATGGATCAACTTGAACATAATGTAGCAACTCTTTTAAAGTTAAGCTTTTGAAGAAATGAAGAAAGTTAAATCATTATCTAAAAATCGTCAACTTAACGGAGCTAAAAGTTTTCTAGAAAAATACTTTGCTACTTCCCGTAAGTTATATTTAAAAAGAGCGGTTTATGCTATATCTCTAAACTTGATCAATTGATAGATCAAATCGAGGGCTTCGTGCCAATCGTGCCACCTTTAACATTTTGGGCATTAATTCTGACGTTTAGACACATGGATATTACAAATGCTAACAAACATTTTTACCCACACCTAACAAAAGTTATTACATCCCAATTTTGTTCTGTTTTTTCAATATTTTGATTTTTTGAATTGTACACTTAGATGTCATGGTAACAGACAGCTAAAAAAGAAAGAAATTTTAAGTAACTTTTAGTTTACTGTTTTATAACTGTGAGCAATCATCCCACGTGGTACGGGGTGGCTTTACACATTTCTTTTATATTGAAAATAAATAAACGAAAATTAAGAACATTATAATCATTGTTATGATGTGCATATTATCGCACACACACAAATGCCTTTATTTTAGTGTGATAATATTTTACTTTTTTCTTGTCGCATTTTAAGCTCTTTTTTTAAATTTATGATTCTCTCAGATCTCAATCTTCTTTTAAATTGTAATTTTAAACCTGGATCATGAAATAATCTTTTTTTTTTTTTATCAGAAAAACTTGTTTTATAATAGTTTTATAATAAAAGATTTTTATTGCTGCCTGTTATTAGCATTTTTTTGAATTGTACTTAATGGAACGTCATGATTTTCTTCACATTTTCGAGGTTTATCTCAGATTTGTCCCAGATTTGTCCCAGATTTGTCTCAGTTGATTCTTATGATATAATTCTTATATATTCTTCATTATTTATATTTTATTTGATTTTTATCATTTAATAAACATTTATCGTTTAGTTTACTATAACTGCAATACCCTTTTCTTTCCTGTAATTATGGCATATATATTGAAAATAAACAGACAAAAATTAGGAACTTTAAAATGATTATTATCATGTTTATATTATCACATGCACACAAAATTCTTTTGTTTCTGGTCCATTCTGTTCCATATCTTGAGTAATGTTCATCATTTTGAGTATAAATATATGAATAAATATATATAAAATATGATAAATATATAAACATATGGCTGATAAATATTCAAATTTTAAAAGTTTAATGATTAAATCTAGGGTTGTAGTTTTTGGTTTCAGATTTTGGAATAAGATTACGTAGTTATTGTAAAATGTTCAAGGACTGCCAACAAGGAAGTAAACAAACGTTATAGTCTTTAGACATAATAAACATTACGATAAGGATAACATTACGCAGTCTTAAGACATTTATAAACTTGAAAAACTTGAAAGAACTAAAAAACCTTGAGCAGAGTTAAACTTTAAAATGTTCTTCTGAATTTGTCAAAAAATTGTCAATGACGTCATTTTTCCTTCTCTAAATGTGTTAAAAGCTACTCGATAAAATCATTTTTTTCTTTTTTAAAGTTTAATAGGAATTAATAAAAATGAAGTAAAAAAACTTTTTAGAAAATATTGTGAAACAAACATTCTTTAGCAGAGTAGTAACTGCTCGACAACACTTTAAAACCAATATGGCGCTTTTCCCTAATTTCTTCTCCTACAAGAAGTATTTTCCTAACAATTAAATATTAGGGTGCAATTAATTATTAGGGTACAATTAATTATTAGGGTGCAACTAATTATTAGGGTGCAATTAATTATTAGGGTGCAATTAATTATTAGGGTGCAATTAATTATTAGGGTGCAATTAATTATTAGGGTGCTAGTAGATCAAATGGACAGAATTAAGATTAAAAGTAGCATCTAAGTTTTTATGCAAATAAAAAAAATATATATTTATTTTATTGAGAGGAAAATGTGAATTTTTATGGGGCGTAAATATTCATTTTAAATCATAAAGTAACAGTATTGGGTTGTCCAATAAATTCGTGCCGCTCTTTAATTTATATAAAAAAATTTGTTAAAAAAATTGGCTTGCAACTGGCATGTTGTAACATTTTTTAGTCATTCTTTTGTCCTTTCATAGTTTTTAGAGCCCTGATATTTCTGATCATTAAAACTTTCTTTTATAGATTCAGATTTATGGAACTCCAAGTTGACAAAAACAAACATCTTTGTCACCTTCTTCTTTTCAAGAAAAATCCTAGGGCTTCATAGCTGGAAGAACAGCTCACAAATGGTTCAGTGGTTTGAGCTAAAAGGTTCTCCTTGGTCTGGGCGCCCAGTGGAATTTGATGAAGTGAGATCAGAAGTCCTTCTCTAAGAAGAAAGCTACCAAACAATTCGAAAACTGGCTAAATAAATTGGCTTTTTAATTTATCCAGAGACGAAGCATGGTGCTTTAGTCCGGCACCAACTGAGCCAACCGCAACAAAAATCAGAGGCCATATCTGTACCATATTAATACTAAATATTTAAGTTTGAAATGATTGAAAAAAGCTACTCCACCTATATTTTGTTTGTAGTTTTCTTGAATTGAATGTTTTTACGGGATAAACTTATTAAATAGTCCTTAAATTAATTATATTTTAATAGTCCTTAAATTAAATATATTTCATTGTTCTTTCCAGGTTTTTCAAGTCTAAAGAGTTAAACTTGTAAAGAGCAATAAAAAATAATAAATTCGAGAAGCAATTTTTAAATTAATTATATTCCTTTTGTTTTTTCTGCAGGATGCAAAAAAGAAATATTGAAAATGAATTAAGCTTTTTTTGAAAACAAAAATAAGTTATAAATATGTTTAATAATATATTAATATGTATAATAAATTGAAAGATAAATAAAATTACGATATTTTGTTTTAATGTTGTTTTTTTTATTTTTTTGCTTTAATTAATTTAACATCACACTGAGTGCTAAAATTAATTCTGTTGAACTTTTTTTTTTCTGCATCTCTCGAAGGAAGTTCTTTAAACAAAGAGCTCCTATGAATCCATTGTACACTTGTGGTTGCTTATCAAAATAAAAGCTGGATCATTGCTGTCAATTGCTCTTGTCGTGAATAAAGTCTTCAAGACGTAATTGAAGGTGTGTGAAGGCGTGTTTGAAGGTGTGTTTGTGTGAAGGCGTGTTTGAAGGTGTGTTTGTGTGAAGGCGTGTTTGAAGGTGTTAATATTTTTAGGTGTTAAGGTATTTAATTGTTAATGGATAAAATGTGTGAAAATGACGCGATTGTAAAAGTGTATAAAAAGAGTGTGTATTTTGTAAAATATTGATTCGCAGTCAGATGTAAAATATATTATCAAGTTCAAAAAGTGACTCTTTAGTGTCTCAGGGAAAGTATAAATAATTCCCCACACTATTTGGTGGCGACTACTGCCAGGACGAACGAAACCTACGAGTTAGCAAAGAATGGACCAAGAGCAAATTTACCAGAGAGAAATCAAAATGATAAGAATAAACATTAAAGGCATAGAACACAACACGATTAATGGCGACAAATCAAGCATAATCTTAGCGCTGGACAAAATAACAAATTTATTGGGAAGATTTGAAATGGCAAAGGATGAGCTGACCAGAAAAATGCTCGACGACGGCGAAAACATCGATTCGGTAGAAGAATGGCTTTCGAAACCAGTAATGGAAGTAGAAGCAGTGATTGAAATCAAAAACAAAATGGTGGACAAGTTGGATTCGATAAACAAAAACGAATGCGTCAGAAAATTCGAGTATGAAAAACAAATCATGGAACAGCAGTTAACAATTCAAAAAGAAGCGGAACAAGCCTCATTGAGAAAACTTCAAAGTGAAGAAGAATGGTATCTAAAGAAACTAAAAATGAAAGAAACAATGCGTAAATCACTTGGAAACGAAAACGAAACTACTCAACAATCCGTCAAGCTACAAAAGTACACAATCACAAAATTTAATGGCGATTATAAGGACTGGTTGCGATTTTGGAATCAATTCACGGTAGAAGTCGACAACTCAAACATATCAAACATCAGCAAATTCAATTACTTACTGGAACTCGTCGAAGGAAAGCCCAGAGAGGACATACTTGGTTTACCACATTCGTTGGAGGGATACGATGAAGCTAAACGCATACTACAAGAAACTTACGGAAAAGATATTTGGGTTCACAAAGCATTGATTAAAGATTTGGAAGGATTGACGGCTATACACAGCACGCACAAAATCAAAGAAGTTCACGACTTTTACAACAAGCTTGCGAGAACTGTACGAACATTGAAAACTATGCAGAAACTACAAACGGCTCAATCATTCGTGTATTCATTGATGGATAAACTTGGACCAGTTCGTGAAATACTCACACAAAACGATGATGGATGGGAAGAATGGGGACTGGAGCAACTTGTCGAAAAGTTGCAAAAGTACATTGAAAGGAATCCGTTGAACTCAGCTTTTAACCCAAGCGACGAACAAACAAAGGGCGATAAAAAGAACACAAACGTGCAGTCAAGGTCCTATGAACATCGAAGCACTACATTCAAACAGTACAATGGCGGTCTTTATGACAAAGAAATCATGGCAACTAGTGGTAAGCATGGATGTATCTACTGTGGGTTACAAAATCACAAAAGCGAGGATTGTACAAAAGTGCTAACTGTTGCAAGACGCAGGGAGATTTTAACAAGCAAAAGATTATGTTACAACTGCGTTGGTTACGGACACTCGGCGGCAAATTGTAAATCAAGAGGATGCAGAAAGTGCAACAAAAAACATCACACGTCCATTTGTCAAGATGGGAACGCAACGATGGATGGTAAAATGGAAAATAAAAAAGAAACCATGGGAGCGGTGCTAAATGCAAGTACAACTATTCACCCGACAGTGATTGCAAAAGTAAATGGTGAAAAAGCAAGGATAATGTTGGACACGGGTGCGGGAAGTTCCTATATATGTACAAACTTGATTACGAAACTAAAGCTGAAACCTACACGAAAGGAATATAAAAGTATTGAACAGCTCTATGGAACGGTGGACAAACGTGTGGAAATCTATAACGTTACGATAGAATCAACAACGATACCGGAATTTCGAATTAAGGTTGAATGCACCAACGCAGAAAAAGAAACACTCACCTTTTTACCCAATCCGATGATTAAGGATGTTAAGAAGCATTTTGCAAGTCTAAGGAGACTGAAATTTAGCGATGATGAAGGGAGTGACGAACTTCAACCTGTTCACATTATACTCGGTGCTGCTGATTATCAACGTATAAAAACCACGGAACCGGTAGTTCTCGGAAAAAATCCGGATAAAGATCCAGGAGCAGAATTAACTATGTTGGGGTGGACTCTTTCTGGGAGACGAACACAATTTTGTTCTGGTATTGAGAAAAGTTTCTTATTGAACACTGGTCGTGATGAGTTTGAGCAAATGTGTAGTTTAGAAGTACTTGGATTATCAGACACAAACAGTGAGTCAATGTTCCACCAAGACTTCAGCGAAAAACTGCATCAAACCGACGAAGGTTACTATGAAACCAGAATGCCGTGGAAAAAGGATATTGTTCAACTGCCAAACAACAGAAATCTGGCTCTTAAAAGATTGGGAAGTGTAACAACTCGATTGAAAAAACTTAAAAAACTAGAACAGTATAATGATATAATGATGGAACAAATCAATGAGGGAATATTGGAAATGGCACCAGAAAAACCTACGGGAGAAATTATTCACTACGTTCCTCATCAAGCAGTAATCAAAGAAAATGCTGAGTCAACGAAAATGAGAATAGTTTATGATTGTTCAGCTAGGAAAGACGCCCAATCACCTTCATTAAATGACTGTCTAGAAGTGGGACCATCGCTGCAACCTTTGATATTTGACATACTCATACGAAATCGGATGAATAAACTCTGCGTGTTAGCTGACGTGAAGAAGGCGTTTCTACAAATTAGAATACACGAAATGGATAGAGACGCACAACGCTTAATTTGGTATAAGGACTTAAAGAAAATGGAATTAACGGAGTTACGATTTACAAGGGTAATTTTTGGTTCAAGTTCAAGTCCTTACATTCTTGGCGCCACGATTAAAAAGCATATATCAAAATACAAGGACATTTATCCAAAAACGGTGCTTGCTTTGGAAGAAGATACTTATGTCGATGATATACAGGCAGGTGGAGAAACAGAAGAAGAACTTATCAGGTTTAAAAATGAATCAACGCAAATCTTAATGGAAGCTGGGTTCCAGCTGCACAAATGGCATAGCAACGTCAGCAATCTGGAAAGCGACGCTGAGGCTAAATCAACAAAAATACTTGGGATTCCTTGGAACAAAGAATCGGATCAACTATCGATTGACTATACTGCATGCATCACTATCGGAAATAAAGGAGCAATAACAAAAAGGAAAATGCTATCAGCTCTCAACAGTGTCTTTGACATATTGGGATTTAGTGCACCTGTATTAATCACTGGAAAATTACTATACAGTCGAATATGCTTGTTAAAACTCGGTTGGGATCAACAAATTCCAAATGAACTTTTAGAAGAATGGAAAACCTGGATCAAGGCAATAAACATCAAGAGAACTATTTCAATTCCACGGAGTGTCGTGTCTGGAAGAATCATTGAAATGGAGCTCCATGGATTTTCAGACGCAAGTAAATCAGCAGTATGTGCATGCGTCTACGTTGCAGTGAGTCATCAATATTCAAAAACAAGCAACTTACTTGTAGCAAAAGCACGGATTGCACCGAGGGATCTTAGTATTCCAAGACTTGAGCTGGTAGCAGCGCACACCTTGAGCAAGTTAATGAATCATGTTAGGAAGACATTAACCAAGTATAATGTCATTGAAGTATATCATTGGGTTGACAGTACTGCGGTACTTTACTGGTTAAAGGAAAGGGGCAGTTGGTCACAGTTTGTCAGGAACCGAGTTCAGCAGATCTTATTGAATGGAGAAGTAAAATGGCTATATGTCCCAACAAAAGAAAACCCAAGTGATCTTGGAACAAGAGGAGTGAGTCCTGAGAAATTATCAAGCTTGTGGCTAAATGGACCTATATGGTTGAAACACAAGGAAAATTGGCCAATCCAACCAGAAATAATCGAAGCCCCGAATGCATCATGTGAAACTATTAGTGTGAAAGAGAACGTCGGTATGGCAACTGAAGAAATAAAGGGACATAATATATTTAAAGAAATATTGAGTAAACACAAGTATTGGAAGATCATAAGAATATCATCCTTTATAAAAAGGTTTATATACAATTGTCGAAATGAAGTAAAAATAACAGGACCGCTAAAAGCTGAGGAGATGATGGAAGCGGAGTTAATGAACATTAAGTTACTACAAGAAGCTGTTGCAATAAAGTCCGACGTGGAACTTAGACAGGATGAGAAACGAGACTGGCGAAATTGGATGCAAGACAAAAGATCAATTACATCATGGAAGACGAGATGGAAGATAGCTGATTAAAGCCGAAGTCTCAGCTTTAATCGGGGGAGGGTGTCGTGAATAAAGTCTTCAAGACGTAATTGAAGGTGTGTGAAGGCGTGTTTGAAGGTGTGTTTGTGTGAAGGCGTGTTTGAAGGTGTGTTTGTGTGAAGGCGTGTTTGAAGGTGTTAATATTTTTAGGTGTTAAGGTATTTAATTGTTAATGGATAAAATGTGTGAAAATGACGCGATTGTAAAAGTGTATAAAAAGAGTGTGTATTTTGTAAAATATTGATTCGCAGTCAGATGTAAAATATATTATCAAGTTCAAAAAGTGACTCTTTAGTGTCTCAGGGAAAGTATAAATAATTCCCCACACTCTACGTGTTGAGCAGCGTGCTTGTTTCTCTCTAAAACATGTAAATAAAAACAAAATGATGACATTGAATAGTGGCACATTAATAGTGTCGTAATTAGCTCAACTCCTCAATATTGTAAAGACAAAAAAAATCAGTAAATAATAATCTTAAACTTAATAATGATAGAGAGTAAAAACAAAAAAAAAAAGCAGTTATTTCTGAAAATTTGTTCATTATTCGTTTTTCAGAGTTTAAAAACTTAGATTATTTAATGAATATCGACCTAATTTTTGGAAAAACCAAAAAAAAGATGAAGATTTTAGAAGACGTTGTTCTAGGAAGAGATAGAGGGGGTCGGAACGGTATTAGGTTAGCTCTGATTACCGTAATTTTTGCAAGTCATCCTCATTCAACATCATTATTGAAATTCTAAATATTTGAGAATACCCCATGCCTCTCTGAGACCAATTTTGAACAACAAAAATTTCTTTCTCTAAAGGTCATTTTAGTTGCAATGGAAACGGTAAGTGTTAGTTGATTAAGTTATATGAAAAATGAAATCAGTTAATGTAAATGATTAGGGTTATAAAACAACCACAAATTTTTGGAAACAAATTATTTTTAATAAAATTAAAGTATTTTTTTACAAATAAGTTATTTTAACTGTCATCCTCCTTCGACAGAAAAAAAATGCCTACCGTTCGAAATATATTTTTTTGCTAGAAGTTTGTTTTTCGATTTTCCAGTTTCAATTTTTTTTTTTTTTTCTTCTTAACATCCAAAAAAAACTTTCCGATCTAAAAAATTATTGAATCTCATCTAAAAAACTCGAATACTTTTTTCATAACTGTTACCATTGACAACAACAAAAAAACCATACTAATCTTTTTTTATTTCCCTTATTAAATTTTTACATTAAGTTATTATCATTTTATTATATTTCCGTGATTTTTTGGAACGTATGCCGTTTTCAAAGTTTGGTTGCGCCAAACTAATAGAAATATGAAAAACAAGTCAGCCAATCAGAAGCTTGGCCAAAAGCACCAAAAGAGCGCGAAACTTTGAAACACTTCGTCAGCTCGGAATACAAGTGTCGTATTCGACATTTTTGAAAAAAATGACTTATATATGCGAACAATCTATTTTTTGTGGACTTATTTTAAAAAAAATTATCCGATAGCTCAATTAAATTTTTTTCCAATATAGTTCAGTAGATCATTTGTCGTAAATGAACTTTTTATACGAGACGCTCGAGGTACTATTGTTGTAGTTAGCGTAGACCAATAGTAGCCTTCTATTTGCTCACGTGACTTTAGATTTAACTACGTATATTCCGTTCATTTGTTTACTTTTAACATGTGTTTTTTGTAAATAAAAAGTGATACATCCCATTTGTTTTTTATTCTTTGAATTGAATCGAAATGTTCAGTAAATAAAAATTATTACTCGTAATTAAAAGAACTAAACAGTATTTATAAATATATCGTTTGTTTGTAAAGATAAGTAACAAATATGGAATATTTCATAACAAATTTGGAGTATTTTATGGCTTCTGATGCTGATAATCCGATACCAATAGTATTGGAGCTAAACCAGTAAATGGAGGAAGAAACTCCTGGATATGTAGCGGAAGGTCCTACTTATTCATCTTTTTCTACTATAATTTCTCCTAGCAATGAAAAGCAAATATATAATACTTGTGTTCAAAGATTTCATTACAATACGTCTTGTGTTCAAATAATTTTAAAGAGATCATTATTTTTACATTCTAAATAAGCTCTTGAAATTTCTTTCATTATTACATTTTATTTATTTTTACATCAACTGTATTTATGCATTGTTTTTTTTATAATACTCTAAGTTACTGTTTTAACAACAATAATTTTTCTATTTTTAAAAAGCAGTTTGATAAATAGTTTCCAATACAATAGATTTACAGCCCTCCTACCTTATTCAAGTTACTGTCATCTATTGAAAAAACTTCTGCAGTAGAATTGAAAGTCATATAAATGTACAAAGATGACTTCAAAAACTTCAAACTTGCTTCAAAGTCTTTATATTTCCATAAAGCGCCTTTTGCAAAGGTAAAACTAATGTGTCATGAAAAACATCTACCTTTTCATATTAAATTCAAAAAATCCTTCTTTGGTCAGTTAATTGAAGAAAGATTGGTAAAAGGTACCCCTCAGAGAAAAAATAAGCAGAAAGTTAAAGTTCTGAAAGAATTTCCTCCATTAAAAAATGATTCAACACGTTTTTTGCTCTCAGATCAAAAAATTAATGACCTTGAGTCAAATATTTTGTTGCCGATTATCTTGAATTTTATAATACTCTTTTTAAGTCACAAAGCCTGAACAATTAAATATATCACTTTGTAAAATGTTTTAATAAACATTCTATATATTTATTTCTTTATTATAAAAAAAAGGTACAATAATGAAAAATGTTTGTTTTTTATATTTAAGGTTTAACTTTTTTATATCATTTTTCACAGACAAATTAAAAGATATGTGTGATAAATTAGTTATTTTATTTTTAATTATTCAAAAATAAATAATGGTAATAAAAATTGCTTAATGTAAACAAGAAAAAATTGTGAATATTTAGTTATTTATAAATTGAGTAAGTGAAACCTTACATCATACTCAATTTGTCAATAAGTATATTTGTATAAGAAGCTTATTAATTTTTATATAAGAAGCTTGAAGATTGAAAACTGTATATTTCTGTATATAATGCCGATAAATTGGTTACCGGGAATGAATTAAAGAAAAAAAATGCGAGAGACAGTCAAACTAAAATTATATTAATGCTATAAGTCATTGTTAGTTACAACATAAGTAATTTAACTTTAATTCACCTACTATCAAATTAATTGCATCTATGACAATTGTATTCCGACAAAATGTTCTGATTTCGAAATACATTTGTCGTATTTGAAAAATCGTACTCAAAGTTACAGGGGAAGTTTTTTTTTGTTTGTTTTTTTGACAATTTAAACAAAAACTTATATTGATTTTAGTCAACTTTGTTAAATTTCAACTTGTAATTAAATTTACATAAAGAGATTTTGTACTTTAAACTTTAAATGCAAAATTCTCAATTTAAACACAGTGTCGTATACGACACTTGTATTCCGAGCTGACGACTTGTGAGATTTTTTTTAAAATCGAGAAACATTTGTTTTATGATAAAAAATTTAAAACTCTTATCCTATCTCCACAACATCTCTTTCAACTATATTTTGCAACCTTATTACAAAAAAAAAATTTCTCTTTTATTTTAAGGGTAATAGAAATTGCAACCGAACTTTAATTTTCGTAGATGTTTAAATATTGCTCTCGCGTGTTGGACACATTGGATACAAGTTTATGTATTAACTGCGGAGTGTAAAATCCAAATCAATGCGTTGAAAGGAATGATTAAAAATATTCTTTGAGACATGAAAAACAGAAACTGTCCCGCTGCGACTACAAAAGATCAATAAATATCAAAAGTTCCTTTTAGCACTTTACGGCTCTAATATTTTTTCTGAAAAACTGGAAGACTGGAAAATCTGAGTAAATTTGGCTTTCCTGCAAACCCTAGAAAATTTAATAAAAACAAGTTAATTTGGGATACAACTTAACTAATGTAATGTAAAAGAATCTTAAAGGAGTCATTAGCGAGTGAAGTAATGTAATGTAAACAAAACAGTTAAACAATTTAAAAATGACGTCTATATACCTTTTGATGGTTTAATGAATAATTAGCGAGCTTGAAGAATAAATAATTTTGGTGGTGGAAAAGATTTTCATGGAATAAGTTTAAGTAATTTTTTTCTAAAAAAAGTAAGCAACAGTTATTTAATGTAAACATAATGTAAGAGGTGAAAAACAAATTTAAAAAGAAATGTTAGCTCAAAATCAATTACATTTCACAAACTACATAAAACTTTACTTTGAATAAAGTAAAAATTATGATAATAAATTAACTATAAATTATTGGCTTCTTTTCTTTTCTTTTTTTTTTTTTTTATTGAATTAGTTTTATTCTCTATAAAATTTCAGAATTATTTTTTGAATAATAGTATTCTTTAAACAGTAAAAATTTCAAAAACAACTTATTTAATTTATTAAGTAATAAACAAATAAAATTATTGTATAAAACTTTAAAATTTTATTTGTTTTCTATTCTGATCATTTTTTTTAGTGGTTAAGAAAAGTATTTCTCTTTTGCTTGGTTCGTACTTAATTTTAGTAATAATAAATTTATAATTCTTTTAAAGTTCAACTTAATAGTTAATACAAGAATTTTTTCAGTCTTTAAAAATCTTATTTACGATGTCTTTAAGGCGTCTTTTTTTAGTCGATTATGCAAATCTAAAAGACATCTTTTTTCGACATCGAAAATACGTCTTTTTTTGTCTTTATCTTGTCATGAAAAGGCATAAAAAATGCGTCTTTAAGACATCTTTGCTAGTCGATTATGCACATCTAAAAAAGTTTTTAGATGTGCATAATCGACGTCGGAAAGACTTGAATGCTAAGAAAAAAACTTCATTTAGAAGTCAATATAAAAGAGAAGCATTTTCTTCATCTTTTATAGGTTTAAACATAGGAGAATTATTTATAAATAAAACAGCAGTATTGTTCAACAGAATATATTCATTTAAGAATCATCAGCAGATTCATCTCCAGATTCATCATTATTTTCACATTCCTCTTTTTCTTCTGTTTCTTGAGCTTTCTCTTCTGTTTCTTGGCGTTGTTGCTTACGCAACCCCCCGATTTGATCAGGGGCGTTCTTCAGCTTTCTCTGAATAAAATTAACTATTTCTCGTCGAGAACATTTTTTAAACGAGCTGGCTACAACTTCTAAAAAATGAGTGAACATGAAAAACAGTCAATTGTTTTTATGTAATATGAAATAGCAAATGAAATTTTATCAGCTGAGTGAAACACATTAGACTTACCGAATATTAATTCAAAAAGAGCTGATCCTTTCAACTCCCTCTTGTTTCCAGTGCGGTCCTTTCTTTTTGTCCCCGCTAAGTTAAATTGGGACAGGAGTCCAACGGTAAACAGTCTTAAAATATAAAAAATGAGTATGCTAAAGAAATTTATTATTATCAAAATGACTGTACAACGATCTATTATATTATGTAGTACTTAAACCAAACTAAGCATTTGCAGCTCTCAGATTTGCTATGAAAGACAAGTTATCGAAAACAGATATTGATATTTTTCTATCTTCTATGACGCGACTCTTTAATTTAATTTCGCTGAAATTAAGTGTTGTAGACCCATAACAATTTAAAAATCCTTTATTGACTAAAGACTTTCAAAAACGAAAAGATAATTCAGCTAATACACATTAAGAGTTGTTATTTATTTAAACTGGATAAAAGTATTATTTAAATCTCTATTTTAGCCTGAAACATTATGATGCTTTACTTAACAACATAAAATTATAAAAACAGGCAATATTATTAGCAACACAGATAAAACACACATAAACAAAAATGAAGACAAGAAAACTGCAATGATGTTTAGCTATAAGAAAGTGTACCTTTCCAGTTTCATTTTTACTTGGTCTTTTCTAATTCACACTCTACAAACTTTAATAAAGAATTTTTAAGACCAAGATAAATATACTCGCCACCACATCTTTTTTGAATTTTAAAGTCAGATACATAGTTGTTACACAAACCACGATAAGATTTAGGGAGTTCTGGATGATTATTTTCCCTTAATAGCTTAAGAAGATCTTCTACAAATTGTCTGGAAACATTGTGTTTTTGAACAAGGTTAGAAAAATCATTTTGGAAAGATTTGGCTTCCTTGTCTGCACAGCTTTCTTCACTACTACTACTATCCAACGGATATGCAGAAAAAGAAGTCTCATCAAAACCAAAATCTGTTTCATGAACCACAGAACAAGATTGGGTATCATTTAAAATAGAATCATTTAGAAAGGAATCTACATAAGTAGTGTTATTTCTAGGCAACAATGATCCCATGTCTTCATAATCGAAAGAAGCTTTTTTGAGAATAGACGACACAGCTTTGTTTTTTTGCCTATAATGCTTGAAATACTGACTTTCCATGCTAATTTGATAAAATAACTAAAAGCAGAAGTATCCCTGCCATATATATTATATATATATATAAATATAGATACATATATATACATATATATATATATACATATATATATATATATATACATATATATATATATATATATATATATATATATATATATATATATATATATATATATATATATTTATATATACCATCACATTGAGAAAAGGATTGGCAAGTTTCAATACTCGAAAAATCTTTCACTTCATTATTTATTTTAGTGTCATTTTCCAAATTACTTTTATCACTGGTTAACTTTCTTTTCCTTCCACTTGCTAGCCATTTATCCATATTTATAATAAGTAAATTTTTTTAAAATCATAACATTTAATGTTGAGTAAATCTACTGTGTACTATATTTTATTTCACCAAAAAAAAACTCTAATGACACTTTAACGAAAAAAAAAGCCAATGTCGCTTTTTGTTGCTTGGTAACTTCTTATTTAAAATACAAAAGAAAAGACGCAATGTTTTATAATTATCGATTTAGTTTTTGAACTTTCTACCGCAAATTTTTAAATAACAGCTGAGACTTAAGTTCATTTAAATTCGCATATTGCCGCAAACTTTAAAATTGTTTTTAGAAGTTTATTTATAGGAGGAAAATAAAATAAAATTTCCATTAATTTATTATGTACCGGGATGGCATCCCACCCCAAAATATGCATTAAAAAAGGAGTGGGATGGTTTTCAAAATTTAAAAAGGTAACGGGATGGCATCCCGCCCCATCCCGCCTCACTTCGAGCACTGTATATATATATATATATATATATATATATATATATATATATATATATATATATATATATATATATATATATATATATATATATATATATATATATATTATGTATTATATATAAACATATTATGTATATGTTATTACATAAATTATAAAAAAAAACCTCATACTAAAAATAGTAATTGTCGTGTAATTCTGGTTAAAGAACTGCTTTTCTTTAAAGCAATGCGCACGCATTTCTTTATAGAAAAAATGAAATTCTTAAAAAAATTTTTTTTTTAAAAGCCATTGAATTAAAAAAGACGTCTTTTCTACATCTTGAGAAAGACGTACAATCGATTTACGTCGTTTCGACCTCTTTTTTAAAGTCATCATTTTAAAAGACGTCTTTTCCACGTCTTTATTTAAGCTATTTATAAAAAGACATAATAAGTCATAAAAAAGACGTCTTTTATTCGTCTAAAGATATCTTTTTTCCCACTGGGCAATTACTACAGCAAATGTTTTTTGAAAAAATAATTCAATTTTTTTCATAGAATTAAAGAATATTTAACTGTTATTTTTTTCTTTTTCTTTATTTAATTTGTTTTTTATGTTTATTACTGTATCTATGATTATAATACAAATAAGAGATTTAATTATTCAAACTTATATTTTTATTAAGGATATATTAAGTTTTTTTAACAATTATACTTCCATAATTTGATTTGCTGGTTGCAGTAGAATTTAATGTAGAATTAAATGTCTCAGGAATGCCGTATTATAGTTTATTGGTAAGTTTATAAATTATGTTAGTAATAAAAAAATATATAGTACTTTTTAAAGGTTGGGGGGACATAGTTTATTGAAAAAACTCAATTCTTGAAGAAATTTGGTTGCAAAAAATTTAAAAATTGGAATAGAAAAAACTTTTGTTTTACACTTACAAAATCTTTGGATTAAATGGAACGAGTATGTGCTAATCTGTATTTTTTTAAGTATGTTTTCTCTGTAATATTTTGGAATAGAATTTTAAGTTCAGTTTTCTGGTATTATTAACTCTTGGACATCTCTTTTGGTGTTTTATTGTCTGTGTGAGTTTGAAATTCTTGTTTATTTGAAAGGAGTTGGTTTTCAAACAAAATGGTAGAACTTTCTTTATCAAAGTTTTTTGATTACAACGATTTTTTGTGATTTTGATTTTTCGATATTTGGTTGGAATTCAATACAGGTTGCCATAGTTAAGTAATCCTAAACAGGTTGAGAACGTTTTATTTCGTTCATTTTGTATAAAACATATATTTTTTAAAGTTTCTTGCCTTCCGAAAAAAATTAAAGTAAAAAAATCAGTTAAAGGATTAAATAATAAAACCATTATTATTTCCATGGCAAATTTTGTTTTATAGCGTTGTAAAAACAAATTTATATTAATTTATTATTTGATTTCTTATCATTATATTGTATAACTAATTTTCTTATAAATTAAATTCCAATTACTAAAAAAAAAAAGTATTTTGACTCAGTTACATGCACCTGACATACAGTCTGAAATTAAGTAATAAGTTTATAAAGCCAGCTTTTCTAGTTCCTCTCCTAATGACTTTATATTCTCTGTTTTTGTGAAAAAGTGTTGCATTTTATAAAAATTGTGTTATTATTTCGAAAGCCTAACAGTTTATTTTAAACAAAGTTATTCAAACCTCAAGATTCGCTGGTTGAAAGATAAAAGTAGGTACCGATTTTTTGATTTGAAGTTTTTGAATTGCAAAACACGTCAATGTTACTGTTGTGAAGTTCATATTCCAGAAACTCGTCATTGTTGTCAATATGAACTAAATTTTTAAAATATTCTTTTTTTAATGATACAATGATGGTTGAAAATCTCTGAAACGAAGCAAAACTAATCTCACTTGCATCAGATATTTGAAGAAAAACATTTTTATTCTTTTTTAATTTAAAAAGTAATAGTACAGTTGGTCAAATACGACATCTCCAACCCAAGACCTTAAAACATACCTTAGGTCATTTTCTAGTGCAAATGACAACGCAGTTGGTCAAAAAGGAGATTTCCAAATTAAAATCTTAAAATATATTTTCGATCATTTTTAGTGCGAACTGTTTGTTGTCAAAAATAACGATAAGCTTATTTAAGCCGATCCAAGAAAACCAACTATGTGGTTGAATGATTGAGTTTAAGACCTATATGAGGATGAAAGTAGTCCCCAGTCCAAAGACGCAAGTTTCAAAATTTAATTAAACAGGCAACGGAAAATAACGTCACAACAAAAATGTCACTTAAAAAATATAAAAGAAAAAAAAAAGCTTTACTGAGTGGAATCAAAGTAAACAAAGTCAGGAATAAGAAACAAAATGCGCTTTTTTTTTCTGCAAATCATGAAAAATTTAAGCCATTTAACCATAGAAAAACATGAAAAAATTCAGAGATTAAAAATTAGTCTACATGAAAAAAGTTGAGAGATTAAAAATTAGTCAAAAATGATCCGTTTTGACAGAAAATATAAGGTTAAAATGGGGGTGTTTAAAAAAAATGGGGGGGGGGGGGCTCATTGTTTTTTATATGTAAAATAACAGTTAAAGCAATGTTGAAATTACAGTTTACATTTTTGTGCACATTTTGTGCACAGATTTTCACCCTAAATTTTACAACCCTTGCTGTATATTTGAGATTATTCGATTTATTTAAGGATTTTTTGAAAATTTAATATTGTGAATTCCTTTAAGGATTATCTTTTTTTTACAATAACTTTTATGTTTTTCGTTTGTAGAATAAACATAATAAAATAAAATACCAATTTTCAGCTAAGTATAAATTTTATATTTAGTTTGTTTAATAGTAGTCAATAAGTATAAAAACAAGCTTCAAACTTAAATGTATAAAAACTGAACTGAAATTTTATTGATGAAATTTTACATTTTTTTCCTAAGCTCGCACTTAAGTCTTTTCTAACTTGGTTATTTTAAATTCATTTTCTCCAGGAAATAGGATTTGTCAAATCTATCAAACAAACTTGGATGTTTGTGATGTTTGTGTGCCACAAGGTCTCCTTGAGTCACGTTTTGTACTTTTGTTTCAACTTCTGAGTCATGGTATTCTAAAACAGGTTTTACTAGTTCTCTTTTTTCATTTTCCCTCCTCACACAACGTAGCTATAAGTGGATGAGAGATTTGCCTGAAATTGAGAGTACGCTCAAAGAATGAGCCAACTCGTCTGATCGGGAAGATGCCTTCAAAGGCAATAAGGGCCTAGGTTCTTATATGCTGAGAACACTCTGGCCAGCATATATTGGCCTGTTCAGTTTGAGTTTTTTTTTACCCTATAGGTATGTAATTAAATATTTTTAAAAATCACAGAGTAATAGTTAATATTGAAAATACGAAATCTAGAAATTATTCTTATTATATCATGCTGAGCAGCTGTGATTGATACTCATCTTCAAAAAAAGCAATTATTTTAATAGCCTGTAGTTGAAAGGAATGGAAAAGTAAAAAAATTAAAATTAAATTTTAAGTAAAAAAAAAGGAAATAACATAAGAGACCCAAAAATGCCTTTACCCCCAAAAAGACAAACTAATGATATGTTTTTACATTGAAATTACGCAAATGTGAACACAAAATTAATATATTTGTTTAACGATGAGCATCAGCGGTATTTGAGATCTTGTTTAAACAAGATTTTTGTAAAATTTATTTTTAGTAAAATTTTAAACTTTTTATTATCAACTTTCATAACACAAATTCACCTTAAAAAGTTTTTAAACTTATCAAAATCAAATTCTCACAGGATTAATCCACTGATTTGTGCTTAAAATCATTTAAAAAAAATTCAAACAAAGAAACATGTATTTTAACAAAAACCTTCATGCATAGGTAACAACTTACTAGATTTAGCTTCAGAAGGAGGTTTCATGGAGTTCACTGTTTCATATCCAAATGTTATATTTAAAAATTATATTTATCGAAAATGAATGAAAATACTTATAAATTTTATAAAAAATAGTCTCGGAAACTCTTCCTGAACTCAAATTACGAAAAATTTTCCCAATCGAAACAGAAAAATTTCAATTAAAAGCGTTATCACGATGTTTCTTACGAAAATTTCATCGTAAGTTGTAAACATTTTTCTTGATTCAAAGGCAAAGCAATCGAAGTTTTATTTTGCTTCATAAATTCAATTTTCGTGTTGATCAAGTAAATATCTCTCGCTTACCATCACCTTGCTTTCATTTGCACTGTAAATGGAATCAAGTTTCTTTTGTTAGTATCCGATCTGCTCAAGTGTTTGAATTCTTGTTTTGACAATTATGACGACTCTCTAAGTTTTTGGGTTATTGTTTTGACCTGCACAAGTATCAGCATTTACAATTTTGCAAAAAACATGAGTTACTTGCAAAGAAAAAACAAAAATTGAAATTCTTACCGAAAATCTCCGACTTTCATCTGTTTGACAATTTTATCTGTTAAACACTAGAAAATTTTTTTTGCGTTCCCCATAAAAATGATCTTCTCAAGAAAGTGAAGATAAGTTTTGCTTATGAAACCAATAGCCTTGTTTATGAAACCATATTAAATACAGAGTTCTTGAAGAAAAAGGCACAATAGGAATGATGCAAATTAGAAAATCATGGTGCACATTTTAAATACAGACAATTCTGGAATGTTTTTAACGAAGATGGAACAAGAACACGTGACTCACTTCGAGATGTTTGTGTTTCGAAGTTGCATATCTGGAGATGAAACGTACGAAACGCAAAGTAATCAAATGGAACAACAAAAATAATTGTAAGAATTCTTTGACTGAAATTCTTAAACGAAATATACGTTTCCTATGTGCAATAATGCATATATAAAATAGAAGTTGGAATGTGCATTATTTACATAAAGCATTTTATTTTAGCTTCTTGCATTAGCAAAATTTTTTGATGCAAGTATGCATTGATTTAAAATCAAAAGAACGTTCTCTTATTAAAACCAATCTAAATTTTTTCACTTCCAAACTAAACTGCTCGAGATAACGAGAAGTTAATAAAAAAATGAAAAGCAAAAATATTACTGTGGAGAGAGCACTCACTTACACAACTCGTCTATATAAAACCCAAAAATTGATTTAGTTTTCTTTAAATTATGAGAAAAAGAAAATAACAATTAGATTGTTGTAATGGAATAAATTCAACTACAAACTAAACTTACAAAATAATTTTTTTAATCATCTCTTAAAATATTTTCATGTGCCTTTTTGATAGAGCACCTTCTTCCGATGATTCTCTATTTCTTTTAACATCCTTATCAAATTTTCTTCTTTATTTTGATATAGTTGATGCTTTGGAAGAAGTTGAAGGCAGGTAATTTTCAACTTGTATAGGTATTATTATTTTCCGGCAAGAATTAGCATGCGTGTATTCTGATACCGTTATATGATTTTACATTTCTTCAGAAATTAGTAATAAATTAATTTCAGAGTTTACTACACCATTTCACTTTCTAAAATCAACAGCCATATTCTTTTCATCAATCCAAATTGTTTATATATAGTCATTAACCCTTTCTCTCCCGGGATATTTCCCGCTATATTCCCAGAGTCAAAATTCCTGATTCTGACTCAAACACTTTGAGACCTTGTAGTGACTAAAATAATAAACCAATCTCTCTGAAACTTGGCCTCTTTTTTACTAATACATTGATCGAACAAAATAACTAAAAAAAAATTATTTATCACAATTGTAATGACCCGCTGTGCCGGTCACAGAGAGTGAAAGGGTTAATCCAAACCGTTTATATATGTAATCTATCATATATATAGCTTTTTTAAGTCAAAACTTTACATAAACCATTTGCGAATTCTTCACTCGTTTTCCATTTATATGATATCATTATGCCCTAATTTTCGTTTTCTTCAGTTTCTGCTGTCAGTTTTAACATGGTGTCAAGCTAATTTCTTATCTTATGTTATCATTTCAAGTGGTCGAAGTTATATTTCAGTTAAAACTCTGACTGCAGATGATTAAACCTTATGAAAACATGCGAAAAGTTTTAACACATTGATGACGAAGTTTTGTTGACAAAACGTCTTAAAATCAGCACGAAAAGCAACAAAACAAACATAACGATCATTAATCTAAAAACTTTCATTTGCACAAAGTAAATGAAATCAAATAATATTTTAAATCATAAAAAAAAAAAGTTTTAATTGAAAAGTTAAAGTTAAACAGATTTTATTTTATAAAATCAAATTTTCTTAGCAAATAAATTAAACTTTTGCATAAAATTACACAAATTAATATGCAAAAAAAAGAAAATTTAAAGTGACATCAAAAATTATGCCATATTTGATTATTTTATCAACTTTCTCTAAAATATTTGATTTGTGATAAATAAGAACACAATGTGTTTAAAAGTCCCTGAAAACAAACGTGATAAAAGAAAAAACACGATTATAGTTGGTTGAACGAGAACTGCAATGTCACAATACAACTTTTTGTTTATTGATAAAAAAAATCCGTGGACTTTGATTGGTTAAACACAACCCACCATGCCATTTTGAAGGTTTACAACTAAATATAAAACAAAAATCAGAAAACAAACCTCTAATGGCACGTGACATTTTACTTGCCTACGAAATAATGTTTTAATATTGTCATTGAACATGGCCTTCTTTATAGAAGGCCTCGACACCGTGCGCGATTTTTTTTGACTGAAGGCCGGTTTTTAAAAACTTCTTATAAACGCAAATTTTGTTTGGATAAAGGTGTAAAATATTGATTGCTATTTTTCAGAAATATTTAAAGTTATTCTTCAAGTGAATTTAAATTAAATAATTTAGAATGCCTTTAAAATGCTGTGTTCCAAAATGTTCCTCAAATTATAAGTCTTCAGGTTGTAATGTATCTGTATATAAATTCCCTCGTGAAGAATCTGAAAAAAATAAATGGTTTATTAGTATCCCTCGTTTAAATTGGACCGTTACAAAATTCACTGCTGTTTGTAAATTGCATTGGCCAGATGAAGCGGAGTTTACATTATGTCGTGGTAAATTGAGACCGATTCATGCTCCATCAGTGTTTCCAAATATCTCTAAAAGTTGTCTCTCCTCTCCACCACCAAAAATGAGAAAGACTTTATCTTCTTCTTCAAAAAGAGGTATTAAAAAAGATGAATTAGAAAAATATAAAATAATTGATAATTTAAACTTTGGAGAAATCGAAAAATACTTATCTAATGATAATGATTTGATTACATACAAGCAAAACAATTCAATTTTCATCCAATCTAAAGTATTCAATTGTGGAGTTCCACTATTTTTGCTGATAATTAATCAAAGTTTGTTGTTCGAAGCGTTTCATTTTGGTTCAAAATGTACTATTAAACCTCTGTCAAATAACAAAATCACTTCTCTTTGTACAAAGTCATCTTTAAACGAAGCCCTTAGATATCTGAAAATTAAGGATAAGGATCATAAAATTCAAATAATTCTTGAGCATCTAAATGTAATGGGAGATCATTCTGTGGGTTGTGCTGTCTATTCTGCTGATATAATAACGAGAGCTTTTGAATATTTTGCAACAAGTCGTTCCACCTACCATCGATTATGTTATGATTATCAGTTGCCAAGTATTCGAACTTTGACGCGCATAACTTCAAAAATAAACTCTCAGGATGATTTAACTTTTTTAAGTTCTGTGTTATCGAACTTAGATGAAAAAAAAAGAAATTGTGTTTTATTGATAGATGAAGTTTATGTAAAAGCAGCATTATTATATCAAAGTGGAAATATTTTTGGAAATGCTGTTAATGATCCAGAGAAATTAGCTACTACTGTACTTTTATTTATGGTCAAAAGTCTTTATGGTGGACCTGAATTTTTAGCAAGAGTTTTACCAGTTAGTAATCTGACTTCAGATTTCCAACTAGAACAATGCAAATTAATTGTAGACACCATAGAAACCTCTACGTGTAATGGTAAAGTAATTGCAATTATTACAGATGGAAATAAAGTTAACCAAAGCTTCTTTTCTAAATTCAAAACAGTAGAAGGAAAACCTTGGTTATGTCAAAATGGTTCTTATATTTTATATGACTATGTTCATCTTTTGAAGTGCATAAGAAACAATTGGCTAACAGAAAAACTAGGTCAGTTGCAGTTTATTCATAATGAAATAACTCACATTGCAAATTGGAGAGATTTAATTAACTTATATACACTTGAAAAAAACCAGTTAATAAAGTTATCCAAATTGACTGAAACATCAATAAATCCTAAACCAATAGAACGACAAAAAGTAAGCACTTGTTTACAAATATTTAGTGAAGAGACAGTTGCAGCTCTAAAAACTCATCCTAAAATAGAACAAGAAAGTGTCAAGGGTACTGTTATTTTTTTGGAGTTAATTATAGAATTTTGGAAAATAGTGAATGTTAAATGTCCAGGTGCCAATGCTAGATTTAGGGATGAGTCGCGTAATGTAATCAGATCTTCAGATGACATTAATTTAAAAAAGTTGCTCGCTATTGCAACAATGGCTGAAAATATGAAACCAACATCTGGTAAACGTGTTCGCCAGCTTACCAGAAATACAAGCAATGCTCTTTCACATACTTGTCGTGGCCTAGTTGATTTGTCTTGAATATGTTATTTTAGGTTGGTTTTCTAGTGATCCAATTGAAAAATGTTTTGGAAAACTAAGGCAAGGCTCTGGTGGTACTTACTTTATAACAGCTAAATCAGTTATCGAAAAAGTACGTATTCAACATGCTAAGCTGGTGCTACAGCTGAATATTGATGTAGAAGGAAATGATGGCCATGACTGTCTTTTATGTCTTGAAGATTTAAATGATAGGGAAATTGATATAATTTACAATTTAGCAGATCTAGAAGATACTATAAATATAGACATTTTATATGCTATTGTCTATATTGCTGGTTATGTTCAAAAGTGTTCTACTGAAGAAAATGATGAAGATACAACTACATATTATGAAAAATATGGAACTTATTTGAATACTTTAAATAGAGGAGGATTAACTATTCCATCAGATACTCTATCTCAGTGGTCCTTATTTTGCTACATATTTTTTACTTTATTAGATAAAAGAGTTTGCAGAACATTTCTTATATGACAGTTTGCATTTATTGCAGAGTTGTACCGTTTTTCTATTGCAAAGAAACAATGCCAAACATTAGCAAACATTTTTTTAAAGAACTTTGCATTACTTCACACTCCCAAAAGTAATAAAGAAACCAAACTAAAAGAAATCAAGCTTATGTAAAAAATTTTTTTCATGTTTAGTAAAAAAATAATTTGGTTTTTTATTGGTGTATTTTTCTCATTACTTATTATTTCTTATATATTATATATATAAAATTTTGATTTAAAATGTTTTTATTCATTTTAATAAATAATTTAAGCTTATAAAAAAGTTGTTAATTTAACGTCAAAAAAATAATTTTATAATAATGCATCAAAAAAATGCAAGTAGAATGTTCACTAATTATATGTTTAGTCTTAGCAAAGCTATACAACATTTTTCTATTTTACTAAACCGCGATATTTTTTTTTAAATCGGCCTTCAGTCAAAAAAAATCGCGCACGGTGTCGAGGCCTTCTATAAAGAAGGCCATGTCATTGAATCAAATTTAAATTTGTTTTGATTTGTTTTGAACTTTGTGTTATTTCAATTTTAATTTGATTGGTTAATAAGCACTCCTATTTCTGTCTACTGAAGTGACATAAAATTCACAGAAGTAATTAAGTACAAGTCATCTTTAGGTTAGATAAAAATTATTTAAACGAACTCGAAAGATTTAAATACTATGTACAAATAGTTGTTGCTACAAATAAGTCGGCAAAATTGAAGTATTTTTTCTCTCCTTTCAATTATTTTCTACTAAAAATATAAATCAACTGACTAATGAAATAAAAAATCTTTTTCACAAACGGAGGATTTACTTTTGGAGTATTTGTCGATCTTTCCACAGCATTTGATAAAGTTGACCATCAGTTTCTATCATCCAAAAGTTCGCAGTCCAACAAAATGTTCATGAAGTTCTACTTCATGAACATTTTGTTGGACTGCGAACTTTTCAAATTGACTTAGTAATAAACCTTTACAAATTTTTGCTAAGCAAACAATAAAAATTTTTAAGAATTCAAAAGTCAAAAATAAGAAGATTTTTAAATTTTATGTTAGTATTTTTGTGTGGTTTATTAAGATTTACACAAAATACGGAGTATGATCTGCATTCAGTTTAATATTCATGTGCTTCAGAGAAAGAAGAATCGTCTGTCTCGGTCATCTATTTCAAAAGTTCTCTTTTTTAGAGTATACCCTTCTAAATATTCTTAGTTCCAGATTTAATCGAATCCTGAAATTTTTGTTCATTATGATTTCTGATTAAAAGATATTTTTTCCACTCGTAAATAAAAAATAATGTGTCAGACAAAAAAAATGGAATCTTTAAGAAGATTTATCTTTCATTAATAACGCAACAAATAATTTATTAGAGTTAAAAAATATTTTCAAAACAAACTTTTCATGTTTCATTTTCTGTAAGATCATAGATAATTTTCTCAAAAATCAATATAATAAAAAAGAACTGACGGTAAAACCAAAAATCACAAAATAACCTGATCCTAAAGACAAACCTATAGTTAAAACGAAATTCCCTTCCTTTCAAAATTGTTTTCGATTGCGATGCATGCGACTAAACAAATTTCGTAAAACTCATTTTCAGTTGAAATCGTGTAAAATTCTTTTTCTCATTTTTAGGTTTTTAAATGAATCAGATCTCGTTCTCATTTTCATGGAATGGATGAGATTGCAATTTCTTGCGACCTTATGCACTCTAAAACTTTAATACAAAAAGTTTGAAACACCTTTTAAATAATGCAAGTTTGAAATTTATTTTGCTTTTGTAATTTTTTAAATTCATCTCACCGTCAAATAACATGATGATAAATGTCATATTGGTCATAAGAGAAACTAAATAAATATATATACATTAAGCATAAGTGGTTTTCACTGGCTTCTACTGAAACCAGTTTAATTCCATTGAGAAAATTCTGCCGAGATCTCAATAAGTGATACACAGAGGGTGCTACGTCTGGACTATACGGTGGATGCAATAATATTTCCCATTCCAATTTTCGTAATTTTTAACGGTTCATGATGAAAAACAACACCTTTCTTTTTATTTGATTCAGACTATTTTCTTTTAATAACCTGGCGTATTCTTTCTACTCCATAAAAGACTAAAGAATCCATTGTCTTTTCAAATACCGAAGCTCATAGCGGACAATACCCTTCCAGTCCCATCACATCTACAGCATCACCTTGTTAAACGTCAATTCTCACTTCACGAACTCTTATGACGGCTCACCAATCCTTAAGAAATCCATCAGTTTCACTGATTGGACGACCGGATAGTGAAAACATCTTTCCATAAAAGTTACCAAAACGAAAGCAAACAAACCATTTCCGCCAATTTTGATTTTGATTTTGATAAAATACCTTTCACCCTACAAAACACAAACTTTTTCGCTAACCGGAACAGTTGCGCATCCCATACTTTTCAAAAATCGCCGTTTTTTTGCCATAAACCTATAGCCCAAAGAATTTTTTTGCCTGAAGGTATATAAATGTTGAATCTGTTTTAAAAAAACTGATGGTATAAAGTTTTCATTTGCAAAAACGGACTTCATTGTTTCATTTTCTAGACGAAAAAATGAACTTTTGGATGAAATTAAAATTCTTGTGAACGCAACAAAAAAACTTTAAAACTTCTTGATAAAATTAAAACTTTTTTTTAACAAACGCAAAACAAAGTTTTAGAAAGAAAACTTAAATAAAATTATTTTAATATAAGGTTTTGACTTATCTTTATATTTATGTATTTGTCATTTTTCTTTTTTTTTTAATTATTTATTTTAATCCACAAATATTATATTGCGAAAGTAAGAGATATTTAATCAGTTTGAAAACACAAATGATTTGAAAACAAGAAAAAAGGTATGCACATCTATGTTTGAATTAATTGATAATTTATACAATTTTTTAAAACAAATGTCTTACCACTTTCTTATTATTATAAGTAATGTTTTAATAATATAAATATTAATGTTTTCTTATAAAAAAAAATTACTGAAGAAATAGTAAATAAGTTATCTTCAAATTAGAAATGTCTATCAACAATACCAGACAGTACTTCAGCATGGCATTCTCATTATAAAATCTCATTACAAAGATTAATTTGCAGCCAAAACAAGATTGAAAGGGAATTTGCGGTTAATGATATTCTGAAAACTATAAAACATCAAAATGAGAAGCCTCCCAGATAATAGCTACCAGAGCATACAAGATTCCAAGCTTAAACTTACATGCAACCACATTGAGCGACCTTATAACATGGAAAGAAGCCTGTCTTAACCTGTCAAATGAATAATAGTGATCTAGAAATATTCCTGGAGGGTCCTTTGCTATTTCTGAACTTCCCTGTTCACACACAAGGAGTTGAGAGGGAAGTTAAGGAGGTAAAATTGATTTTCCTTATGCGTAACAATATGTTTTAAGAAAAATTTAAGAAATATTTACTGCTATGAAATAGATTTTATTCAATCAGATTTTTTAAGGAAACTGTAGCTTCTGAAACAGTCTTTAGTTTGGAAAGAAACATAGTTTTATCCATGCAAAAGCAGAAAATTGAGCAATGTCTCCTTTTAATAGCAAGAAGAGCCTCTATCCATTTTCGCATTCATTTTTGTCATTTTTAGTGCCTATAACAAAACAAGTTAGAGGAATTAAATTATAAAATAAAATATTAGTTTCATTTTTGTTTGTTAAATTTTTTAACTTTGGTATCGTATTATAGTATAAGCATTTATGAAACCTGGCACTTACACATGGGATATGAAGGGGGTTTATGCATCTCTCCAATTTTTCAAAAAAATATCCATATTTAATTACATTCAATCAAGTGAAAAAAAAAATCGTTTTTTATATCATCTGTATGAGATTGTTTTACACATTTTAAACTTCGCTCCTTCCTCACCAATTGAGTTAATATTTGCAAAAATTAAGGTCAATTATTGCAAATGTTTCGTTCATTTTGAAAAATTTATCTATGCCCCCCCCTCCTAAAAAAAAAAAAAAAAAAAAATTCCTTGGGGCCGACCTTGCTAATGAGAGTTGAAACGTACAGGATACCTTAACACATATACCTATTTCATTATTGAAGTATATTGTTAACTTTATATCGATATATAAAGCTAAAAATAAATAGGCTAAGAGCGGACGAACTAGTGAAGAGAACAAATATACCAAATAAACACCTATAGGCTTTATATGAGTATATAAAAGCCTTGTTTCTTCAATATCGGAATGGATTACGACTTCATTTAATCGTGAAGAAGTAGAGTTTTTACCGGCTTCAATTTGAAGTTTAACGATTCAAGTTCATGAGCTTTTTATCCTTGATAAAACCAAAGATTTCAGGGATAAGACTTCCCAAAAATCCTGCTTAACTACCGAATAATGCTATATATATATTTTTTTTCTTATCTTTTACCAATCAGCTTCTGGTTCGGATTTGTCAACCAGAGAATAATAAATAATAGATTAACAAATCATTGACTTTTACTTGTTCTCCCATAAACTAACTTTGCCAATTCTTTTTATGTCTATTTCTATCGTCTATGGTATTATTCAACTGATTTTTTGAGGTAGAATTTTTATTTTGTCTTTCTGTTGACAATTGTTTGTATTGGTTGACTTCATTTTGTAAGTTACTAACTTCGCTTCTGTTTATTAACTTCACTTTTGTAAACAGACGTTTAATCGGTTAACTTCAGCTTAGCCTACATCAATCTCTTCTCGACGTTATCTTTTTTATGCTGAATGTGAGCAACTACATGTTCTTTATCTTTTAATAAGTGATTTTTAAATCATCAAAATTTTGTTTAAATTCAGCTTGCTGTTTTTCTACATAGTTATTAAGAACATTTGAAGGGCTCAGCGGAAAAGTGGTCTAAGCCACAATTACTTTATTTTTAGTAAACTGTAAAAGACTTTAAGGATCTTTTTAAAAATAACAGGAAAAAGTATAATTATCAGAAAAATAGTATTTATTATAAAGACAGGTGAAAAAATACACTGGTATATCTACTAAAAAATTAGGACACTATATTACTGTGTTCTGCAATAACAAAAATGTTAGGCAACTTTGCCTCTTCAAAATTTTTAAAATATTGTTAATAGAGTTGGTTAGGCTAAATGGATGTTTTGTTTATGACTTGTTAATGATTCTTTTAAATATGTAGCATGCACTAATTTATGTCTTCGTCGCCAGAATCATCTGTTAGACCCAAATCAGTTGCTTCCTCGTCACCTTTAAGAGCAAGATAATAGGGATGATCGACAGGTGGTGTGAATTGTATTAGCTCAAAAAGATCACTTAGCTTTTCTCTTGTGAGTTTTCTTCCATTGGGGTACAAGGGCTCAATTTCAACATTGATAGTGGTAGATGGCCGTCCACGATTTCGCTTTGTTTCGTCCAGCAACATGAATGTGTCACTTTCTAAATGTGTTTGCTTCATTTGAAATGAGCGTGGTGATCCTTTTTCCAATTTTATCCAGCATGTCTTTAGCCATGAAACTTTTTCGCCATTTGTTAATTTTTTTCTATTGGTTATCCCACTCTCCAATGATTTTGCACTGAGAAATTCATGGGTCTCCATTTTTTTTAAAATAAATATTGGGGCCCTCTTCTTTGTATTTTTAATAAGGTCTATCCAATGATCTGAAACAAAAATTTGGTCGTTCATTTTTTTGGCTTTTTCAATCACAGCAAAGTCTCGGTCGCAGGAGGAAAAACTATGCCCTGGTACAAAAAATTTCTGTTCAATGGTTTTCAGAAATTTCAGAGACTTGTGCAAAATATATTGTAACATAAGAGACATTTTTATATTACGATTTTGTCCACCGCAACTATCGCTATACAATATTAAATGGGTCACAGTTTCTGGTATGTGTCGAAAAACATGCTCGAGGATACACGAACCCAGTTCTTGAGTACCTCTGGATGTTTGTTCCTCACTCCATACATACATAAAACCCTTCGTTAAGTTTTCATCGTGGATTCCAAGATTGTAAGTCCACATTTGCCTTTTATAGTATTGCTTAGTACAGGCTATTCCTGTACTAAGCACTGGTGTCGGTAGAGTTTTTTGTAAGTCGAAAACTAATACCCTCTTGTTTGGATTTGTATGTGCATCTAGTGTATCTTCTTTCATTTTTTGCTCCCTCCTAACAGTGTTCTTTTCTTCACCCTCTGAAAGACACCTAATTTTATTGTTAAATAGATCACATTTTTGACATGTATCTGATTGCGGATGGTGAAAATGTAAATTGAATTTTGTATTGAATATGCGTCGAAATACAAAAATTGAAAGTGGGGTGCGATCATTTTCATTGCAATTGCAAACATATTTCTCGTACATCGTTGACATTCGTAAAGTTGGAGGCAAATAATTTCTGTACTGGTTGTCTTTTCTGCTATAGTGAGATTGGTACGTTGGAAATAAGCGAATAAATCTTTGAAGATATTCTGTGTCTTCATCACTACTTTTATTTTGTGGAGCCGATTTACCTCTGCGATCTTCGATAGGTGTACCATCTGTTTTTTTCCTTGCTAAAATATTTGTTATTGTCCCATCAGGAATGTGCAATGTGTTTTTGAAGTAAGTAAATCTTTTTAACATTTCCACATTCATCAGTTAGTTTATAGGAACGACTATTTGCCCTACGGTATGCAGTATGCAGTATACGTCCTGTGTTTTTCTTTTACATCAACAGAACCCATTACAAAGGCGTTTTTTAAATCCCAGTTGATGGTGTAAAAGTTAGAAAAAATTTGATTACGGCGAGCAACTGTTATTTTACTGCTGCTCTCTAGATTGCACTCTAGATTGCACTCTAGATTGCTTTGATGAGCCAGCTATTGTTAGAAAAAAAAAAGGTTTTAAGGTTAAAAAAGACTTTTACGAAAAACTATGAAAAATTACGAAAACTACTAAAGGAAAAAAAATTCGATTTATGGTTAGAACAGTTAAAACGCACATGCACATGGCCCTTTTCCTGGAGTGTTATTGATTAATGCAATCAAACGGCATAATAATTCGGCTCCGCCAGAATGGTGGTCTGTCTCTCTACCAAGGTGTCCGGCCAGCTATTGGTAAAGCAAATTTTGCTTTTTCTAAAAAAATTATATAAAATAATAGTTAAAAACTAAAAACACTGTAAAGACTACATTTTACATTCCCTTTTTATCCTACTATAACCATAAATTTATTTGCCTTTTGTTTTAAATAGCTTTAATCCTAGTTGGATTAAAGCTATTTTAAATAAATTAAAGTCTCTCCAATTTCTTCGTGTTTTTTAAATAACTTTTAAAACTATTCAAGCTCTATTTCTTGACCCCCGTATTTTAAAATTTTTTTAAAAAAATCTTCTTTTTAAAAAAATCTTCTTTTTAAAAAAATCTTCTTTTCAAAAAAATCTTCTTTTTAACTAAAAATGCTTTATGTTTTATTTACAGTTTTTAAACATTTTATAAAAAGCCAACAAAAATATTGGAACTTTATTTTCTTAATTCTTTATTTTTCTTTCCATTTATTGGTAAAAGTTCATTGAACTTCTTCTGATTCCTCTTTTATAATAAAATCAACTGTACCCTTCACTTCTATGGTTAAACCCTTAAAAGTAAAATTCCCTGATATTTTAGATAATCCTGCTCATTTTTGGTTTTAAATAAACGGATAAGAAATTCATCCTTAATGTCAGTAGCTATATTTCGGATAAATTCATCGTCCTGACTCTTTTCTAGTAACAATAACTCTATTAGTAAATTATCAATTTTGCACTCTTTTCTATTTTCTATTAACCAGTACAACAAAATTCGTTTCCTTCAATAAAAATTGGTCAATAAATGCATTAACTAATTTTTCTAAATTCCAAACTTTCTTTATTTTTTTTTGAAACTATACCGAGTATGCCAAAAAAATTTTTAAAAACTAAAATGCATCTCCTCTTTTAATAATTGATTATTATTAGTTTCCGTAGCATAAGAGAGTTATATATTATAGCTATAGTGACCCGCTAATTCTATTGTAAAAAAGTCCTGTAATTTACTAACGGTAATATTTTCCGTTTAGTTAAAGAAGATCTTGAATATTTTGATTGCAAAAAATGAAAGAGTAATTTTAACTACTTAAAAATGAAAGAATAATTTTAAGTAATTTTTATTTTACTATGTTATAACTGTGAGCAATCATCCCACGTGATACGGCATGATTTCACACATTTCTTTTATAATGAAAAAAAATAAACAAAAACTAAGAATTTTATAATGATTGTTATCATGTAATTATTATCACTCGAATGTCTTTTTTTCAGTGAGACAACATTTTACTTTTTTTTTTGTCTCCGATTTAAGACAACAAAAGTGACTGCTACATACTTAGTCAAATTTCATTTTGAACAATTATACATTATTACTAGAACATGAACTATCTTAGCAATAAACAAAATTATTTTTCTGTTAAGAAAAAGTTTGGATTATTAAGATAAAATTAAAAAAATAATTTTGAAAAATTTGAAGCTAATGGCATAAAACTTATATGAATTCCTGGTCAAATGCTACATACACAGCGTAGCCAGAAAATTTACACGAGGGCAAATTTTTTATGATATTGATGCAGCTTTTTGATGTTAAAATTGTCAAAATATTTTATAAATTTATATATATAAAAAAACAAGAACAAGATAAACAATAAATTGGTTTTACAAAAACTTGCTATTTGATTTAAAGAAATTAAATTTACTCGAAAGAACTTTATAAAAAAATGGTAAATTAACATTTGAAGTAGTCAACTTTTGCTTTTATGCATAGTTGAATGCCATATGGCGTGGATTCAACAACCTCATGCAACAATAATTAGGCGATTCTGTCCAAATCTTTAATAACTGTTGTTTAAGATTTTCAACTGAAACTATATTTCTCATATTTTCCATCATTCCAACTCCATAAATGATCAATAGGATTTAAATCAGGCGATTGAGCTCACCAAGGAATTATAATGTACCTTTCTCATTGAACTAGCCTTAAATAAAATGCGCAGTATGAAGTATGGCACTATCCTGCTGAATATTCGATTTTTGCTTCTTACAGAAAACAATGTTGTGGACTATTTTAACTTTTCTAGAGCATCTTTGTAGCTTTTTGTGATTCTTTCGGTGTATATATATATATATATATATATTAATGAGACTTTGAACCATTGTGAGAAATACATCCCCATATTCCAGCTGAGTCTCCACCTCCTTGTAAACTTGGTATAACACAGCGAGATGAATACTACCCATGCTTTTATCTTTTAATATACACCTTTCCTTTGCAATTTAGTACCTCAAAATTAACTTCATCACTAAAAATTGCCCGCGACCATTTTTCAACAGACCAGTTGATTCTTTCTTGGCACCATTTCAACTGTTTTAGGCGGTCATTTACAACCAAAAGGTTTTTAAATGGAGATATATGAGCCTATGTCTTTGTTAAGTAACATATTTCTCACTGTTTTTTTGTCAATTGTACCATTCTTTAAAGAAGCATTCTCTGGTTAAACAACAAATACTTATCTTAGGATCGAACGTTTCATTCCCAGGTAAAAAACTGGTCAATGATCAATAGAAGAGAGGGAAGTGTTGCGCATGCACAAGAAAGGCGCCAATAAATAGAGGAACTCTTACTCAAATTAATAAAAAAAAGATTTAAAAAAAATTGTTTGCTTTGATGATTTTATTATTAAAAAACTAAACCGATATCATAAAAAACTTGTCCTCGTGTAAACTTTTTTGACACACTGTATTTAACCCTTTTCCCGTTTGTGTTGCATATTTGCAACAAATGATTTGCTGATAATTTTTTTGGTTATAAAGTTTATCCACAACATTAGCAGTTTTGAAATATGTATTTTAGATCTTTCTATTTTTATTTTAACGCAATATAACCACAATAACATTTTCTTTTGAATAATGGCAGCTCAAAAGAGAAGTGCTATTTTTAGTAAGTTTTAGTTACTATCGTTAATGCTCATTTTTGAATATAGGAAAACCCATGCTGACGCTTAAAACTTTTTAATTGTTATGTGCTATGATTGAAGTTTTATATTAGTGTCATTATAAACTAAAACAAGCATAAGATATTGTTAGATTTACCTCCTAATTTATTTGTTGCAAATGTGCAACATTGTCGGATCAAGGTATAAAAAATGATCATTTTTTTTTACTATATGATTTCTCTGGTAGCTACTACAAAAACTTGTAGAATTCAAAATTTTACTGTACAAGAAGCTGTTAATTACGTACTTGAACCAGATTCTGATTCTGAGTTATCAGACTTAGTGAAATCAGATGAATCAGGGAATGAGGCAGAACTTGAAATTGGCAATGTTGTTTTCAGTTCTGAAGAATCTGAGTGAGTCAGTTTTGATTACCATTGATTTGCTTTGAGAAATGATGTAAATTTACATTAATTTTTTTATCTTTAGGACTGAAGAAGAAGAAGAAGAAGAAAGTGGTTTTTCACCATTCAACATGACTTTAGGATCCGAAGAGTCATGGTATGTATCAATTTGAATAATGAATCTCATATTTAAAAAATTATATATATACATATTTCCAAAATGTGAGATTCTTTAATCAAATTGATAAATACAATGCCTCTTTAAATCCAAAAGTATATTTCAAGCAATATGTATAATATATATATATATATATATATATATATATATATATATATATATATATATATATATATATATATATATATATATATATATTACACATATTACTTAAAATAAATTTTAGTGATTATGAGGATGATGCGATTCTGTGGAAAAGAAAGTCTGCAAAGAAGCCGGTCTATAAATGGAGGAAAACGCAACTACCAATATTTGATGCAGCGTTCCAAGGAGAGGAATTTTCTCTACCAGAACGCAATGACATGACACCATTTGAGTATTTTAAACTATTTTGGGATGATAGCATCACCCAGAACTTAGTTGAACAAACTAATCTCTATAGTGTCCAGGTAACAGGCACTAGTATAGCCACAAACTTAAAAGAGATTGAGCAATTCTTAGGTGTTCAGATGTTGATGTCATTAGTTCGCCTCCCTAGCTATGAATCGTTTTGGTCAACAGAACTTCGATGCGATGCTGTTGCTGATGTTATGAATTTAAAGCGTTATGAATGTCTTAGAAGGTTCTTGCATGCAGTGGACAATACTACAAAAAATAAATACTCTGGCAAATTGTTTAAGGTTAAACCTGTATTAGATGCTGTTCGTAATAACTGCATCAAAATTGAACAAGAGCAAGACCAATCGGTAGATGAGCAAATGATACCTGCAAAAACAAAACGCAGTGGGATATGTCAGTATATGCCCAAAAAAATCCACAAATGGGGTTTTAAAAATTTTGTTAGAGCAGGAAAGTCAGGCATAATATGCGACTTTTTCATCTACGCAGGTGCTACTAGTGCAGGTGGCCAAACTTGCGGTGCTGAGGATATAATACTTCGACTAGTTCAAGAAATGCCTAAACACAAAAACTTCCGTATATACTTTGACAACTGATTTTCTACATTGCCATTAATTAATAAACTGAAAACTATGGGAATATTAGCTACAGGAACTTTCCGTAGTAATCGAATCGGAAAATGCCCACTTTTATCTGACATAGTATTGAAATCTCAAGGAAGAGGATCATGGGACTACCAAGTGGATCAGAATTCTGGGATACATTTAGTAAAATGGTTTGATAGCAAAGCCGTTATTGTTGGATCAACTCATGCTGGTGTCGCAGGATCAACGAAAGTCAAATGGTTTGACAGCAAAAAGAAAGTATATGTTGATGTCAAAACTCCTGATATTGTTGTTGCATACAATGCGTCAATGGGAGGAGTAGATCTGGCAGACATGCTGATACCATTATACCGCACGAGAATAAACACTAAAAAACGGTGGTACTTAAAATTGATTTTTCACTGCATTGACATATCAAAGATAAATGCTTGGTTGTTATACCGAAGGCACTGTACTAAACTTCAAGTGCCTAAAAAAAAACAGCTCACTTTAAGAAGATTTATTTTACAGGTAGCAACAGCGTTGAAGCTCAAAGACAAAGATCCAGAAAAAAAAGTTGGTCGTCCCAAAAGAAGTTTCTCACCTTTAAAGACTCTCGGAAGAAAGCCATCAAACCCAAAACCAATTAGTGATATAAGATATGATGGATTCTGCCACTGGCCCGAAATCAAGGATAAAAGGGGGCGGTGCAGAATATGTAACATGACCTGTTCTTTTGCTTGTTCAAAATGTAAAATACAACTTTGTTTGAACAAGGATAGAAACTGCTTCAAAGACTTCCATGTACAATAAAATTAGATAATATATAACTATAGTAAGAAAAAATTATTTTAAAACTACAACGGTCTATTAAACATGCCTGAATTTACCCATATTACTATTACTATTATTTTTTTTTTTTAAAAAAAAAGCGTTATTTTCTATACCTCTTTTCGGCAAAGTTGCATATATGCAACAAATCATAAAACAATAATAATTATCAAAAAGATTTATTTTGTGTTTTTTTCTAGCACATAATGCCATATTCTTACAAAAAATTCATTAAAAAATTTTTTTTAGTAGTTTGATCATAATGTGCCGGATAGAGGGTTAACACTCTGCATGTTTATTAATGGTTATCAATTTTTGGTTATAAATGGTTATAAATGCATGCATTAAAACTTAAAACTTTAAGTTTTAATGGACGCATTTATTATCGTCTTTTTAACTCTTTGCATCTAATTGACATTACAAATTCAGCGAGAAAGGTTATAAAGGGAACTGTCCAATGGATTTGAATAGAAAAAGTGGCTTTAAAGGGACTCTACAAAAATTCACTTTCAAAGATTCATTGTTTTAAGAAAAAGTTTAAATGATGAATTTGTTAAACTTAAAATATTTTCATGAACTCATTGTGTTGCTTTATATTGATTTATATTTTATCATATTGTATCATATAATATTATATTATATTATATACAATGTTTAATTACATTATATTATCTTACATCACATTATATTTTATTACATTAAAGTAAATGAAATTGTATAATATATTATATTATATTATTATATAGTCCATTATAACATATTACATTATATATTATATTTCATTATATTATACTATATCATATTATTTTATTAACATTTTACGATGTACACAGTAAAAGAAAAATCGCACGTGTTACATGGACGAAGACTGCTTCGCGTGAACTTACAAAGTTTATTAGCAGAAAAAAATTTCTTCTAAAAGGAATTTTTTTACATCATCATGGAGGAAACATCCACATGCAGTTTGGATGTGACTTTCGTAAATCTAATCAAAAACTCTTCGCTTCATAAACACTTTACAATCGCCCTATGAAATTGTCAAATGGATTAATTTAAATAATTTGAATAATTTGAATAATTTAGTTTAAATGATGAATTGAATGAATTGCTGCAGAATCTGTGCACCATTTCATTAATATTTTATCTATCTTTTTTAAAGCGCTTTGACAAATTTTTTTAATGCCAATGGACTTTTTTTAAGCATTTTACGCTGATTTGGGTATTTAAGGGTTTAAAAAAACGTAAAATAAAATACCTTAGAATTTATAAGGGTTTATAAAAATGTTAAAACAAAATGACAACTTCAGTTTTAACGATTTCATATTTTTAACAAAATGCACTAATATATTCAAAAAAAGAGTGGAATTTTCATTAGAAAACATATCACTAACAAATTGTTATACAAAACACAAGTTACATTAATCATTAGTTTTAAAGATGCCAATGACAAAGGTAAACACGTTAAGCAAAGCTATATTTAATCAAAAACCAAAAAGACAAATTTGGTTTTGAATATCAAAAAAGAGCAAAATCAATAGCAACTTGTGTGCATCATAATCGTAGCTTAAAAAACCTTTGGGAGATTGAAAGTGGAGCTCGTCACGCAAAATCACTCATTAGATTATTGTGGATCTAGCGTCTACAGGATTTAAATAAACGTCAAATATTCGGACTTTTATTTTTGGCATGGAAGGAGCATGAGGATGATGAGGAGGAGAGCGTAGTTTTGATGAAAGTGATCATTGGTTTAAATGAGGTGATGAAAACAGCATCATGATGCTAAAAAAAACTTAAAGCGCAGCAGCTGAAACAAGATTTTTTTAAAAATCAATCAATATATTTCGTGTTAAGGATGTTACAAAAAACACAGGTCATTGCAAATAGTAATTCACTAATAAAACGCAATGACCTAAATATTATAAAGAAAAGACAAGAGAAAAACTTAAGAAATAAACTAGTCACATAGTAAAAGTAGAACTTTACAAAAATTTATAAGTAACAGAGTTTTAAAAGAGTTAAAATATAATTCAAATAATTATTATGTAATCGCATCTACATACATATATACACATATACACAAATAAGAAATTATAAAATGTACATAAAGATAAAGAAAAAAGTTATAAAGTTAAAGAATAAAGTTAAGCGTAACTTTTTAGGTAAAAATGATGGAGTGACTTTAAGAACAGATTCTTGGATTTAAGAATAAAATCTGTTTTTGAGGTCTACGGAAGGGTGTTTTAAGAAAGGATAAACTGATATGTAATGGAATTTTTTCCATGTTTAGTTGTCTGTTTTTGTGGGATGGTTAAGTTATTAAAAGTGACTAATTCTAAAGTTCAAGTATTTTGGAAGATTCTTGTTAGTTTTTTTAGAAAAGTTACTGCGTCTTAAATATTACTATTTCTGGTTTTTTAGTATTCAATGAGATTTTATTTGCTCGGAGCCATTGAACAAGACTGGCCATATCCTCATTAATATATTTATTTAGTTTTTTGAGGGAGTTTGTCGTTAATTGAAGATTTGTATCATCAGCAAAATGATACGTATTTAAATGTTTGATGGAAAGATTAAGATCATTGATGTAAATAATAAAGAGAAGAGGACCTAACATGGATCCCTGAGGAATGCAAACGCTTGACCAATGCAAACGCTTTTAATGTCTAAGAAAATGCCATTTAAAGTAACAAACTGTTGACGATTGGAAAGGTATGATTTAAACCATGGCAACGGTATGCCGCGTACACCATAATAGTTAAGCTTTGATAGGAGAATGTCATGGTCTACCGTGTCAAAAGCTTTTTGTAAATCAATGAAAACCCCACAGGCAAAGTTTCCATTATCAAGAGCAACTCTTATACTTTCTGTAATTTCGAGAAGAGTCAACAATGATTCTTTTCTTTTTTAGGAATTTGAAACGGTCACGTGCATGTTCAAATTCCTGATTTTTTACAGACAAGCGTTAGAACCAGACTAGGGAATGTCATCGGGTTCCGTTCGGCCGCTAAACAGGAAATTTCAAAAACATTTTAGGGTCCCGAACCCTTTTGGTAACAGAACCGTTAAATACCCGATAGCCCGACAACCTGAAACAATCATCAAGTTCGGGTATTGACTTTTTTAATACCCAAAAACCCGAACCCGTTCGGTTTTTGACTTTATCACCGTTCAGGTCCCGAAACTTAGTAAAAGATTTTAAAATTTGCGAAAATCGCTAAAAGCCACTAATTTAAAAAAGTACTAAATAAAACTTATTTAAGCTGAGAGTTAATTAAACAACATGTGTAAATGAAAGAGGTTAAATAATGTGTAAATTAGGGTGGTCCTTATTCATTACAAAAAAAAGTTTCTTCAGTTTTCTGACGGGGCACCCCCTTCAATGGTTGACGTTTATAAAAAAATTATTGTACTGAAAATTTTATTTGAAAAAAATACATTTTAGGGGTCTCTACCGCAGAGTTTATATCTATAAAAGTGCCCACAGAAGGCTCATATGCTTAGCATTCTACAATATGGATGATTAGGACAAATATGATCATAGAGCACAACATTGCTTTATTGAAGCACATTTAAACAACTGTTACAGTGGTAGATATTGTAATTATTATTGTCCTTCTGTGTTGAGACTGTCAAAGTGACAAAAACCGTCTAGTTAGTCCATTGCCAGGGTATTCTTCACTCGATCAGGAAATCGCTGGCGGTACTTCTTTACAATTAAGAGAAAGCACTGTTTCTGCTCCTCATCGTTTGTGTGCAGCTTGTTGTATTCGTCCATTAAGGCAACTCCACGTTCTGCTATGTCATTCACAACTCTCATACTACTGACAGTGCTCTTCGCCAACTGATAGTCAGCATCTGCAGACCAGAGCTTCACATCTTAGTTGAGGAAAGTTGACGGTAGACCAGTGATGGTGAAGAATCTACGACTGCTCTTGGTGACAAAGTCTTCCAAGTTCTTGGAGCTCACCAGCGTAGGATACTCAGTTATCCTCTTCAAAGGATATTCTGCACCCGGTGCTTGCAGGGCACTGACCATCAGACGTTTAGTGTCATCGGAGACTTCGTCATCAAAGAAAGCCAATGCAATCAGTTCTTCTGACAAGTACCACAAATGTCCTAAAATTTTCTTCATTGCGATCTGAGAGACTGCTTGATTCTGTGCCTTGTGTGAAATCTGGTACGGTGGAGTTTTCCCGCCACGGCGCTCCTCCGTGCCTCATGGCAAATCCCTCTTGTTGTATTATATAGTTTTAGTTGAAAGAAAGAGTATTAGCTGGAAAGACGTGTCTATATAAAAATTGAAAGTCTTTTCCCTGTCTTAAAATAGTTTATATTTTAAATTGGCGCCCGATGAGTAGAAAGTTGTTGCTTTATTGAGTTAGTTTAGTTCTTGTTTACATCGAGTTGTTTAAACATCAACAAAGTTGTTTGACATAAGTTATATTTTCAGAGATTGTTTTGACATTCATACTCATTTATTATGGCAGCCTTAAATAGGAAAATATCGCGAAGAGCGGGTTTACAAAACGACATAAACGAAATTAATGAGGAAATTGAAACGAACTTGTTAAATAATGGTGATAATAATTTAGACATTCTAAGAGGATTGAGGAACTCATTAAGTAGCAGTTTAATAGAACTTAGAGAAGTCGAGGAAGAAATTATTAATTTAAAGGAGCCAGACGACATTGCTGAATTCGTCATTCAGTCCAAAAGATTTGTACGCCATTCTAATCAACTTCTTGCACAAATTGATTACAAAATAAATTTTCAAAAAGTGTCACCCAATTCTCAATCTGTTAGTTCACAAAGCATCTCATTTAACTGTAAATTGCCTAAATTAGAAATACAAACCTTTGATGGAAACCCTCTAAAATGGTATTCATTTTGGGACCAATTTAATGCCACCATTAATCAAAATGATTCCTTAAGTGAAATAGATAAATTTTCATATTTAAAAAAGTATTTGCTTCATGCTCCTCTATCAGCCATATCAGGTTTAACATTATCAAATGAAAACTATAAAGAAGCAATTGATATTTTAAAGCAACGATATGCAGACCCTCAAGTGCAAATTACTGCACACATGGAAACCTTGTTAAAAGTTCGTCCTGTGACATCAATGGATAATCTTGAACAATTGAGGAAGCTTTATAACGAGATTGAAATCTGTATCAGAAATCTAAATTCATTAAAAATGGACATCACTTCATATGGTTGTCTATTTATACCTATTCTTAATGAAAGAATACCTGAAGAGTTAAAAATCCTTATTTCAAGAAGGTTTGGTAATAATATTTGGTCGTTAGAAAAAATGTTGGAATTTTTTAATGAAGAACTTTTAGTCAAAGAAAGATGTCAAAGTCTTCATGGACAGAAAGAACAGAAACGAAATAATGTGAATGGAAACATTCAATTTACTACACAAAACTTACATGCCCAAGGAGGTCAAGATTATAATAAGTGTTTGTATTGTCAAGGTAACCATTCCTCTACTAAATGCCGTGTAGTCACCAATATTGAAGCTCGTGTAGCCACTCTAAGAAAGTTAGCAAGGTGTTTTGTTTGTCTACGAAGTGGTCATATAAGCAAAAATTGTAGTAGTAATTTTGTATGCAATAAATGTGGTAAACGCCATCATATCTCAATCTGTCAAAAGGACAGTGATCAAAGCAAATATAATAACCCAAAAAATCAAGAAGCAAAAGAAACTAATGCAACTCACACATGGTCAAACACCAGCAACACTGTACTTCTTCAGACTGCCACAACTCAAGTTTCAGATTGTCAAAATTCTCAATCAAAAAAAGCGTGTTTAATGTTTGACAGTGGAAGTCAGTTTTCTTACATAACTGAAGAGTTAAGAAATGCCTTAAAACTAAAAACTTTACGAAAAGAGAGGCTCATTATTAATACCTTTGGAAACTCAGTTGGTCAAGTAAAAGAGTTAGATGTAATTCAACTTTATGTGAAACACAAGATTAACAAAGGGTGGACATATTTAGAAGCATTATGTATCCCAGAGATTTGCACCCCTATTAAAAGGCAAAATATTGCAGAAGCCGTCAATAACTATAAACATTTGAAACATTTAGCACTAGCAGACAATAAATTTAATACCACAATGAGTATTGATATTTTAGTTGGAATTGACTTTTACTATTCCTTTATCACTGGTGAAGTAGTTCGTGGTTCTGATGGTCCAGTTGCCATTAAATCATCATTAGGCTGGATTTTGGCAGGCCAAAGCAAGTTATCAATTCCAATTGACTCAAATAAACATTTTAACAGTCATTCCATGAAGTGTAGTGTTCTTCCTTTACGTAGTAATGTTGATGGTGAATTAAAAAACCAATTAGAAAAATTTTGGGAGCTTGAGTCCATTGGTGAGTTTAAGGACAGTGTTATGCATCAATTTGAAAAAGATATAAAATTTAATGGTAAAAGATACGTCACAAAATTACCCTTCAGACCAGACCATGTAATGCTGCCTGATAATTTTAACATTGCAAAGAAACGTTTAGAAAACCTGTATAAAAGGTTAAAATCGGATGAAAAGTTGTTAAATGACTATAATAAGATATTCACACAATATGAGAAAGATGGTATAATAGAAAGGGTTACAGGTGATGAAATTATAAAACCACCTGGATCAGTATGTTATCTTCCACATCATCCTGTTGTTAGAGAAGAAAAAGAAACAACAAAAGTGCGTGCTGTTTTTGATGCTTCATGTGCTGTAAATTTTCCTTCATTAAATGATATTTTATACCCTGGTCCAAACTTACTTTCAAAGATATTTGACATTCTTATTAGATTTCGTTTGAATGTTTTTGGTATTACGTCTGATATCAAGCAAGCCTTTTTGAATATAGAAATTGTTCCTGAACATAGAGATTTTGTTCGTTTACTTTGGTTCAGTAATTTAAGTGATGATGGTCAATTAGTTATTTATCGATTTACTCGTGTCGTGTTTGGTCTTACTTCAAGTCCATTTATTTTAAATGGAACAATACAGCATCATCTCAATAAGTTTTTGTGTTCTAACCCCGAAATTGTTAAAAAGATCTTACCTGATTGGTATGTGGATGACTTAGTTTGTGGGTGTGACAGTTTAAGTGATGGTATACAGTTTTATCATACAGCAAAAGATATTATGCTAAAAGGAGGTTTAGAACTTAGGAAATGGACAACAAATAATTTAGAATTACAAAGCCACATTAACAACATTGAAGGAATCAACGTTGATAATGATGAATACAGTAAATATGATAAAGTCAATATAAATACTCCATTGAATAATAAAATGATTTTGGGAAATGATTGGGACATTAAAAATGACCAGTTTGTGTTTAAGTTTCAATCACTTTTAGAAAAAGAGAAGTTGTTACCCAAGACGAAAAGAAACATTTTACGTTTAGCTGCATCAATATACGATCCTCTTGGGCTCATATCACCAATTACTACTCGTGTTAAAACTATATTTCAAATACTTTGTAAGGATAAACTGGAATGGGATGAGGAGATTCCTGATAGCGTCAAGTTTCTATGGGAGTCCTTTGTATTACAGCTTTCAAAAATTCAGCATATATGCTTTCCACGATACGCTATAAGAGAAATTAAAGAAGATATTATATCAATAGAGTTACATGCCTTTTCAGACAGTTCAACCCAAGCATACGCTTCTGTTATTTATATTCGTGCTATATCAAGAGCATCAATAAAAACCTGCTTACTAACCTCAAAGACTAAAGTTGCACCACGTAAAACCTTGTCCATCCCGCGATTAGAACTGTTAGGTTGTCATTTGTCATCCAAACTCATGAAACAGGTCAGACATTCCATTGGCGATAAGGTTATTGTATCAAAAATTGTAGCATGGTCAGATTCTTTAGTTGCATTACATTGGATAAAAGGTAGATCATGTTGTTGGAAACCATGGGTAGAAAATAGAGTAGTAAAAATTAGGGAGATAATTGGTTGTGATAGTTGGCACTTTGTTCAGGGTGAAATTAACCCAGCTGACATTCCTACTCGCCCTGATGATTTGTCTCATTGTAAAAGCAGTAGATGGGTGGAAGGCCCAGAATTTCTTAGGGAGGAAAGTGTCATTTTTCCAATGTTTGAGTTTAACAAGAATCATTTAATAGGAGAGGCTGATAAAGAATGTAGTAAGCATGGTAAAATAGTTGATTCAGAGGTAGTTAGCAATTTGTCTTCGTGTACTTTGTTTTGTGGGGAAGTTGTTCTCAAAAACATAATTGATATAAACAGGTATAGCTCTCTACAACATTTAGTTAGAGTCACCGCATATGTTTTACGTTTTGCAAAAAAATTGTTAAAGAACATTAGAAATATTAATGACAATAGCTTAACATGTGATACACTGACAGTTGATGAGTACAATTATGGTTTACATCTATGGGTTAAAGAACATCAAAATGAGATTTGTAAGGATGAAAAATTTAATAAAGTAAGAACTGCATTTAATTTGTTTGAGGACCAATATGGTTTATTGCGACTAAAAGGACGTTATTGTAACAGTGAAGTTTTAAATTTTGATCAAAAGCACCCTATCCTTTTGCTGAAAAGCAGTTATTTGTGTTATCTTGTAATTCAAGAGGCCCACAAAAAGGTATTCCATCAAGGCGTCGAAAGCACCCTTAATGAAGTACGAAAATTATTTTGGATCACCCAAGGTAGGAAGACTGTTAAATCAGTGTTACACAAATGCTACATCTGTAAATTCTTCCAAGGACGAACAATAAAAAAAGGGGGTGAACCTGATCTTCCAGAATTCCGAATACAATCAACCAGGAGCTTTAAATATACTGGACTTGATTATGCTGGTCCATTGTTTATAAAGGAAGATAATGAAAGAGCTAATGTGTTAAAGGTGTATGTATTATTATTGACTTGTGCAACAACTAGAGCAATTCATTTAGAGTTAACGAATGATCTTCAGACACCTTCATTTTTAAGAGCTTTGAGAAGATTCATATCCAGAAGAGGAAGTCCTGAACTTTTAATAAGCGATAATGCAAAAACCTTCAAGGCAAAACCGGTGCGTGAATTTATGTTAAATAGAGGCATCCGACAACAATTTATTCTTTCTGCTTCACCCTGGTGGGGTGGGTTTTATGAGCGATTAGTACGTTCTGTAAAACTTTGTCTCAAGAAAACCTTATGCAAAGAAATAGTTTCATATGATGAGTTGTCCTCAGTTTTATGTGAAGTTGAGTATTCGATTAATCAACGACCGTTAGTTTATGTTAGTGATGAGGACTTGTGTGAATCATTAACTCCATTCCATCTAATGTTTGGTGCTGACATTTCTCGTAGAGAGTGTATAATATCAGATAATGTACCGATCTGTTCATATCCACAAGACTGCTCCAATCGAACAAAATATATTAGAAAACTGTTTGAAAGTATTTGGAATAGATTTTATAATAGTTACCTGAACGAACTGAGACAACATAATTTGTACAGGAAAGAATGCACTGCCTCAAATAACTGCCAATTATCCAAAGGTGACATTGTATTAATCAAAGGTGAAAACAAAATTCCCCGTGGACAATGGAGGATTGGAAAAATTGAAAAGTTAATCACTGGTCGAGATGGAGTTGTACGAGGAGCAGAGTTAGCCGTTATTTCTAAGGAGAAAAGATGTACGAAAACTGTTAGGCCTTTACAGAAATTAATTCCTCTAGAAGTTAGTACAACACAAAATGTTGAAGAGTTAACACAAGAAAATGAATCTGAAAATACCAAACAATTTGGAGCTACTCGTCCGAAGCGTAGAGCAGCACTCGTCGGAGAAGAAACTAGAAGAATCTTTGAACAACTTTATTAAAACGAAAATTTTTCTTACATAATAGTTTGTTGGTTATATTTGTATTGTTGACTACAAGGGCTGTAGTCAACGGGGGGAGTATGTGAAATCTGGTACGGTGGAGTTTTCCCGCCACGGCGCTCCTCCGTGCCTCATGGCAAATCCCTCTTGTTGTATTATATAGTTTTAGTTGAAAGAAAGAGTATTAGCTGGAAAGACGTGTCTATATAAAAATTGAAAGTCTTTTCCCTGTCTTAAAATAGTTTATATTTTAAACCTTGTATTTGTCGATCTCCTTGATAAGCTCGAGATCAACACGAGGCGAAGATGGCGCTGACGGCGCTCTAAACCAGGTCTTGACATACAGAGTCACTGTGAAAAGACACACGTCTGCTATACCCTTCTCTTCTTTCTTTGTCATCTTGAACTGGCTTCTCAGCATCCATATTTTAAATGAATAAATAGCCTTGGCCATCCATCTGGCTCGATGCAGTCCTGCCGGAGCTTTGAATGAGCATCCTTGAGATGGAACGCCTCCCAGAAACATTATTGTCAGCTCTAGCAGTTCGCGATAATCATCACGAGGCTGAAACTGTTGCAGTTGGTTTTCAGCAAATGCAATAATTTCATTTGCAACACTGGAAACGGCACTGTGCACGATGTCATTCGAACTAGATGCCTGAAAGTTTGACCGGTCAATGATTTCCCAACTGCTTTGAAACCTTTTAAAAATCATAATGTCTGGACCCTTTGAAGGGCCAAGAGAAAGAGTAACCGTTGCCACTAAGACTATTTCTAAAATGTGATGACGGCAAGCAAACCAGAGCAAATCTTTGTCAAACTTCTGCTCCAGTAGAATGCAAGCACCATTTCTTGGACCACTATTGACGGAAGTAGTGTCGAAGCACACGCACTTGACTTTATCAGCTATGCCCCACGCTACAGTTACATCATAAACAGCTGTTGCTGCAGCTTCTCCAGTTCCAGATGGCAGCTTCGGTACACAAAGAAGTTGGTCAACTCCTAGTCCAGACACGAGGATTGGGAGCCAGTCCACAGTTTTTTTGCTACTGATATCTTCCAGCAATTTCCCATCCCAGTGTATTGTTAGTGGAACTGTTAGCTTGAATTCTGCTTTCAAGTTCTCTGCCATTCTCTGCCTACATTTCATCCTTTCTCTTCGAATGGACGATCGATTGATATTAAACTCTGCTGGGTCATGACCGAGGTGCTGCAGTGCTGGAGTCAGGACTAGTGCAGCATTTCTATCACTGACCTTTGCCATATCCAGACATACTGCTAACTTGTCATTCAGTATTTTGTGTGTGCCACGATTACGTTTAGTTCTCTTTGAAGTTGTGCTTGATGATGGCTCACCAAATGCTTCATTATCATTACCAGACTCCTGTTCGCTTTCGGAATTCTGAAGAATAGCTTTCTCCTCTCTGGCCACTCTGTCCTGTTCTTCTCTCTCTTTTCTTCTCTTGAAGTTTTCTTCTCTACTGTGAACATCTCTTTCTTTTTTGGCCATGGCTTTGTCAACACTTCCCATCTTACCACGTCGTCCCGCCTCACGCTGAGCTAACAGGAACTCCTTGTCCTTCTGCATGCTAATCATCTTCATGGCGTCCGCATGAGCAATGTCAAAAAGACTCTCTAAGCCATCCTTCCATTCTTCTTCCTTCTTCAGTAGACTTTCAGAGCGCTTTGCTTTATTTTCCTTATTTTTCTTCAGTTTGTCATATTCATGGAACAGACATTCAACTTTTTCAACAACGTGTTTCTTCAACCGTGTCGGGATGCGGGCTTTAGCCCACACTTCAAGAACGTCATTAGTTGTTGAATGTGATGCTTCACGAACGGTCTGTTTGGTGGCCTCTTTGTAATAGAAGAAAAGTGCCATGACTTCCTTCTTTGACGGTAACTTTGTAGAGCTGAGAATTTCAGACATTTGGCCTATCAGCCACAACTCAGTTTCTCGTCTTGTAGTTGGTTTCGAAGTCCTACAGCAAGCACTAGCCATCTCCCTTAAAAGAATAAATTTTATTTGTTACCATCCAATTTAATTATTCAAATTATATGTAATTTCTAACAAAAACTTATAGAGCTCAGAAAACTAACTGACAAAATTTATGTTATGCAATATAAATAAACGACAATGACATATGAAAACTCTGACAAGGTCTAAAACCAATAAATAAAATACACAATTATATGCATAAATGAAAAGTCAAGTTCGATACTATGGCACTCGGGCAATTGATATTAATTAACAATTTAAAATGGATTTAGCACAGCGGATCGGTCATTCTGTCTGTTTTATAATAATTCATTGTTAAATCAATATAATTTGGCAAATTAATATTTAAGCAAAAATAAACAAAGAAAACACTCACTTTTGATCCAGTATCCACTAGGTCAGTTGTTACGGAAGTTTCCCTGAGAGAGTCAGTAGTCACTAATTCAGATTCATCAAATATTATTGTTATATTGAGTGTCTGTCAGTGTCTGATTACAAATGGCTGACAGCTGGTGAAATGCATTCTGGATAATTTAACAATAAATAAGTAACATCATATTGATAAATTATGCAGGCGGTATAGTGTGCAGTGAAAGAGTTCACCAGCATAACAACTAGTGACATGCAGCCATGGAACCCCACATGATACTTAACTATTATATATGTGGTAGGGACCTCTAAATGTTTTCAGATTTAGCTGACTTTTTTTGTGAATTTTTTATGCATGCATATAAACAAAATTCAAGGGTGCCCTGTACAAAAATCAAACTTTGAAAATTAAGGACCACCCTAATGTAAATGAATGCAGTTTTGGTACGAAAAGTTAACTTTCTAAACACATTAGTTGCTTTATCATCATAGAATAAGTATAGCATTTTCACCTAAGAATTTTTACCTAACACTGATTACAAAATTAACATTTAAAGTTTGGAGATGTACTCATTCGGAGACTGTTTTCATGAGTTTCTTAACAGAAATAAATTAAAAAAAAGTCTGAACCTAGTTTTAAAAAATCATTTTCGACAAATTCTTTGTCTTCTTCAATGACATGCATGTCATCCATAACATTAAATGCAACAACAGGGCTTCCTCGATGTCATCAGGCTCCTCATTTAAAACTGATAAAGAGCTTTTTTTTTCTGAACAGAATTTGAGCAACATTTTTCTCTCAAACTTAGAGTAGTTGCTCTTGATGAAGAGCAGTTTTTCAGCCTTTAGAGGATCCATGCGATTTCTTCCCTTCGCGACTCTCAGGCTGGAAGCCCTGAACAAGCGCTCTAAGGAGGCAGAACTTGCAGGAACGCTGAGGATAACAAAAATGTTTTTATACTTTTTGTTATCGGAACTTTCAAACAAACAAAAAATACTTGTTTTCAATTTTGTTAAAATCATTATTATGATAAAAATTAAGAACTCAGTTTTTACCTCTATCTAAAGTTATGAGAGCGACCTTTTTGGTTAACAAAAGAGTGTGCTTCTGTTAACCAAAAACTCAAAATGTACAGAATGCAGTTAAAAAAAATTTATTTACAAGTGAAATTTTTACCTGTTAACCAAAAACTCAAAATGTCTGTTAACCAAAAACTCAAAATGTACAGAATGCAGTTAAAAAAAATTTATTTACAAGTGAAATTTTTAAGTGAAGCTTTTCATCTTTAAATTTAGATCAAAATCATAAAATTGTCAGTCTGACTAAAGGAGACCACATGTTGAATAAGTAAGGAAATTAAAACCAGAAACAAACAAAAAATTGCGAATCTCTACATAATTTGTTTCATTTAATAATCAAATGTATGATACTCTAAACATTTCCTATATATTACTTATTACAATCCCAAGAGAACCATATACATCTCTTTTGACAATATTTTGCAACTTTATTATAAAAATAGATTTCTGTTTTATTTTAAAGTTAATAGAAATTAACATTGAACTTCAATTTTTGTAGATTTTAAGATATTGCTGTCCGCGTATGGAACACATTGGATACAAGCTTATGTACTAACTGCGAAGTGTAAAATACAAAACAATTCGTTGCGATGAGTGATTAAAAATATTCTCTGAGACATAAAAAACAGAAACTGTCACGCTGCTACTACAGAAGATCAATAAATATCAAGTTTCTTTTAGTAGGTACGTGTGCAAAATTTTTAAACTATTCAAATATTTAATTATTATATATCATTGTAAAGAGCTTTAAATCAGTATTACAATGGTGAAAATTTCATAAAAAACTAATGATTCTACTAAAAGTTATGCCCATTTAAGTGACAAAAATTCATTATAAAGAATGCTTTAGAAAACTGCACCAACTTAAAAAATTAGCGTTCGGTTTACGATGGTTTTATAATTGAACTTCTTTGTTTAGTTTTTAGCGCACTACTTTGCCTCGGTTATATTTTTATTCAACTAATAACAGAATATGGTTTATGTGTGTGTGTAAATCATGTTTTAAATACTTTAAAAAAATCACCAATATTTTAAATAAAGTTTCATTTTTCCAAAAAAAACAATTTTTTAATGAATAAAAAAGTCAAATATGCAAAATGTTCATAATTGTGATTCCCCCCCCACCACCACCAACCTCTACAACAGAAGAATATTTGGTACCTTTACTGCGTGCAAAAAAAGAATATGAGCGTGTCATTATTTTTTAATGAAATTTGGCAAGCACATAGAAAGTAGATATATAAAATTGATTCAAAAGTTAGAAAAAAAACCCATCATCCCTTCAATGCCAATTCACTTCCAGAACAGGAATGAAGTTTTCAATAGCAATGAAATCACTAAAAATGTTAGTAACTACAAAAAAAAAAAAAAAAAAAAAGCAATAAGCTTACAACACTCTACTTTTAAAATATTATCTAAGTCAATATAAAATTCTAAAAAAAAGACGAGAAAAATCCATCCTTTCGACACCTACCTCGAGCACGCGGTGAAAAAATGGTCACAGATTTTATCTTTGAAATTGGTGCCGTAAATCGCAGATACGCACGTACCTACTTTTAGCTCTTTATAGCCCCACCCCTAATATTTCTTCTGAAAAACCCAACATCGAGTAACAATCTATTTGACAAAACAATAATAAAGTCGCCAAATATTCTTTTTGACATTTTTATTAAATGACATTCTTTTTTCCCTTACACTCCTCAAATATTAAATATAAAAAAAATTTCTTGAAGTAACATTAAAACTTATATTAAAAACCCATCTTTTTGTACTCTTGTTACATATTCAAGGGTGGAAACTGCATGATAAATATAGTCGAGTTTGAGTTCAGATTCAAAGCGTTGTTTTTAAAGGGAACAATTAAGTTCAACAAGTCGATAAAAATAAAGAATAGAACTGTTAAAGTTGAAACAAAACTCCATATGAATTGAAAAACAAGGTGAAACACACATTAAATTGTGCTTTTTGTTACCAAAAATTAGAAATTCGTGACCTCAAAAAACTAACCAATAGTGAGTTAAATGACGAGTCAGTATCTACTGACCTACTTAGATCTACTGGGAGTGCTTTTATAATTGAAGACATAAGTGGATAAAGGCGTTATGTACAAATTTTCATGAAAAAAACATGTACAACACATTTTTTTCATGAAATTAAATATTACATACACAATCTTAAGTGTTTGGTTACTATATCCCTCCATAAATATCAACATATCTTTGCTATATAAAAATATCTAGAACAATATGTGTTCAAAACTTTAACTCCTAATATCTTAGTTCTATATTGGTGTAACATAACACCTTCATCCACTTATGTCTTCAATTAGATATATAGTTGCATGATTTTCTTTATCTACTACATTTTAAATTGGCTCATCTATAGTGTTGTGAATAACGTCTTCAAGATGCAATTAGCGTGTGTGTAGGTGATAATGTGTGTAGGTGTTAATGTATGTAGGTGCTAATGTGTGAAGGTGATAATGTATTTCGTTGTTAATGCATGTAAGGTCTTAATGTATTTAATGTAAATCATACAATTTAAAAACTCAATTCCCTTTTTATACATTGTAAAACTGTATAAAAAGGGAATTGAGTTTTTAAATTGTATGATTCGCAGTCAGATGGGAAATATAATATCAAGTTCATAAAGATAACAGTGACTCATTAGTGTCTCAGGGAAGGTTGAAATAATTCCCCACAATAGCAATCTGCTCAATGGATTCAAGTGTTAAAGTTTTTATTTTAAAATGAAAATCTTGTTGTGTTTGTTTTAATGTATCATTTAACCAAACTATGTTGAGAGTTTAAAGTTATAAATTTAACCAATAAAAAATCGTAAGTTTTAAATACAATCTTTTGCTCAGACTCGAATATTGATTGTTTATCAGCCATTTTCAGGATAAATATAAATTATAGTATCAAAGCCTGTTTTACATCAATTTTATATGAAATTATCAATTTCTCTTTTCTTATTATTAAAAATACATTTTTGTCAGATTTTGAAGGCCTAAAAGTTTAGAGAGGGGGATTATGTTGAAGATAGAGTATAAACCAAGGAAGTACATGTAGAATGGAGTTTCTTGATATACAAATAAGATGTAAACGAACGAGTCATTTTACGTAGGGTGCATACTTTTTTAGCCCGCTTACATTTATTGCGCTGTTACCAGGTTGATTTGTTACCATGCTGTCAAACATTCCAAAAAACAGTGCCTACAAACCGAAAGTGGAAGATTAACAGCGATGATTTTTTTTTTTCTATCGTAAGAAATTGCTTTCAAGAAAATGAATAACAAAAGACCAGCAAAGGATCCATTCGGAACTCCGTCTCGTCGGATTTTTCTCGGTTTTTCGGAGTTTTGGAGTTCGAGAGAAATCGAGAAACCTCGACGGAACTCCGACGAGGTTTTTAGAAAATATCAATTTTTACTCGTAAAATAATTTAATTCTTATTTTATTTCTACGCTGCTTTTACAATAGGTCATGTTGTTTTCAAAATATAAGTGTTCTCTTTGTTCAATATCAACACAAATTTACATCGCAAAGCAATTAGTAATGCACAGTGGGACAGGTGGTGGTGGTGGAAAAAACCTCAAAAAAAAAGCTTATTCTATTCCAAACCATATAATAGAACATACTCGTACTTTTCCATTGTACTATTTCAGAAACTCTTTTGATTATAATAGTATCTTTTTAATAATAGAAGTTTTTAAATCCACAAAAATCAGTTGCGGTATAATAAAATGTAATGCATAATAAAATATCTTTTTTTGTCAAAAAGTAAGAATTTTTTAATTTTTAAGCAAAGATATTGTAAACAGTAACTTTTAAAATATGATGCGTGTGTGATATTAGTTAATGTATTTTAACTATTTAGTAGTTTACCTTTACAAAAAAAAGTCAAGACCTTCACCGATCAGTTAAAAGAATACGAAGTAACTGGTGTGAAATCAGAAGCAGTTTTGAAATTTGAACTAGCCATCCTCAGAATTCAAGCAACTTCCTTAGAAGCAGAAAGAGTTTTCTCCTCGTCTTCCAGATTTGTCACAAAGTTTCGTAGTTCACTTTCTGATGAAATGATAAATGTTTTCATCTTTTTAAAATATTATTTTAAAAAGATGAAAATATTTATTTATCTAAGAATAAATACTTTTTATTTATTTATCTAAGAATAAATACTTTTTTAATATTCTTTTTTTAGTTTTTACTGTAGGTACCCCCAGTGGCGTACCTAGGTTAAATAGCGCCTGGGGCAAACATCGATCTCGCGTCCCTCCTCCCCCACATAAAGTGCTTAATTACAATTTTTTAATAAATGATGACACAAACTTTTAATAAAACTTTATTATTCATTATAAATAAACAATTTGTTTATGTAACATATATTACAAATTTATTTTTCTAGCTTTAAATGCTGCAAATTTCTTAATAACATTGTCTCTTTTGCGCCCCTTTCAGGTTGGCGCCCATGGCACGTGCCCTGCCTGCCCTACCCTAGATACGCCACTGGGTACCCCAAGAAGTCTTTATTACAGAGCACCGCGGAAGGGCATTTAACTGAAAGTTCACGCCTTCTTCCTAACCGATGCTGGTTAGAAAGCCATTTATTTGATAAAACTTGTTTGTTAAAAGATTGCGATAAGAAAAATATCTAAGTACTAAAGAATATAAAAATATAATTTTTTTAAAAATTTATTATAAATTATAAATCGAAATATATAAAAATAAAAAAATTAAATATAAGAACAATGTTTAATTATCAACTAGATAGTTTATTTTTTTAATTTATAACAAAGTTTTATCGAAGCTCCGATTTTTTCTCAACTCCGACGGAGTTTTTTCTCGATTTTGGATCCTCTGAAGACCAGGCTTAGAAGAGAAGGAGCTACTACCCTATCTTATTAACTTTAAGCTAATATCCTTTTTTCAAGTAAAGCTTTCTGTTACAATGGCCTACTTTATTTATACGGCCGGATATTTTGCATTTTGAAAAAAAAAATAGAAAGCCAGTTTTCAAAATCGTAATGTTTCGAAAACTTAAGACTTTTTGAATATTTGCAAATGTATTTTACTTTCTAAATTTAAAAACTTGACAAAAGTAGTTTATATTCATAAATTTAGATACTAAACGAATATTATATAAGAAATAAATAAATAAAAAGATATTAAACAAGCCTTTATTTTAAAATTTAGAATTTAAGTAAACAGACACAATTTAAAAAACAAGAATATTTGTATAAAATATTTAAATCTTTTTTCATCAAAATAAAAAATAATTGTATTATATATAATTTATTGAGTTTTTCCAAATGTTCTCTTTTTAAAAGATTTTACATGATCAACAGCTACTTCGCTGGTAGAGATAATTCTTTTATTATTAAGGACAAGAAAAAGTCTGAAAAGAGTCACAAAAGTGATTTAACAAATATTCTAAAGCTTGTTGTGCATGTAAATTAAATTTCTTTATTTTGTTATAAGATTAGTCAATCTTAGCAAACGATGTGCAAACATAATCCAAAAGTGATGGTGAAAAATAGTGAGACCACCCCAAAAAATAATTGTTAAATAAGTATGATCAGGATTGCTTTCATCAATATTAGCACAACATAAAAATTCTTGGCAACATGTACCAAAGCGCTTTTTTAGTTTCTTTGCTATATATCCAGCAATATGAGCACCTACTTATCTACTTTCTGGTGCTAGACTCATGATTTCTGGAGTACATTTCTGGAGCTGTATTGATATCAAGAAGAAAGTTTTTCAAATCTGTTAAATTATTTTCTGACTCAAGTGGCATTTTTATACTATCATCAAAGTTAATACTTTCTTTAACTATACTTTTGATTTTTAATATTTTTTCAGAAATAGTGATATCTTTTAAACCGACCAAAAATCTTCCACCATTCATTTGTCTATATTGTCAAAATCTCCTTTCTAATGGGTCACTTTGAAACCTCCCAGTTAAAACAAAGTTATATCTGTCATTAAGTAAGTCCTCAATCAACGAGGCATAACAATTAAGTGTTCTTATTAATGCTGCAGCTGTTTGAGCACTTAAAGTAAACTTCTCACAGTTTGGTAACTTTTATAATTGCCAAGCTTCAATCCAGTGAGCCATTTCCCTAAAAAATTCAGATTTTTTATCTCCAGAAACAACTGCATTACCTAAAATATTACACGTTAAATACTGACATGAATTTGATAAAACCCATCACTTTTAAAATAATGTCAAAAAATCTGCACTACTTTTAAGATCAGGGAAATATGAGTGAATTGCTGCAGAAGTAGTTTCATCAAAAATTGCAAGCACTAAAGAAACTTTTTGTTTAAAATTGCCTGGATGTAATACTTTCACTGTTATTTTTGGTACATTACGCAAACCAGCATTAAGAGCGAGGTCTTTTTTCATAAATATTGTGGAAGGTGCTCCATTTTATTTCTCCACCACATACAATTATAGGATCTTTAAATCCATCAAATCTGGAAATAAAAATCTTTTACAATTTAACAAGTTATTTCTGATACTTTTAAAAAGATGTACAACATCAAAACAAAAGTATATCTTTTTTAGACTGTAAATAAAAAACAAATCTTCAGCTTGTTGATTTGATGCACAAAGGATTTTTTTAAAACAAGAAACATTAAAGGAATGGTTGTCACACACAATAACTCTAACATTAAATTCACATTCCGTTAGAATATGAAGACATTCAAAAGTACCTTCTTTCAACCATTCAGCATTGTTTTTTTAGGTGATGATTCAATCACATATGGAATGTTTTGTTTCAGGCCAACTATCACAAAACAAACTATTCCATTGTACAATTCTCCAAACTCATCACTACCAATCATCTCTCCACCAAAATACTCTTCACATCTTTGCAAGTACATTTTATCAAAAATCAAGCAAATGTCGTGAGATATCTTCCTTTCTAGTTTTAAATGTTTTGCACAACTTAGAGCATCAATATTTCCACTAGTTATTTTTTTAAGTAAAGATATTGATGGTAAAGGCAATTCTTCACGCAAAAGTTGGTATGACTGTGTAGAAGTATATCATAACATCAGTGAATACTTTATAATATTGGCTGAAAAAGTAAGTTTCTTCATATATTTAATTTGCTGTAATTCAGTCAATATAGATGAAAATTGTTCAGCTTCTGATTTAATGTAGGTAGGAAAATTATAAAACATACTTTTACAAGATAAACAACAATCTCTTCCATGACAAAACCACTGAGGCAATGGCAGGGGTGAACCTTTATAAAATAATTTAACATGCATCTCATTGTTTACGTGAATGCACTCTGTAACTTCAGGAATAGATAAAGTACTATGACTCAATTTATAAAAAATTACATAATCATCATACTTCAAGAATGAAAAACCATCTGGAGCAAGACTTTCAGTAATATCATTAAAGTTATTAATCAAATCACTCAATAAAAACTGTCTATATTGATCTGGCTGAAATATTCTTTTAGTTGGTGATTTTCTTAATGAATTAGAAGATTTTATAAGCTGTGATAGACCTTCTTCAGGCAAATTTGTGCAATCAAAAATATTTGGAATAGGCTTCAGTTTTTTTATTAATCGAAAACGATAATTTGTATTACCTTTGTTATAATATTTTTTTTCAAAATGTTTGATGCATATTACGGAAGAATTAGGTGTCCAATCTTTTCTATTTACAAATTTAATCCAATTTTTTTTCAACTCTTCATTTCTTGGAAACGAAAATACTACTGTATATACTTCACCATCATAATTTGAACGACAATTCACAATGCAACATTTGTTGACCATATTCTTTGAAACTCCAGTTGCTTTTTTAAAAACGCCTTACGAAAAAACTGGCCTTTTATTTTTTTTTTCAAAATGCAAAATATCCGGCCGTATAAATAAAGTAGGCCATGCTGTTACTAATTTTCGTAATCGAACATTTTTCGTAGCAAATACTTTATGAACTTAAAGCCGAGGTGAATGCAGCGATTAACAACTGATGTTTTACTTAAAGCGTTTTTACGGTTGTATTAGCCATTTTACTATCACAATTTGTTTTTATAACTTTATAAAGTCAATGTCAGTAGGTCAACATCAGCTATCTTCTTAGAGCAACAATTTATATTTAGCATTAGTTTTTGTTCAGCAAAGCAAGATGAATTCAAAAGTGCTGAGGATGATCAGTATTGAATTGCTGCAGTCGTTTTAGTCCATATGTTGGAGTACATACGGCCTAAGAAATACATATAAAATATGTATTGGTGTGCATATCTTATTAAATTAAATTAAATTAGAAATATACTTTTATATTAGCTAAGGATTAGTTTTATGATTGTACAAAACTGCTATAGATTTTTTTTTCAAGGGGTAATTGTAAATTGTTTAAGTTATATAACTATTGAAAATAATATTTGTTGTAACTTTAGTTAAGTCCCCGTGATTCCTCTGATTCAAGTTAACTGGGTATGCATGATAGTATGCTTGGTATTTGCAGCCGGCTTAAAGTTGAGCCATTTAGTACACAAGGTTTGAATGTTTTGTATTACTAGGGCTAAGTAATTATTTTATAAAATGTTGGCTTATAAAACGAATTGCAGTAGTCTAATATTTTAAGTAGTATATTGTTTATTGTGGTTATTATAACAGGACAGTTTTTTATGAGTGCGCACCTTTTTTGTGAACTGAATATGATCCAGTCAAAGTTGACCAATCTTGAGTAGTGACAGGGAAGATAGGAGGAACGTGTTTCTAGTGATCCTGTTGATCAGAATGTCTGTCATACACAATTTCCTATCTTTACTTCTCTGCAGAAATATTGTGAGACTGAAAAGCACCCAAAAAATATGGTAAGTTTTTACCAATTTCTGATTAAGAAAGTATAGCCATGATGTGTTACCCTTGGCAAGGGAATATAGTATGAATGATGATATAATATATTTCAGTTGTTAACTGATCTTTTTTAGTTAACATGGATGAAGCGTGAAGGAGGGTTGACTGTGTATAAGCACATTTCACGGGTGCTTAACAAATTGCTGGCGCATGACTTACAGCAGAAGATCAATAGGCCTGGAACACATGGGAAGCAGAAGTTTTTTGATAGCCTGGAAAATCAGCTCAAAAGTAAGTGCAATCTACATCTTTTGTGAAAAGTTGTACAAATATGAATCTGTCTGAGTGTGAGTCAAAAGTTTGACAAGTGGTGTTTGACTTGAGACAATAAAATAAAATAAAACAATTAACATCTTTTTATATGCAGAGATTATTAACTTTTATAATTAAAGATATCATGTAATGATGATTTATATAAATATTATTATATAAACTATGTTTAACTATTGAGTATTACTAGTTTAAAAAAACAACCACGCTTTACTACTCATACAGGATGGGTAGTAAAGCGTGGTTTTTTTTTAGCCGCTTTAGGGTTGCCCTTAAAGGACCCTGATATTTAGCGCGGACATTTTCATAAGGGTCCCTGAAGGGGTTGCCCTTAAGGACCCTGAAGTTGTTTTAAGGCGGGAAGTTAGTAACTTCACATGTTCGCTTTGTTCCAGTTTAAAAAATGCTATAGGTTTTTTAATGTTTGTTTTGATCCTTTATGCTAGTTAGTTTAAGTTTTATTGATTTCAAGTTATTGATTAGTATTACGTAGTGTTTTAAATAAATTTTGATGAAAAAGCAACTCGATTTCAGAGATGAGTTTATGTTTTAATTTGTTATCTATTGGTCAGTTTTCAAATTGTTAGTTTTCAAATTGTTGCATTTTACTTTTCAATTCAATCGGAGGTAAATAAGGATTCTTCAGATTTTTAATGCACACGCACTGCGTCCCTCTACTTTCTTACTTACAGAAACGTGCAAATGTTTATAAACAGCTAAATTTTTCATGTTTTTTCGTCATAACTTTTTGACTTTTCACTGAAAATGAATGAAATTTTTAACAGTTGTTCCTATAATGTGATTACATAGTATAACTTACTCAAAAAATGATAACTTGTAACGGAAGGAAGAAATTCAAACTTTATTGAAAACATAATCGTGCAAAAGTTTATTAATAAAAGAAAAAACTCAAAAAAGAGATTAATTCTAATAGGGATTGCATCTCGAAATTCGAAATTTCGAGAATTACGGAATTATTTTTTTGTGCTCTCTCCATCTTTTAAATTGTGTTTTTGTTTCTGTACATTTAAATATTCTACATTCTAATTCCATAAGAAGAAATAAAGAAAACAATTGTAAATTACAGTTATCCTACATATTATAAGTACACATAGAGAAAACATTCCTAAATTGCAGTTAACGATTTCATGACTTCATTTCATATCCACTTGTAATAATATTAATATTTGGTATAACCTCGTGTTCTTATATTTTACGATTTTCAACGGTATTGAGATTTGGTTATTGGAGTGCGATGTGTATTGAATTAGGGCCTGTTTATATGGAAAGCGGGCTGGCTCGGCAAACGAGCCAACCCGTTTACCGAGATTAATATTATTCGGATTAATATTTTTTAAATAGGTAAGCAAATAATAGCAGGAATAATAGCAGTTTTAATTTAACAACATTATTTGATAACTATTTAATTTTAATTTTGTTTTGTTTAACAAGTTAAATTATTGTCAACAGCACATTCTAAAATGTCTTCAAAGGAAAGTTATTCGGAATACACAAAGCAATGTAAAAATCAAAATTCTGTTCGGATTCATTTTTTAAGTGGATCGAAAAAACTAACAGCAAAATGTAAAATATGTTATGAAATAGTAAAAACCGCTGGTTCTACGACAACACCGCAGCACACGCATTTAAGAACAATACACAATATTAATGCATTAAAACGGGATGTCTTGCAAGTTGAAGGTCCAGAAAGCAGCGCATCAAAAATGATAATTACAAACTATTTCTTGAAAAAAAAAAAATGAATCACTTTCTGGAATCGTATCACGAATGTGTGTCTTAGATAACATACCATTCAAAGTTTTCTGTACGTCTTTCGATTTGAGAAATTTGTTTTTGGCTAAAGTCGCTCGAGATTATGTATTACCAAAATCACCTAAGTCGATTCGCAAAATGGTTTTAAAATACGCGCAAAAAATGCGGGCTAAAATGGGTTTTATAAATTTAAAAGAAGATGGAACAAAGTTTTGTTTAACTCTAAGTGAATGGACATCTTCAAGAAACAGACGTTATTTAAATGTGAATGTCCATGGCAAGAAACAGTTTTGGAATTTAGGTTTAGTACCTGTTGAAGGACGTTTTCCTGCAGAGAAATGCATTACGGCTAAAAACCGCATTGCAAGACAACAATCTAAATATCGATAAAGATATAACGTTTATAACAACTGATGGGGCAGCTGTGATGCAAAAAGTTTTACGGCTTTTGCCATTTAATCATCAGTTATGCTTCGCACATGAGAAACATTTAGCTGTAATTGATGTCCTGTATAATAATTCGAATGCAACTGAACTGGTGGCTCACACATATACAGAAAATGTTAGTGTAGAAGATCAAGTAAGTGACTTTGATGAATCGGGTAAGGAATACATTGAAGAGGAAAATGTTGGCTTGATTGAACAAACTTATAATGAAGCTGAGCTTGTTGAAACTGAAGAACTTGGATTCAGTTTTCTCATCAAAAAAGTTCTTTCGATTGCAAAGAAATTTCGTTTTTCGAGAACATCAAATGATATTCTTTAAGTATACGTGAAAGAATTTGGAAAACAGTTAAAACTTATTATGGACACTAGAACTAGATGGAATAGCTTAGTCGAAATGCTTGAAAGGTTTAAAAAGCTAAAAAGCTGTGTTAGAAAAACATTGGTTGACATTGCATCTGATATCGTTATTCTTGATGCTGAAATTTTGTCAATTAAAAACATTATCTCTGCACTTCTCACAGTGAAGCTTACTGTTGAAGCCCTTTGTCGAGAAGATGCAAATCTGCTTTCTGCTGATGCAGCATTTTCTGATCTGAGAATTTCGGATCTAATGAACTTTCATTAAAATTAAAGAAGTTAGAAGACCGAATAAGCGAAAGACGAACTAATGTGTCTGGAACTCTTCAGTATTTACGCAATGGCGGAAAAAGTGAGATTCACGCATCTTTCACTAGACCATTGAAAAAACAATAACCAAAGTTATTGAAAACTCTGCACAAAGATTGATATTTAACACTAACATGGAAACTTCCTCAGACGAGCAGTCAGAAGCTGACGATGTGATAGAAGTGATGTTGGAAAAACAAACTAAGCCATAACATTAATGCAAAAGTTGGAGAACAAAATTCAATTGAATTTATCGTCTAACATAAAGTCCATCTCAACTCAACAAATAATAAATATGAGCTTAATTTCAAAAATTAAATCTGAAATGAAATTCTTTGAAGAGAACGGCGTTCGTGGCAAAATATTAGAGTCCGCATACTCACATTTGATTTTGATTCCGCCATCGAGCGTGGAGTCTGAGCGAGCTTTCTCAATTGCTGGTAACTTTTGTGCTAAAGCTCGAACGAGACCCGGAGACGCAGCTTTAAGTAATCTCTGCTTCCTCAAGGCATACTTTAGGCAAATAAAACAATAATTTTATATTTTTTATTATTAAATGATATACCATATTAGAATGTTTCTGTACTAATTAAATTTGGCATAATTTTATGTGTCATTTTTATTATTAAAGGAATTATTTTTTATGCAATAAATAACAATGAATTATCTCAAATAAGTTATTTTTATTATTTTATAGACATAAAAAAAAATTTAAAATATTTTCGGAATTCGACCGAATTCCGAAAATATTTAATTTCTAATTCCGTTTTTATTTTCGTCAAAATTTCCATTCCCTAATTTCTAATTCCTTCACATTTTTTCATCACAGCACATCAGTACTTTGTTAGCCTATAGATTTTAATATTGCTTGAAAACAACAAGATATAGAGTCAACCAAGTTGATAAGAACATCTATGGGGATATTTTCCCAACAATACGAAAGCATCTGGAATAAATCATTTTTATTAGTCGGTTTTTCGCCTTGACGGTCAAAATGTTCCCAATAATGTTCCATTGGATTTAAATCTGGGTTATGAGAAGACCAGTCCAAAATTGGAATTTTTTCAAATTGAAAAATATTTTTTTCAAATTGAAAAATATTTTTTTCAAATTGAAAATTATTTTTTTCAAATTGAAAAATATTTTTTTCAAATTGAAAATTATTTTTTTCAAATTGAAAAATATTTTTTTCAAATTGAAAAATATTTTTTTCAAATTGAAAAATATTTTTTTCAAATTGAAAAATATTTTTTTCAAATTGAAAAATATTTTTTTCAAATTGAAAAATATTTTTTTCAAATTGAAAAATATTTTTTTCAAATTGAAAAATATTTTTTTCAAATTGAAAAATATTTTTTTCAAATTGAAAAATATTTTTTTCAAATTGAAAAAAATTTATATAGAACTTGCACGGTGCTTTAGATCGTTGTCTTGCTGGAGAATCCAACCAGGCATTTTGTCCTTTCCATGTGGCAACATAACATTCTTGTATATATCTAAATTCAACATTCTAATCCTTTATTCCTTCGATGCGATTAGGAGGACCAATAGAATCAAGACTGAAAGATCCCCAAACCATTATATTATCACCACCATGTTTAACTGTTTGATGCTGAGGAGCAAATCTTTCACCTTTTAGACATCTCATATACTTAATACCATCGCTACAAAACTTGCAAAACTTTGATTCGTCACTGAATAAGACTTTTGATCATCTTTTGAAGTTCAATTCAAATGGTCTTTTGCAAACTTAATTTGGGTTAAGCAAATTATTCATAATATTATTGGTTTCTTGGCAGGACAATGACCAAACAAATTATGTTGATGCAGGCGACGCTTTGTAGTCTCTACGCTGCACTTAACAACATAATTTTTGCTCAAAATGCTAATTAATTCGACAGCACTTTTGCGGGGATCTTGTTTTGATTTTCTTACCAAAGTTCTGTAATTATTTTTGGCCTGCCTGGACAATGCTTTTATTCGATTGTCTTTTGGTCTCTATATCTCATAACTAGTACGATTAAGCCACATCAAAAAGCTCAGAAACTTGCTTATAAGGAATCTTCTTCTCTACAGCATGTGTTATATTTTTCTTTTCTCGTGACGATTCTTTATTTTTTCCAATTATTTTTTAAATTCAATTTACTTTAAATATTATCTCTAGTAAATTAATTTTAATATAAATACCTTTTTCTAAATGAAATTTTGATTTTCTTAATGGGCATGGAACTCTTTACAAACATTGGCGCGGTTACGTTTGCAATAAAATTTGAATTTCTACCTTACATTACAAGTTATCATTTTTTTGAGTAAATTTTACTATGTAATCACGTTATAGGAACATTTTCTAAAAATTTCATTCAATTTTCACTTATAATACACTTTAAAAAACTTGTTTATAAATTTTTGTAAATCTTGATGGGTAGGAAAATGCTGGGCCAAAGCCTTATGTTTTAGGAATGTTTCAGTTTAATCAACAACAGGGTTAGGAGGGTACAACTTTTGATTAAAAGGGGCTACAATGTTTTTCTTGATTTTTAATTTTATGTGGGTTTCCAATTATCCAAAAGTTATTCCCTAAAAATATGGAAGGATTTATTTTTAAAGAAATAAATATTTCTAATTTATTTTTCTTTTTTTTCCTCCTCTTCTGATATGCTAAAAAGAGATATTTCCGAAAAGCTTTAAAAGTGAGTAGGGTATGGGTGGGGAAGGGGTGTTTTAGTGAGAGAGAGAATTGATTAGACAAAAGAGTTTACATAAAACTTGAATAGGAGGTTATTTGGATGTATCACTCATGCTCGTATGTATTTTGGTTATATGGGTGTATGGCCCTCAAGAATTGATATACTCATAAGGCCGAACGAAGTCGATTTTTGAAGGCTAGTAAAGTAAAACAAAAGTGTAAATGATTCTATTTTTCGAAACTCTGATGGGTTTTTATCACATTAAAAACTAATTTTCACAAAGAATTTCAACGGATCAATGAAAGCATAAAATCAACTCTTTTTAAGTCAAACCACACGAGCAATACTACAATTAATGTTTACGGTTTCAAATTTACAAGGGAAATGAAAGTTTTTCAATAAAAACATTTACAATTGTCTTATACGCATGTCTAACCTATTGATACCTAACAAATTAATAACTAATTATTTTCTAGAAATTTAACGAAGTAATAAAGCTGACACTGAAAACAAAAACTCACAAAATAGAAAATATGTTAAAACTAAAGTTTATCATAAAAACGAGGCTAACAAATAAAACAGACAAAACAATCTATCTAACTAGAAAACAAACTGATAATAACATCATTTACACTACAATTAGTAATATACTGAATCTTTACAATATACTGAAAGTAATGAGAGTCATTTTCTTCGTAAAACAGACTGAAAAGACTCTTGTCATAAAAATCTTCACTATTTTCTTTCAGCTAAAACTTTCTTCAAAAGAGTTTCGTCCTGTGTTTTTGTAAAAGTAGATCACTTATAGTTAGAAATGCTCAATGGTATTTTGCAAACGAGAGAAGAAAAGAAGTCGAATTCATCAATTATTTTAAATTTGTGGTACGGGAACGAACCGAAGAAATGTTCTCGAAAATAAAGCAATCGCCTTTTCAAAGCATTGATCACGTAAAATCTTCCCTAAACAAATTAAAATAACAAATAATTCTTACCATAATACAGATCAATACTTTTTGGTACCAAATCTAAAAACAAAAAAAGAACATTGCATGAAATTTTATTTTGGAAAAAACTTATTTAATTAGAAATAAAAATAAAAAAAGGAAGGGGAAATAAATTTAAATCGTTTATCCTGTGGCTCAGCAAAAGTTCAAAAAGTGAAATTTGTAAACTGATACTTTTTGACATAAGCAATCAATATTCCCTAGTAATAAGGAATCCACATTTTTTTTCCAAATTTTAATTATGTTATGGTCTTGTAACCTTGAAGAGTCAAAATTGGTGTTTTTTTATGGTAATAAAAAATTTTCTGGTCGTGTAATTAAGTCGAATATTGTTGTTAAGTTTTTTATGGCCAAAAACAATAAAACTACCTTTAAACTCTACATACATAATCTATTTCTAAAAATTAATATTTTTTATTATTTTATTCATTTTGACATATATTTAAGAATCTAGAAGCAAAAAACAGATAACTTTCATTTTTAAAATGTTATGCATATAAATATAATTAACAGATATATATGTTATGTTTATGTCTGAAATTTTTTTAAAGGAGCATTTGTTGCAAATGCTGGTCAATATATATTTTTTAAAAATGTCTTATTACCAAGTGATTTAGTTTATCTTAAATATCTACAGAACTGTTATTTTAAAGGAGGATAAATTATTTAAATTTTGTAAATTAACACTGAAAAATATTTAAATTTATTCTTTTTATTTTATTTTTTTTAATGTTCTAGTTGTATAAAGTGAGAGTGAAATAAATTTATAATCTCACTTTATACAACTTAAGGAGGTTAAATTATTTAAAACTTAATTATCTAAATTTTAACTTAACAAAATTTACTTTTATAAAATTCACTTGATCTTAATTTATTCAAAGGTGATGAGTAGACTTCTTAGTTAAATTAACATTGTGTAGTTGTACTTTACTGGAAACAATGCAACATATAAAGTAAACATAAACATAAAAAATTTGAAACAATAAAAATATAACATTTAGAGCAAAATAAAAAAACATCAAAAAAGATGTTTACGATATAAGAACATCAAAATAAACATTTTTACATTTTCTCTGTGGCAGAGTCATTGATTGCGTGTTATATATTCAACTTATATTACACAGCATGCAGTAAAAGAATTTTATTGAATTAGTTTTTTACCATGCAGTAAAAGAATTTTATTGAATATTAAAATTGAAAAATACTAAATATAACAAAATACTTGAAGTTAACAACTTTGTCATTTGTTTTTCAGAATTTAACACATTGAAAAAAAAAATCTTTTGAGTAGTAAGAAATGTAAAAACATCTTTTACAGTTCAAAACGTAATTTTTTTTTGTCTTTGAGATCAAAAACAATAACTTTGTTAAATTTGAAGGGAAAAACATAAACATAATTAGTTTAGTGTGTAACAATTGTGTGTAATATCTTTAATATACATCAAATTACAGATATTACATTTCTTTATTCACAAAATACAAGTAGAAGAGAGAAGAAAAAAGGTAATATGCCATTATCTAAAATTTTAATATAATATTTCTATTTTTGTTTTTGTTTTTTTGTTCAATTTTTTTCCAACTTTGTTCTATTGTTATGACTAAATGTACTTTGAAATAAACAACAGGTGTGTTATTTTAAAAACGCTGCAATTTTTAAACTAAAAAAATTGTTTAATTCATTTAAAGAAAGGTTAGTTAGACACTTAATTAAATAGCAAAGTTGTATAAAAAAACTTTTTAAAATAGAATTTTCGATTGCCTTTTAAAATATTTTATTAAACATTTAAAATGTTAATTAAAAGCTAAATAATTCTTAACTAAAGGTTGCATTAAGTTAAACTCATTAGTTCAATTAAATCTGAAAAACTATGAGGTCAGTCCTCTAGAGCTACTTTATGCTTTTAAAAGCCACATAAAAAATGTTTCAGAGGTTCTTCCAGAAATATTTAGCTGCAGAGAGATAAAAATATTTGAAAAATTTACACTTAACTTAAATTAAAGATTAAAACTTTTAGATATTTAAATCAAAATTTTTTAGTACAAAATTTCACAACTCAATTTCTTTGAATTTCAAACTGTTGATTACATTAAGACCCTGTTTACATGAAAACAAAATATATACCAATAAAATGCATAAAACTTCAAAAGTTTTTAAATACATTTTCTCCTACGCTTATTTAATATTGTAAAAGAAAAATCTTTTAAATATTGAATGAATCATCCTCCTTTAAAATGTTGTTTGGCCTAATTTTAATCTATTGTATATATTAAAAGATTACAAGTTTTTGGTTGCTATCATAATTTTCGACAAATGACCAATAAAAGTCAGCTACAATCAGATTATCTTCTTTCATACTAATATTCTCAAATTACTGTCTGCTAACTTAAGATTATGTAAGTGTCTATACTTTTCACTAGCAAGATTTATATATTGTCCGTTAAGAGGAGAACATATATCTTTTAAGTAGCAAACTATTCGTATTGTGCGGGCGAATAGACATTTAATTCGTAACTCAACTTTTTCTAAAATTTCTGTTGTATTATTGTTACCGAATGTTTTTATACATACTTCCTTCATACCTAATGACATGAATTGAACTCGTTTTACAATACGACGCTTATGTAAAACAACAACAATAACCTTAAAGCCAAAATTGTATTTGTGGGAAAGGAACGGTTTTGCGTGAAATCCCTTTGTGCTTAAAAGTACTATTATAATTTGATAGACAATCATTTTTTGGAAAATGCAACTTATATTTTTATGCAGTTAGTAAGCCAAGGAACGCACTTTCAAATATTTCATTTTTACATCTTTTTTGATTCTCGTTATTTTCCCTTTTTGATTTTTTAATAGTTCTTTGTTGTTTTTTGTTTTTTTTTTCAGTTGATTAATCTTTTTAACTTAACAAAGTCAAAATATTTAAAAGTAATATTAAAAAATTCATTAATTGAATAATTATAAATAAATGCACGAATTTAACAAAAACTTTTTTACATGTGAGATTTCTTATTATATCAATACAAGAAATATATACAAGAAATCTAACATATATAGAAATCTTTGATATATGTGTTATTCAAGTTAACATCTTTTTTTAAAATGGCTGAAGTACGTTGACTTTCTTTGTTAAGTTAAAACTATCAATCATCTGAAAAAAAAAAAACAACAAAAAGAATATGATAACCTCCAAAAAACTTGTAATATTTCTTGTTATATCAAAATTAAAAAGGATGTTAAAAGGATTATAAAAATTAGTTCAAGTAACGAGCTAATTTTTTGAGGAAAAACATATATGGCTTTTTAATATCCAACTGTGAAGTGCATTTCGATAAAAATAACTGACTACTTTATCATTCTACTACTTACTTTAAAAAATTATCTAAAAAAATTGGGAAAAACAGCACTAAATTAAACAAAAATTCTATATAATTAAAGAAAACTTAAGGGAAACAAATATAGAACTCATTATAACCATAATAAACTAATGATGAAAGCTCAAACAAAGTGTAATGTTTCTTTAACATTTTAATTGAACTTACCAAGTACAGCATTGAGCAATGAATTCCTTTCTTCAGTTGAATTCTTTAAATTACCAAGTAATCTTACTAAACATCTTTTGTTTTCATTTGCTAGTCCGCAGATCATAGGCAAACAGCTACGCAACTTTTTATTACTTATAATCTCTTCAGGACTCAAATAAATGTGTGCATGAACTGAAGCACAAAACTCCATTAAAGTGAGGTGAGCAAACTGATATTGATAACCCAGTTGTGATTCAACTCTGTCAATAAAACCCAAAAGTTCATTTTCAACTTCATCAAAGTCATTCACAATACCTTTCATTTCATCTTGGGAGAAAAGAATTTTACCTTGATTGAACAACTCCCATGCAACCTTACAAACTCTTAAAATATGTTGCTTGTTTCTCTCATTTTGAACTATTTTGTGAACTGCTTCATTGGTTTTGCAAATGTGTTTTTGAAAAAAATATAAAAAAATAGAGCAATGCATATCAGTCATAGTGTTGAAAGAATAAGAACCACTTGCAGCAATAATTAAACACATTGCTGATAAATAAAACGGAACTGATGCCATGGCTTTCACATAGAAAGACTCTTTAAGAACACTTTTAATGCATTCTTTTTTTTCACCAATGTTTTCAACATACTCATTAATTCCATTTTCATTAAAACCCATTATTTGAATGGTTAACTTGTCTGCACATTCTGTTACTTTTTCTTTGTATTGTGATATAGCTCCAACTCTTCCTGAGACAACCCATTTGTGCTTTTGAGTATTTAATGATTCTGCTAATGCATTAATGATGGGTTGTTTGCTTGGATATTGGGGATTATAATTTATTAATTCATCAATGTGAGCAAACTCATTCAACCCATCTATCACAAACAATACAGAGAAATGGTTACAAACATCAGACTCTTGAAAAATATCTTTGTAGAAAACTTTTAACAACTCATTTATGTTACTAATATTTTGATGTTGATTTAACTTTCTACATTCAAGATAAAAAACAAGATCCACATTTTTCCATAAGGTACCATTAGCCCAGTCAAATAAGCACTTTCTGAGCAAACAAGTTTTTCCTTTTCCAGCAATACCAGATATCAAGAGTAAAGATAGTTCTTTTGAGAACACTTCATCAAACTCAATTGGCTTATAGGTCATTTGTCTCTTAAAAAATAATTCTTGCTCAGCAATACTTACAGTATCTTTTTCTACTTCATCTGCATCAACTACAGTCAGTTTAATGAACTTATTTAAAAGTTCAACTTTAGCTGGAGTTTTTACTAAGTGCACAATTTCTTCTTTTTTTCCAAATGTTTTAAGATATAACTTTTTCAGTGCTTCACACATTTCTGAAAGAACAAAAAAATGAATTCTACTTTACGTTTCAAAAAAACATTTTTCTACATAAATGTAAAGTCATAAATTAATTTTTTTCCAGAACTCAAAATTCAATTCAAAAGATTCTGAAAAAAAAAATTTATGATTTTATATTTATGTTGAAAATTCATAGATAGTTTAAAATGAATTCCTAATTCACATTTATTTTAATAAATAACTGAGAACATTTACCTGAGGTGGATTTTATATTAACTACTATTATTGCATATTTTGTATCTAGTTCTTAGAACTTATTTTTATTTATTTATCTTTTATATATAATTTAACCTTACACAACCCTTATTCTTTGTTGTTATTTTTATTCTTTATTATTTATTACATATTAATTATTGTTTATTATTAGATTTATAAATTATTTATTACTTTTTTAAAATTACTTGATAAAATGTGTAATAGTAATAATAACAATAACAATTAAAATAAAAATAATAACAAAAATAGTAACAATAATAATAACAACAATAATAATAACAATAAAAACAATAATAACAATAGTAATAATATTAACAACAACAACCAAAACAGCAATCATAACAATAAAAACAATAAAAACAAAATTAATAATAATGACAATAACAATAATAACAATAAAAACAAAATTAATAATAATGACAATAACAATAACAATATTATTAATAACAATAACAATAATAGTAATTATAACAATAATAATAATAATAATAATAATAATAAAATAAATAATAATAACAATAAAGTTAATAATAGTAATAATAATAATAAAACAAATAATAACAATAATAAAATTATAATAGTAATAATAATAATAAAATAAATAAAAATAATAATGATAAAATAAATAATAATAATAATAATAATAATAATAATAATAATAATAATAATAATAATAATAATAATAATAATAATAATAATAATAATAATAATAATAATAATAATAATAATAATAATAATAATAATAATAATAATAATAATAATAATAATAATAATAATAATAATAATAATAATAATAATAATAATAATAATAATAATAATAATAATAATAATAATAATAACAATAATAATAATAATAATAATAATAATAATAATAATAATAATAATAATAATAATAATAATAATAATAATAATAATAATGATAATAACAATAAACTGTATTCATTTAAGAAAATTTTATTTTTATGCATTTTATGAAAAACCAGTTATGCTTCACTTAATTAGTTTTTACCTGCTAATTGTAAATTATCATTAAAAAAACAAAAAAACTATCATTTATTGGTTCATTAAAAAAAAAATTCAAAGTTAAATAGCCAAGTTCCAGGAGTGATTTAATTCTTTAGAAGCTGAAGTTGCTGGTTGGAGGATTTAAATTTTAACCAATCAATGGAAAAATACAATTTTAATTCTTTATAGATGTCAATTTCTAATCTTTTTAGCTTTGCTTAAGGTTTTAACAGGTGTTAAAAGTTGATATTAAAATTTTTATAAAGTTTTGTCAACTTTTTAATTTTACATAGTATATTTACAATTGACTAAAGCTTACAACTGGGTCTACTCATGTAATCATTTCTGCTAAAATAAATATAATGTCATGATGCTTCTTTGTCCTGTATTTTATGATGAAAAATGCATGTATTTTAGGATGAAAGGTACATCAGCATATCTGACCAAAAGAAATTTTTTCTGATTTACATAAAAGGTCTATACAATATGACTTGTGTAATGGGGTCTTTCATGTAAATTCAGGGTTTATTGACTGGCTGTGATAATTGTGATCACCTGTGTGAACTTGCATGGAATTAATCAATATTAGCTTTTTTCTTCCATATCTGTAAAAAATCTTTTGTATATTGCATTATTTGAGTAGGGAAAACACAGATTATGAATTATCATACTTTATTATAACTGAAAAATATTTTATTCAAAATATAATTTGACATTAATTTGCTTACCATCTTTTTGCTGTTCTGCATCTGGAAAAAAGAACAAAAAAAAGCATAAAGGTTTTTTAATGAACACAAAAAAACAAATGATACATATCATCTTTTATAATATTTAAAAAATCTAAAGGAATCAGATGAAAGGAGGACTAATAACTGTTTAAAAAAAAATAATGATAAATAAGAAAACTGAATGAGTCTTTTACTCAAATGATTAGAGATTAAACAAATTTCAATAAAATTTTAATAAAACTTTTTTAAATAAATTTTTAAATCAAATAAAATTTAAATAAATGAAAGATTTAAAAATTGAAATCACCTAACAACTTTGATCAGAAACTAATATAAAAAGTAACCATGATAGCTATCCATGAAATGTATTAGAGGAATTATCAATAATATTTAAAAATAAAAAATAAAAATAATCAAACACTATTTAAATAAATCAATAAAGAATACTAAATATAAGCTTTTACTGAAATAAAATTAAATATAAAGAATGTAAAACGAGGTTTTGCTGATTAAAACATTTGAACAATTAAGCAAATTAAAATTTCACACAAAAAAAAATCAAGTTCATAAATTCAAGAGCAGATGCAAAACTAGCACAAAAGCAAAAGAAATTGAAATTTAAAACAAAATATTTACTTTATTTCAAAAATAGTTTTTGAGATAATTGACGTTTAAATCTTATTTTAAAGAAAAAATTATTGCATTTATAATAGAAGAGGAAGAGAGAAATAAAAACTACAAAAATGTTTGTTTTACAGTTTCATTAAAAGAATTGTAGATGACTGTTTGCTAATGTAATTTCAACTGTGGTTTGTTAACATTGGTATTTGACAAGATTGAAAAAATGAATAAAAAAACGTGTAAATTTAAATCAACTTGGGAAATGTCAAGTGAAAATAAAGTAGATGTTAGCGATTCCACGGCTCAACGAAAAACATTTGAGGTTTGACAAAAAACACGTAACTTTCATGAACTTTACTCTCTTTTATCTTTTTGTATGCTTAAGCAAACACCTTGAGGTTTTTTGCATATATTAGTGTTACTCAACCTCTTTCCAGCCATATATAGAAAATAATATGGTTTATATGGCTTTATTTAAATTTTATCCATATTTTAAGACCACCTTTAAGAAAAAAGCTCGAAGCGGGAACATTTTTTTAAAACAAGCTTTTGGAGGTTAGGATTCCTTAGTACCAAAACACATCAAATTTTTATAAAACTTTCCAAATATATTAAAAAAGGGATGAGGAATCTAATGGAATGTGGACACTTTTTAACTTTTATACATAAATTTTTATTTCTTAGCGTTTCAAAACTTCAAGGTTTATTTTTATAGAAAAAAAAGTGTTTTTTAAAAGTGTCCAGGTGGAAATTGCAAGTTTAGTCTTTCTTTTTTTTATAACAATTATTTATTTATGTTTTCTTGAAGAATAGGTTCTAAGGATTTGTATATAGAAATTATGTATATATATATATCTCTATTCCTTCGCATATTTTATGACGCTTGTTTTGATTTTGCGTGCCATAACAATGCAAATTTTCGGTGCCATAACGATGCAAATTTTCCATACTTAAGCCCTATACCTTTCGTCAAAAAATCATCAGTTTTTGCACTACAAAAAATTCAATAATTTTAGATGCGCTTAACTTCAAAGGTCGAATGACCCCTCATTTTTTAAGTCAAGTCAAGCTCTATACAATGATATAAATTACACATGTTTATTTGAATTATAAAAAAATCGTCTGGAATGGCTATAGATGTAGAGTTTTAAAGTGCAGGGTGACAAGGTTGGCAAAAACCTAACCCATCTGGATTTTTGGGTTTTTGAAAAAAGACTATATATATATATATATATATATATATATATATATATATATATATATATATATATATATATATATATATATATATATATATATATATATATATATATATATATATATATATATAATACTTAGGTTAATTATTTTAAAAAATTATTTTAAAAAATTATTTTAAAAATTCAATTACTTAAGAAGAACAACTTTTTTAAAAAATTCTTACCCAACTTTTAATTATCTGAAGCCTATAATACCCACAAAAAAAAATTCAAGAAAATCACCTAAGAAGGATATATTTTGTAAAACATCATTTCTTTTCATAACTTGAAGAGAATTTTGAATGCAAATTCTGTAATCATTTGGATGCTTTTGATAAAGCTTCCTTAACAAAACTTCAATTTTATACTTTTCTCTTGTCAAGTCATCATGATCAAATTGATAAACATCCACATCATGATTTATTTGATCAATAACAATGTCCACATCATCAAAACCAGTGCCACGTGCAAATATTTTCCATTCTGATGCTACTTTATCTTTTAAAATATTCACTAATTTTGCATCCATTCCTAAATAAAAGTTACTTATCATCTACTATACTTTAAATTAACTTTTTCAATTGTATGATTTCATTAACTTTTAATCAAGATATATATACAGTCCAATATGTTTCGGTATACATAGAGGAGAAAATTTGTAAAAGGAGTTATTTAGGAGAAGAGAAAATGTAGAACTGAGATGTGGTGTTCGCTGCGAGAAAACTACAACTACTTGAAAATGAAACAAGCAGTATACAACTTAAATTCTTTTAATTTTATTACTATAAAGGACTGACTATCAAAATTAATACTAAAAAATTGTCATGGTTACTTTCTCCCTTAACAACTTAATTGTAAACAAGCAGCAAATGTAAAAGGGAACGAAATTGAATGTTACAGTATTAAACATTTGGTGGCATAAGATCTAAATTTATTTTTAGTTTCTTGTAAATGAATGCTATGTAATGGAATAATTATATTAGATTGTTACTTAAATGATCGAAACAAATAGAAAATGCTAATTGCTTTGAAGAAAGATTTTAATGAATGATAAAACAAGCTTTCTTTCTAATACCAAATCAAAAGTAACTTTGGAAGACATGTTTAGAATGAGTGGTTTTAATGAAAAATTCTCTCAAAAAAACTGCAGTTTCTAAGTGAATGTTTGTTTTGAGTAAAATAGCGTCGTGCATAAATGCTTTATATAAAAACATTGACTAAAATATTCGAATATAATATTGGTTTGCTAACTGTGCCTTGTCCAGAGTGGTATAGATAAATCGACGCTACTCGACTTTCGTACCCCCTTTTTTAATGATTGATTGTGATTGAGAATTTTATGCTTATTAAGAATCGTGTAAAAACATTAGTTTTAAAATCATTGGAAAGTGCTCTAATCTGAAAATGAAAGTACAAAAATATAAAACAAATCCCTGATATTCACCATCTTGAATAAACTAACTTTACGGTTGACTTCTCAAAAGCAAAACATTTCCAGCATTGTTTTTATTATAGAGAAATGTTTTTTGGTTTATTGTAGGAGAGAAAGTTCTTTCAACCAAAATCTTTATTATTATTAAAGAAAAAAGCAATCGAATAATAAAAATAGAATTCTAAGTATTCTTTGCAAAATATGTACTTAATAGATTTTGATTTACACGATTTTAGGCGCTAGGGTAATGGCGTTTATTATTGGTCTTCGAAGAGCCATGATATTTAAATAAATGAAGAAACAGCAAAACTTTTCTGAGAAATTCCTCTTTATATGACAGACTAAACTAAACATTCTCGGGGGGGGGGGGGGGGGAGGGGGAGGGGGGGTTAACTTGAAATATCAAAAAAAAAAAAATCACTAAAAAGGTTTGAATGAAAGATGTAAAGAAGGGTAAGCTGTATATTTTTTAAAACAACATTTGAAAAAACTAAGTCCCTACCTGTTTAACTGTTAAATTTGCTCAAGAAAAAAACGCAAAAAAGTCTGAAGAAATCTTGCACTGCACTTACAAATTTGTCAGCTCATATTCAAACTAAGGGTCTGCGTATCATTATTATTTTGAACCGATAACGATATGAAACGATAACGATATCAAACGATATGAATTTGTCTATGAAACGATAATATCGGTTTAGTTATCGTTTGAACCGATAACCAAACGATAACTTATCGGTTGAAACGATGTTATCGACTTTTTTTTATCGGTTTATCGAAATACATAAAAATAACGAGAATACCGATATTTATCGGTATAATAACGATATTTTTTACAATATTCCAATTTTTTTTTTTTTTAAATGCCAAATTTTAGTTCAAATATATCATAAATCTTCAAGTCGAGTCAAGATGTCGTTTTGCCTATTTTTACCGGTTTTAAAGGTTAATCGTTCCCAATTGTATATATTATCTAGATGTCTTACTTCACAAAAACTCTGTAGAAAAGAAAAAGTGAAGCAACACTGTTCTCCAAATTGAACCCCAGGTTGAAACTCTCCCCACTCCTGATTTTTTTACATTAAATCAATCATATGCATTAGTAAACACAATGTATGTTGTCAAAAAAATCTGAACTAAGTGTTAAATATGTATACTTCCAAAATTAAAACGCATAATATTTGGCTTTTTTTCTTCCAAAGTTTTAATAAAGTCAGCCATTATGGTAGTCAAAATAACCCATTAATATATATATAGATTAAAGAACTTTTGATATACTCTCTAGCCAGTGTGTGTGTGTGTGTGTATATATTTATATGTGTGTATATATATATATATATATATACATATATATATATATATATATATATATATATATATATATATATATACATATATATATATATATATACATATATATATATATATATATATATATATATATATATATATATATATATATATATATATATATATATATATATATATATGTGTATATATATATATACATATATATATATATATATATATATATATATATATATATATATATATATATATATATATATATATATATATATATTAACACACACATATACATATCGATATTATATAATATACTTCACGTAGAATAATGTATTTGATAGAAAGTAATGTATTTCAGGTAAATAGGAGTACTATTTAGCGAACCTCTAATATGTATCCAGAAAAATAATTAGCCAGGGTCAAATGCTTTAAATGTAGCTGAAAAAATCTATGGACTCTGCTACTTAAATCTTAGTATAGATTATTTATGTTTATGATTTTATGATTTAAAAATAAGGTTAAAATAAGATCTGTTAAAACATTTTTTCTCTTTATGTTATTTTACAGTTTGATTCAATATGTTTTTTTATTGTTTTTACTTATTTCAAAAACTGTTATAAAATTCTTTCTATTAATTTTAGAAGAGTTTCTCATGATTGTTGCAAAAGTAAAGCTGTAACCAATTTCATAGATATTAGTGAATAACTTGGAGATAAACACGCAGAACAAGTAGCATCTGGATTGTTAAAGTATAAAATGGAGAGTGAAAGCATTGTAAGTGTAGAGCAGTTCAAGATGTCTACAGGTGGAAATCTTCTCTCTGTTACAGTTGGAGTAAATGAAATTAAGTCAAAAAGAAGGAAAGTAAATCATATCTTGTTCCAAAAATTTATGGAGCTATCAAATTCATTAGAGCTCTCTAAAAATAAAACCAAAAAATCATGTTCTACTTTACACAGGAATCTAACAAGTGCTGTAGAATTGATTATTAATGTTAAAATGACTGAATTGCAGGAAACTCTGAATATCTTTAAATGGTGGTCAAAACTTCATAAAAGTTATTATTAACGTTTTCGATCCAAAAAATCATTATTCTTCCTTTGAAATATACTAAGATTCTGGTGTCAAGCAATCCTATATTCTTGCCATTGTGGAGATGGTCTTAGAGGATAATGGCAATCTCCAAAAATTATTGGCACTTCTTCAACTTGAAGAAGTAAACTTCAGTATGCCATTTGACCTAAAGTGTGTAAATAGTGTTTTTAGAACTTTCAAGTCACTCTGAGAAATATGCCTGTCTGTATTGTGAAGGAGAATGCTCCCTTGAAGCAGGGAAACTAAGAACGTTGGGCTCCATAGACTTATGTTATGATCAATATGTATATGGTGGAAAAAAAAGATTGAAAATGCAGGAATACAAAAATGTAATAAATCCTCATTTCCTTTACTTAAAAGAAGATCAAGAAACTTTTCTTGAACACATTGTTCCTCCACCTGAGCTTCACATTATGATGGGAGTTGTGGATAAACTCTATACTTTGCTTTAATATGTTTGGCCAGCTTTTCAAAGCTGGTTGAAAACACATTACATATTAATGAGAGGGTACCATGGTGTAGGTTTAGATGGAAACAATGATAATTGATTTATGCCCCTGTTATAACTGCAGCAATCAATATTTTACCAATAATGAATTGCTTGCGTAAGTTTTTATTAGTGAAATCAGCTATGTTTGGTTTGGAAATGGGTACAGATATTTCTGTTAAAATTGAAGATTTCAAAAGTTCATTTTCTAGTATTCAACTATATACAAAAGATGTATTTAGCTATGACTTGACAGTTTCATGGAAAATACATATTTTAGTGTGTCACATTCTCATCTTTGCAGATTGCAATAATATTAGCTTAGGTAGCTATGCAGAACAATGTGGTGAATCAGTTCATCACAAATTTAAAAAAACTTGGATGAACTATAAAAGAAACAGGACAAAAAAGTTATGGAGAAAAGCTAGAATCTGCTGCGGTAAATTTTAATTTAAACAAGCATTAACTTAAACATCATTTGTGATACAAATGTATTTATATTATGGTTTTTTTGTAAATGAAATAAATAAATATTAATGGGTTATTTTGAATACCATAATGGCTGACTTTATTAAAACTTTGGAAGAAAAAAAGCCAAAAATTATGCGTTTTAATTTTGGAAGTATACATATTTAACACTTAGTTCAGATTTTTTTGACAACATACATTGTGTTTACTAATGCATATGATTGATTTAATGTAAAAAAATCAGGAGTGGGGAGAGTTTCAACCTGGGGTTCAATTTGGAGAACAGTGTTGCTTCACTTTTTCTTTTCTACAGAGTTTTTGTGAATTAAGACATCTAGATAATGTATACAATTGGGAACGATTAACCTTTAAAACCGGTAAAAATAGGCAAAACGACATCTTGACTCGACTTGAAGATTTATGATATATTTGAACTAAAATTTGGCATTTAAAAAAAAAAAAATTGGAATATTGTAAAAAATATCGTTATTATACCGATAAATATCGGTATTCTAAACTCTTCGATGTTATCAAAATGTTCTCCACGGTACCTGATCATCAACCACTTGAAGTTCAACCCACGAAGCCATTCACAAATTTTGTCGATGAAGTTCGTGTCTTTGTGAAGTTCAAGAGTTAATTCTTCAGCGAGTCGAATCCACGGAAGGACGAAACCTTCGAACTCGTTTTTTGATACGAATGTATATTTGATGTCTATCGACAAACTTTCAATTTTATGCTTCGGTGTCCATTCATCGATCTTCACTGGATGGTATAACGTGACACGGCAAACGTTTGTCGAACATAAAACAAGAACAATTTTTTCATCCTCAGATAAAATATTTTTCCGAAGTTTTTTATAAACAACTTTTTTATAAACAAGTAATTCATTTAACTTGCATCCTGCTTCAAAATATTTCTCCATGAAATATTTCTCATGTGAAACTTCATGAGTAGTTTTTCCATCGCTTATAACAATCTCCCACTTTCGTTCATCAATTGATCTTTTCAAGTCCTCGGTAATCGACGCCTGCGCTTCAAAGAAGCATTCCATGAACACCTTTCGCTTCTCACTTACCTGATCCTTACCTGAAGAAAAAAGACCTAAAGAAGAATTATAAGAATAACATGTTAATTGTACTATTAATAGTTATTTATTGAAAACAACAATTATTCGAGAAAATCAACTTTCAAAAATTTGAAAACACAATATCGTGTTAAATAAATATAAAACGGATATTATTTTCTTTATCGAAGAGATTAAAACAGTAAAAATCATCATAAATCAATTTAAAAAATTTTTTTTATTTATTAAATAATTATTAAACAAGTAAATAATTTACGAAATACAAAATTAAAATATTTATTGAAACTTGTCGTACGCCGTTTTACAACTTTCGTTGCGCATAAACCAATAGAAATACGAATAACAAATCAGCAAATCAGAAGCTTGGTCAAAAGCATTAAAAGAGCGTGCAACTTTAAAAACCTCGTGAGAGTTTTCATGCAAATTAATTTTAAACTGAAATAAAAACATTTTCACTTTCAAATAGATGCCCTGCAGTGAAATTGTAACTTACCGTCAACCGGGGTAACTTTGGTCAGTTTCGGCAGTTTTTCTTAAAGATCTCTGAATCTTATTAACTTTTTTACAGTTTTCTCTTGTGGTAATAACATTATAGGTCTTGGCTTTAGGCCTCTATATTTATTTATTTTTAATTTTTTATTACAAATACTTATTTTTAAACGCCGAAAAGTGACTAATGTTACCCCAGTTTTTGGGGTAAAATTGGTCATTTATTATTTATCATGTTTGATCAATGATAACCCTGCTATAGGGTAACATTGGTCACTTATTGGAATTTTAAAAAATCATCAGTCCTTAAACACTTAAAGAAACATGAAATAAACATTTAAATAAACAAAAAATTTTGCAACTAGCTCCCTGTTATTGTGCAAAAGTCGTTAAAAGTCATTTTCTAGTAGGTCATCATCGTCATCTGAGGATAATAACACTTGTTCAACTCTTGCCCTTTTCTTATTATTCTTGGTGTTATTGTTATTCTTTGATGTGGTAGGAGTTGTGTTATTCACCAGATCTTGCGGTGTTATCACTTTGCTATTTTGTTGCAATTCATCGATCTCGGCACGTGCTGATTTCACATTGTCTGTCAACCTCTGGGTCAAACTGTTTTATAAAAGATTTGAACCAGTCGTCACCGGAAACGTTGTTTTTGGACCGTGAATAATGGACATTGGATCGATCCAAGTAATCTTTCACTATAAGTTTGATATCCATTGAAGTCAATAAAATTTTCCAGTGGGAGAGGGTGTTGATCAAAGTTAAAAAATGAGCTTCAGTCTCATTACTCAGACGCAACGGTGTCCCTACCTTCTTCGAATGTCAATTTTTACACTTGTTCTGTAGTGTACCCAATAGAATTCCAAACTGTCGACTAACCTTTTGAACGCTCGTTCTTCCACTTAAACATTCTTTCATGGCATTGGACAACGTTTCTTGACTGTATGTTGTTGCATATGCTCTTGAACCAGGCTTTCGCATATATTTCCACGGCAGTTTCACCGGCTAAGAATCCAAATGGTTCAATAAATGTATCATAAATGTCAAAAAACGCCAAAATAATGTCAATGTGGTCTACGAAGTAACTGTGCTATATTCACAAAAACTGCTGATATACCAAAATTGTTGATATAAAATGTTGATATAATAGTTGATATATATTGTTGGTATGTGTAACAAAATTAAAGAATATGTTATCTCTGTTGAAGTTTTAGGAATTAAAAAAAAATCAACAATTGACCAAAGTTAACCCTTCTGGCGGTACTTATTTGTAATTAAAAACATGGCGCCACAAACCACTTCACAACTAACTCATAACAAGATTTTAAAAAAGTATTTTTTGGGTAACAGTAACAATATATTTTTCGCAAATTAAAAAGTTAGTCGACTAATTTTAGTTAGACTAAAAAGTTAGTCGACTAATTTTAGTTAGACTAAAAAGTTAGTCGACTAATTTTAGTTAGACTAAAAAGTTAGTCGACTAATTTTAGTTAGACTAAAAAGTTAGTCGACTAATTTTAGTTAGACTAAAAAGTTAGTCGACTAATTTTAGTCTAACTAAAAAGTTAGTCGACTAATTTTAGTTAGACTAAAAAGTTAGTCGACTAATTTTAGTTAGACTAAAAAGTTAGTCGACTAATTTTAGTTAGACTAAAAAGTTAGTCGACTAATTTTAGTTAGACTAAAAAGTTAGTCGACTAATTTTAGTCTAACTAAAAAGTTAGTCGACTAATTTTAGTTAGACTAAAAAGTTAGTCGACTAATTTTAGTTAGACTAAAAAGTTAGTCAACTAATTTTAGTTAGACTAAAAAGTTAGTCGATTAATTTTAGTTAGACTAAATTTTTAGTCGACTAATTTTAGTTTGACTAAATTTTCTAGTCGACTAATTTTAGTTAGACTAAGTTTTCTAGTCGACTAATTTTAGTTACACTTAATAGTTAGTCGACTAAATTTAGTTGCGGTTTTTTTAGTTAAGTTAGGGGAAAGGTGCCTATGATGGCATAGTGCCTATGATGGCACACTGGTAATATTTCCAATAATATTGGTTTTGGTGCATAAGTGATTAGATCAACATGTGCATATTAGTAAATCATTACTTTTGGTGAAAACTCGTCCCTCTGTCATAAATAATGCTTTTGTAATCAGCAAACATAAGTTTTCGCATGTGGTGTTGTAGTTTTAATGCCCTCATATATTTAGGATTACGATTTTACTATACATCATACAGAAATGAAATTTTCATGCATTTCATCTGCAGGCTTTGTACATTTATTAGAATACTTATTTTAATGCTATGTGTAGAATAAGGTAGACACAGCTTGTTTTAATAAATACGGTGACTCTTTCCTATGATGGCATACCGAGGAGTTGTCATCATAGGAAAGTCTGCTAAATGAATTGAAAAAAATGCCTGAAATAAATTTTAATGCGCAGAAAAAGGTGATCAGGCTAAGAATAAAGATGTTTGAGAAACCAACACATTTGGAGATGTGATCTCCCCCATCAGAAGCTTCCCAATGCATTGGATTTTTTGTTTCAACGAAAGGATAAGATCTAGTATATAAAAGTTGTGTCCGGTGCCTTTAGCAACCCCTAAAATTGAATTGAAAAGGGTACGAAAACGTGGAAAAACTGGATCTCTGAATACCACACCGGATATCCAAGAATTAAAAGATAAGGCAAAAAAAAAAGATAACAAGGAAAAGGAAAAATTTGTTAGAAAAACAAAAAGAAAGACGTCTAGTATTGTTACGACTTTGAAATTATTCGATTGTCGACTAAATCGATTATTGTACTTTTCAAAGTCGACGAAAATCGACTAATTCTTTTTTTAAAATCGACTAAGTTGACTAAAAGTCAATTTAGTCGAAATTTTGAGTAAAAACTTTATCATAATTATATACTTTAAGTGACTCTCGGTACATATATGTACCACTAAATTGCATCGCTAATCTAGACGCCTTTTGTGAGTAAAATTCGCTTGAAATGCATTTATTTTTATTTGTTGATGACGTTTTAGGAACGTGCAACAAAATAGAAAATATTTACCTAAAATCAATTTAAAGCTGAAAAGAGGCGAATATGTGTTTCAGTGCAGTAAAGATGGACTGCTATTTGTAAAATGGCAAGACACAAAAGAAGTCCTTATGTTGAGTAATTTTCATGAAGCTGATGTTACAGAAGTGACGAAAACTTTGAAAGACGGCTTAAAATGTTTCTTGCCCAGAGATGATTGGGTTTCGTTGCGAAATTATGGGAGAGGGTGGATTTAGCGGACCAAAAGATAGAACTGGATCGTAAATCGAATAAATGGTGGAAGAAAGTGTTTTATCGCTTACTTATGATGTCCCTTGTAAATGCTTCGATAAAACATAAGGAGGCCACAAAGAATAAAATTCCTTGGAAGCAATTTTTGGTTTCCCTGGCAGAGGAAATGATAAATGAGGAAGAAAAACTGCAGCTGTACAACGTTCATTGTCGAGAGGGAGACCGTCTGTGAAAAAACTGCGACTGAAAAATGAATCTCCACATCTTCCTTTGGAAAGAACACCAAGACGTGGATGTAGATATGCGGAAAACCAAACACAAAATGGACAAAAACATTTTGTCTGGAACATGACCTTCCTTATGTTCAAAATGTTTTACAGCCAATCCTAAATAAAATATTTTGTAATATGTATGTATGTTCATTTTTGTTTATGTCAATTAGTTATGTTGTGCTCAAAATATACAAATTTATTGAGCAAAATCACTCAATTATATAAAAGTAAAGAATTCAGCTTTTTTCAAGAACAATAATTGTATGGTACTGACGGTACACATATGAGCGACTACAGAAGACTGCTGGTACATATTTGTACCACCAACCCCGCCAACCAATAGATTAGTTACTAATTCATCTAATCTATTAGATGAATTAAAATCAAATAAACAAACAAACTATAACGGAAATTACAATCACAAAGTAAAGAAAAAAAATACAGATGGGCATTTTATATCATTTTTCACAACAATTAAAGCAAAAAAAATAACAGAAAATTTAACGCAAAAAAAAAAACAAAAACGGTGGCGGATGGGGCGGCTAAACATTTCTTGGGGTAGCAGATTTTTAAAACGTTTTCGCATCCTTAACTGAGTAACATAACACATTACTTAAGATTTTGGTTTAAAAAGCATCAACTGGTTGCTATAACGAGAAAAAGGAAACATTAATAAGCGGTGCTACATACAGTAAGCTAAGAGTTAAGTTTATGTGATACAGCAAATTAAGTTCGATGTTCAGATATTTTGGTTGAATTTAAAAAACAGCTATGAATGATTATTCTGCGCATGGCTCAATAGTTAAAAATAATTTTTCTTTACAAGATAAACTACTTATAAATATTTCTCTTTACTCATTGGTTAGCATCATAACAATATCAAAGATGGATAAAATTAAATCAAGTGAAAAAATTGAAATAAGGATATTAAGATAATTACCCGAATAAATCGACTTTTAGTCGATTAGTAGGAGACCCATAGTCGATTAAATCAACTATTCGATTTTTCAAAGTCGACTTATTTCGACTTTCGACTAGTCGACTTTTAGTCGATTTAGTCGAAGTCGATAACAACACTAAAGACGACTGTTGAAGAAAAATACTGCAGTGAGGAGATTAAAGGAAGTAATAATAAAATGGATTTCGAATCTGGTACAGCATTTTTGTATTGTTATGAACTTTATTCGCTATGTTGCTCTAAAGAACCATGGATTTGTTGTCAAAAATGCAGATCTTGGGGTCATTGTTTATGTGCAGGCATAAAGAGAAGTAGAAAAAAATTTATATGTGAACTATGCTTATAGACAAAATATCTATTTTTAATTTTGTTTCTTTAATCAGTTTTTTTGTTTCCATTAAAAAACAAAAAAAATTCTTGTTTGTCTAATTTCTGTAAATTGTGCCATCATAGGAGCAGTTAGTTGCCTATGATGGCATACTTGTATTTTTTTTTTTAATGGTATAAACTTTGAAAAAGCAAAATAGTAAAAATTCTGATGTTCATTATTATACTGCATGCTAGAGGGAATACACTCATGTCAAAAATTATTTTTAAAGCCTTCTGGTAATGACTCAGAGAAACGTTAAAGTTAAGTATGCCATCATAGGCACCTTTCCCCTACTTACAATTTTTAGTTTTGGTCACAACACTAATATTTTGCAACCTTATAACAAAAATAAATTTCTATTTTGTTTTAAACTTCAATTTTTGTAGATTTTAAGATATTACTGTCCACATATGGTACACATTGGATACAAGCTTATGTATTAACTGCGAAGTGTAAAAACCAAAACAATGCGTAGAACTGAGCGATTAAAAATATTCTCTGAGACATAAAAAACATTTAGAAGATACCTAAATACAAGAAAAAAACCACAAGGTTATACATATTTGATTTATATAGTTTTTTTAAGTAGTTTTGAATTTACAATTCTGAAGTCGTTTTTACAATATGAAAAAAAGTTGTTATTATATCCAATATTTGGTCAATAATTTTAAACAAAAACAACAAAGCAAACCTTTGGTTTTAGCAACTAAAACATAAAGAGGTTTTTATGTGTTTTAAATTCAGAAAAATTAGAAAAAAGGACTCTGTTTTCTGCTTCTATTTTTTTATACAAACCTGGACAAAAAAAGCACCCTTTTTGTAAACAAAATACACACAAATGTAAAGTCTAACAACCATAGAATCCCATGTCTACTAGTCATATGATATTGTTACTAAATTAGTTATTTGATGTGACTTTGAGTCTTTGAAAACCATAAAAACCACAAAAAGCTCCTATATTTTGGCCGTTTTTTCAAAGGCGAAATTCCTTCTTTTTCACAGATAAAAGATATCTTGCTTCTATTTTTTTGCCTGAAAGATACATGCCAAGTCTTCATTCTATTAAATTTTGAAACTTCCATAGTCGATAATATGGTTAGAATAAAAACGTAAAGCATCTGCTGTCTTTTTTTATAGAGGCTTTCAGTGCCGTACCCCATACTTTATTTGCCTGTACACAAACCACAAGTGTTAAAGAGCTGATTTTTTGTCAGGTATAGCCAACAAATATATGTAAAGAGTTTTTGATGTTTTTTAAAATTTTTTACCCTAAAAGTGAAAAAAAAACAAAATAGATTTACAACGGGGCTCCAAGTGCGATCAGTAGCGCAAAATGCTATAAAACTTTAAATGTGTTTTTCTGCTTTGGTTATAGAGATTAGACTTTTAGAACATTTACATCTGGTGATACCTGAGAACTTGCAGATTTATCCTTCATCGGTCGTTTTTTTGGTTCTCAAAATTGAGGTTGGAACCATTTTTGGATAGGTGTGACTGGGTGAGCTTTACCTCAATAGCATTAATACAAAATATAGTATTAAAGCCTGTTTTACATCAATTTTATATGATTTTATCAACTTCTCTTTTCTTATTATAAAAAAATACATTTTTGTCAGGTTTTGAAAGCCTAAAAGTTTTGAGAGGGGAAAAGAGTATAAAGCAAGAAAGAATACGTAGAATGAAGTTTCTTGATATACAAATATGGTGTAACCGAAAAAGTCATTTTTTGTAGGGAACATTTTGTTTTAGTCCTCTGCATTTATTGCACTGTTATCAGGTTGCTTTGTTATCTGATCTTTCATTTCCTTCTGGCTTTTTATGAGATTTATTATAAACAACTGGCAAAAATATTGAAAACCATGCTATCAAACATTCCATAAAACACAAAGAAACTACAAACCGAAAGTGCAAGAATAACAGCGATGAGCTTTTTTTAAGCGGTAAAGTTCTTTTTTATCGTAAGAAATGGCTTACAAAAGAATAAATAACAAGAGACCAGCCTTAGAAGAGAAGAAAGAGTAAAAAACTACCTTATCTATCTTAACCTAAAATCTTTTTTTAAAATGGTGCTTTCTGTTAGCAATGTTCAATTTTGAACATTTTTTGTAGCTAATACTTTAAGAACTTAAAGCCGAGCTGAATTCATCGATTAAAGGTCAACAACTGATGGTAAACTTAAAGTGTTATTACCGTTGTAATAGCTTTTAGTGCTTCTTTTAAGCTGCGATGTTACAACGCAATTTGTTTTTATAACTTTATAAAGTCAATGTTAGGAGGTCAACATCAGCTAAACATCTTCTTAGAGCGAAAATTCATACTTAGCATTTGTTTTCGTTCAACAAAGCAAGATGAACTCAAAAATGCTAAGGATGATTAGTCTTTAATTGCTGCAGTCATTTTAGTGATACTCATGAACAAGTCAGTAACTTCGTATATTCGCTTTGTTCCAGTTTAAAATATAGTATATATTTTTTAAAGTTTGTTTTTATCCTTTATGCTATTTAGTTTAAGTTTTAATGATTTCAAGTTATTGGTTAGTATTATGTAGTGCTTTGAATAAGTTTTGGAGAAAAAACTTCTCGGTTTCTGAGCTGAGTTTATGTTTTAACTTCTATTGGTTTGATTTTAAATTGTTGCATCTTACTTTTCAATTCAATCGGAGGTAAATAAAGATTCTTAAGACTTTTAATGCGCATGCACATTAAAAGTCTTAAGAATCTTTATTTACCTCCGATTGAATTGAAATCTTCTACTTTTTTACAGTAGCGTGCAAATGTTTACTAACACCTAAAATTTTCATGATTTTTCGTCATAACTTTTTGACTTTTCACTGAAAATGAATGAAATTTTTAACAATTGTTCCTATAATGCAATTATTAAGTGTAATTAACTCAAAAAAATGATAACTTGCAATGGAAGGAAGAAATTCAAATTTTAATGAAAACTTAATCATGCAAAAGTTTATAAACAAATGAAATAATTCAAAAAAGAGATGTTACTTTTAATTCTTCCACATTTTTTTATCAGTATTTTGTTGAACAGCCTCTAGATTTTATTAGATATTATTAATGGTCGTTTTTCACCTTCCAATTGACGGTCAAAATGCTTGCAAAGATGTTCTATTGGATTTAAATTTGGGTTTGGAGAAAGACCAGTCCAAAAATGGACTTTTTTCAAATTGAATAAAGTTTATTTAAAATTTGCACGATGCTTTAGATCGTTGTCTTGCTGGAGAATCCAACCACGAGGCACTTTGCCCTCTCCGTGTGGCAGCATAACTTTCTTGATTATATCTAAATATACATTCTGATCCATTATTCTCTCGATGCAATGAAGTGGACCAATAGAAACACGACTGAAAGATCCCTAAACCATTAGGGCTGTCCAGAAGTTATTACACAACCCAGAACATAGCCTAGTGAAGTTTTTCCCATTATACTATCAATTCTTTATTGAAAAACATTTTTTACAGATTTATTTTAAGTCTTCTAGGGGTTGCTCAAAGCTCTTGAACATTTTAACTAAAATATAACAGAAAATGTATTAAAATTAGGTCTTACTCAATTAAATTTATTAAAGTAGTTATGGAAATTGTTATTTTTTATATAGTAGTAATATGATGCACAACTTGTGCATGTTTGTTTACGTTCTACATATATTTCTAGATAATAATTCAATATTTTCATAGTTTTTAAGGCCCAAAATGAGGAAAAATGTCGAAATTGTCACTTCAAGTTAGTAAGTTCAAGTTATTAGTTTCAAATGTTTAGTGTTTTTTTGTCAAAATTTGGAAACAGCTTCCAATGTTGTTCCATACCTTGCAATAGCCATGCTCTCTTTTGTTCATCTATTGTTATTATTGTTACAAAATCTGAGATTAGTTTGACGCCTCGTTCGGCAGCATCATTGACAACTTTTACTGTTCAAACAAACTTTTCAGCAACTTGGAAGTCTTCATCTGCTGCCCATTGATTCACTGGTTTAGCAAGCCAATCTCTTCTGATGTTGAGATTCTGGAACAACAGATGTGACTCCGGTCCTAACAGACTCTTCAATGTTGCGTTGCGTTTGATTTGTCTGAAGATTGGTTTACCCATTCGGAAGTTTTCAGGCACTGCTATTGTCCACAATTTGTTTGCTATTTCTTGCTTAACATGGTCACTCATTTTAGGATGATGACTAAATAAAGCAAAAGGAACAACTTCTTCAGTGAGGTACCATCGATGGTTGTTTAGTTTGGCTACCACAACATCTGCAATTTCTCTGTCTACATTGCGGAAATCCATCATGTCATGAATGAGTTCTAGATCGTTTACGGGAGCATCGGCTCCAATACTGGCTTGCATCCATGCTGAGGTGTAAAAAAGAGCCAAGAATCTGTTTATACGTTCCCGTTTAATCACAGTTTCCTTGTCGTATTTCATTGCTTTTGAAAACATGAACATCTTCCCAGCATACATGTTGCAAGCCATCCAACGAGCCTGATGTATGGCTCCAGGTTTGAGGAAATGGGTACCACGAGGTGGTGTTTCACCCAGAACAATAAGATTATTTTCTGCGCACTCTCGGTAGTCATCCCGAGGAAACACAGATGATTCCTTGCTATTGAGCAGCATTTTAAAATTTTCAATGACTCGTTCTTTAACTTCCAACAACTATGGATTTTCAATTTTCAGCAACTGGATAGGTGATTGCTTATCGAGACCTGACCATGCCTCTTTGAAGGTAGCAAATATTTTGTTTTCTGGTCCTCTGATTTCACCAAACAGTGATTTCCAAACAGCGCTAGCTACAAGTTCAAGGATATGGTGACGACAAGCAAGATAAAATAGCTTTTTATCAACAAGTTCTTCGATAAGTTTAGCTGCACCCTTATGGACCCCACTGTTGCTTGCTGTAGTATCAAATACCAAAGCGACAACTGATTCTTTTAATCCCCATGCTTCTAAGAGATCATATGAGGCATCAGCTTGAGTTTGTCCTTTAGAATCTCCTAGTTGTGGCACACCCAGCAATTTTCCCGATGAAAATTCTGGTGAACCTGACAGAAGAATTGCTAGACGTTCAAACTTATCACCAAGAGAGTCCTGCAGTAACTTTCCATCCCAGTGCATGGCACCAAATTGAGGTGGTTTTTCCTTTATTTTCTCCATTATGTTTTCTGCAATGTGCTGTCTGTTTGACATTCGCTTTCGACGCGTAGTTGAACGGGATACATCGAAGTCGTCTAGATTGCCACCCGCTGCTTTTATTATAGCTGAAACTATCATTGTAGTTTGATTGTCGGACAACTTTTACCGATCGGCTACTGTCGTTAACTCGTCACATTCCATAATTTTTCTGGGAACTTGAAGTGTAACAAATTCTAAAAAATTGTAACAAAGGTTTTCCTGAACAAAAAATCATTAATTGCAACTTAATCGATAGAAACAAGTAGGAAATGTTGAGTGCTTTTAAAATATAGATATATTAAATGTTTTTAAATTTTTTTATTTATTTGAAGAAAAAAATTGTTTTAGATAAAAACTGTACATAAAATCTAATATTTTCAGATTTCGTTTTTGAAATAAAAGTATAGTTAACAAATGAAGAGCTAACTGAGTCTTAATTTTACAATATGCTAACTCATGAGCAAAATGTCACTTTGTCCATTTACTTAACTCGGCTTTAAATGTTACTTAGTTTGGCAAATAGACTTTTTAAATATTAAATCTTTACATTTTAATAATACAAAAGTTTTTTGATACCTTCTAACTCATACCCACATGATTTATCTAAAAACTATATTTGTAAGATAATATAAAATTCTTAACAAACACTTTATTCAAGCAAGAAAACACTTTTAAATTGACATTTTATCATTATATACTATGAAGCAACCTTTTAATTCAATTTTATTGATAACTTTACACTTTTTTGATGAACAATCGGCAATTTTTAAAAATGCTGATTGTTCATCAAAAAAGTGTAAAGTTATCAATAAAATAAAGTTTAATAATCTGATATTTTATAAAAATTTGCTAATAAGTTCATCATACATATCATCAAGTCTTTCCCAACCTCTTTACTTAATGACAGAAATGTTGATTTAAGGTGGCTTCACAGGAAATAAAAGGTGTAAAATCAAAAAAAAAAAAATTGAAAAACATGATTTTTGAGACTTTTAACAATGCTGAAAATGATGGTACAATTATTTTTTAATAATTTTAATTTTTTAAGCAACAATTTTGCATTTTGCAGGTATGATATAAAGTAGCTTCCTTAGCAACGCCTATAGCAACGGAAAAAAGCAGTATGAAAACTTTTGTTTAACCACTCTTTTGGTATGTTTTCGTGTTCTGCAATTATAAAAGATTTAGTTTAGAGGCTAACCATGTTCAGTTTTAAAGATAAAACCGTTCCACTTATTAAAATTGCATCATTTCACGATCATTTAATTACTTCTTGTGACAAAACCATTATACTAACACAAGTTGTGTTGATACAATGTTTACTTGAAATATTTTTTTAGATTAATAAATTAAATATATAATGGGTAATTATAAGAATACTTCAAGATCTAAGAAGAGAAAATTTAGTGGTAACAAGCACACCAAATGTATTAAAGATACGAATGTAACTGGTAACTTGTCTGAAAATGTTTCATGTATCAGTTCTAAAAAGTTAAAGTTTGATGTCGAAGATACAAGAAATGCCAACACAAATGATTATTTTCTTCTTGTTAATTTTATTTTTATCAAACAGTTATTTGATTTGGTTAGTGCATGTCCTGATTGTAAAAGTAAAGTTAACATCACAGATGATTATTCTAGCAGAATGGGTTTCTCCCATAAACTTATTTTAACATGTACAAATGCACAATGTTCTTTTACATACAGTAATTTTACTTCAAACATTGTTAAAAATGATAAAAAAGGTAGAAACATGTTTGATGTTAACCTGAGAATGGTAATTGGATTCCGTGAAATTGGAAGAGGACACCAACCAATGGTTAATTTTTCACGACTTATGAACATGTCATGTTTAACTGTAAATGCTTTTGACAATATAAGTAAAACCGTTAAAGAAGCGTACAAAGTTGCTTCAGAACAATCAATGAATGAGGCTGCTTTTAATGTTAAGCAAGAGTCAAAAGAAAAACTTAACTCTGGAGAAGCACTTGTCCAAGTTGCTATTGATGGTTCTTGGCAAACACGAGGCCACTCTTCATTAAATGGCGTTGTTACAGCCATATGTGGAGGAAAATGTTTAGATACACAAGTACTGAGTAAATATTGTAGAGGTTGTCAAATTTGGGCAAATAATAAAGGTTCTGCAGCTTATGAAACATGGAAAGCAAAGCACAAATGTAGTCTTAATCATACTAGGTCCTCAGGAGCCATGGAGAGTGCTGGTGCAGTTGATATATTCTCTCGTTCTCTCTTGAAATATGGTTTAATTTACAAATACTATCTAGGAGATGGTGATTCTTCTTCTTTTAATGATGCTGTTGCAAGCAAACCATATGATGTTTTTAGTATTATGCCAGAAAAATTAGAATGTGTTGGACACGTTCAAAAAAGAATAGGTTCACGTTTGAGAAGTCGACGCAAAGTGTCATATGGCAATAAAAAATTGTCTGGAAAAGGGAGATTAACTGAAGCAAGTGTAAATACATTACAGAATGCTTTTGGTATTGCTATCAGGCAAACAGCTGCAAAACAAAATTTAACTGATGAACAGAAAGGGTATCAAATGAAAAAAAACATAAAAGCTGTTTTGCGCCATTATACAGATTTTGAAGACAAATCTCATCGACATATTCTTTGCCCAATTGGTCCAGATAGCTGGTGCAAGTGGAAAAAAAGTAAAAATGCAGATGCAGATGAAAACTATTCTCCTAAATTAAACTTGCCTGAATGGATTTATGAAATTATTAAGAAAGACTTTGATGAATTGAGTAATGACAGTTTATTGAAAAAATGTCTTCATGGGCAAACTCAAAATTGTAATGAAGGACTAAATAATATCATCTGGTCCCGATGTCCTAAAAATGTTTATGTAAAGACAGATGTTCTTGAAATGGGAGTAAACTCAGCAGTTCTTTCTTTTAATGAAGGTTCATCTGGTATTTATCGTGTATTTAAACATTTAAATCTAGACTTTGGAAAAAATACAATAACCAGTTCAGTAAAAAAAGACCGAAAGCGGTTACAGAATATGGTGAAAAAAGGACAACCAAAAAAAGAAGAAAAGAGTTGAGAGGAATTAGGAAAGGTTGGATTGATAAAGATCAAGAACAATTATCAAAAAATAGCTACAAAAAGGGATGTTTTTAAAACTTTTTTAACTTATTTGCCTTATATCTAAAAATGAAGATTTTAACATAATTTATAAACTCAAAACACGATATCTCAACATTAAAAAATGCTTAGACCTTCAAATTTTCCCTAATTGTCCAATACATATATATGTAGAGAATGAACTAGAATCTTGATAATTGAATGAATATTTATTGATTGCTAAGTCTTTTTTTGAACCCTACCCCCTAAAAATTAGTCAATTTTCAGTTTTTAGGGACTTAAAAGAAATGTTTTTGTTTTTATATATTGATCTTAGTTCATCCTCTACCTCATATATCAGATAATAATATTGCAAAGTTGCGAGTTGTTTTAATTAGCCATTCTGGTTTAATCGTGTTTTGAAAAATAAATAAATATATGCTTTTTTATGCGTTTTTTATAAATAAAGTCCTCTTTTTTTTTTTTTTCAATAAGCATTTATATTTTATTGTTATTTTCATTAAATTGAATTTATAAAACTGATTTTAGAACAGATTTAAGTTATTTTACTAAAAAAAAAACATTTCCTGTGAAGCCACCTTAAATGTTGATTTATATAAATATATACATGTTGATTTATATAAATACATACATACATACATACATACATACATACATACATACATACATACATACATACATACATACATACATACATACATACATACATACATACATACATACATACATACATACATACATACATACATACATACATACATACATACATACATACATACATACATACATACATACATACATACATACATACATACATACATACATATATACATACATACATACATACATACATACATACATACATACATACATACATACATACATAAAAAGTTTTTAATTGAAATAGGAAATCTTTGAGTTACAGCTCTCATCAGCATGAACTACTTGAAAAGGAAATAAGTAGCACACAACTTAAGCTCTTTAAACTTTATTTGTATGAAGGACTGACAATCAGAACTGAGCCTAAAAAATTGACATGGTCACTTTCTCTAGTAACAAACGAATTGTGAACAAGAAAAAAATATGAGAGGGAATGAAATTGAATATAACAATAAGCATTAACAATTGGTGACATAGAATCTAAAATTATTTACAATTTCTTGTACATGGGAATTATAAAATAGAATAGTTGTATTAGACTGCTATTATATATATTATACTATTACACTATTATATAAATTATTTTCAATTGCTATTTAAATCATAGAAACAAGTAGTAAATATTAATTGCTTTGAAAAAGATTTCAATAAATAATAAAACAAACTTTCTTTCTAACATTGAATCAAAACTAACATTATAAGAGATATTTAAAATAAATGGTTTTAGTGAAAAATGTTCTTAAACTAAATTCAGTTTCTAACTTAATGTTTGTTTTGAGCAAAATATCTGCATAAAAATATTGGATTTAAAAAGTTCACATAAATTATTTCTTTGCTAATTATTCTTTTTCCTGTGGTATAGATAAATCAAGACTTTTCCAAAATAAATGGAAAAAATTCCAGATGCAAATGAAAAAACCTGAGAAGACAAGCACTTTAATGAAACATCAATTAATTTATTACTTTATTATCATACTCATATTAATTTATATAAAAAAATCTTGAGAAAATGATTGCCTCTAAATATGTTATTATTATTATTTAATTTACAAAAAAAACCCAAACAAACTATATCTATTGCTTCTTATAACTAGTCATTTTTCATTTCATAAAAATATTTCGTCCTTAATACTTTTGTTGATTTTAGAAATGCGCAATATATTTATTTAGAGATACGATTGTTAAAATTAGATGCCTACCTACTCGATAGTTAAAATTGCTCAAGGAAAGAATGCAAAAGAGATCTTGAACTGTATTAACTAAATGACTAGTTCAAACTTTGAGTAGTGATTACTCCAAAAAATTTTGCGACCGTTTGGTAAATAAGTAACAGCTTGAATGACATCTCGATGTTTGTAGCGTCATTTGCGTGAAACAAGGCAGCGCTTTAATTATCCCCTTGCAACATAAGTAGAAATCAAAAACGAGGTAAACATTAAAAAATTTTACAATTTAACAAAAGATTGTAATAGTTCTTTTAAAAACAAGGTTCACATAATATGTGAACTATTATTTCATTAAAAAATCTCGAATTAAATGCGCGCGAATGTAAACAAATGAAAAAGGTAGATTTTTGGCGGCGCTAAATATAAAATCGTCAAAGATAGTCATAAAATCATAAAAAGAACTTTTTTTTTTTGCGCTTTTTTGCATAAATTAAGATAATTTTGCAACGCAGTGTTACAAATTTTTCTCAGTTTCATGTAGGAGAGCGTAAACTTTTTAAATAACAAGTCATCTTGTAATTTTCATTGTATATTCATTTCAACTAACACAAAATGCACCTCGTTGGTTTTTATGAATTTGTGAATATAAACCAATTTTCACAAATATTTCTGGTCTGTGCAATTTGAAGGTAATTTTTGTAAACAATCTTTTTCACTTTAATCATAAAATTAAAATACAGATCTAAAAGGATTTATGAATATCTTGATTGTCAAACTTCATACCAGATTTTGTTGAAAAAAAAAAAAAAAACGCTGAGGAGACAGTGATTCAATAGCCATAAAAAATGCCATAATAAAGTCATATAAACAAAAAAATAACGCGTAATTTTGCCATTTTATAAGCAGCATGTTTTTATAAGCAGCACAGGAGTGGATCTAACGGGTGGCCATTGTAGCAATGGCCACATAGTTTAAATTTAACGACAGCTACGTTAGTTTTGAGTTTTTTCGCTTAAGGAATATCCCTGAAAATTTAAATTTGTCTGCCGTAATTTACGGATTTTGGCTAGAGAGATTCCTGCCATGGCTACAACGCTTCTTATTATACGTTACTGACGTTTTATTTAATCAATAAATGCTGTGAAAAAATGTTAAAATATTGATCTTTTTTTGAAACTTCAACGGTGAAAATAAAATATGGCCACACAGTTACAAATTCTTGGATCCGCGCCTGTAGCATATGTTTTATAAGCAGCATATGTTTTGAGCCTTTGTTCAGATCAGAGGATAACGATATTGGTTTTCCTTAGCATTTTCTTTCGAGATTTTACATGCGTTTCTTAAGCCTTTCTTGAGAATGCACTTAAAGGGAGTTCAAGGTAATATACAATATGAAATCCATGATCTAATAGCTTTGTAAAGAGTTGGTAACGTTGTGTATCAGTCATATTTGTCATTAATTATTTTAGAGGTCGACAAGCAATATGGGAAAGAATTAAACAAGTAAAAGAAGAAGAAAATATTTGCAAAATTAAAAGTAAGAGTAGATTTATATTCGTGACATTCGTGGCCTTTTGTAGTATAGATCAACCCATATCAAATGTGTATTGCATGTTTGCATTTTCCAAAGTTCTTATAAAATTCTGAGACGCTGTACTTATTTCAGTTTGTTGCTCTTTAAAGACTTGTTGACGAAGAGGTGAACCTCAGTATTATTGCATATTTTGTTATATCAATACTTATAGCAACAAAATTTGCAACGATTACTTAAAATAGATTTTAAAAATATTCAATTTCAATAAATAAACATGATATGTTTTCCTGGTCTAACAAACTAAATATAAAAAGTATCTTCATACTTTTAGAAACACACTTTATACTTTTAAGTTGTATTTTAGAACAAATTCAACAAGTAAAAGAGATCAAACAAATTGGTGAGCGATTTATTTTTCCTCGGTGGAAGAAGTGCATATGATGGATTCAACAGTATCAATCGTTTATTCTGAAATAAAAAATTACAATCGACTTTTAAAGTAGTTTTGAAGAGCATTATGCACCAATTTTTTTTTTTAAATCACTAGTTAAAAGAAGAAAAAGAAACAATCTTCACTGGAATTTTAAATTCTTAATAATATCTAAAAGTACAAAACTTAAAGTGATAAATATACATGCATGCCTTAAATTTAAAATATAAGATCATATAACATCCCAGTTGTTGTGATTCAAAAAAAAATATTTCAGTGTTTTTAAGTGTTGCAAAATTGTTTGAAATACAGAATTTGTATTTGCAGTCAGATATTAATAGAAAAAAACAATTTGAAAAGCAAATTTTTTGTGTCACTGAGGAAAATGTGTTACCCCACCTTCAAAATGTGTAAGCCCACCTTCAAAATGTGTAATCCCACCTTCAAAATGTGTAATCCCACCTTCAAATTGAACACTTTGAAAGTGGGGTAACACATTTTGAAGGTGGAATTACACATTTTGAAGGTGGGGTTACACATTTCAAAATTGAAAAATATTGCTGTAAGAAAAAATGAACAAATTTGAACGAATCTGCAAGAAAAGGTCGTCAAAACTCATAAACAATAACACATCTACACATTAAACAACGATTACACGAATTTTTTTTTGCTGATGAATAACAAGATTCAACTTGCAAAATGAAACAGCAAGAAAGTATTGATATAACGAAATATCCAATAATACTGAGGTTCACCTCTTCATCAACAAGTCTTTAAAGAGCAACAAATTGAAATAAGCACAGCGTCTCAGAGTTTAATAAGAACTTTGGAAAATGCAAACATGCAATACACATTTGATATGGGTTTATCTATACTACAAAAGAACGCGAAGTCACGAATATAAATCTGCTCCTTTTACAAACAAGATTAACATAATGATGAACATGATCATAACAGCAGAATTATGAATTTAAATTCATGCAGTAATAAATAAAATAAAGTGTTAAATTTATAAATGTTTGAAAATCCATGGTTTAACAGGCTCAAAGGTTTTTTTTGTAGAAACTCATCAATTCAAAAATCGCATACAACATCAATCACAAACTAAAAGTAGATTTTTTAAATTTTAGGATTGTTACATTTCCCAGCCCATTGTTAAAAAAGTATGCCCAGTTTAAGAGGGTGCATTATTTTTCAGCATAAACATTCCGGTTGGTAGTTTTAAAACTTTGTTGCTAAGCTGCATACAAATGGTTTTTTTGTTTGATCAGTATAAATTATACAAATTTTTATTTATACAAACTAACAGACACTCTAATACACTCATATAAACACACACAAAATGACACATAAAAGCTATAGTTATTTAGAAACAACGTATAACCATACCAAAATAATATTCCAAAATATGTATATATTAATACCTTCTACTTTCGTACGCTTTGTATGTAAGAGACAATCTTTATACACTTAAATATCTTTTCAAGATTCCCGGGGGTTTAAAAAATTTACTTTTTTTAATATATAATTACTAAATTAAAAAAGTGTAGTTTTTTGCAATTAATGCTGGTTGTATAGTTCCAAACAGGATCGATCGCAAAAACCATTGTACTTATGACTATCAAAATGGAAAAGAAGGTCCTTCCTATTTGTAATCCAGTTACTTAAAAATTGCAACACAACCAAGTGTAACAACCAATTAAACTTTTTCTTACATCTCTTAATATAAATTTATTTTTTCGCTTTAAATTAACAAATTAACGACTCACCAATGGAGTTGGTATTCATTTTTTGATATACATTCGTTTAAAATAATAAATTTTATAGGTTATATTATAACATAATTTACTAAAAAAGAAATGTTTTTTGTACAATCTCTTTTTTCAATTCACTGATGCAACTTGTTTTAATAATACTCATTAAATTAAGAATGAAGTTAAATTTGTTATTAGTTTTTTATTTTCATCCAGTGAGTAGAGATTACACTGACTTGGCAGTTAAGAAACTTTTTTCTTTAACACATAAAATATATCGTCGTTGTCGCAAGCAAACCACTGAAGTCTAAAAATTTCAAAATTTATTTTATTAATGAAAATTGTTGTTTAATACAAAGAACATTGTGGTTAATATTATAGCAGTTTAATTATATTTTAAGTATTGTTACAAGATTATTGAATTCACAAAGATTTATAGCTGATTACTAAGGGTCTGCGTATCGAAACATATCGTATTACGATACGATACGATAAGGTATCGGAATGTGCTTATCGTAAGTTTTTTTATATTACGATAATATCGTACCCAAAAAGTTTGCACGATAAAGTTTCGATATTTATCGATTCATTACGATATTTATCGGTCAATTACCTAAATATCGTAACTCATATCGTAACTCAAACGATAACGATACTTATTGATTCATTACGATATTATTTTTTTCGACTAAAAAAATAATTTTTTTAAAAACCTAAATACTGTCATAAAATTGCTGACAAGTGCACTATTTAATGTAAAAAAAAGAAATAAACAAAACTTTATTTGTAATTTTGATTTTTTAATTTATTCAAGACTTAAGTTGAAGCAAAAAACAGTTAAAAACAAAAAATAATTTTTTACTTGAATTGTTGACGTGACATGTTTAACACGTTAAGGTTTGTGCCTGTGACTTAATATAAGAAAAAGATTAAAATTTAATCTCAAAGTCAAGGTTCACTAAATCACTATATGGCAAATTTTAGAAACTTTAAGCAGTAAAATAAACCAATGACGCCACTAAGGCAATGAACCAATTTAAGTTAGTCATCCATTTCAACTGCTGATGTAAGAGTTGAAGTATGAAGTCCCTGACTTGAAGCAGCTGAATTCTGAGAGTTATTGGTGGAAGCCTCTTCAAACAATTCTTCTTTTTCATCCCGACTGGTTAGAAGCCATCTTTTGATCTGGACCTTAGGGTAGTTTTGCTGAATGTACAACAATTTTTCAACTTGTTCAGGCTGCAATTTTGTTCTTTTATAAGAGACAATTCCACCACCGGCACTAAAAGCTCTTTCTGAAGATGCTGAGGAAGCAGGTACACATAGCTATTTTTTAGCAGCTTGAGCAAGGAGAGAAAATTTGTATTTATTTGCTCTCCAAAATTCCAGCACGTCCACACCAACAACCCCTGGGAGTTTTTGAAATATTTCCCATTCAGTGACAATGTCCGACTTTGGAGGTGGAGCCGGACCAGAATAGAAAGTCATAAGTGCAGGAGCTTCTTCCATTCCAACATTATAGAAAGGATCAACTTCCGAAACATGACCTTGGATTTCAGCATGTAACCGTTCATTAAATAATGTTGTTGCAGCAATCCATTCCTGATAAGCATTGGATTGAGTAATCAGTGCCTCATAGGCTTCATCAAATCCACCCAGTTTTTTCAGAGCTCTTCCCTTGTACAAGGGATTAAGCAAATTGGCAACAGAGTAAAAAAGGTTTTGACAACCAATGTCCGGAAAACGAACATCCAAGTTTTCCACCAGCTTTTGGTGAAACATTTGTGCTGTTGGTGATGCCGCACCAGCCTTGATGAAATCCAGGCATTTGTGCCTCAGTGTGTAAATGTTTGAGATAACGAGGTGAATGCTTACTTCTTTGTCTGCAGAAAAACATTCTGAAATCTCAGCAACTCTCCTCAGAATAGGCAAAATTTCGTCATAAAGATTGAATTCATCTCTTGAAGGAATGACTGGAGCTAGTTTGGTGTCATCTTTTCCAGAAATGTCAATAATGGAGCTGAGGATACGACGCATTTTTACAATGCTTTCCAACATCATAAAAGTTGAATTCCAGCGTGTTTTCACAGGAGTGATGATTTTCACAAATTTCAACTTATCCTTGCTAACAACATCACTGTCATCAAGCAACAGCTTTAGCTAAAAATTAAAATAGAATTATAAGAAACATAACATAAAAGTTGATTAGTACTATTTACTATAATAAAAAACTGATATTAACTATGTTATGTTTTTACTTTTTAAATGTTAACATTTTATCAGTTGAAAAATTTTGTCACACAAAGTGTACTAAGAAGTTTATATTGCGCTTGTATTGAATTAAACTATAAACTAAATTACTATAAAAGCGAAAAAAGATGTTAAACTAGTTACCTCTTTTTTAATTCTTTGCTCAGACAAAGATGACTTGTGGCATCTTGAACTTAATTCAGTTGCTCTTTGGATTGCTTCGTGAAGATCCAAACTGTCAAAACCTTTTGTTTCTTTGACAGTTGCTTCAACTGCCAAATTCAAAAGATGATCAGCACACAAAAGAGATGCATCTACAAAATTGCACTTGTTAATTGCCGCTTTCATATTAGCGGCTGAGTCATGGACACACACAACGGACGAAACTCCATTATTTCCGGCCAACTCTGAGACATTCCTGAAAAGCAAAGTAAAATTAGTTGTTTGCTTTTTGATGTTTTAAAATATAAACTAATACTTTTGTTGTTATTTTAGATATAAATAAAAGTATTAATTTGTGACATTAATTTTAAACTAAATGGCGGATTTTGCTTATCTAAATAATTCAAACGATTAACTTAATTTACAGAAATTTTAACCTAATAAAAATTAAATACTAAAACATACTTATCCAGACGAAGAGCAATGGCTTCAGCTGTATGTCGTCCGGAAAACGGAGAAACTCCAATCACAAACATCCTTAATCGGAAGTCTTCACTCACATAGTGCATTGTACTGGCTTGGTATGCATCATTGTTTCTACTTTGCCAGAGGTCAGTTGAGATTGCAAATCCAGCGGTCTTTGGCAATTCCTCCTTTAGAATGTCATCCACACAGATTTTCACATTTTTGTACAACAACGGCAACCAAAAATTAAAATAAAAAATTATAGGTATTTCTCGTTACATATCAATATGGTTACCTACTAAGATAACCCAAAAAAAAATTGGTGTGGATTGGTCTTAAAAAAGTAGCTTTTTAAAAAATTTAGTTCTCTTGGAACTCCCATTGAATTGACTCCCCACAATGAAATTTTATTTAAAACAATTAAAGTTTTTCGTACTTGAACCGGGAGTATGTTGTTGCAGCCTTCACATTCATTTTTGGGTTGCAGTAGTGAACAAAATCTTTAAAAGCTTCATGTTCAACCAAAGAGAATGGCAAATTTAAACGGGCCAAAAACTTGACAATTTCAATGTCTCCTCTGAGCTGTTCGTTGTCTTGTGGCTTGTATTTGACCCAATGCTCTAGATTTTGGACCTTTTCTGCTGATGGTCCGGAAAGTCTTCCTCATTTAACTCTACTGCCCAACATTAATGGTGTCTTATCATCTCGGACCTGCTCATAAGCCTCGTCTTCATTGTAGGTCTAAAAATTAATATGAAACCCATTAAAATACCTAATATTGAAACATTCATCAGCATTTATCAAAAGTTATTGATATTTATCGTTAAATCTTGTTAAATCTTGGTATTGTAATAGTAATAATAACTAAAACATATGAAAATAAAAGTTAATATTTAAATTAAAAAAGTAAAAACGTTTGTAAACTTTATTGCACCTGTTTTAACTCATCAAAAGCAACATGGCGATTTTCCTCCAGGGCTGCAAACTGAACAGGATGCTTCCTTGTCAAATGTGATCTCATGCCAGATGTGTTCCTGTCCGCCAACTTGCAAATTGCAAAACAATACTCGCATTTTGCAGTAACAAGTCGCTCTTCATCTGGTGTAGTACTGACCTCTTCATCAAAGGGATTCCAAATTTCGCTCCTTGACCTTGGCATTCTTCAAAATGTTGTTCAATTACAAATTTATTACTAATTCAAACTAAAATTTTAATATCTTTCCTTATAAAAAAAAATTTATTTTAAGAGCCTAATTATGTACATCTAAGTAATTTAAAGAGTATCCCAAAAACTTTTTCCCAGAGAGTTTTTAAAAACGCTTTTATTACAATTAGCTAGTTAATTTCGGTTCAGTAGAACCGTAATTAAAACCGTAACCAAAACCGAAACCGAAGTTTGAGTGAAGCCGAAATCGAAACAATCTGAAACATGAAAGCCAAATCAATATCAAAATAACATGAAATAACTATTTTACTTAACAGTGTCTCATAACTCATTACAAAAACTTATATATTATTCAAATGCATCTATCTATCGATCGATATTGTAGTTTTCTCGCAACACATCGATGAGATGACAACAATATTCTCTTCAAACAAAAACCTATCTTTACAAATTTAGTCCTTCTTTTATACCAGACAATATCCCTCAAAAACGTCATAAAAACCAACAAGATTACGGAATTAATAATTTTGATAGTTGTTACAAACAACTATCAAAATTATTAACATAACGTTCTAACAAATTTTGCAACGGAACAACTTATCTCTATATATATCTTTATAGAACAATCCAACTGTTTATTTTTTTAAATAAAAACATACCGTTGTGTGACCTAACAAAGTCCTATGCTTTAAGAAAGTCCTAAATTAAAAATTGACAAATTCTGAAGATTTTTGTTATTATTATCAAATATATATATATATATATATATATATATATATATATATATATATATATATATATATATATATATATTTGATAATAATAATAGAAATCTTCAAAAACTCCATAACTATGACATTTTTTTATCATTCAAATTTGTTTGAATAAATAAATATTTGAAAAAATAAAATAGATTTGTTTTTGTAATGATTTATGGGACATAAGGCATTTAAACGATCAGTATGTAACATGATTTGATAAAAAAAAGAACATGTGAAAATATTTTAATATTTGATGATCGCTTAAAGAATGATTTGAGAATAGTAACTTGATTCAATTGTCACGTGATTTCAATTAATAATTACTTCAAATTTTTGTAATTGATAATTGATTTACCCACAAACAATTAAAACATCCATATAATTAGGAAATCATCATGATCCCACACTAAATAAAAACAAGTTTTCTAAACTTAAAGAAAAAACCTCCCTATAAAAAGTTTTGGTTCATTACAGTAGTAGTTTGAACCGTAATTTTGCCCGAAACAGAATAAGTAAAAGGTTGTCGAAGCAGAAATTTTGAATTCGATTTCGGCCGAAACCGGTAGCGAAAGTTTCCATTCGCTACAATTAGCGGCAACATTTCAGCTAGACGATATTTTAATCACATAAGTATTTTTTATTATTAAAAAAAGCGGACTTTAATAATGAGTTTTAATCGAATAAACCACAATTGTTACGAATATTTAAAGAATAACTTTTTCTTTTTTAAAAAAATAAAAATGTTTTGGAGCGCTTACCGTGGTGTGACCTAACAAAGTCCTATGCTTTAAGAAAGTCCTAATTTAAGAAATGACAAGTTTCGTATACATAAAATAAACATTTAAAGAAAAAAATTTAGTTATTTTATTTAACTAGATATCTAGTTTAAACAAAAGAATTATTTTCCGCAAATGATTCTTTTATATATACGAAATTTGTCAATTTTTAATTTAGGACTTTCTTAAAGCATAGGACTTTGTTAGGTCACACCACGGTATGTTTTTATTTAAAAAAATAAACAGTTGGATTGTTCTCCTAACTGCCTGAGCCGTTTTTAACAACTTAATTTAAAAAACGGCGTTAAAAAATAGGCGATTATTATTTTTTTATCAATATTTTAATCAATAAATTGAGAAAATATATTGCAAAATATTTTAACTTAAAATTTAGTTAAATCTAATACAAAATATTGTAAAATATCTAATATAAAACAACTTAACATTTAGTTATATCTAATACAAAATTTTGTAAAATATTGAAAAGTTTTGAAAACCAAACGATGTTTTATCGGAACGTATCGTACATATCGAAACTCAAAAATATCGTTATTCAATTTTTATCGATAAATTATGCGATATTTATCGCTAAAAGCGATAATGATATCGTGCATATCGAGACCCAAACGATATTTTATCGGAATCATATTGTAACATATCGGATATACCAATTCATATCGAAACCCATTATCGTAAAAAATATCGGTTAGTTTCGATATTTCGATAACGATACGCAGATGCTTAGTTTGCACAATTATACAATGTTATGAATTGGTTGGTTTAATGTTATCAAATCTACGTTGGCAGGACGTGAAAATAATTAAGGTTGCTCGATGTTATCCTAACGAAGTCGGTAAAACGTTTGAATTAATTGGTTGGCCTGACGTAATGATATCGACGTCGGCAGGACGTCATATTGTGTTAAGTGGCCCAATTACAAAATTCCGACGTCGGGCCAATTTGCGGTGTTATCTTGGAAAAGCTCGAGAAGAAGAAAAATCCTTAGCTTTTAAGGAAGGCAAATTAGAAGGAGAAATCATAAGAGATATCAAAAGAAAAATCAAAGGAAAAATCAAAGGAAAAATCAAAGGAAAAATTAAAGGAAAAATTAAAGGAAAAATCAAAGGAAAAATCAAAGGAGAAATTGGAAAAATTAAAATGGCTATTGAAGCTAAATGGGAAGATGATAGAGTTCTCAAAAAATTAAAAAAACAAAAGATAAACTGTCAGAATTTAAAACATACTTTGAGGGACATCCAAAACGTTTGGACATTGGTGATAATGAAAGTTTAGGTGTTCAACTTGAGATTTTTAGGCGTTCAACTTGAGTCGAGTCTTCTGAACTTGTTGTGTTAATTGACTTTAGCAAGTTGGATTAATTGACTTTTGATCTGTTTTTGAAAATATTTCTCAAAACCCGTTTTAAGATTTTCTACCTTACATTAACAGACTTCTTTGACAAAGTTGGAATATAAAATTTGAGCCGCAGTTCTATCAGTTGTTAGCAAATTATTTTGAAATGATTGAACATTGACTTTTGAAAACACACAATTGTTCTGAATCTTTTGATCACTGTAAACTGTTCAAATGAAACTGTCTTCATTCTTCAAAAACATTTTGAAGCGTATTTTTTTCCAAATTATATGTCTAATCACTTTTGTGTTTTCTTATTTAATTCTGATTTCTCATACGCTATCTTAAAAAAAGCGTTACTTTGCATCTTCAGTTTTAGTAATTTTAACACTTCAATTTACCTTTAAAAATTATTATACTCTATTTCAGGACAAGTAAGAAAAATGTATGGCTTTATCACATCAGACTTTGTAAAAGTAAAAGTTAATATAATAATATAATATAAAATTTGCTGTACAAACTATTTAAGTTTGGTGAGCCAAAACTACGTAGAGTTTTGACTGTAACAGCCGTTAAGTGTAAAATTTCGTAATTAAAATAAAAGTTCGTAAATAGAGTTTGGTATCAAAAGTTCAAAATTTTGTCTATTTTATTTTTGAACGTGTTTTTTGTTTGCAGAATCGATTGCATCCTGTGACAGTAAATTCCAATCGTCGACCGCTCTGTTTGTTAAATAATAATACCTGCATAATTTCTTAGTATATTGTCGATGAAGTCTTTTATTATGACAATATCTGGACATGCTGTTATAAAAACTCAAAGACTCTTCAAATCTAATATAATCAGCTGAGTTTAATATTTTAAACATCTCTATTAAGTCGCCTCTTCTTCTCCTTTCTTGTAAGGTTGGTAAACCCAATATTTTTCTTCTTTCTTCATAAAAAATACCATCCAGTGATTCAATCCTTGTCGATCTACGCTGTACATTTTCGAGTCTCTTAATATCTTTAGTACAATATGGGCTCCATACAGATGCTGCATATTCAAGCTGCGGCCTAATAGTTGACTTGTATAACAATTTTAATATGGAAACATCAAAGTATTTGAATCCGTGTTTTAAAAAACCCAATGTTCTATTTGCCTTATTTGCTACACTGATAACATGATTTTCCCATTTAAGGTCATTTGATATTATCACACCTAAATCTCTTTTAACTTCTGTTTTTTGCAAAATGTGATCTCCTAATTTGTAACTAAATCGAGGATTCAAATTGCCAATGTGCATTGTTTTACACTTTTCTCTGTTGAATTTAATAGACCACTTATTCGACCAATCTAATAACTTATTTAAGTCTTTGCGTTACTATCATTATTAACTACTGACATTATTTTTGTATCATCGGCAAATAATTCTAATTTATTTAGCATGTTTACTTTTAAGTCATTTATGAATATGATAAACAGAAGTGGACCGAGGACAGAACCTTGGGGAAATCCACTTGTGACTTCCTGCCAATCTGAAACAAACTCACCCAGAACTACTCGTTGTTTTCTATTACTAAGAAATGATTTACACCATTGTAGGATATAGGATTGAAAACCACAACCATATAGCTTGCAGCATAATTTTGATAAAGAAACTGAATCAAAGGCCTTTGCAAAGTCCAAAAATATTGTATCAATATTGTTACCAGTTTCAATTTTGTTATATATTATATGTTACCAGTTTCAAATTAACACTAAAATGTAAACAACTAAACATATTCGAAGTTTTACATTTTTCAAAATAATTTTAAGTTAACTTCGAAGTTAACTTGCGTTAAAGTGAACCTAAACAACATAAAAACTGATGAAATATGCACTAAAAGTTTTTCTAGAAAAGAATAAAATATAAATTTTTTTTAATAAGTTTGCAATCGAAGCTCCGATTGGCTCTCGTTTCAAGAAAGCAAAATGCGATTCGGGCTGCCTATTCCTCGACCACGATACTTCAAAAACCTGCATTTAAATATTTCAGTTTAGTTAATTGCTATGAATGAAGATTTTAGAAATTATATTTTTGTGCCGTGGTTACAACTATTTTGATCATTTGTTAATATTAATCTCTCCATTTTAGATTTTTTTTTAGATGATCTCTCCATTCATCCTTGCTGAAATATTATTTCCTGTTGCTTTAAATTTTCTTGTTACTTTTGCCACTTCGAGGTTGCGTTAATTGTCCGCCAAATAAGATAATCTTAAAATGGAGCCCAGACCTTTACACAATCGAGTGAGTACAGCTATTTTTTTTTTTCTTACCACTTACAAAAGCTGTACATTGTTCTCTGAAGAATTTAAGTTAATAAATCGTATTGTAAAAATTAAATTTAACAACGTTCGCAAAGGTTGCTCAGTTTTATCCTGAAATTAAAAAATAGTAAAATTATAGTGTAGAAAATTATTGAATTATTATTTCTGATTATCTGAATCAATGTTATTGTAAATCAATTTATAATTGGTTGAGTGGCTCACTTGATGAAAAATCAGCAAACGAATGACAAGTTTGCTTTAGATAAGAAAATTGTCAAAGGAGCTTTCAGTACTGTTTTTATTGCAAAAATTAACGCATGGATTATTGCAAAGACAAAATATGCGAAAGAGAAAGATGGAGTTGCTTTACTAAACAACACAGAAGATTCTGCTATTAATATTGCTGTGAAACTTTTAAAAAGTTATTTTTTTAAAAGATTGAGATTGAAATGTTTTAAGCAAGTGTTGCTAAAGAGTTTTTACAACGAGAAACATATAATTACTTCTCAAAACACAGGACCGCGAAATTGTTTTATATAAAGCTTATCGGCACACGCAGACTCTCTCTCTCTCTCTCTTTAATACACTTGGTACCTCTCAAGTCTTTTGTAAACGGTTATCTTAAGAAATATACATAAAGTATCTCGCCATAGTATTTAATATAGAACTGAAGTAAATAAACGCAATTCTTTATGTAGCCCACGGAAATATAAAAAAACTCCTCATTAACCCAAAGGTTAAGAAGATATTTAAAGATTAGCGAGTGAAACACTTTTCGTGAAGAGTTTGTTTATCTCAAAGAGCAGGATACCAGCTAAGTGATTTTATTATTCGAGATATATATATATTAAGGTTTTATGTTGAATTAAAATAAGTTATGTGATATAAGGTTAGAGATCGTATCTTAAGTAGAGTTAAGTTAACAAATACTAAGGTAAAATTCGACAATACAAGGGATACTCTTTAGCTAAACTTCTTAAGTATAAGTTTAGTCGCTAAAGTTAATTGTTAACATTTTTGGATTTTATTTTTTTGCATTGCGCTCGTCGATAACTGATAAGTTTTTTTTTTTAACAAATTATTACAAGCAACAAAAAGATTTTATTAAAATTTCATTAGAAACGTTTAAAGCGTTTAAAATTCAACAAAACATTCGAAAATTAATTGCCGTTCGTGAGAAAAATTCTTTGAGTTCGAAAATCCCGTTTAAATTTGAAATCAGATTTGTGAAATGTCTGTCCTTACAACTAAAAGAAGAATGAGAGCTATGAACGTTAATTCTAATAAAAAATATTCGATCAGGCGAATAATTTAATGGAAGATGTAAGTCAAAATGATAATTGATCATAACTTATTATTTTGAGAGAGACTGCAAATGATGGATTCGAGAGAATCAAAATTCTAGATGATGAAATTTCAGTGTTGATTGAAGATGCAGATGAACTGCAAGTTAATGATGATTTAGCAATTGAATTTGAAGAAATATATGTAAAGAATCTCGTCATTGTATTTAATCATAGAATTGAAGCAAATAAAAACAGTTCTTTACAGTGCTAAACTAATTTTCCACTTAACAATAGGTATGCAATTTTCCTCTTTAATTCTCCATATTTCTTTAGATAGTTCTGTGTCGTTCTTGTACTTTTCAACACTAAATGATTTTAGGTGGTTCGCATAACTTAATTTGAATGTTGTTCCACTGATGCCGTAATATGCTTTTTCTTTTATTTCTGGTTTGCTGGAGGAGACGAAGGCTTGGTTAACTATGTTACTTGTGAAGCAATTCTGATGTAAAAGACACTTTATTTTATCCATGCAATTATGAGTTTTTTTTCTCTAATATTGTGCTTATTTTGCGGAATGTGATGTTTGTGTGAATATATGATGTCTTTTATGCTTGGCATGCAGCTGTAACTAGTTTTAATGGAATTTCTATTGAGTATTTTAAGGAGTTAGTTGTGTACTGGAAAATGTTTGTCAACCACATTTAAGAACTGCTCACCAATATTTGTGCAAACACTTTTACTTTAAGGTGGTTTAAACCAGATAATTTTTCGCTCACGACTTTTGTTGTTAACGGTTTGTAAGTTGGGAATGTATTTAAGCTTTTGGTTGTAACCGGATATTTTTAAAGCTTTCTCGTACATATAGGAAGAATTTCTGAAGAAGTTTTTGCTAGATGAATTGGCCGACAATTGTAGCTCAATAGAATGCGAAATCTGTTTTAAATGTTATGTGGATGATTGGGTTCAGTATGAATATAGCCTAGAAAATTTTCGGGTTTACTATAAGGCCGGAAAGAGTTGTCATCGAGGTTTAAAGTAACATCAAGATAATTGACACATTTAATTTTCCATTAAATGGAAATAAGCAGGCCATTGTCTTTGAAGATTTGAACTAAGTGTTTTTTAATTTACGGACCACTGGTGTTTTTAAATACAGCTAAACTGTCATTTCGATATAGTCCAAAATCATTCTGGTTTTAATGTAGCGAAAGTTGGAAAGGAGGAAAATACTAACAAGTTCACAAACCACAGCCCCGTCGAAAGCACCCATGGTAACATCAAAAAAACCGTTTTTCTTTTTATCTAAACTTGTTCATTATTGAAGAGCAAAGATTTTCTTGCGTGTTTACTTTTTTTAATTAAAAAAAATCTTTTAATAGAAAGGATGCCCATTTAAAGGCATTCTCATTTTTTTGTCATCATCCATTAATTTTAAAAAACTTGTTTAATGATTAAAAGAATACTTTAATCTTATAAGAGTCAATTGTTACTAATAAGAATATATTAAATATGATTATCTTATGAGAGTCAAAAGTTACTAATAAGAATATATTAAATAAGAGTGTAAAACTAATTACTAGAGCACTTTAGCGACTATTTTGTCAAGTAATTTACTTATTTTTATATTAAAACGTGATCTGATCAAGAAAAAACAAACATGATTTGCAGTTTCAGTCTAAATTCTTCAAATAAATGCTACCTTAAGTTTGAACTTGAAAAATAAAAATAAAATATTTTGTCAAACTTTATTGTTTAATGTCAGAAAATTATTTCTAAGTATCACATTTTACTGATTCACATACCGATTGACGGTTAAAAAACATGAATAAACCTTCAGCATATTAAAAGCATTTTTGTAAATAAAAATGGGATTGGTGGTTTTAAAGTTATAAAAACTTAAGCAACCAGAGGGGTTTCTCCTTTTTGTAATACTTTATTGAGTTCAAACTGAAACAGGAAGTTATTGCGCCACAACTCTCATCATCATGAACATTAAGAAAACGAAACAACCGGCACACAATTTAAGTTCTGTAAACTCTTTTTACATGAAGAACTGACGATCATTAGAACTGACGATCAGAACTGAAACTAAAAAACTGACGCGGTTACTTTCTCCTGTAACAAACAAATTGTGAACAAGAAGCAAATGTAAGAGAGAATGAAATTGAATGTAACATAAAAGCATAAATATTTGCTGACATAAAATCAAAAATTATTTATTGTTTCTTGTGCATGAATTTTAAGTAACAGAATAGTTACATTAAATTGCTACCTAAATAATTAAAACAAGTACAAGATATTAATTGCTTAGAAAAAAAGATTTCACTGAAAAAAAAAGGCTTTCTTTCTAACCCCAAATCAAAAGTAACTTTGAAGAATTTATGAAAAATTCTCTGAAAAAATTTTTAAGTTAATGTTTGTTTTTAGAAAAATACCTACATGCATTAAATGCATTGCAAAAAATATTGGAACTAAAAAATTGGAATATATTATTGGGTAACGAAATGTACCTTGTCCTGTGGAATAGATAAATAAAACCTTTTCCAAAGTAACGGGAAGAAATTTCAGCTGCAAATGAAAAAACCTTAGAAGACTGACATTTTTAATATATTAGTTTATTATCATACTCATATTAATTTATGTAACTAAATCTTGAAGAAGTGATTGCTTCAAAACATTTTATTAAACTTTTTTTTTTTATTAAAAACCCCAAGCAAATATCTTTCTATCTTTTGTTACGTATAACAAGTCTTTTTTCAATCCATAAAATAATCATTTTGTTACTGATACTAAACTTGATTCTAAGAAATGCACAATATATTTTTTAAAGAGATATTTGTTAAAACTAGATGCGTACCTCTTCGACATTTAATTTTTGTCAAAGAAAGAATACAAAAAGTCCCAAGAGAGCTTTCACTGTACCAAGGAAGTGTCCGTGTATATTTTGAGAAGTGATTACTCCTAAAAATCTTGTGTTCGTGTGATATTTAAGTGACTGCTTGAGTGGCGGCTCGGTGTTGTCTTTTTTGCATGAGACAAAATAGCGCCCGGTATTCCAGCTAGTATTTTGTATAGGGTAATTGTAAATCAAAGTTTTGACTTTCTAATGCTCTTCCTACCTCTAACGGAAAATATTACTTGCATAATTTAGGCCTTTAGCATTCACAAACTTTTCTTGACTTTGTCGAGTAGAATTAATGACCACCTCACTTCAAAAAGTGTTGCGTTGGCCGCATGTATAACTTCCTCAGCTGAAAAGAACAAACTGTCAATGGGGCATTCTAAATTGTTTTTGGCTTACATTTAAATCAAAATATAGAGTGTATACAGAAAAATTTAATGTAGAGTGTATGTATATTGAGAAAATACCAGACATTTTTCTACTTTTTTGCTTCTCCAATAAGAGCTTTTTTTTTGTTTCACCAAAGTTTAGATGTTAATATTTATTTTTTTAAGAGCAGTGGAAATGTCATGGTCTCATTTAAAATGAGCGGCGCATTTGAGCCTTTTGCTCATGCGCTTGCAAAAAAAATTGGAAACCAAAATGTTCCAGTTCACATTTATACCAATACCCACTTTATTGTGTAGTGCATAAAGCACTTAATGTTTTAGAAAAAGTTGCTTTTAGAAGAAAGAAAAGAAATGGAGAGTGGAGTAGAGTTTATGTACAATATTTGAGAAAAAAGAAAATCAACACAAGTTTTGTTTTTACATGCGTATGAAGAGGCAAGCAAAACAAACGATTAGATCAATTGCATGTTTTAGTAAGCGAGACATCGAAGCACTCATGAGTATATTCAGAGGTAACCCCCAATATCAAAGAAAAAATTAGTTATCGAATCAAGAAAACACAAAAAATGATTTAATTAAATAGTAGTTAACGGATTAACATATCCTGATCCGTTGAGTATCATGCAGTGTATCAATAAATAGAGGAACTCTAACTCTAGTTATTAAAAAAATATAATTTTTTTTTAAATCTTGTTTGAATTAACTAAAGTAAGAGTTTCTCTATTTATTGACACCTTTTTTGAGCGTGTGGGACACTTCCCTCTCTTCTTTTGATAATTAATCGATCCATTGCCGATTTATTTTACCTGGGAATAAATGAGCATTAAAGTTAAACGAATTGTGTTTGATTTGTGATTTGTTTAAGGTGTCCAACTTTCGTTTCCTCTGAAAATGACAATATTTGTTATTTACTAATTGTATAATATCCCACCAAAAAATATGCATGAAGTATCAACTAATTTTTGAAATGATTAACGATTGTTAAAGATTCTCCAAGGTTTGATTGGTCATATATCGCTATTAAAAAAACAAAATTGACAGCAAAAGACCCCTTAAATTATTAGAAGTTATGTCGAGAAAGGATCAACTGGTTTGCTGAAGAATGGTCTCGTGTAAGTTTTAGTGATGAGGCTAGTTTTGAGTACAATCACAAAGGAAAGGCGCATGTTAAAAGATACAAACATGAGAAGTATTTATCATGCTATGTTATATTAAGATTACAAGGAGGTGGAAGCTTGACTGGAATATGGGGATGCAATTCTTACAAAAGTCTAGGTCTAAGCAGTATATATACCGGAGGAATTAATAAATATAGTTTTTTTTTCTTAAGCATCTATCGGGAGTTCATAGTAATTTACAATTTGAATTCCATGATCTAATATCTTGCGTAGTTAATATCTAATATCTTATGTAGAGTTGGTGGCCTTGTTTATCAGCTGTATTTGCCGAAAACACTGGTCGATAAAAAATAACTTTTTCATCTCATCATAAACTAAAACACATTTTTATGAATCAGCTTTTAATGCTGTTTCCAAATATATTATTAGTTTTCTTTAAGCACGTCTCGTTCTTCAGGTAGTTATATTTGAGAGATTTACAGGAAATAGAATCGTACAAAAGTTCATCTGATTGTTATGGTTATAGACCATGAATATTTAACATTTAATAAGCACGGGGGTTTATTGAACAAAATATAAACAAAAATGAAATATTAAAATTGCTGTGAATACGAGTTTAGTTATATAGTTATATATATACGAGTTTAGTTATATAGTTTGCTGTGAATACGAGTTTAGTTATATAGTTTAGGGTGGAAGCATTGCAAAAAATCACTAATATTGGCCTTCTTGAGTAATGATTATTTTTTTATATAAAAGTTGCCTTTTAAATGTTATAACTACCTATCAAATATCTAAGGATATATATAATACAAGGAAACTTCTTCGAAGAAATATATTTTTGTTTTTTAGAGCGTGTCTCAGCGTCTAATACGCAACTTTAAAAAAACGATTCTTTTCGTATCCACGTATTGTTAAAAAAAAAACAATTTTAGCATTTGAAACTTCATTCAGCAGCTTAAAGGAAAGGAACTCCGGGAAATTTTACTATACTTTTTAGAATCAAAATACTAATTTTTATATTTTAAAAAAAGGAAAGAACGTAAGTAGGAGATCAAACCAAAACCTCTCTAATTATAAGTTTTTACATTGAAACACAAAATATGAACACAAAATTAACATATTAGTTTTAACGATGAGCATCAGCGGTGTTTGAGATTTTGTTTAAACAAGATTTTTGTAAAGTTTGTTTTTAGTAAAATTTTAAATGCTTTATTCACCTCAAAAAGTTTTTGACATTTTCTCTGATCAAAATCAAATTCAAAAAGATTAATATTGTCCAATATTTTTTCTGATTTTATGCTTAAAATTGTTTAAACAATATTCAAACAATAAATATATTAAATGATTTACTTACTTGATGATATGAATAATAGGAATTTGCATTTTAACAAAACCTTTTTTTCAAAGCTAACAACTTACTTGATTTGGCTTCGGAAGGAGGCTTTATGGAGCATTCTATTTCATAAACAAATAATTTATCTAAAAATTAAATTTATTAAAAAAGAAAACACTGATAAATTTAAAAAAAAACATCATTTGGGAATTGGCAAAAGACAAGATTGAATTTAATTAACTAAATTCATGCTTTTCCGTGCTTCTATCTTTTCATTTAACTTATGTCAGGTGTGATAGTGCAATTGCTAAAACATCAAGTCATGGAAACTCTTATTGAATTCGAATTAAAGTTTTTAATCAAAACTGAAAATTTCTACTAAAAGCATAATCATGATGTTTCTTAAAGATTTCAATATAAGTTGTAAACCTCTTCTTGATTGAAAGGAATCGCGTTTCTTGTGTGAGTATCCAGTTTGCTCACGTGTTTGCATTCTTGCTAAAACAATTATGACCACTCTCTAAGTTTTTCGATTATTATTTTGACATGCACAAGTATCAGTATAAATAATTTTGCAAATGAAAAGAACAACTCGCAAAGATTTTCGGAGCTGTTGGAGCTTGCATTAAATCTATTGTAAGGACATTCTGCACAGCGCAGTATGAAGGAAATCATCGAAGTTACTTACTGTTGGATTTGACGGTATTTGATTTTTTTGGAAATTCATTGAGAAACACAAATATTTTTTATCTAAAACCTCAGACTTTTACCTGTTTACATTTTAGCATTCTTTTTGAACTTCTCAGGGTCTTGTTTTAGCAAAAAATTTTACACATTAAAAAATTATGTTTTACATTGATGTAATTATGTTATTGTTCTTATTTTCTAAAAGAAATTTTTAAAATGTCAATTGGTCAAGTTTAATGGAAGCTGGATATTTTAGTCATTTTAGTTTCTGTCCTGTGAACGACAACACAGCTATCAACAACTATATCAGTTCCAATAAGATTTGCAGTACCAAAGATCTCAACATCTGTAGCCCATATACCATCTTTTATCAGACAGCTTTCGATCAAATACCTTTCCACGTCATCACCTAAATATCTTGATAAGAGACTGGAGCAAGGTTCTGTTGTCATGTGTTTCACAACCAGTTCGCGAACACATTTATGTTGACATATACAGTGGCGACAAAATAAATAGCACAGATTGATGTTCAATATGTAATGATATATTTTCCAGAGATCTGAGTTTTTGAGATCTAAACTTTTTCAGCCAAATAAAATATTATTTTTAGAAGATAATATTACTGAGTAAGAAAAGAGAGTGACTACGTTAAAAAAAAAGTGCAATTGTATGAATGATTTAGAAGTACAGAATAAGGGGGCAATTTAAATAGCACACCATGTACAAAATTATCATTTCGTCCTTTAGCTACCAAAATCATAGAGGTTCTTTGTATAAATAGTTTAGAAAATTTTATTAGAGGTAAATTAACATTTACTGGGGTATCCTTTTGAGTCAATAACTGCTTGACAACGACAGCCCTTTGACGAGATCAATTTTTGGCATTGTTCAGGCGTAATGGCGTTTCAAGCAGCCTTTATTTCGATCCAAAGTCGGTCTAAATTTGTTGCAGTTGACCGGTTTATGTTTCTGTCAACTTCCTCCCACAAATTTTCTATCGGATTTAGGCCTGGTGACTGTGCGGGCCACTCCAATACATTAATCTTCTTAGCGTTAAACCACATTTTAGCACTTTTGGTGGTGTGCTTAGGGTCGTTGTCTTGTTGGAATTTCCAAACCAAAGGGAGATTTTCCTCGGCATATGGCAACACGAGGTTTTCAAGTATTTCTTTGTACATGTGTTGATCAATTGTCTCTTGAAATCTATGCAACGGGCCCATACCACACCATGAAAAACTGCCCCAGACTATCACATTGCCACCACCATGTTTTACGGTCTTAAGAGTATTGCGATGGCTGAGTTCTTGGATTTGGGGACGACGAACATATTGTTTTCCGTCGGATCCAAAGTGATTAAACTTAGACTCGTCAGTCCAAAGCACATTTTGCCAAAAACTTAAATCTTTGTGTACGTGCTGTTTTGCAAACTTCAAACGGCTGACAAGATTACGTTCTGAGACCAATGGTTTTTTTCGGGCAACCCTTTCAAATAGCTTGTTTTCCCGTTAGCGACTTTTAACAGTGCTGACAGACAGATCGAGTTTTAAATTTTAAGCAATTTGTTCGTTAATTTTTGGTGCGCCAACAAAAGGATTCAGCTTAGCGATACGGGCAATGGCTGCGTCTTCTCTGAGGGTTGTCTTTCGTTTGCGAGACTTGCGTTTTTTGTTGCTTAATGAACCAGTATCGTTAAATAAATTAATAGCATTGATAACTTTCTTACGAGAACAACCCAATCTTCGAGCTATTTCAGAATTGTTCAATCCTAGGTCTCGAAATGCCTGTACTTGTCCTCGACAGACATCTGTTCCATGTTTACCTCGTCCTATTGTTGATAGATAATGAATTTTTTGCCTAATGAATTACAAGAATATTCTTTAAATACTGAATAGAATGATTATCTTTTGATATAATAAAAGAATTTAAGTTTTTTTTAAATAAAAAGTAAATGTGTGCTATTTAAAATGACCGCCAAAAGGTAAACGCGACCGCTTAAATGCTCAAAACAAGCAATTTTGACAGCTATAAATGTCAAATGAGTATTATCGTTCCAAAAGGTGAACATTGTTGATGCTATAAAAAATAACAGCAATTGCTATAAATACAAAAAAGTTGGCATCAAAAAGTAAAACCAACTGGTCATGAAAATATGCTATTTGTGTTGTCGCCACTGTATGTGTTAGTGAAATTATTGAATTACGGAAAATTAATTTTGTGAAAAACTTCAAACCTAACAACATTTATTTTAACAACAGCTGAAATTTTTTTCAAAAAAAAAATTTCAACGAAATAAAACTTTCAAGTTGAAATTTTGTTCTTTTTTGTGAAGCTTTTTTCGTAAAATCAGCAACAAAAAAAAAAAAAACGATACAGCATAAATAAATTTTTCTCTTAACACGAGCGTGATAAGAAAAGGTTATTTTAGAAAAAAAGGACCATAGAATCAATCATCATCTTATTTAGTGAGGCATATATTATTTTCATTTGCAGTTATTTGCGTATGTTTTCTTTTCAGAACTCTCCTACACTCTTCATTCATCTGGACCAAAAATCCTCAAAAGATTTTTTGGAATATTTGTTGTTATTGGTTTATATTTTAGCTAAGAACATGAAATCATATTTGTGTTTGAAAAAAAAAAAAAATTTAAGGAGTTGATGAAAGAATATTCAAAGCAAAAGCCTTTATTTATCTTGTTTTTGGTTTCTAGCCGTTCTCCTACACTTTACAATGAATTGGACTTCAACGGTTTTTTTTTTTTAGAAATAATTCTTGTCATTGGTTTGTATTTTAGTTGAGAACATTACGTCACCTTTGTTTTGGAAGAAAAAAAAAAAATTCAGGAGAAGTTTAAGTTTTTAACGTGTTTTTTGGTTTTAGAACCAAAAAGAAAAATCAAAATTTAATTTTAGAAATTTAACAAAACTTTGATGAAAGAATTTTTAAAGCAAAACCATATTTGTTTCACTTGCAAACTCAATTCTTGATTATTTAAATGGTAATAAAAATACAGTTTGTTTCTGAAACTTTTTACATGACCTGCTGTAAAAAGTTTCAGAAACAAACTGTATTTTTATTACGCAACGGTGTTGCGTTTTTAATTTACTGTCGTTAAAATTTTACAGCTATCGTTATTATTTTACTGACTTTTTTATATAAAATTTTTTTTTTGGCGTTTATTTTATCGGTGTTTTCATGATGTACAAAAATATTAACTTTCATGATATCAGGAAAAATTTGAATAACAAAAAGTTTCCAGAAGATGTAAACGAGAGAGGAAAAAAGGCAAATTTAAAAAGACAAATTTAAAAAATCTAAAAACTTTGCAATTGCAGACAATGAATTGATGTATTGCAAAAGAAACATTGGCATGGCAAGGAAAACTTTTTAGCTGAATCAAAATTTCCAAAAAAAAATTAAACATTTTAAAAGTAATATAGTTCTAATTATTGTTTTTATTTAAACTAAAAAACTTTTGTTTCTTGTAGGCTTCTTGTTGTGATAGATCGAGAAGAGCAACTATACATAGTTAAAGAAGTTCACGAGGGTCAAGGAACTGCAGAGAAAGAAAAAAATAGAATAAACATACTTTATCATTTGTGCTCAACTGTAAGTCTTCTCTTCGATGTCAATTAAAAAGTAAATAAAATTTTTTAAATTTGATTTCTTAAATCCTTAAGAAAAACTCCACAAATTAGGATCTATTATATTTGCATTCGCCAGTCACCTTGGCATTAATACTGTTAAATAGTAAATATCTTCAAGATTTTTTTAACATTCAATAGTGGAGGATGTCACTAAACATATAAGTCAATATGTGCGATGTCAAAAAACCTATAACAGAAATTTTAAAGTATCTCCTGCTTTAAAACCAGTTAAAGTAGAAAAACAAGTAATGAAGCAAGTTGGTGTGGATTTAATTCAATTACCTGAATCAAATAAATTCAAATTTATAATTGTTCTTATTGATTGTTTTTCTAAATGGACTGAAGCTAAATCTCTTAGCAAGAAAGAACCTTTCTTAATGAGAAAAGATTTTCTCATGGCTGGGTTCTTATGTGTTCTTGATATTTTATCAAATTCTACCAGCTTATTACGAAACAGTAAAGGGAATATCATCTTAAACCATTCGTTAAAAAGGAAAGTAATTCAAAAATCTCTGAATTATCTTCTGATAATTCAAAGATTTTTGAATTACTTGTGGTAATAAAGATGAATTTCAACGCCACCTTAGCCTAATGAAACATCACTGCAAAGATATTCGCTAGAAAATTGCTGAAAAACTTGCTCTCAAAATATTTTTTATGCCAGATTTTATTGATAGAAAAGAAATTGATGTACCTTAGAAAATGCATGCATGCAAAGCTGATGGAAATTATTTTTTTCGAGCAAATTCGTTTTTGCTGTCAGGTACCGTATGTCAGCATCGATGCGTTCGCGATCTTGTTGTAAAACACATAACAACAGAACCTTGTATTTAGGTGATGACGTGGAAAGGTATCTAATTAAAAGTGATAAGGCCACCGATGGGCTACAGATGTTGAGATCCTTGGTACTGCAAATCTTATTGGAACTTTGAAATTCTTGTTGGAATTGATATAGCTGTTCACAGGACAGAAACTAATATGACTAAAATATCTAGCATTCACTAAACTTGATCAACTAAAATTTCAAACTATTCTTTTAGAAAATAAAAACGATAATCATTTTAATGTTGTTTTGTCACTAAAACTTTAAAGTGAGAAAAATTTATACTGAAATAAGATTTTGTTGGTTCCACTTGTTTTTCATACTATTTTTCAAGTATATACAGTCCTATTGGAAGTATGTCTGAACCCGTTTGTTAGATATAAAGGAGACCGGGGCTAGTTGCAACAGGGGTAAGTTGCAACATTGCGGTTTAAAGAATGGTTTTTATAAATTTTTCCTAAATTTTTCTTAAATAATATAACTATAACTTTAACACATCAGCTGTAAAAAACTTACAGTTATTAAAAAAAAATTTCAAAAGTCATTGATACTTTTTTTTTTTCGATTTATTTTTGGGTTTTACTTTAAACTTAGAGGTATATAACCATAATAAAGTAATGGTAAGTTAAAAAAATCTTTTTCAAACACGAAAAGCTAAAAAAAATAGATTTTTTTAATATAGATAATTATATAAAATGAATAGAGTGATTATGATGTCTATGGGGTAAGTTGCATCAAATTGCTTGGGGTAAGTTAAATCATAAATTAGCTGCGGGTTTTGTTTATTTTACGCACTTTTCTAGTTTTTTCTAAAATAATAGACGTTTATTTTATATAACAGCGTAACAATAAACAAAAACAAAAGTTTTATAATAAAGATAAGTTTATATAAGTTGTATATGTATATATATTATATAAGTTGTATATATATATCAGGGTGATGACTTTTTTGATTTTTTTTCTCAAACATTATTTCATGTAGCACGAATGAACGAACTTTTGCCTATTATAGACTAAAATGAAGTTTATTCTATTAAAATATTGAAAAAGGTTAAGCACAAACCACTTTGAAATGTTATTTATGAAAGCATTTTATTTTATTTTATGTAATTGTATTAACAATATATATATATATATATATATATATATATATATATATATATACATATACAGTATTGGACAAAACATTTGCAACCAACAACGAACAATGCTAAAAAGTGTTCCTATTTTTACATGCCTTAAAAACGAAACGAACTGTACCACCACAGCAAACAGTTCAGGAGTCTGGAGTCATAGCATGCCATGACATGTGCAATCAGCTGACAGGTAACAGCACACAGGCAGAATTTCGTTGAGAAGTGTCATTTTGCAGCGGACAAAACAAGTGAAACTTTTTTGGTTTGTTTCATTTTCTTAAGTCTGGTCCGTGTCAACGTCACGGAAGTTTTTTAATAATTAAAGGAAGTATCCAGAAGTTTCCAGAGGTTTCCAGAAGCATGCAGAAGCTTCCAGAAGTTTCCAGAAGAAGCATCTGGAAGCATTCAGTAGCATCCAGAAATATCCAGAAACATTAAGAAGCATCCAGACGCATCCAGAAGCTTCCAGAAGCATCGAAAAGAAGCATCTAGAATCTTCCAGAACAGGTTCACACAAGTTCATTTTACAATATAAGAGACATGTAAATCGACATGTAATTCAGTCAGTATATGGAAGTCAATCAGTCAGTGTTATCAAGACAGTTTATCGAAGTGAGTTTTATCAAAGTGTTTTATCGAAGAACATCAATACAAGAAGTGAAATACAACAAGTGTTTCACTACATCAATACAGTCCACATCCAACCAAGACGTTGTGTTCCACTGAGCATTATTATATCATCACAAGGTAAATGTAACACGGTAAGCCTTGAGAAGCGTGATTATTTATTTTTATTATTTTTATGACTTCAAGTGCAAAAATGGCTCCCGACAGTCTTGGATTGGAACTAAGAAAGAAAATTATTGGCGATTACGTAAGTGGAATGCCTCAAAAAGGTATTTGTGATAAATACTGTGTGAAAAAATGGACCGTATCAAGACTCTGTTCCAAATATCGTACTACGGGGAAGTTGGCAGCAGATAACAAAGGTGGAAGACCGCGTTCCACTACTTCTATAGAGGATTCTATGATCGTCAGATCCGTCAAGAAGGATCCCTGGATATCATCAGTAGAGAAACAAAAGCAATTAGAGCTGCCTGTAACTACTACAAAATGCGGGTTCTGGCTCATTGGCATTTTTGCGCATGCTCATGGGTATTTTTTTTTGCGCATGCTCATGGGTATTTTTGCGTATTTCCATTTTTGTGGATTTTCATTATGAGATGACATAATGAAAAAAAGGTTGTGAATGACTTAATTTATTCTTTGTAGTTCAAGCATGGAAAAAGATGTTTATATTTTTCTCTTCGCGTTTCTCTAATTCTTTAAGCATGTTGATTTTGTGTTGATCATCGTGGAATTGTATGGCCATTCTGTGTAATTCTGGATCAAAAGTGTTTATTTCCTGTAGTTCGCTGTAAAGGAATTCTTCAAATTCTTCTTGTTCTGTAATACTCATCTTTTTATAGCAAGAATAATTTATTTAAGTCATTTTCATTTTTTTATTTCATCTGTATAATAGATCCATAGAATTTCGCAAGTGATTTTTAAGCGTAGTAATAGGCTTGTCCGAGAAGAAGGTAAAAGCTTCCGGATTGTCCGACTTGAGCATCACCAGAGTTAAGCGTGACAACGAGTCTTCTACCAGCTGCGACAGTAGGCATAGAATCTGCTTCTCCGAAATTTCTGTAAAAAGAAATGGTAGATGTAGAGCCAATGGAGGATGTGGATTGATACAAAAGTCCAGTCGATTTGTTGTTGAAGGAAGTTAAATTTGAGCCGTTCCACGACGACAAATAAAAATCTTCCAGTCCAGAGGATGAAAAGAAGCATGTGCTGTCACCGTCATATCCTGGAAAATACGTGTAATTGTTGGTGTTGTATGGTGTCCAAGGAGTGAGAACAGTGCCGTTACCTGGAGGTAAATTCCCATCGTACATTCGGACTCTTGATTCCCACCAGTTTCCAGAGGCGCCAATGATGTGCATCTTGATGTATTTCAACGACACACCATTTCCTTTTCCGTTGGTGTTCATCAAAACGTATTCGCTGCCATAAGTGGTGTTCAAATATCGAAACGTTCTGCAGTACAGCTTGTAAAGAGGGATGGTTGCAGGAATGGAAGCAAGTGTGGAAATGAACGGTTGAATCCAATACGTGATGGCTGTGGCATTTCTGTTCACCAGTTGAATGGAGATGTCGTTTCTGAAAGGCATGTCCAACGTGAAATATCCTCCCAAGGAAGTGGTGTTAAACATGTTGCATCCCTGCAAAGAATTGGCGTAAAAAGCTCCTCCCAATGGTGAAAAAAGCAAATCAGTAGCAAGTCCTGTTTGATCCACTCCAACTCCTTCTGTTGTTTCTGCATAATTACCCACATTGATTTCTCCATCAGTGAAGATTCGAATGAAAACTTGACCTGGAATATTCGTACCAGAGGTGCTGTATAAAGCCAACCACAATCTTCTCAGCACTCCAGATTTTCCAGAAAACGCAAACACAGGTGAAGTGGTTAATGCTGCTACCGTCTGAGACTTGAATCCCAAACTGGTAAAGCTGGATCCTGGAACAACACTTGTTAAGCTCGATTTTTGCAACAACAAGTCCACGTAATTTTTCGTAGCTCCATCCTGTATGCTGGTTGGATCAGTCACGTTGATCAATTTGTGAGAATTCAAATCCAAATCTGCATTTCCAACAGTCGTTCCACCTGACGCATGCGTGTCCACATAATTTTTCGTAGCCGAATCTGAGCCTGATGTAGGTTCAGCTAAATTAGTCAATTTGTGCGATGTCATGTTAATGTCGGTGTATGAAATAGCGTTGTAAGAGACTTTGGTGTCTACATACCCTTTTGTCGCTGCGTCTTTTAAAGCGGTAGGATCACTCACATTGATCAGTTTGTGAGAGTTCATGTCGATGATTCCAGTGATGGTGCTGGATCCGTCAGTTTTAACACACAGACTCGAGCTGACATCGACGTAATTTTTTGTAGCAGCGTCATGTAAATTGGTCGGTTCGTTCAAATTGATCGCCTTGTGAAAATTTAAATCCAAGTCTGCAGTTCCCACTACAGTTCCAGTACCACCTGAAGCATGCGTGTCCACGTAATATTTTGTGGCGGCGTCGTGTGCGTTGGTAGGTTCACCCAGGTTGATGATTTTATGAGAGTTGTAATCCAAATCTGCAGTGATGGTGCTGGATCCGTCAGTTTTAATATAAACGTTGCTGGCTGAGTCTGATGCAAGATTATCAAAATAAGCACTGAATTCGTTTCTGTTGAATTTGTCAATCATTTTTTTATTGTGAAAAATTTTTTTAAATCCTTTGAATCTAAAAAAAATTCACCAAAGGGTGTTGACAACGTCTTGAAAGCTGTCTCCCTCTTCGCATTTTTTCAAGACGTAAAGACACAAGTGACCACAATAAGACGTGTTTCCAAATTGTACCCTTTCACTGTTGTAAAAGACAGGACTTTTCAAATAGTCAACGAGCTCGACGAGAGGTGGTTGAGCGTAAGAGTCAAAGCTGAACTTTTTGTCTCCGTCTTTGAACCAACACACCCAATGAAACCCATCTGTGCTCGAATCACCCGTGTTGACAATTCCACATTCTTTTTTTCTTGGCTTTTTTGGCAACGCGTCTCTGACAAAAACTCCTCGAAAGTTTTTTATTTTTAGTTTTTTTGATGCTTCCATCAACTGAATAGTGGATAAAGCCTCGTTTGGTAAAACAATTCCCTCCACATTTATTTTTTTGTTTCTCATTTTTTATTTTGTTATTTTTTTTAAATCTTTCAGATCCGTGAAAAAATTCTTCATTTTTGTCACTTACCTTTTTGTCTCTGCGATTATACCTCTGCACTCTTCGATCAACATTTTTGACTTACCTGAAATTTCTTTGTTTTCCTCGATTATCTTTCTGCACTCTGCGATCAACCTTTTTGCCTCTGTCATTGGTTCTGGTTCTACCTCTACACCGTGTTCTTCCTCTGGCTCATGTTCTACCTCTGTCTCTGCCGATTTTTTCAACTTGTAGTGTCCATAAGCCAACGTGTGTATTCCATCTTCCAAAATGATCCTTTTGTCATCGTTAGAGCTGAGTGCGACTTTGTTGATTTCTTCGGTGTAGACATCGTGATGATGAGATCGTAAGACGTTCATTTTTCTGAGCTGATTTTCTTTTGTCATTAAGCATTCTTTATAATCTTGATGAGTGATGTGCTTTTCAACCACACATTTCTTAATTCCTTTGCATTTTTTGTGTTCTTTTTTTTCATTAAAGACCTCATAAGAGTAGAGCTTAGGACGAAGCCCAACAAACTCTTTAATTTGCTTACCACCTGTTTCATCCTTAAACTTACCGATAACCTTTTTATTTTTAAACCCAACGTCAAATGCAAAGTTTTTAACGGCAGGATGATCTTTAGGAAAGTCGCTCGTGTCAAACTTGCTTTCAACTCCATCAGCAATGTCTTTGTAAAAGTCTTCCGTTTCTATTTCATAAAAGAGCGAGTCAGTATCAGTCATGAGTAATTTAAGCTTATCCCCGTATTTAGGTTTCATGTAGTCGTAGTGATGTTCATACATGAGTGTTTTGCTGATGTCAAGGATGCTCATTCCCAAGAAAACAGGTTTGTCGTAAAAAACAACTGCCTTTTCCATGTGAACCGCGATTAAGTTTTCATCAAAAATGGTGTTTCGTTTATATTTAATTTTTTTAGATAATTTTATAGCTTCTTTTCTCGTAGTAACGAGTCTAACATCAACGCGTTTTAGAATATTCTCCATGGTTTTCCCAAAGACAGAGTTGTTCATGAGTTTGAAAAATTCTTTATCAGATTCGTTTGTAGCTTCTTTTCTCTTATCGGTGTTGAGATCAATGTACTTTTTCATGAAAGGTTCTTCTTCAAAGGTGATACCTCGATGAATTTTAGTAGTGATCAGCCCCATTCGTTCATAGAGTTTTAGGTTTTCATGGTGAATGACATATTTTTCCTTGTTGTTTAAATTGGGAACTAACTTTTCCACTTTTCCAACGAGCATTCTTTCAGGAGCTAAAGGGTAATCATTGTGTAAATCGTGAAGACTTTCAGGATAAACTAAATCGACTTCGAGAATGCAAGGCATGGATTTCCAATTTAAAAGTTCATCCTCACTCATCCAACTAAATCCTCTAACTGGAAGAGGTTTGCTCATAGCATATCCATAAAGATTATTGGCGTCTAAATACTGAAGGAATTTCGAAGGCTCTGAAGGTTTATAATCATCACTCATGTATTTGTTGTTAGCAGTTCCATGTCGATTGGAGATCATGCAGATTCCACCGCGTATTCCTTTTCGAATCATGTTGAGCATATCAATATCGGTTATAAGATCTATTACAACTTCAGTTTTCTTTAACATAGCATCCCAAGCCAAACCAGGAGAGGTGTAATACCAAGCAGGATCAAGACTGTAATGTTTCATACAAGTGTCTCTAAAAGTTTCAAAGACATCTGCCAGTATTAGCACATCCGACACGTTGTACAAATCGTGATAATCTCTAAATGTTTTGCATTGAAACGTGCTCCAAACCTTTTGCGCATGCGCGTATTCTTCATCGCTTATTCCCTCGTGTCTAAGTTTTGAGAAAAACGATTCTTTTGGAGGTAATTGCGTTTCTTGAAATTTATCGAATCCGTCCACCCAATCGTAAGGGTACACACCTTTTTTACAAAGCAAATTAAATTTTTCACCTTCAAAATGTAATGAAAGGCTTTTAAACTGCTCTGGCTTTAAATTTTTAGACAAAGTATCCAAACTGGAGGAAAGGAATTTAAAGCTGTCGATGAACCTCAATTCAATTTTTTTGTTTTTTGGTTTTCCATCTTTTCCAATGTACTCTCCCACTTTGATTTTTTTCGAGAAGCTGATATATTTTTCTTCATTGTTGGGTATACAAGTGATTTTTCCACCTAATTTCTTGATGAACAAATGAGTGTCGTATCCAGACAAGTTATGAAAAACGACCGGGATGAATTTTGGAAGTTGAAATTTTTTATTGCATTCGTCGTGAGCCGCTCCACGATATTTTCCAGTAAAATGACAGTGATCGCGTACTTTGTCGTCTTTGAGATTTTTATTGCAAATGTGACAAACTGTTGCGGATTTGAAATTATTTTCGTCCTCTTTTGTAAATACCATCTTTTTTTTCTCGATTTTTCCGAAAAGTTCTTTTATTGCGCTTTCCAAATTTTCAACAAAAAATTGAGCCACGTCTTGGTTCTCGTTTGACGATACGGAAATGACTGGATCGTGCTCTAAAACGGTTTCATCAAAACATTTGATGTAATAGGAAAAGGAATTTGGAATGTGTCTTTGAAACTTTTTTGTGTAAGACTGGTTTGAGTTGGGAACGCACGAGTCTATCGGCTTGATAAAGCTTTCAAAGTCAGCATATACGATAAATGGAACCCTCATTGACTTTCCGATGCCTTTAAACTGTAGAGTTGAACCCTTTCTAGGAAGTTCAATTCTCATTGGCGCGTTTTTATAACAATCTTCTCGATGATTTTGAAGCTTTTCTTCTTGATCATAACATTGAAGACACCTTCTACAAAAATGTTGTTTTCTTTTACCTTTTGTTGCTGAGGAGCCTGCAAATCGACTGAAACTATTAATGAGACAGTAATGTTCTGTGTCTTTGTTTTTAATATACAGCAAATCAACATTATGCTTTCGATCGAGAAAGTCAGATATTTTCAAAGGGTTGGGTTTTTCATTTTCATACTCAAAAACGTTGATACTTATGTCTGGATTATTTTTTTCAAACTTGCTAATATTATGGTAATTCACAGGAAACTCCATCCCATCCCAATTCAGCTTTTTCGACTTTTCAATCAAGTCTTCATCAATTCTTTCGTTGTTTTTATTTTTCATATTCAACGCTCTGGTAACTGACCATTTAAAGCATTGATTGTCGTTGTTTTTCATGTTGATGATTGCCTTTTTGTCTTTTAGATCGTCAGTCAGCTCAATGTGGGATCCACCGCTGAGAGGTGTGTATTCGATAAAGTTTATATCCATTCTTAAAATCTTAGATAGGATGCTATTAGAACCTAAAGCATTGTATTTGACACTATTTTCCAAGACTTTTTCTTCCATTTCGCTCATTAACTCTCTTACATCTGTAGCTGCTAGAATAATTTCCGAGCTGGATGAAAAGCTTGCTTCACGAGTCACTTCTTCACCAGTCATCATGCTTACAGATTTCATTTTGCATGTTAAAATAATTCTTACTTTTGTATTCCTTTCTCCTTCCATGGTTTGAATGGCAGACTCTCTTACCAAATTAAAAAAGGATGCAATGTCTTGATATTGAGAAGAAGGCTCGTAAGAATATAACCTAGCAGTACTACCCAACGCGTTTTCAGTCAACTTGAATTTTATTTTATAAGGCTTTGGCAAGGGCTTTTTATACACTGTTTTTAATACAAGTGATTTGATAGACTGTATCTTTTTATCGATTTGTTCCACTGATTCTCTTACATTCTCCTTGACTATTTCAGGAACGTAGGGTTCTATCCATTCTTTAATATCATTAAACTTAGTTTTAACATACGACGCTACACTTTTTGCAGCTGCCTTCAGACTTGGAATAAATGAAGGTCTCGGTGGAATGACTGGTTTTGGTGTTATGACAGGTGTTAAATCTGAAACCGGTTCATCAAGGATGTGTTTTTGAAAATGAATTGGTTTCGGAGCAATAGGAGGCTTTACCACAGGTCTCGGTGGAATGATTGTTGGTTTCGGAGCAATAGGAGGTTTTACCACAGGTCTTGAAGGTTGCAAAGTCATTATAAGCTCCCCTTTTCTCATTTTAGAATACCCTCTTATTTTTTGATCTTTAGCGATTTCTCGCAATTCTTTCAACGTTTTGTTTTCCATTTTTAATATATCAAGAAATTTATTTAACTCAAAATCATTTTTCTAATATTTTTTATTTCTTTTCAATTCTCTGAAAAAGAATTGAAAAATTTTTTAAATCCGCGTGCGGATTCATGGAAATTCTTCGAATTTTTACATTTCTCTCAGACTTTTTCTTTCTAGCTTTTCCGAATTTAAAATTTCAATCTTTATTCCATCTTCCACTTTTCCATTTCGACGTTCTAAATATCTCCATCCATGTCCTGTGTTTTTCATTGCTTTGTAAAGGGATTTGTATTCAACCACTTCCCCGGTTTCCATATTGGTTGTTTTCACAGACACAGGTTTATTTCGAATTGAAGCAAGCCTCTCGTATTTTGGATCGATCTGTTTTTTTTCCGTTTTCTCATTTTTTATTTTTATTTCTTTTTTTGGTCGACCCACTGCCCTGTGTTCTTTTACACCTTTCAAAAGCGAATCTTTACTTATTAGATTATTATCAATCGCAATCATCATCAAAGGTAACAATTTGTTTGAGGTTAATGTGATTCCATTTTCAATAAGCAAATTTTTCAGATAATTTTTTGTATATCTCATGTTTTAGTTTTAAAAAGAAAAAAATTTATTTAAATCATTTTTGTTAAGAATCTCATGACGGTCTTTTAAACCTAATAAACAACGTTCATGCTGGTTCCGTTGGATTCGAAAGTGATCAATCTGTCTGAAATGATCACTGCAAAAATAACGGTGTTTTCTGGTACTGCTGTTCGAAATTTGAGGTTGAGCACCAATTCTGCCGTTTCAGAAACAACTCTTTCTTTTTGCTTGCTAATGTCTGCAAAAAACAACGGATACAAATTTTTATATTCAAGCAGAGTCAAACCAGATTGACAAACAAGTTCGTTTGTACCGTAATATTTATCGTCAAAAGAGAACGCGTCAGAATGAGCCATGGTAATTCTCTTTTCTCCAAAATTCAAATCGTAATCGTAATATGGATATTTTATTCCATTGACGGTTACGAAAAAATTGCTGACATCACAATGGTTGAAAATGGCTGGATTTAAAATTTGACTGGAATTCTTGTTTGTTTGGAGCCCAAACACGATATATCTCGGAACGCTTTTGTCTACGATTCTTCCAAGAGTCCAAGTAAATTCTGTAAGACCAGTAGGAACGACCTGTCTTTCGACTCTGTTTGACTTATAAGCTACTGGGATTTTAATTTTACTTGCCATTAAATTCAAGAATTTTGATTTATTCGAAACATCCAACTCTATTCTAGGCATAAAAAGTCTGAATTTTTTAAGGTCGATCATTCCTGCGGCAACAGTCTCAGCTCTGTAAATGGCGTCGTCGTAATCTTTTTTTGCAAATTTAATGACGTGTCTGAATCCATAAACAACTTTGTCGTAAGTTTCGCAAAAACCAAAAATGTGTTTTAATGGTATCTTGAACGAAAATGCGCCAATGGATGTCGTGTCTGCAAACAAGTGGTCTCGCCTTATAACAAATCCTGAATTTCCGGTGGCGGCTGAAGTGTCTTTATACCACATTTGCTTCAATCCATCTGCAAGCTGAAAACTAAAAGGGTATTTCAACAATCCGAGCATGGTTGTTCCTTGACCTGGATACATGACCTTTTCCACTTGTTGCCCTTCTAAATCATAGGTGACATAGCTGAACAAATACATGATGGCGTTGTTTACCAGAGCAATGTTGTCTGCTGCTGTGTATGCAGTTCCATCCGCTTTTTTGAGAACCCCTTCAACAAGTATGTAAGCCTCAGACGGAACTGTATGCACAGATTGACAATCAATTTCAAAATCGATCGATCCTGAAGAATTTAAATCGAGGACTGTTGGGTGGTACTCAAAAAAGTTGATTTTTTCAATTCCAGTGTCATACTCTGGCATTTCATCAACTCTTAATCTATCGGTGTTTATCATTTTTAAAATGAGAAAAAAAAATTTATGTCATTTTTGATTTGTTAAAAAAATCAAAGATTTTTCCATGAATCTGAAGTGTTTAAAAATAATCAAGCAATCAAAAGCCCGCTCCCCATTTTAACGAGATCTTGGATTCTAGCCGCGTTCTTTTTCGTCATTTTCTTTTTCACTTGAATGGAAGAACCAAGCATTTTTTTATACAGCTCTTCCATTGGATTAATCCAATGATCAGTCTTTACCTCTTCGTTTACATTCGTGGTGAGTATTTGGTTTGGATTCACTGTTCCTGTCTTGGCGTAAACTTTTTCAAGCGCTTTTTTTCCTTTGTCGATGGCAACGTCTTTAGCAGTTGATATAGCTGAAGAGGCTAATTCTTTTCCAGCAGATTTGGCGGCTGTGATTGCTTCTCTTCCAATTTCGCTTGCTGCTGCTTTTCTCAATAAATGAAGAGACGATCGTGAAGCGTTTGAAGCTGCCATTCTCCTCAAAAAATTTTTAATCGCGTCCATGATTCCTCCACCTCCAACGACGTTCTTTTTAAAATATCTTCTGTTGTTCACAATGAGCATTTTTTAAAATGAGAAAATATTTTTTTAAATCCTTTGGATTCATGGAATTTCACAAGTGAAATTTTTTAGATTCTTTGTATCCATTCTCACGACTCGATGTATTTTTGAATCGCTCTGTATTCTTCTTTGTTTATTTCCCCCTGTCTCAAAAGCTCATCACAAATAGCAACGGCTTCGTTTCTCGATGCTATATTTCCAGCATGTCCTGCGGCGATGCTCAAGTTGAGCCTTTGCGTAAGCACATTCGGATCACTCGGAAGAATGATCACTCCTCGACCTTTTTTTCCCTTCTTTAGTGGGTAATTTTTTTTCCAAATGTGCGAAACAATCGTTTTCCACTTATAACCTCCTGAAGATTTTGGCGTGTTTGGATTCTCTTTCCCTTTCTCCATTGCATGAGTGTCAATAAGTATTTGTTCATAATTTTTAAGGTCGTCATCAGTGTACTTGGTTTTATCAGGTTCAGATCTTGTGATCAGCTCCCAAAGACCTGTCGTCCCCTCGTACTTTTCTCCATCAATAGTAACGTCGTTATTGTTGATAAAAATTTCTTTGTCTCCAATAAACATTTTTCCGCGTTCTTTTGCGTGAATTCCAAACACTCTGTCTGCTGAATTTTTTTTGGAAGCGTAAGTGTATAAATATTTCATTGCAATATCTCCAACATTCATTTTTCCAAAAGTTTTATCACTTTTTGGACTTTCAAAAGACGGCTTGCTTTCTGGATAAGTCAAAGCCAGTGGAGTGTTTTCAACCTCTCTGTATGCGATGCTTTTTAGTTCGTTTTTTATATTTTCATTGCTCTCAATCAGAGGCTTAAAAAACTTGCTCAAATCAGTCTGATAATTTGCATCTGAAATGCTGGTGTTGAGACTCTCATTGTAAAGCTTTTCTCTATTAGCTTTATATTCTCTCAAAATCTCATCTCGCTTTTCAGGATCTTGTATTCTAAAAAAAGACATTTTTAGAATACGGAGAAAAAAACTTAAAACAAAAACTCGATTGCGTTTACGATTACGTTTACGATTTCTTTTTGATCCTTTGGATTCATGGAAATCTACGATTTTTTAGATCCTTTGGATTCATGGAAATCTACGATTTTTTAGATCCTTTGGATTCATGGAAAAAATCCTTAATTTTTTTTAAACAGGTTGTTGAATGCTTTTATCGCGTCTTCTCTTCCTTTTTGGATCAACGACTCTTTAGTCAATTCGTCAATGACGCTTTTTGTCTTGGTTCGGATTTCTTCACTCATGGCTTTGAATTTTTGAAGCTCGCTGAGAATGAGTTCATACTCGGAATCACTCACAAATCCATCCATAAGAGATTTTGAAATGTGGTCGCTAATCGTATTCAATTTTGACTCGGAAAGAACTTTCAATTTTTCGTGCTTTTCAGCCTTTATCATCATTTTTTTGTTCTGATGATTTCCGAAAATGGATAAAGCTCCCAATACAACAGCAACCCCTTCACACGCAATCGAAACTGGAGTGGCAACAACGGTTGATAAAAGTGCAATCCCTGTAACCCCTAAACCAATGCATACCGTTTGCAATCCGTCGTCGGTGAAACGAATTATTTTTGCAGCTCGATGGTACTTTTTACTCAAAGCCATTCGTTTCACTTTTTCATCCTCTATTTCTTTTTGGATCTCGCTGATTTTTTGAAGTCGATATAAATGCCCTCCATCTGATGGTGCCGTTGGAAGAACTGGATAAATTTTTTCAGTGTTTTTGATTATCTCCATCTTTTTAACAAAGACACATTTTTTTTAATTCGAATCGATGTAGTTTATTTTACAAAGCTTTTCACCTTTTTTAACGGTGACTTCCTGGTTGTTATAATTGTGTATGGTCATAACTATGTCATCCACAGACTCGGAAAAAATAGCATCGTTTTTGAAATAATTCAATTGGTTGCTTATTTTATCCATCAAAGTGACGACAGCAATTCCTTTGTCTAATTGTAAACCTACAGACAACGATATCTGCTTGTGAGATACAGGAGGAAATTTAATGTCTTGTTGAGCAAAAATCTCGTGCTGTCTGTTGGTGTTGAAATAGGTGGGATGATCCAACTTTTTCTTTGTTACAATAATGTTTTTCGTATTTTTTCGTTCCAACTCTTTGATTCTATCCTCTAAATGACTCAGTTGAAAATTAAAATTGTGAATCTCTACTGAGGCGCTGTTTTTAAGCAACTTGTGTGGGGCATGCATTTTTAATATGAAAATAAAATGTTTTAAGTCGTTTTATTTTCAGTTTTTTGTGCTTTTACATTTCCTCGTCTAATTCTTTTACCTCTAAATCCAAGTCTTCACACATCATGATGCTATGAGGCAAAGATGCATTTTTCACGATGACTGCCTCGACCAGTTTAACTTGAATAGACACAATCGAAGGACCAATATACACCCCCTCAATTCTAAGTCCTCCAATAGCGTAACATCGTTGGTTGATAAAATCATATCCAGAAGAGTTGACCAAATTTTTATTACTACGTTCTCCTTTGACTCCATTTTTTATATCAAGAGCTGTTTTCCTTCTATGAAATGTAGAAGTAATGAATATTTCGTCTTCATTTTTAAATTCGCTTGCGGATTCATGGAAATTTTTAGATCTTTTAGTAATATACATTTTAGCATAAAACACTGGCGCTGCTTCAGGATGATCAGGCTTATATTTTAAAATACTCAATTCGTCTGAATTAATTTGCTTTTTTCTTCCTCCCTTTTTAAGTTTGGTTGACAATTTATCTACTTCACCTCTAATAAACAAAGTAATCTTTTCCATTGTGCTAATAAACTTTGCTTCTTCTTCTGTCTTTCCCTTTTTAGCATCAAAGCAAACGAAGGACATGGAATAACCATTCAGTTTTTGTGTTGCCGGATCTTTATTCTCACACACACCATACGAAAATAATGTAGGTGTCCGTAATACAAGAGAACCATCTCCAGTTGGATAAGAATATTTTACTGGTACTTTTTGATAGACTACTGGTTTTGTTGCTGCGTAAATTTCTCCAACTGATAATTTGCTCTCATCAAAATTTTCAATTGTAATAAAATTCATTTCTTTTATATAGAAAAGAAATTTATTTAACTCATTTTTTCAGAGAAATCAATTCTTTATGATCTACCCAAGAGTTGAATGAATCTGGATATCCAAACCATTTGACTAAAGATTTGTTCTTTTGCTTTCGAATGACTTTTTCAATTCTAAATATGTCTTGATTGGTCTTTTGCATTTCTTGTTCATAAAATGTACCTTTAATTTCTTCACCGTTAGCATCAGCGATTTTATACGTGGGTGGATTCGTATGCTGAACATTTAACACGGTAAAAACCTCTTCAGTCCATCTCGTTGTATACCCCTTTTCAAAATGAGACTTCTTTTTTACGATCCTCACTTTGTCACCCATTAAGAATTTTGGTCCTGCTCTTTCTGTTTGCGTCTTTCCATTCAGGTTCATCCAAACCCTATATTTATTCTTTTTATCGCTAGCTTCCACTGGAGTCATTTTGATGGAAGAGTGTTTGGTGTTGTTATAATTTTTCACCATTTCATCTAATACGTCAATGTATTTATGAGTGTTGTTGGCTGAAAAATATTTAAACATTCTCTCTTTCATCGTTCTGTTCCATCGTTCAACAACAGAACTTTTTTCCTCGTTTTCAGTGGAGTATAATTGCACACCTAGAGCTTGTACATGCTTGTTATAAAACTCTTTACCTTTATCCACCCACATCTTTGTACACCTTCTCTCCTCAAATATTTTGCTTAGAGCGTTAGCTACATCAACTCCAGTTTTACTCTTTAACGGAACGATCCATCCATACTTTGAAAACACGTCGATCACCATGAGCAAATATTTTACCCCGTTGTTGAATTTTGAAAACGATTGCATGTCAACCAAATCTGCAGCCCATATTTCATCCATGTCGTTCACAAACACTTTTCTTCTTTTAAAATGATGAATGACTGGTTTACGAAGCTCGTTTGCAAGTTGATCCGTCCATTTCAGGTTCTCCGGTGCTTTTTTTTAGATCCTTCGGATACACCTAATCCGAATTTAGCTTTGGCTTTGATGATGGGAGTGATCAGTTTTCTTTCGTTTATCTCTTTTTGAGTAGGGCTTGGAATGGAGTTCATTTCTTCAAGCATCATTTGATCTGCCAAATTTCTGCTTTGAACGTCGTTTAAATATTTATAAGCTAAATCGTGATGGTATGCTGCATTGTCCACTCGATCTACCGGTTTGCTCCACTCTTGACACATGTCGGTGGATGTGAGCCTTTTGTCCAAGTTTGTGCCAGGTCCTGCAAAATTCATTCCTGGAATGTGCATTTCTCCTGGAAATTTTGCCCATGGAAGCTTTATTTTTTTTGAAAAATTGTTAATCGTTTCCACCAAGTCTCCTCCTTTTGTCGTATGCGAAGATGATTCTTTGAGCGCATGCGAAGAAACAAACTTACATTTGGTTGTTCCGCAAACGTTGCAAGCACCTTTAACCATATGCCGGTTGTTTTTTGTGATTTCGTTTCTCAAATGATTCGTTTCTGTTTTCCTTTTGCATTTAACGCAGTACATTTTTTTTTTATTTAAAAAAAATATTTTTAAATAAAAATGGAAGTGTCTGATTTGTCATGGAATATTGGAAAAATCAAAAGAAACAACAACAAGCTTTTACCTAGAAGCATTCGAGGAATCATCGTTGGGAAATCCGGATGTGGAAAAACAACGTTGCTTCTCAATTTATTACTCAGGCCTGGTTGGTTGGATTATAAACATTTGCAAGTTTTTGGAAAATCTCTTTTCCAACCCGAGTACAAAATACTAAAAAGGTCATTTGAAAAAAGATTGCCAAAAGAGATCATTCTCGACTTGTTCAAGGTACAAACCGAAATTGAAAAATTGAAACTAGATCCTGAATGTGTTATCAACGATCTTTCAAAAAATTTTTCTGAAACCGATGGTATGGAGTGTGAATTTTTTGAAACGGCTGACGATGTGCCTGAACCTGAAGATCTTGATTCATCCAAAAACAATTTAATGATCTTTGACGATTTGCAATTGACCAAACAAAACAAATGTGAAAAATATTACATCCGAGGAAGGCACTCTAACGTCGACTGCTTTTACCTCGCTCAAAATTATTTCATGCTCCCAAGACAAACGATCAGAGAAAACACCATTTTTATCTGTCTCTTCCCTCAAGACTTAAAAAACATTAACCACATTTATCAAGACCACGTTTCTAGCGATATGGAAAAAAAAGAGTTTGAAAAGTTTTGCAATCATTGCTGGTCTGAACCTCACGGATTTGCGGTGATTGATTTGTCATCAAAAAAAGACAATGGAAAATATCGAAGCGGATTTGACACTTTTTATTTTCCAAAAGAAGTCATTTAAGAAATCGTAGATTTCAATGAATCCAAAGGATTTAAAAAAAATGTTACATAATAAAAAAATGTCAAGCATAATCATCGACGTGGATGGAAATTCCAACGTAATCATAACAGAATTTTTAGACAAAATCGTTTTTGACAAAGGAAAAACTTATGAAATGGCTTTTTTTGGGCTTGAGACGTACAACAGCTTTCCAAACATCATCAGCAAAAACAATTCTTTCCGGTATAGCATGAACAATGGAGTTCATTGGGAAAACGTAGTCATTCCAGACGGGAGCTACGACATCAAAGACATCAACAATTATTTACAAAAGACTGTCTCAAACACAATAAAAAATTATGCGTCTCAAAGCTCCAGCTACGTCACAGCAAATAAAATCAGCTACTCTCCCGATAACATAAAAATAGAAGCCAATTTAAACACTTTAAAATCAAGCATCACACTTGGAATGAATTATTTGATGGATTTGAACGTGGATAACAGCATCGCCCCACTTTTAGGATTTACAAAAAGACAATTGGACTCCAATTCGACATACGAGTCTGACGATATTGTTAGAATTTCAAGCATCAACACGATCAGAATCCTCAACAACGTCATCGGGTCTGCTTACGTCAACGGAACCCCACTCAATTGCATCTACTCTTTTTATCCAGCTGTTGGTCCTGGTTTTAAAATAATCGAAAGACCCACTCATTTGACTTTCCTCCCTGTTAAGGTTCCAGAAATTTCCACAATGATCACTCGCGTTGTCGATCAAAATGGAAATTTGGTTGATTTTCGTGGAGAGGACATTACAATCCGTTATCTCATTCGAGAAGTGAAATAAATATTTTTTCTCACATTTAAAAATGAGCAAATATGTTAGTGTTAAATTAAATGTGTCTCAGGGACAGATTGAAAAAATAAAAAAATCAATGATAGCAGGTAAACCTGTGAGCATCCGTATTTCAAAAGATGATTTTAATGGAAACGACGTTTTACTTGTAACACAAAATCAACATCGAAAACTTTTGGACGCTCTCCATCGAGGAGTTGGAGTCACCATTAAAATGAGCAAAACCCAATTGGAACATAACGCAAATGTGAAAGGAGGATTTATTGGAGCTCTTCTACCTTTATTAGGTATGTTGGGTAGTACACTTGCAACAAGAGTAGTTCCAGCTCTTGCAACCGGATTGTTAGCAGGTGTAGGATCTTCTGCAGGTTCTGCTATGGTTGATAAAATTGCAGGAAGAGGTATCGTTTATTTGAAAAAGAATGGAAATGGAATGAAAATGGGAACGCACAGAGGAAACGGATTATTTTTAACACCTTGGCCTAAAGGAGGATCATTCAAAGACGGAGTTTACGTTAAAAGCGGAAGAGGATATGAATCTATCGGAGCTGGTTTGCTTCTCGGACCAAACTCACCCTTTAATAGCATTCCCTTTTTAGGTGCTATTCTATGAATAAACTCTTGTAAATTGTACAAAGAAAAAAAACTTTTTAAAATGATATAAATAAATTTTTTCTTGCTATAAAAAATGACATACTCCTTTAAATATTTTGATAAAAGATCAAACAGCTACCATACATACAGCTCCGAAAATTATGATCAATATATCAGAAAACGTATTCATCTTGATAAAGATTCCAAAGCAGTTTGTATAGAGTTTAAAGCATATCTACGGTATAAAAAATTGTTAAAAGAAATAGAAAAATTAAATGAACTAAAAAAAGGTAAAATAGAGTCGTGGAAATATGATCAGATGCGTATAATGAGAATTGAAGAAAAAGAACAAAGTTTAAATTATCAAAAACAAATGCTAGCAAGACATTATAAATATATAATTAAAAAACCTGCCCCGTCTGAACTCTTAGATTCACATTAAAAACTATTTTATATATTTTCAGATATATAAAATTTACCGTTTCACTCTTTACTACACCGAAGAAATCAACATTCTTAAAGAATTAGAGAAACGCGAAGAGAAAAATATAAACATCTTTTTCCATACTTGAACTACAAAGAATAAATTAAGTCATTCACAACCTTTTTTTCATTATGTCATCTCATAATGAAAATCCACAAAAATGGAAATACGCAAAAATACCCATGAGCATGCGCAAAAAAAAATACCCATGAGCATGCGCAAAAATGCCAATGAGCCAGAACCCGCATTTTGTAGTAGTCCTGTATATGACCGAACAATCAGAGGACGTGCTGTTGAAGCCGGATTGTTTTCTCGACGCCCTGCAAAGAAACCGCTAATTTCACTAAAAAACCAGAAGAAAAGACTCCTGTTTGCTACATCTCATATTGACTGGAATGTGCAGAAATGGCGAACTGTCCTGTTCAGTGATGAATCGAAGTTCAACATCATTGGGAGCGATGGCATTTGCCGTGTACGTCGAACGGCCGGAAAACGCCTCGATTTACGTTACTGCCATAAGACCGTGAAGCATGGTGGAGGCAATGTAATGGTCTGGGGGTGTTTTTCTGCTAACGGTCTAGGTCCAATACATCGAAACGATGGAATAATGGACCGTTTCATGTATAAAAATATCCTGAAAGATGTTATGTTACCTCATGTTGAATGGAATATGCCAATAAAATGGGTTTTTCAGCAAGATAACGATCCGAAACACACTGCAAAAGTAGTCAAGCAGTGGTTTCAAGAAAACCACCTATCGGTGATGGATTGGCCACCACAATCTCCGGATCTCAACCCAATCGAGAACCTGTGGGAGATCGTCAACCGCAGAATTAGTCGTAAAAGTGTTCGTAATAAGGATAAACTGTTTGAACAAATCAAAAAGGCCTGGGCAGCGATTCCAAAAAGTGTCATTGATCACCTGATCGAATCTATCCCTCGAAGATGCAAGGCTGTGATCGACAACAAAGGACTCGCCACAAAATATTGATAGCGAAACTACTATGTAATGCCGATTCTGGCGCATTGATACCCTTCCCATACTTAAGGAATCCAAGATGGCGTCGTGTTTTAATGCAAAGTGTTCCAGGACATTGATCCATACTTAAGTGTTATTCATGTTTAATTTTCTTATCAAGCCTTTTTATTCAATTTCTTACCGTGCATGTTTTGTAGTGTCCAATGGCCAAGATGCTTATCTTATCATCTGTAATAATTCTTTTGTCGTCGTTAGCGCTGAGTGCGACTTTGTTATAGAGAAAATTGAATTGAGATAAATAATTTATTATTGTATTAAAAAATGGATGAAATAAATGAGTTTAGTATTTATGAGATTCTTAGTGGTGAAGATTTAGGTTTTTCTTATGAAAAATCTTCAAAATTTCTTAAATTTGAGAAGAACGTTCGAAAGCTTCCAAAGTCAGTTAAAAATGCCTTTATGGAGATTCATATGTTGCCATTTGAAGAAGTTTTGGAAAATTTGAAATCTGCTATTGCTATGCATCAATCTGTTGAAATTAGAAAGTGTGTTAATAGTAGTAGGATAAAACCTCGTTCAGCAAAATGGATTTATCATGAGTATAATGAGGGTATTCTTAAGAATACAAGAGCATGTTCCAAAATGATTAAAGAAGAATGATCTTATTTAAAAAATGTTTTTTGCGCGAACAAAGCATGCAGTGAAAGCGTTGTTTGACCTTTTGTTCAAAAACATGAGGATGGTGTGTATGAGAATAAGGAAAGAAGGTATAAGTGTGCGAACAAAAACAACGATAAATTTAATGTTTGAAGTGGATCTTTTTGCGGATCGTTTTGATGAGTACGTGTTTGATTTTGAGGAGTGGTTGCATGTGGGTGTTTGAGGAGTGGTTGCATGTGGGTGTGGGTGTTGACTGTTGATTTTGAGTGCGGGAAGTTTAGAAATCGCCGTGAGATCTTTAGACCAGTTTGTGTATAATATTAAGGTGACAACAGAAAGCGTTCAAAACGTGAGTTTGAGTGAGCGTTATTCTTTTTGGTCAAAGAGAAGAGTTTCTGCTAGTAGGTTTAGTGAAATGTGTAAGATGATAAACCCTACATCAGAATTTAGAGTGTTTTTAGAGAAATGGATGTTGGTGTTTTCAATGGAGACAAGCGGTGTTTTTAGTGAGAGTTTTAAGTTTGGAGAAGAGAGTGATGATAAGAAGTTTGATTTGGTGCGAAAGTCTGATTAGTTGTATCGGGTTTCAAAAATCGTTTCTTTTTCAAGCGTGTTGGATGTGTATGTGGGAGAAACGTTAATGGTTTCGTCTGAAGGAGAACTGGGGATGATAAAAGTGAATTTTCTATAATTTTTCTGGAAAATCTACGATTTTTTATTCTTGTTGGATAAAAAATTTTGGCCATTACAAAATGGATCCAAGAATGGGTATGCTATTGAATAGTGAATTGGGACCGAGAAGTAAACCAAGTCCGGAAAATTGTTCTTCTTCTCCAGATCCAATACGATCGTAAGCTTTTTTATTTTTAATGTAAAGCCCATCGCCTTGAGTATCTCCAGTCCAATGGTTTAGGTATATACCGGATCCTAATCTGGATACTTTTAGTCCTTTTCCGTCTTTTCTTAAGTAAACGATACCGCGTCCAGCGATTTTGTTAACCATGGCAGAACCGGCAGAGGCTCCAACACCTGAAAGCAAACCAGTGGCAAGAGCAGGGACGACTTTTGTGGCGATGGTACTTCCGATCATTCCTAGTAAAGGAAGAAGAGCACCGATGAATCCTCCTTCTACTTTTGCGTTGTGCATGAGTTGTTTTTTGCTGAGTTTGAGCGTGACACCTTTTCCGTGGTCGTATGCTTTTGCAATTTTGTTGAGTTGGGTTTGAGTGACAGCAAGAACATGTTCACCGTTCAAGTCTTGATGAGTAAGTTTTATGCTGGTTGCAGTTTTATCATGTAACGCTTTTTTAATTTTGTCAGCTTGTCCTTTTGAGATGTTGAGTTTAATCTTTTGATACATTTTTAATAGAAAAGGAAAATTTTTTTCGTGTTATCGACTGAAAGCGCTTTCGGAGAAAAGATCGTGTAGAGTGGATGAGATTTTTTCTCTGATGTGGTATCTGACAATGATGTCTTCTCCTCTAAAATCTATCAAGTGATCATCTTGATCAACGATTTGTGTTTCCATTCTTGAAATTTTGCTGACAACGATGGGAAGGTAGATGAGGTGAAAAGGTTTTTCAACAATTTTGGTTCCAGGTTCAACTTGTGGGTAAAAGGAGTAAATGTCGTTTGTTGTTCTTCCGTCTAAATAAGACGAGCCGATAATGTCGTTGGTGACTCGGATCACTGCAGTTTCTTCAATTCTCACGATGTTTTCAGACTCGTAAGTGTCGATGACGCTTGTGACTTTATTAGGGTCAATAGGGTCTTCTCTTTTTTCGACGTAGGTGTATTCGTTTTTATCGAATCCGAGGAGCGATCCTATGCTGTTATTGACGTTGAAATCAACCCAGTATCTTGTCGTTGCTGTAGGCTTTCCAAATTTTAATACGGCTTTTAACGAAGACTCGTTTGCTGTAATGGTGACTCCGTGTACTCTGCACAAGCTTCCTGTTTGTTTTTGCATTTCATTTTGAAGGTATTCGTTGAGCTGGTTGATTTCGTAGGATCCTTCTTGAATGTAGATGGTGTAACTGTTCGATCCAGCGTTTGGGCTGTACCTGAAAACGTTATTTTTAGAGGTGATGTTGGGATAGCTTCGATAGGTTTCGAGTCCTACAAGAGCCATTTCGTACTGTTTGTTTAAATCCAGCTCGATGGGTCTTTCAAAGTATGTTTTGATGGAGCTGTTTGATACGGTGGGAAGATCTTTTTTAGATTTAGCAAGCAAATCTTTTTTCATGTCACTGGAAACATGATCTTGATAAATGTGATTGATATTTTTATCGTCCTGAGGAAAGAGGCAAATAAAGTTGGCTTTTTCTCTGATGGTTTGCCTTGGGAGTAAGAAATAGTTTTGAGCGAGGTAAAAGCAGTCAACGTTGGAGTGTCTTCCTCGGATGTAATATTTTTCGCATTTGTTTTGTTTCGTGAGTTGCAAGTCGTCAAAGATCATCAAATTGTTTTAAGTTGAATCGAGATCTTGAGGTTCAGGCACGTCTTCATCACTTTCGAAGAATTGGCATTCCATGTCTGTTTCTCCGTCCCATTCTTTTGATATTTCTTCAATGACGGCTTCAGGACTGCAGTTTAGCTTTTCAATTTGGCTTTGAATGTTGAATAATTGGAGAATGAGTTCTTTTGGTACTTTCTTCTCAAAGGCTTTTTTGAGTATTTTGTATTCGGGTTGGAAAAGGGATTTGCCAAAGACTTGCAAGTGGTTATAATCCAGCCATCCAGGTCTAAGAAGTAAATTGAGCAGCAAGGTTGTTTTTCCGCAACCGGACTTTCCGACGATGATTCCTCGAATGCTTCTTGGCAAAAGCGCGCTGTTGTATCTTTTGGTTTTTCCGATATTCCATGACAAATCAATGACTTTTTTTACAGTTAAAAAAATATTTTTCTTGTATTTAAAATGTACTGCGTTAAATGCAAAAGAGAAACTGAAACCATTCACTTGAAAAAGGAGATGACGAAAAACAATAGGCTTATGTTGAAAGGAACTTGTGACTCTTGCGGAACGACCAAATGCAAGTTTATTGCTAAAGAAACAAAAGGAGGTGGTTTGGTGGAATCAATCAACAAGCTGTCGAGCAAAATCAAGCTTCGATGGGCAAAATTTCCAGGAGAAATGCACATTCCTGGGATGAACTTTGCAGGGCCTGGCACAAACCTGGACAAAAGGCTCACATCCACCGACATGTATCAAGATTGGAGCAAACCGGTAGACCGAGTGGACAATGCAGCGTATCACCATGATTTGGCTTAGAAATATTTCAATGACCGACAAAACAGGAATGTGGCAGATCAAATGATGCTTGAAGAAATGAATTCGATTCCCAATCCAACTCAAAGAGAGATTAACGAAAGAAAGCTAATTACGCCTGTGATTAAGGCCAAAGCTAAATTTAGATTGGGTGTGGAATCTAAAAATTCGAAGAATTTCCATGGATCTGAAGGACCTAAAAAAAAAAAATGATCGCTGATGGTTTTTACGAGCATCAGGACATATTCAGGATTGAAAAAATCATTCGCTGAACAAAGAGCAGATCATTGGTGAAATGGTCGTTTAATTCGTGGGTAGACAATAAAGAGTTGATCAGTTTGCTTTCGAGCGACATTGGTCATTTCCTTTCCAAAAAAAGTTTTCATGTTCATTAAAAATGAGCAAGATGATGGTTTTGTTTGAGCCCTTTATAGATGAGTACCTTAAGACGGAAGATTACGAGGAGTCGTATTATTATTCGCCTTATGAAGAAAAGTACCATTACAAGATTTACAGCTTTGAGAATGATTTGGATTTCACCATTATTCGTCGATGTGAAGAATTTGAGTTGAAAATAAAGTGTGGAGGGATTCGTTTTGAAAAAAGTGGCATGCGGCTGGAGGATATGTTTGAATATGCTAGAAGAAAAATAAATAAAGTCAAGAAGCAAGTCAAAGTGTTGGATCATGAAATGATCAAAAAAAAATTTCTTTCCATTAAAAAAAGATGAATTTCGTGACGATTGAGAATTTTGACGAGAGTAAATTAATAGCTGGTGAGATTTACGCAGCCACAAGGCCCATTCAGTACCAAAAGATTCCTTTGTATTACGAGTATGAAAATGGAAAAGGTCATTTTATTCTAAGATCCCCCATTTTGTATTCTTTGGGTGTGTTTGAGAGTTTTGATCCAAAGACAAAAGAGCTGACGGGATATTCTATGTCTTTTGTTGCTCATGACGATATAAAGAGTTCAGAAGAAGAAAAGTTTATGGAGGTGACTGAAAAAATAACAAAATTTCTTCGCGATCAAGTCATTCTTAAGACAGCCTTGTTGAAAAAAGGAGGAAGAACAAAAAAAATAATGGCTGAGGATTTATCCATTTTTAAGAAAATGTCAGAAAGTTCATCTTCCATTTTTTTTGGAAAGCTGTATAGAAAAGAAAAGACATCACTTCCTTGTTTAGTAAAAGGGAGAACAAAAAGCGTGTAATAGCAGATCCAGTGGAGTATATTCGCCAAAGGTGTTTTGCCATTGCGTCTTTAAAAATTGAAGGCGTTTTCATTGGATCACAGGTAGAGTCGATTCAAGTCAAGCTTCCAGAAGTCTTCGTCACTAAAAATGCTCCTGTTTTAGTCCAAAGCATTATAAGCGATTTGGATTTAGGTGAAATGGAATCTGATGAAGAAATGATATAAAGCTTCTCGAAATGGTCAATGTCAACGCGAGAGATAAAGGTCATCTAAAAGTTGCAATACGGAGCCAAAATTAAAGCGCGAGACAGACACGGCCTTTGCACGACATTGTTCAATTGCTGCTGAAAAACGGAGCCGATCCTTTTTAGATCCTTTGGATCAGTGGAAATTCTTCGAATTTTTAAATCCGCTTGCGGATCAGTGGAAATTCTTCGAATTTTTAAGATCATTTTTAAGATCCGCTTGCGGATCAGTGGAAGTCACAAGTGATTTTTAAATTTTGCACGAATTTAAAAATGATAAACGTCGAAGGAATAACATTGCTAAATGAGGCTTTAACCAACTTTCAATTGGAAAAAGCTGCTTAACAGTTAAAATTGGAAAACTTTCGAGGCGTTTTTGAAAGAGACACATTGCCGAAAAAACAGAGAAGAAAAGAGTGCGGTATTGTTAACACGGGCGATTCAAGCACTGATAGATTTCATTGGGTGTGCTGGTACAAAGACAACAATAAAAAATACAGCTTTGACTCTTATGCTCAACCTCCTCTTGTTGAATTGACTAAATACTTAAAAAGCCCTGTTTATTTTAACAGCGAAAGAGTGCAGTTCGGTAATACCTCTTATTGCGGTCACTTGTGTCTTTACGTCTTGAAAAAATTAGATGAAGGTCTTGACTTTCAAAGCATTATTAACACCTTGTGGTAAAAATTCGAAGAATTTCCACGTATCCAAAGGATCTTTAAAAAACTTGTGATTTCCACGGATCCAAAGGTTTCTGATCTGAAGCCAAAAATAAAATCTGAGGTATATAAAAATGATTGACAAATTTGGTAGATCAGAATTGGCTCGTTATTTATACAACCCTTATTCAACCTCTCTTTCAAGCGATCTGTATGTCAGGACAGATGGAAACAGTACCATAATTGCAGATTTGGATTTCAACTCTCACAAAATCATTAACCTGGCAGAACCGACCACTTCGCACGATGCAGCCACCAAAAATTACGTGGACACGCATTCGACAGGATCATCAATCGGAACATCGGACTTGGATTTAAATTTTCACAAAGCGATCAACTTGAACGAACCGACCAATCTTCACGACGCCGCCACAAAAAATTATGTTGACGTCAGCTCAAGTCTGTGCGTTAAAACAGACGGGACAAGCACGATCACAGGAATCATCGACATGAACTCTCACAAGTTGATCAATGTAACCGACCCCACCAATTTAAAAGACGCTGCGACAAAAGGGTATGTAAACACCAAAGTCGCTTACAGCAATATTTCATACGTCGACATCAACATGACTTCTCACAAATTAACCAATTTGGCCGAGCCTGTTTCTGCTTCAGATTCAGCCACTAAAAATTACGTGGACACACATGCATCAGGCGGAGGAAATGCAGATTGGGATTTGAACTCGCACAAATTGATCAACGTGCTTGATCCAACCAACTCGCAAGACGGAGCGACAAAAAGCTATGTGGACTTGCTGTTGCAAAAATCGAGTTTAACCAGTGTCGTTCCAAGCTCTAGTTTCACCAGTTTGGGATTAAAGTCTCATACAGTGGCAGCGTTAGCAACTTCTCCTGTGTTTGCGTTTTCTGGAAAATCTGGAGTGTTGAGAAGATTGTGGTTGGCATTATACAGCACATCTGGCACGAATATTCCAGGTCAAGTTTTTATTCGAATCTTTACAGACGGAGAGATCAATGTGGGAAATTATTCAGAAACAACAGAAGGAATCGGTGTGGACAATACCGGTCTCGCCACTGATTTGCTTTTTTCTCCTATGGTAGGAGCTTTTTACACCAATTCTTTGCAAGGTTGCAACATGTTTAGCACCACTTCCTTGGGAGGATATTTAACGTTGGATATGCCTTTCAGAAACGACATCTCCATTCAACTCGTGAACAGAAATGCGACTCCTATCACGTATTGGATTCAGCCGTTTATTTCCACACTTGCTTCTATTCCTGCGACCATCCCTCTTTTCAAGCTGTACTGCAGAACGTTTCGATATTTGAACACCACTTACGGCAGTGAATACGTTTTGCTGAACACCAACGGGAAAGGAAATGGTCTGTCGTTGAAATACATCAGGATGCACATCATTGGCGCTTCTGGAAACTGGTGGGAGTCTAGAGTCCGAATGTACGATGGAAATTTACCTCCCGGAAACGGAACCGTTCTCACTCCTTGGACACCGTAAAACACCAACAATTACACCTACTTTCCTGGTTATGACGCAGACAGCACATGCTTCTTTTCATCATCTGGACTGGAAGATTTTTACTTGTCGTCGTGGAACGGATTAAATGTGACATCGTTTAACAACAAATCGACTGGACTGCTGTATCAATCCACTTCATCCATCGGCTCGACCACCACCATTTCTTTTTACAGAAATTTCGGAGAAGCTGACTCCATGCCTATTGTCGCAGCTGGTAGAAGACTCGTTGTCACGCTCAACTCTGGCGACGCGCAAGTCGGTCAATCCGGAAGCTTCTACCTTCTTCTCGGACAATCCTATTATTACGCTTAAAAATCACTTGTGATTTCCATGGATCTTAAGTGAAATTTTGAAAAAGAAAGAAAAAAAAGTTTTCTTTACTGTTAAAAAGATTCATTTGTATTGACGAGAATAAGTTGAAAGGCACCATTTATTTTAACGATCATTTGGATCATCCTCCTAGACGGCTTTGTCGTCGTTCCAGATGTGAAATATTTGCTCAAAGAGACATTAAGTTGAACCGTTTATCCAAACAGACGATTGTTTATATGTTTGGGATTAAAGTGGAGAGAGGTGTTGCTTCGGTGAATTTGAGAAATGAGCTAAATTTAAGGCTAAATTATTTCAGTCACTTTTTGCTTTTTTCAGAGTCTGTAGAGAACATCTTCATGGAAATTTATAATAGAAGTGACAAGGACGTTGTGATTAAAAAGGGAGAAAGCCTTTGCATCGTGAATTTCTTTTAGATTCTTTGAATCAGTGGAAAATCTACAATTTTTTAGATTCGCAAGCGAATCCGGGGTTCTTTAGAATCTAGATTCTTTGAATCAGTGGAAAATCTACGATTTTTTAGATTCGCAAGCAAATCCTTTAGAGGGAAGAAAATTTTATTTCTCCTTAATAAAAAATGGAATATAACAGTTATAAAGAAATATACCCCACTCTTCCAACGGCTCCAGCGGATGATGGGCACGTTTACCGTCTTCAAAAAATAAGTGAGATTTAGAAAGAGATGGACAACGAGAGGAAAAAGAGAGTTCATCTGAGCAAAAAGTACCATCGCGTGTTTAGGATCATTTCGAATGTGGACAATACGATGCAGGGATTGTGCATGGCATTGGGTGCGACTGGAATAGGGCTTTTGTCTACGATTATTGCAAGTCCAGCAGCGATTGCGTGTGAAGGTGTGGCTATTGGAATGGGTTTTTTATCGATTGTCGGAGGTCAAGTGAACAAAAGAATGGCATTGAAAGCGGAAAAGCATGAAAAGATAAAAGTGCTGACAGAGTCAAAATTGAACACGATCAGCGAGCACATTTCCAAAGCGTTGATGGATAATAAAATAAGCGATTAAGAGTTTCAGTTGATTCTTGGTGAGCTTCAAAAGTTTAGGGCCATGACGGAGGAAATACGAACCAAAACCAAAAACGGAATAGATGAATTGGCTAAAGAAAACTTGATCCAAAAAGGTAGAGATGACGCGATTAAAGCGTTCAACAATTTGTTTAAAAAAAATCAAAGATTTTCTCCACGGATTCAAAGAATCTAAAAAATCGTAGATTTTCCACTGATTCAAAGAATCTAAAAAAAATTAAAGATTTTTTCCACTGATCCGTACGCGGATTTAAAAAATAATTTCTATCGTATTTTAAAAACCATGTCTTTTTTTAAAATACAAGACCCGAACAAAAGAGATGAAATTGTGAGAGAGATTAATGACAGAAGAAAGAGGATTTATCAGAACAGCATCAACGACAACATTTTAAATGCTGATTTTTAGACGGATGTGGGAAAGCTGTTTAAACCTCTTATTCAAAGCAATGAAAAGATCATCGTTAGCAATAAAAAAATGCTCAATAAGATAAAATCCGAGGTTAAAAACGAGGTTAAAAACGAGGAGGTTAAACCTGAGCCTTTTTTAGAATCAACAGGATCTATTTTTCCTGAGGGCGACCAATTTATAAAAAGTTTGTTTGATCTGGACACAAGAGCAAAATTTAAAAGAAGCTTTAAGAACAAGTTTGAATTGAGCAAAAGCGATGGTCAATATACGATTGGAAAAATGGGGGTGATGTTTGAAGGTAACGATATGATTGTTGGAGGGGAAAAGTATGAAGGAACAAAAGGTCTTTGGAATCTCATGACCAATCCAAACGTTTCAAAGAACGTGACAGCAGAAGATGTGGCTAATTACTCGAAATTTTTAGTGGAGAGTGAGGCTGTAAAGTCGGATGCGAGGTATAACAAACCCAGAGCTTCAGAGATTGAAAAATACAATCAAGTCATTATCCCTATTGAAAATGAGCTGAAATCTCGCAAAAGGGCTGAAGACTCTATTTCGGCTCCTTCTAGTTACGATCTTCAAATGCTTGAAGAAAAGCATGCTGAAAGTGCTGAAAAAGAAAAAAGGAAGAAAGAGTTAAAAAAGGATTATCGTAAGGCTCTGGCACTTATTGAAGAACGGAAAGATACGTTGACCGTTGAGGAGTATAATGCGTACAAGGATCACATGAAAAAATCTTATAATAGGATCAAGAAAGGTTTAGGAGTGATCGTTCTTCCTAGCGATCCTAATGCGTTGGTGGAAAAGCTTGAATTGAGCGTGGCTGCTTGTCGTGCTGGGAATACAGGATCTAGAAACAAGGCTGTGAGCATTTGCGATGAGTTGTTGAGGCAAAAGGTGATTAGCAAAAACCAGTACAAATCGATCATGAAGGTGATCGGATCCAAATAATTTTTTTTCTCGTATTTAAAAAATGATCATTTACAGAAACAGATATGTTAAGAAACACGTTGTTAGAGGAAGTGGAATCATGGACACGTTGCGTCATTTTTTAAATAGAGCAGCAGCATCGGGCGCGTCAAGAGCAGCGTCTAATTTGGCTCAGAAAATGGCTAAAAGCGAGTTGGGAAGAGAGGCTATTACAGCTGCAAAATCTGCAGGGAAAGAGTTGGCTTCTTCGGCGATTGCTACAGCGAAAGATGTGGTTGTTGACCAAGGCAAAAAGGCTTTAGAAAAGGTGTATGCTAAGCCTAAAAATTCTTTCCATGGATCTGAACCTAAAAAGGTTCCTCTTACTCAAAAAATCAAAGACATTATTTCCGGAATGGTCGGGCCGTCAGCTCCAAAGGTGAGCAGCGATTATTCCTCTCTTGGAGGGTACTGTCTCATAAAAACGTCATCCGGATTCAAGACCTGGTAAAACTTTCAAAGAATCTAAAAGTGGGAAGAGGACTGAAGATCGCATAAGGGATCCAAAAGATCTAAAAATTTTTTTTTCTTTGGTATAGAAAAATGGCAAATTCAGATATTTTAGACATTACAGAAGAAATCATCATTGATGAAGATATTGAGAGATATGAATTTCACGAATATGAACTGGTTAGCACCAATTTAAACACATCCGGTGAGATAAGAATCAATATTGAGCAGCAAGATTTGTTCACGCGTCCATGTGATGCTTACCTTTTGGTGGAAGGAAGACTGACAAAAGCAGACGGTACTTCCTATGCGGATGCGGATGTGGTTACTCTTGTTAACAACGGGATCATGCACCTGTTCAGTCAGATTTCTTATCAGTTGTCGAATCAAGAGATTGAGACCATATACAGTCCAGGTCAAGCCACCACCATGCTGGGTTTCCTGAAATATCCTGTAGAGTTCCAAGTGTCGGAAGGAATGAATCAGCTATGGCAAAGAGACAGCACTGCCCTTGCCGATCTTGTAAACAATACTGGTTTTATCGCAAGACAAGATTTCATCATTAAGCAGCATGTTGATAAAGGAACCTTTTCATTCTGCATTCCTTTGAAGCATATTTTTGGTTTATGTGAAGATTACGAAAAAGTTCTTTACGGATTCAAGCACACGATAACCCTTGTAAGGAAGAGCGACGTTGATGCGATTTTTAAGAGTGCAGAAACAGCTGCAGGAAAAGTAACCTTGAGCAAACTGTCTTTGTTTATGCCTCATGTCACTCCCTCTGTTATGGCAAACAACCGCCTTTACAAACTCATCGAGTCCAAAGTGGACGTTCCGTTATCGTTTAGATCCAGACAGTGTGACACCATTGCCGTGCCAGTGTCCAATACGTTCAGTTGGAAACGTATTGGACACTGGCACGGCAATGGTGTCACACTGTCTGGATCTAAACGATAACGGAAGTTATCGTTTATCGGAAGTTAACGGAAGTTAAGTGCTAGATCAGCCAGTGAACGTCCGAGGTACATCATTGTTGGATTTCAGACTAGTAAAGACGGTAGTCAAGATCTAAACCCTTCCGTTTTCAACCACTGCGATTTGAAAAACATGTATGTGACCTTAAACAGCGAAAGGTATCCTGCTGTGGATTACGACTTGGCTTTTACAAACAGCAAATTTTCTAGGGTATACAGAGACGCATGCAAGTTTGACAACAAGATTTTTGGAATAAGCGAAATTGTCGCCCAACCGAATATAACAGCGCTGAACTACAGACACATTTGTCCTATTTTCGTTTTTGACGTGAGCAAGCAGGCTGAGAGGTTAAAATCGATTTTGTTGGACGTGCAAATTAAAGCCACCTTTAATGCAAACGTTCCTGCAGACACTCAAGCCTTTGTCGTGGTGATCTCTGACAAGCTGCTCAGAATCAAATCCGACGGAAACAAAATGAGCGTTGTGTATTAAAAATAAAATGGACTCTTAATAAAAGGATGATTTATACGAAAAAGGATTTGAAAAATTTACTTATCGAAAACGGCGTTTCCAAAACGTCGAAAAGCAAAATGGGTTTGGTGATGATTGCGCTGGAGAACCATCTGATCAACAAAAATGCGATGATGGAGGACGTCAAGCCGATAGATTCCAAATATGAAAGGCTTCGTTTGATTCGAAACAATCCCTTGGCTGTAAAAATGACGCACGCTGAAACAGGAGAAGTGATCGAATACGGCTCTCTTTACAAAGCGATGAAAGAGACGGGACACGGCAACAATTATTTTGAGAAGCAAAACGGAAAAATAGATGAAAAAGGAATTAAGATTGAGATCATTAAATAAAATGACGTTTCACCCGTTTTTTCTGGAGTGCAGCCAAAGAGAATCTGATGTGAAAAAGAAAAGACAGCTCGAGGCTCTTGCGTTCAAGGAGGTCAGGTTTAAAATTCCTGAAACGTACAGCGATGAAAAAAGAGACGAGCTTTACGCGATGGTGTGGTAAGAAAAAGAGGATGACTTTTCGCGGATGGAGAAAAAAATCAAAGAGCGCAACATAGAGTGGATTCATTTGAAAAAGCAAGAAAAGATGAGATGATCCAAAAATATGAATATTTTCCATTTGCTGAAAAAAATTGAATTCGAGTAAAATCATTGACAGAGATTAAAAAAGATGGAGAACATGACATTAGAAGAGATAAAAAGTGAATTCAGAGAGCGAATGAATGCAATAAGAGAAAACCCAACGTTGGAAAGTCTGAATGACCTTGAAAGAGACATGTCAAAATTTGAAGAAGAGAATGAAGTCGCTGGAAGTGAAATAATTGATGAATTAATTGATAGTATATGTGAAGTGAGAAGGAGTTTTAGAAATAAAAATGAATCCCTTCTTGATTTTTATGCAAGAATGGCTTATAGGGGTGAAGAAGAAGATGAGGAGGAAATCGATGATGAGGAGCGACTAAGATTGCAAGAGAGAATGATGGAATTCAGAGAGAGAATGACTACAATAAGAGAAAACCCAACGTTGGAAGGTCTGATTGACATTGACATGGCCATTCAAGATTTTCAAGATGAGAATGAAGTCTATGAAAATGAATTAATGGATGAATTAATGGATAGTATGAATGAAATTTATGAAAGTTTTAGAAATGAAAATGAAACCACTGACGAGCTCAGGGATAGAATAAATGCAATGGTTAGAAGAAGGGCTCATCCTGATATCGACTTTGAAAACGATGAAGAAGTGGTCATTGCAGAAGAGAATTAAAAAAAAATCCTTCGAAAAGAATTTTAAAAAAATCCTTTTTTTAATTCTTTTCGAAGAATTAAAAAATCAAAGATTTCCCATGGATCCAAAGGATCTTAAAAATCACTTGTGGTTTCCAGGGTTTCAAAGAAACTAAAAAAGTTGGTGCTGAAAAAAATGAAAATGGTTTAAAAAAAATCACGACATTTAAAAAAGATGGGTGATGATAAAAAAGTCTCAATGACCTCATTAAAAAGAAAGGCTGAAGAAAGGGCGATAAAAGGTTACACAAAAATGACAAGGGAGCAGCTCGTTGAAGCTGTAAGAAAAGCAAGACCTTTCATTGGTTCTCTTTCGAGTGATGAAATGAAAAAAATGCGAGAAGAAAGAGCAAGAATGCGAGAAGAAAGGAAAGAAGAAAGGAAAAGATTGTTTGATGAGGCACTGGAAAATTCCAAAAGGGAGATTAAAAAGAGAATAAAACGTGATGAAGAGAACCGTCCTGCTGCTTAAAAATCACTTGTGATTTCCAGGGTTTCAAAGAAACTAAAAAAGTTTGCTGAAAAAAATTGAATTCGAGTAAGATGGCGAAATGAATATTTAACAGAGCTCCGCGAATTTCATAAAAGTCATAATAAAAGTGGAAATAACAATATTATAAAAAAAGGCGATGTAGTGATAATCCAAGACTCGAATTTGGTTCGAGGATTATGAAAACTAGGGATTATTGAAAAACTTTTACCGTCATCAGATGGACAAGTGCGTGCAGCGAATGTACGATGTGTCTCCGCTGGAAAAATCATATATTTGAACCGTCCAGTTAATAAATTGTGTTTGCTTGAAGAAAATAAATTTAATTCTTTCGAATCTACGTTTGTGAATGAAAAGGACATTCAACTATTAGTGACTACTGTTGGTGGCGGGAGTGTTGCGCTAATCAAATCGTAAAACGTATTGTGTTTGGATTGGTTAATATTATATAAACAATTATTTTCCCCTTGGGAATATGTATAAATAGCGTGATCTTCGAAACCTCGCTCTCTTGAAGAAACAACAACGGACTCGAGCAACTCTTCGATCACTTGCTGTGATCTACAATCTCTTCTTTGTGTTTAATTATATTGTATATTAATATTTAAAATAAATAAATGAACTCGTTTTACAATACCACTCTCACGTAAAACAACATTTCGCCATCATCAAAAATTGAATTCGAGTAAAATCATTGGCAGCGATTAAAAAAGATGGATAACAATCAAAGCACAATTGACATGCTCAGACAGTCTGGAAAAATGCTTGAAAAATTTGGAAACTTGAATTTAAAGTTTTTAGTAAACTGCAAAGACTTTTGATGAAAGATGCGTTTGAAAATAACTACATGCCGATTCATAAAATGATTCAAGACCTCAGCCCTCTCAGGCTTGTGGAAATCGTGAAAAGTTATTTGAGTAAAAAAAACATATACAAAATTAGAAGGATTTTTCAGCATGATCTTTATGAACTAAAACATATCTTAGGAGGTGAAGAACGCATAGAGTGGCAAGATGATTTTGTTCGTGAGTTTGGAGATGAATTTTATAACATCTTACCAGGTCTTAATTTTGTTCCTTCTTATATTGAAGGAAGTCATCAAAGAATGATCAAACTCTTTGGTGAAGAGGAACTGCTGATGAGTGACTTTGAGCGTCTAAAAGAGATGAAAAATCAAATCGACTTCACCGTTTTATTATTAGAAATGGATGAACTAACAACCCGTCTTTTTTAATTCTTTTTTCGAAGAATTAAAAATTGAACTCGTGTTAAATAAATTCAAGATCTAATAAAAAGATGGAGAACAACACAAAAGTTATTGATGAAACCATTGTATTTGATGAATTGGGTGACAAGCTAATCATGGTTGAAGAACCACCTGTTGTTAAGAAAGATAGGGGAGATGGGGGCGCATTGATCGCCGTAGCAGTGTTTTGAAAATTGCGCAGAACCTGAAAGAGAATTAAAAACTTATTAACTACGAAACACATGTAGAACTATCTGGCTTTTGGAATATATAAATATTTTGATTTAAAAAAATGATAAACATGAATAATTTTAACTTTTAAACAACCCTCTCAAAAGATCAATGTACCCCAAACTATGGGGTACTATGATCTCCGACTTGGGGCACATTGATCTTATATGCGTAATATTATCTAAACGTTTAATACTTCTATAACTAAATCTTGTAAATAATTTAGTCAAAGGGTAATATTGTATAACATATAATACATCTAAATTTTTTAATTATTTTTTAAATATAGCAGTTAAACCCACTAGTCTAATTTTTAATTTAAAAATGTATAAATCACAGCAGCTATAAGATACCCGCTTTATATACGTTTAAAACTTTACAACAACTTGAAATTTATAAGAACTGAAATATAAAGACTGAAATAAGAATACAACTTTTAAGTTTACAAAACTTGTTAAAAGTACAATATTTTGATTAAGAATATTTCATCATTTGTGAAAGTCAAGTTGTGAAGCAGCTTTTGGTTTACATTGTTTTTTATTCCTAAGCAAGTAATTCTTAGTTTCTTTCTTATCTTTTGTGGAGACTTTTTGTTGATTTTTGGTTTGCTTCAAAATTTTCTTTTCTTTTGACAAACGAATTTCATTTCTGACAGAAGTATCAGTCAAGATCCTTGTTTTTAACTGCCTACTTTTAACATTTTTTTTTCTGGCAGATGCTTTTGGGTAAGGTTTTAAAACCTCAGGTGAGATTAAAGAAGCAACACTTGTTGACACTTTGTTTAAAATACTTGCTTCAATATTTACTATAGTTATTTCAGACTCTATGTGATTAACATGTGCTGGTATCATTTCAGATTCCATGTTGTTGACAGGAGTGATAGTAACTGTATTTGGAGCAGCTCTATCTGTAACTGATGATGGTAAATATTCGTCATCTTTGAAAATTTCAGAATTGAATGGCTCAATGCCAGCTACTCTAAATCCTGTCTGTATATTAGATGGTGAGAAAGCTTTTGTATACGGTTCTCGAACTATTGAAACAATATCATAAATGGTCATTGGTCTTGGGTTTGAAACCATCCAATTATCACATGCAGAATTGTAAAACCTTTTCAATGGTCCAAAAACAGTTTTATCTAATGGCTGCAATTTATGGCTGCAATGGGGAGGAAAACTTATCATTGTAATTCCGTGTTGAACTGCAAGCTCCAAGCCTTTAACAGAAATATGACTTTCATGACTGTCGAGAAGTAACAAAACTGGAGATTCCTGAGAACAGTTTGAATATTTAACAAAATGTTTAATCCATTCTATGAAAATTTCTGAGTTCATCCGACCAGAAGGATTTGCAAATCCCACACATCCAGGAGGTCCTTCCTTAATCATGTAATCATGAAACTTTACCCTAGGAAAAATAAATAATGGAGGAATGGAATTTCCAATAGCATTAGAGGCACAACATGCAGTTACCAATGTTCCTCGTTCTGCAGATGTGATTCTTCCAACTTGTTTGCTTCCTCTACCAGCTAAAACCTTTACCGACTTTTGAACGGTTGTTAAACCAGTTTCATCAACATTATATATACAGTTAGGATTATATTTATATCGATTTCTTACCGTTTTAAGATTTTGAAAAAACTCTCTTACAGTGTGTTTGTTAAAAGCTGTTGATCGAGCGAAGCTCGTTGCTTCAGGTGTTCGTAGAGACAACTCTGGTTGTCTTTTCATAAAACCTTGCAACCAATCAATGCCTGCAATTTTATTTTTGATCCATGATGATGGTCATATCTTATTGTTTTTTAAAGCAAATTCATATGCCAATAATCGCGTTGACCTAGTTGAAAGGCCATAGTTCATTTTTGATGCAATTAGTAAATAACTTGATAAACTTTTTTCATCTTCTGCTGTAAAAACTTGTCTATTGTTGTAGTTAGGCTTGAAAGCTTCATTTGGATTAAGCCTCTTTTTACGACAATATCTTTTTAAAGTCATTCTATCTATGTTAAACTGACGTGCTGCAACATTCAGTTGTGTTCCTTCTAAAACTTTATTAACAGCTACTTTCATTATTTCACTTGGTATAGCAACTTTATTTGTTTTTTTAATTCTATTTCTAACCATTTTAAGATCTGTAAAAAAATATATCAATAAAAACATGTTTTTAATAAATGCTAATATTTAACATAATAATATTATGTTAAATATTTTTTAATTATTATGTTAAATATTATTCTTTTGATATTATAAAATAATAGTATTATTATTACTAGCTTATAACATAAGTAGATTTAAAAAATGAAATGCTAAAAGCTATTGTTTGTTTATATATAGTTTTTTTTTAAATTATAAATACAATTCCATTCGTTTAACTGTATTGCTTATAAACAAAAACATGGGGCACTTCGTCTTCTATGGGGCACTTTGATCCTCCGATCAATGGGCCCCGCATAGTCAAAGATCAATGTACCCCAATAGGTATAGGTAACATACTGATAGCAATATCTACTGTATAAATTGCAGCCAAATAAAAATTATATATTATATTATACACCTAACACTAACAAATTTAAAATAAAATTTTTGTTCACCCATACAGACATCTAAATAAAAATATATTTGAATTATAGTACGATTTAAAAAAATCACTTTTTATGACGAAAAACAATATTTTCTTTATTTTTTTTGACGCTGATAACCTTATGAAAAAATATTACGAATAATCAATTAGGGAAGCAAAATGGTTAATTAAATTGCAGCCTCACTTCTAGTAAGGCAAAAATGAACGAGTAAAAGCCAAAAGATCATACTGCCCCGGCGATCAATGCGCCCCCATCTCCCCTACTCCAAAACGTAGATCTTCATATATAGATTGCGAACATTTTTTTTGTATAGGTAGTTGTCAAAAATTTCCACGGATCTGAAAAAAATTGAATTAAGAAGAATAAAATCTTTCAGTAATAAAAATGCATTACACAAAAAAGGATTTGAAAGTGTTGTTGAGAAAAAATGGTGTTAACAAAACATCAAACAATTTGTTGGCTTTGACACTGATCGCGTATGAAAACAATTTGCTCGATAAAGAAGAATTGATGAAAAAGGTGAAAGAAAGGAAACCTGTGGGAAGGCCGAGAAACCATGAAAAAAAGGAGAAAAAGCCTGTCAATCCTAAATGGGCGAGGCTTGTTGAAATTAGAAACCACCCCTTCACTTATAAAATAACTCATGTGGAAACGGATGAGGTGACTGAATACAAGTCTCATTACCAATTAAGAAAAGAAACGGGTCACTACTGGAAATACTTTGACAATAAACATGGTTATCAAATAAAAGTCGTATCGTGATTTTAATTTTGCTGAAAATTTTTGATCATGGCAAAAAAATTGAAATGGGTTAAAGATTTTTATTTACTTTATAAAATGAATAAGATGACTGTGAAAAATCTAAAAGAGATGGCTAATGATCGAGGCGTCAAAGGCATCTCGAGAATGAGAAAAGCCGAGCTCATTAAAGCTATACAAAATACAAAGCCCATCATTGGGTATGGTACTGCTCCTCAACATGTAGCTCGTAGACGCACGACTGAGGCAAGACCTGTCATTGCTCCAAAACCAGCGATCATTCCACCAAGACCTGCTGTGGTAAAACCTCCTATTGCTCCAAAACTAAAACCAGTCATTCCACCAAGACCTGGATGGCTTTCAAGAATTGCAACGACAGTCTCTAACGGTTTTAACCAAGTGCTTATTGTCATTGATCCGTACGTCCCAACACCTGTGAAGAATACAGTGAACAACGTGAAAAGTGGAGTGGAAAAAACAATCAAGTCTCTCAAAGGTCTTGTATTCCCTGCTCCCGTTGTTGTGAAGCCGGTGTCTGCGTCAAAACCTTTTACAGTAAAGTTTAATATGACTGAACATTCAGCAGAGCGTGCTGTGAGACAATTTTCTTACAAGCCTTCTTCTCGATATCAAGACCTTGCAGCCTTTTTTAATTTGGTAAGAGAATCTGCCATTCAAACCATGGGAGGAGAAATAAACACCAGAGTAAGAATTATTTTAACGTGTGAAATGAAAAGTGTAAGTATCATCACTGGTGAAGAAGTGACTCGGGAAGCAACCTTTTCATCAAGATCAGAGATTATTCTAGCGGCTACGGATTTAAGAACGTTAATGAGCGAAATGGAAGAAAAAATCTTGGAAAATAGTGTCAAATACAAAAAGTTGGGATCCAATGGCGTCTTGTCAAAGATTTTAAAAATGGGTATCAACTTTATCGACTACAGGCCTCTCAGCGGTTCTTCCTACATGGAGCTAACTCCCAAGTTGAAAAACAAAAAGGCCATCGTCAACATGGAAAACGACGACAATGAATGCTTCAAGTGGTGTGTCACCAGAGCTCTGAACCTTAAAAATAGAGACAACGAACGAATTGATGATGACCTCATTCTAAAATCAGAAGAGCTCGATTGGGATGGAATAAAATTTCCTGTTGATTACCATAAAATCGACAAGTTTGAAGTGAATAATCCTGAAATTAGCGTGAACGTCTATGAGTATGAAGAAAAAGCGCCTCAACCTTTGCGAGTATCTGACTTTGTTGATAGAAAGCATTGCGTTGATTTGTTGTATATTTCAAACGAAGAAAACAGCCATTATTGCCTAATTGAAAATTTCAGCCGGTTTGCTAGCTCTTCAGCATCAGCTCATCAACATAAAAGATATTTTTGCAGAAGGTGCATGCAAGGTTTCGACCAAGAAGAAAAGCTCCAAATTCATCGAGAAGACTGCTATGATAATGCTTCAATGAGAATCGATCTTCCTAAAGAAGGGGCAACTGTTGAATTTAAAAACTATCAAAAGGGTATGAGACATCCGTTTGTGGTTTATGCCGACTTTGAAAGTTTCATCAAGCCCATCGATGACAACACTGAATACAATAATAAAGAGTCGTACACCAAACAATATCAAAAGCACGTTCCAAGCTCCTTCTGCTATTATATCAAATGCTTTGACGACAGCCTTTACAAGCTTGAAATGTACACAGCTGAAAGCGATGATGACAATGTGGCTCAAAAGTTTATCACCAGGCTTGAAGAAGACCTTACAAATATTTAAAACGACAGCGATTTACTACAAAAACACTGGGAAAAAATTAAAATAGTGACTGATGAGGATGAAAAGAAATTTAAAGGCTCAACCCTATGTCACATTTGCAATAAAGATCTTAACGATGATAAAGTTTTAGACCACTGCCATTTGACTGGGAAATACCGTGGTGCTGCTCATAACAAATTCAACTTGGAATATAAAATTCCAAAATTTATTCCCGTTGCCTTTCATAACTTGTGTGGCTACGACTGCCATTTATTCATCAAGAAATTAGGTGGAAAGCTCAATTGCATACCCAACAATGAAGAAAATTACATCAGCTTCTCGAAAAAAATCAAAGTGAGAGAATTTATCAATAAGAAAGGTGAACTTCAAGGAGTTTGGAAAGAAATAAGTTTTATTGACACCACCAGATTCATGCCTGACAAATTAGAAAAACTGGCTAAAAATCTAACCGACGATCAATCCAAAAACGTTAAAAAATATTTTCCTGAAGATAAACAGTTAGACTTGGTAAGAAAAAAAGGCATTTACCCTTACGAATGGGTTGACTCCATTAAAAAATTCTCTGAAACGCAATTACCTTCTATTGAAGCGTTTCATTCCAAACTGGACGATGAACCAGCAAAAGAGGAAGACTACGCGCATGCGCAAAACGTTTATAAAGAATTTGGATGCAAAACGTTTAAAGACTACCACGAGCTATACAACAAGTCTGACGTGCTGATTCTTGCAGATGCCTTTGAAAATTTTAGAGACGTATGCATAAAAAGCTACAGTCTTGATCCCGCCTGGTATTACACCTCTCCTGGATTAGCCTGGGACGCCATGTTAAAGAAAACAAAAATTAAATTGGAATTGATAACCGATATTGACATGCTTCGAAAAGGAATACGCGGTGGGATTAGCATGATCTCCAACAGACTTGGAAACGCAAACAACAAATACATGGACAAATATGACCCTTCAAAACCATCGAAATTCCTTCAGTATTTAGACGCCAGCAGTTTATACGGATGGGCCATGAGCAAACCTCTTCCCGTTGGAGGATTCAAATGGATGACTGAAGATGAAAATTGGCGTAGCATGCCGTGCATTCTCAAAGTCGATTTGAGATATCCTGAAGAGCTTCACGATTTACACAACGACTACCCTTTGGCTCGTGAAAGATTAACCATTGGAAAAGTAGACAAACTTGTTCCAAATTTAAACAACAAAGAAAAGTACGTCGTTCATCATGAAAACCTAAAACTCTATGAACGACTTGGACTTGTCATCACCAAAATTCATCGAGGAATCACCTTTAGAGAAGAACCCTTCATGAAAAAATACATTGACCTCAACACCGATGAGAGAAAAAAAGCTACCAACGAATCTGATAAGAAATTTTTCAAACTCATGAACAACTCCGTCTTTGGAAAAACAATGAAAAATATTCTAAAGCGCGTTGATGTCAGACTCATCACCACTAAAAAAGAAGCCTTAAAATTTGCCAAAGTCCCTCGTTATAAACGAAACACCATCTTTGATGAAAAATTAATCGCGATTCACATGGAAAAAACAAAATGCTTTTATGATAAACCTGTTTACTTGGGAATGAGCATCCTCGATTTGAGCAAGACTTTGATGTTTGATTTCCATTACGGATACATCAAACCTAAATACGGTGATAAAGCAAAGTTGCTCATGACTGACACCGACTCACTTTTTTACGAAATAGAAACGGATGATTTTTTCAAAGACATTTCTAACGATCTTAAAAACATGTTTGACACGAGCAACTTTTCTAATAACCATCCTGCCATTGAAAACGTTGGGTTTGAAGTAGGATTAAATAATAAGACCATCGGTATGTTCAAAGACGAAGCTGGCGGAAAAATAATCATACAATTTGTTGGGCTTAGACCTACACTTTACTCCTACAAAAAACTTGAAAAAGACGAAAAAAAATGCAAAGGAATGAAAAAGAAAGTTGTTGAAAATCGCATCACTCACCAAAATTTCTACGACTGCTTAATGAGCGGAAAAGAACAGCTTGCAACCATGAACGTTTTTCGATCCCATCTTCACGATATATACACAGAAGAAATTAACAAAGTCGCACTCAGCGCTAACGACGACAAAAGAATTATTAAAGATGATAAGATACACACCTTGGCCATTGGACACTACAAAACATGCACGGTAAGAAATTGAATAAAAAGGCTTGATAAGAAAATTAAACATGAATAACACTTAAGTATGGATCAATGTCCTGGAACACTTTGCATTAAAACACGACGCCATCTTGGATTCCTTAATATGGGAAGGGTATTAATGCGCCAGAATCGGCATTATATAGTAGTAGCGAAATACAGCTTGGTCAACATTTTGTCGAGTTGCACTTGTTTTTTCCAGAAGGAAATCAACTTTTTTAAATACTTTTGATTAATTTATTAATTTTCGTGTCCAAATAATGAACTTTGTGATGAATAAAACTTGAAGAACTTTGTAACTAAACAGTTACATAGTTATTTCTCTAAATTGAAAAAATGCAGCACTTTTATATAAAAAAAACTAAATTAGCATTATTTGGTTGCAAATATTTTGGCCAATACTGTATATATATATATATATATATATATATATATATATATATATATATATATATATATATATATATATATATATATATATATATATATATATATATATGTATATATATTTATATATATATACTGTATATAACTGAACTCATTAAACCGACTTGTGCAATAATTTATGTAGCAGAGAAATGTATAGAATTTCCCAGAACATCTTATATCGCTGTGCGCCGTCAGCCAGGAAAGTGACGTCACAGTGACGTAATAGTTCGGGAAGCTTCTGTAGAGTTCTAAAACTTTCTTCAGCTGTTTTGCAGTTTGCTATAAACTGGTATATAAACGAAGTGTTCAAAGCGGGTAGTTGAGTTTTAATTATCTTAATTTGGTGTCAACCATATTATTTTTGCTATATTTTAATTATTGTGCATTCTCTATAGTTTAAGTATAAAGAGATCCTTTTATTATTTGGTAAGTTACATTTAATATTTCGCAAATTATAATTGAGCAAATAATATTTTATTAGTGTCAGCCTTTTTCATTTTCTATAATCGGTATTTGCTTCTTTTGAAATAAAATATATAAACAATAACAATTCAATTGAAAACTTAATAACTGTTTCTTTAATTTATTAGGTAATTAATATTGACGTTAAGGCCTTTCCTATTTCAGTTGCTGAGTAGAAGATAACATGTCGTTCAAGAAGAGCTCTTCTAACACGGAGAAGAACAAGGAAACCTGGTCAAAGAGCTTAGTCCAGTTTCAAGCCCCATCAAGAAGAGGCAACGTGGCGATATATGAAGCACCCTTGAGCGAACGGAGTCGTTCCCCTGAAAAACCACGTCATTGGACGCTTCAAATTTCTTGAATCCACTGCCAAAGAACGGAGAGAGAGGATTGGTTTAATTTTTGTAGAGCTTAAAGACCTATCGAGCAAAACGTTGAACTTTCCACATGTATCTGATCAAGCTATTTGTGCAAAACTAGCAAAACTTCTTAAAGACTACGAGGGCTGCCGAAAAAAACAAAACTTTGATTCATTGAATGAACTGTTTGACATGACTAAGATGAAAGGCGAATGGTTGTGCAAAGAGGATGAGAATCTCTACAAACTACAAATTGAGAGCTAAGGTCACGTTGGTTACTCGACTGCCAAACCTGCTAGTGTCAATACCATTCACCCATCCAAGCGAAAGAAGGCAATTGAAGCGACTGTGTCCGCACTTACCAGCTTAACGCTACCTGATTGTTCCGAAAGTAGCACGGACTCATCCGAGAACAGTGCAGACAATCCTTGGGAGGATGACAACGCAGCATCAATGAGCAAAAGGAAGCATAACCCAACAGGCATTGCAAGACGTCTTGTTACATGCTCAAAGCTGTCATCCCACGGAGCAGCAGTGGTGTGCAGCCAGCTTTCTGGTGAGGGCATTGAAACCCCAATCCCAGAGCTGCTCAGGTGAAGAAAAAATTGGTGAGCACGCTTCATCTGGAGAAGTGGAGCATACACTTTGACGGCAAACACATTTAGCTTTGAATATCAGGCCGTGGTCCTTAAAAATGAATCTAAAGAAATTAAGTTGACTGCACTAAAATTGAAAGATGGGAAAACTCAAACAATTGCAGAAGGACTCCAGGATGTTTTAAAGGAGCTCAACCTGTGGGGATCAGTTGTGATGATTGTTACCGACACAACAAACATGAATACCGGTAAGAAGACAGGCTTTGTTGTTCGGCTGCAGCAAATGTTTGAAGAGAAAGGCCATCCTAAATCCAAGTTCATCAGTTGCTAGTACCATGTGCTAGACCGCGTTCTTCGCGTTGTCATGGACGATGAGCTCCATGGGTCGATTAAATCACCAAACATCGAATACAGTCACGATCAAAAGTTTGGAACATTGTATAAAAAAACACAATTTTCATTAAATTATTTATTTATTCTATCAAAATATATTAGTAACGATGATAATTGACAAAAATAATAACCTTGAACTATTAGTAAAGGTTTTATGAATTTAATATTTGGTATGGTGTCCTTGAGCTTTCAAACAATTAGCTAGGCAGGTAGGCATAGAATGAATGAGTTTTCTTAAATATTCAGGAGTCATAAGTTCAGTCCATACCTGCTTAATTTTTTTTTGAAGATCATCTGAAGATGAGGGTCGCAGTTTCTAGACTTCGTTTTTGAGATAGTTCCATCAGTTTTCAATGGGATTGAGGTCCGGTGAATTACCAGGCCAGGGGTCAATGACATCAACCCCATTCTCACATAACCAACTGCTTACAAGCTTGGCCTGTGACAGGGTGCTCCGTCATGCTGAAAATTGTTGGTATTTGGGATATTCATGAATAATTTAAGTTTTTCTTGAAGTATATCAAGATAAAGATGGCTATTTATAGTGGTGTTAGGAGGCATAAACCATAAACCGCCACTTTGATTTGCTGTAATGGCACCCCATATCATGATTTTAGGGCAATGTTTTACAGTCAAAAGCAAATATTTGGGGTTGTATCGTTGACAAGGTGAGCGCCTAACGCTTGTAGAACGACCACCAAATTGTTCGATTAATGATTTGTCGCTAAATATTATATTCTCCCAATCTTTCGCTGACCAGTCCTTGTATTTCTGACAGAAGGCTATGCGGTCTCTAATATTTTTTTGAGAAAGGCAAGGTTTTTTTGCTGGAACATGGCTCTTTAAATGAAATTGTTTGCACAAACGTCTTCTAATGGTCACAACACTCGGTGCAACACCTGTGGGGAATACCTCAGATGAAATTTCAGAAGCACTGGCAAATGGATATGCTTTTGCATAACGATGCATGCGATTATCTGCCCTTTGAGTAGTTACCTTTGGTCGTCCAGTTCTAGCTTTGCTTTTAAAATCACCAGTTTCATGATATCTCTTCAATGTTTTTATAACAAATTATTTTAAAACAAATTTAAATGTTTATAACATAAATTATGCATGCATATAATATTAACACTCAAAATATTCAATTAAAAAAAGCATATTTAAACACAATTTTCAAATTTTATGAAAATTTTTTAAATGTTCCAAACTTTTGATCGTGACTGTATTTATTTGTGCAGAATTTGATGAGCAATTACGATAAGTTGAAAGCAGCCTTCAGCAACGGTAAAACCAAGATTAAAGAAACAGGCGGCTAGAGAGATGACATGAAGTTTCTTTACCACCTCACTTGTGTCTTCCGTCACTTAACTGAGAGGAATGAGATCCCCTTCGTGAATTTCAAACAGATCCCAAACATCAGCAATACACGCTGGAACTTTCATGCCATTCTGGCCCTTCTTGCGTTTGTTTTGATGCCAGAAACTCAGATTAGGTTGCGTAAAATCTGTTCATTCATTTTTTACTCATGGGCTGATCATTGGTTCAGCAATCAATTGTTCTGCGTTGAAGATTTTGAAGAACTATCTGAAGCTCTGAATGACTACCCAAAAGCTCTCAATTGCTTGAAAACCCACTGGAAAACAGATGACTCTCCAATCAAGATTGCCCGAAGCAACCAGTGCTGCGAGCGTGCTATCAAAGTTATGGAAGAATTGCACGACTCCTGCCGCAATAAGGACAACCTCCCACTGAGGTTCATCCTCTCTAATGACATTATCGTGAATATTTGACTTCCTTGTGCGTTTGATGATCCTATATAATGTTGTCTGCTTACAGTGACTTCAAAAATTTAGCCAAAAAGCTAATAAATAAAATTCTTAAAATCATTTTGTGCGTGAGGTTTTTTTATCAAATCACCTTGAATGTAATATTTTACTTAATCTTAAATGAAAGCTCATCCAACTATGATACAGGAAAACGAGGTTGTACAAAAGTCACCACCCTAGTATGTAATATATATGAGGCATATGTATATATATGTAAATATATTTATGTATTACATATTATGTATCTATACATGAATCTTATATGTATATTTTGTATAAATTTATATATATAAATTTATAGATATTATACATATAACATACATGTATATATATAATATATAATACATAAATATATATACATATACTTCATATATATTATATACATATACAACCTATATAAACTTATCTTCACCATAAAACTTTTGTTTTAAATTTATATATATATATATATATATATATATATATATATATATATATATATATATATATATATATATATATATATATATATATATATATATATATATATATATATACATATTTTATATATATATAAAAAAAATTTTTTCTTTCAAAAACTGAAGTTTAGTTTACTAAACAACTCAGGTATATGCCCCGATGCGGGGTAAGTTGCAACATAACTTTTTTTATTTTTGTTTCACTATTGCGGAATAACTAAGTTTTATATTACATTTATATGTTGGAATAATATGTCACTAAGATCTATTTTATAACCCTGAAAAAAAAATTTCAAAAATATTAAAGTTTAAGGAGATAAATGTAGCTTTTTAAATTTTGTTGCAGCTAGCCTCGGTCTCCCTATATATCAATAATTTATGGCTTTCAGTAATTGGTAAACTTATTTGATATGTGTTCCTTAAGGTAAAATCTTCTAATGCTGAGAAAAAGGGAAAATGCATAACTTAATTATTAATTACAAAACATAACTACGTAAAAAGTGAATTAAAATCTAGCCTGAAAAGTAAACTATCATTTAATGAAAGCATTAAGTAATAAAAAGTAGGAAGAAAAATTGAAGTACCCTTAATTTTATAAAACATGTATATTTTTACCCATTCCTCCCACAAACTTTAAAATTTCTGCATCGCTTGATGATAGTAAAATAATAACGAGCGCTGTAAATTTTTAACATTTAATTTTTACTGCGCAGTACAATTTTAACGTTATAGTTATACTGTGCAGTAAATTATAACGTTATAATTATACTGCGCAGTAAATTATAATGGAGTAAAGTATTAACATGACACCGAGTTTGTTGGTTTTTACGGGGAAAAATGAGGAGGCTGGTTTTTTATATTATGAAATAAGCAATAAGTATTGTCGTTGCAATAATATAAGAAATCGAGCAATAGAAAAAAACCCATAATGCATTTGAACTGCATCTTTAAAGATGAAGCTATAATTTTCTCATTATTTATGACATTTTTTGCTTATTTATTAGGATTAACATTTCAAAAAAAGTGTGAGCTTATTTACAAGGAGCAAATGAACAAATTTTTTAATGAAGATTTAACCCTTTAACAGTCCGCGCGTTTTCTTAAAATCGGTCGCTATAAGTTTTGCGTTTTTTATTAAAGTGGTCTCTAAATGTCCCGGCTTTTTAAAAACTTCGATTTTTTACTTTTAAGTTAAAAAAAAGTTTTTACTATTTTAACACTATTAAACACTAAAAAACACTATTATACATGTATAAGAATTTATAACCATACTATAGTAATAGAAAGTTTTTATACTATAGTAATAGAAAATTTTTATAAAAAATAAGCTCTAATATTCAGTCTTTGTGTGAAAAGTCATAAAACATGGAGCTGCTCGAAGTCCTACATCACATTTCTACGCATTTATATCTAGAATCTTTTCTTATTTTTTGTTTGTGACATACCACACACCTTCTCTGAGCATTAATTTTTTTTTCAGATGCTGGCACATATGATGGAAAATGTCGGTCAATCAATCGTAAGGGGTTGTTTGCTACCAATCTAGAGTGAGATTTTTTTGGCTGTTGGCCATATCGTTGAATCATCGATGTGATCAACATTGTTCTAAAGTTTAAAGGTGTCATATTGCGACCCATTTTTTTACAAATTATTTGTGCATTAAATGCTGCTTGATTAATTAAATGAGTAAAACTTTCTTGTACCACTTTTTTACCCTTTTTCTTTCAACTTCGTATGATGTCATCATTCGATCACTTCTATCTACGCCTCCCATATTTTGATTATAATCATCAATAACTAAAGGAACTAATTTTTCTTTCCCAGCTCTTAAAACATTTTTAGTCCCATCAATAGTGCAAGTTGAAATGGTATAAACATCCTTTTTATCTTTCCAATGTGTTATCATGATATTTGTTTTTTCTTCGTAAAAAACTTTGCGGTCATTTTTTTTTAACTTTTCATGGATAGAAATAGGTAAACCTTTTCTGTTTTTTTGAAGTGTTCCTATGGTATCTGTACATCTTAGTAATAATGCTGATGAAAGCTCATAGGAAGAATACCAGCTGTCAATGTAAAGTTTGTAACCCTGATCAAGTAAGCCATCCATAAGAAACATAACAATTTTTGTTGCAACATAGCGATAATCTGAACTTAGAGTATTAGTCAGCTCAGATCCTGTATATAAAATGGATTTCCATACATATCCTGAATCTGACTCGCATAATGAAAAAGTTTTTATACCAAATCTGGCACTTTTGCTGCGAATACACTGTTTCCAAGAAAGTCTACCTTTCCACAACAAAAGTGACTCATCAATTGATATATTTTGTGTAGGTGTATACACCTCTTGGAATTTTTTTGTTAAATAATCCCATACTGTGCTTATTTTGGATAAAACAGGATATTTATTTGGTAATGTGGTAGAATCAACAAAATGAATAAACTTATCGATTAACTTAAACTTGTTATAGGATAACAACCACTTAATACCAGCACTTGCAAACAATGGATTTGTGGTGTAATACATTTCATACGTGGGCTTCCAAAGTACTCCTTGATATAAAAATATTGCAATATATTGTCTGACCTCTGAAACTGTCATAGGCAACCAACGCCTCATTCTGGATTTAACTGATAATTCTTTTTTATCTATAGTTTGGGAAGCATATCGATTAGTTTCGTTAACAATAAACTCACAAATTTCATCTGTAAAGTAAAGCTCAAACAAATAAAGAGGATCATTTTTGACTATATCTTGCTTGCACCCAGAAATACCGGTAAATTCAAAGGGGTGAACTCTATTATTTGAAGGTTCAGATTTCCATATTGGTATGTATGAGCCAGGAAATACATTTTCTAAGGAATTGTCACTAGAACTAAGAGCATCGACCAATGCAGGCATTTCTTCTTCTAAACTTAACTCTAATATCTCTGGTTCGGAATTTTCTTCATCAGAAACATCAGATAAACTATACCACGGTTATCTAAAACACAGGCCTATTAATCGTGCAAACCGTAAAAATAACTGGAGGCCGATTAGTAAAAATTTAATTTAGGCTTTATTTTGATTTATAAAATTATTTTAACAAATTACAATTGTTATCTAATTTGTCAACTAAAGGCATACTTATTTTATATTTATTGAAGAAAAAATGTTACCAAATTTCAATGAAACATAATTTACTCAAAAGAGTTTTATATAAGTCAAACAACAAAAAAAACACAAGTTTTAATTTAATCACTCAGTTTTAAAATTTTTTGAGCTGGCTCCTTGTAAGAGCGTGGAGTGTTTAGCTTTGAATAATTATTTTAAAAAAAATTTGACAAAATTTTACAACTTTTCATACACTTATTATTCTTAAAACAACCAAAAAAAAAATTTTTGATTGATTGAAAGTAGTATGATAAAAAATTGTTGATTGATTGAAAGTAGTATGACAGTTAAACTAGACTCTAATATTTTTAAAGAATCAAATATTTCACTTTCCTTTTGTGTTAGTTGCCTCTGACAGTTCATGCAAGTATGACCAACATGAAGCTCACGAAAGTCTGAATCATATTGTAAAAGTAGTTTTGAGTGCTCAATTTTAGTTTTTTCTAAAACTTGTTGAACCAAAATAAAATAAGCACCACCAGTACCTTTACGTAACTTACTAAATGCCTTTTCAATAGGGTCAGATGTAAAGTCACCAAGTTTTACAAATTCGTGTGATGTACTTAACAAATATTTTGCTAACTCAACTAGTCCTTTTAAGGTATGGACTATCGCTTTAGATGTTTCAACAGTCAATGTTTTAATTCTATTTTTTCTATTATGGCAATCCATATCTTCACAGATTTGTGATAATGAAAGTATCTGTTGCAGACGAAGATCATCAGTCGAATTTATGACAGAGCGCAATGGGTCTCTTAACCTTTTATCATCACCCAGTTTGTGAACATAAATAATTTTCCATGCGTCTATAAACATTTTTAGAAATACAACAGTTCCTTTAACATTGGTTTGGTCTATTTTAGGATGTGTTGATAAGGCAGAAAGAGTTTCATCACAAAAAACTCTCAAACACAAAGAAACATTTTGTCGCTCAACAGGTTTTGGAAAGATAGAAGCTGTATTTAAACGTGAAAGAGTCACAAGTGTCTTACTTTCTAAGTTGCAAAGGTTCTTAAGATCTTCTAAAGTTTCAAAGAGAGAGAAAAACTTTACATTGACTTTATTATTGTCACATATAATCGCAACACAACTTCCATTTGCATTTGAAATTGATCCAAGTATAGAATCAACTACTTCATACTGAAAATCTGAATCAAGACAACATACTGGAATCATGCATACTATAAAAGTGGGTCCACCAAAAAGACATTTATTCATAACAGCTAATATTGTTTTTGCTAATTTGTCTGGTTGATTAACAGATTTCCCAAAAAGTTCTCCACCGTGATAAGTTAATGAAGCTTTAACATATACTTCATCAACTATTAAAATGCACTGTCGTTGTTGGTTAGTAAGTTTGCAAAAAACATGCAAAATAAATTCATCATTGTTTAATTTTAAAGCTTTTGATGTCAATTTTTGTAGAGTAGAAACACTGGGAAGCTGATAATCATTTCGAATTCGCTTATAAAGTGCTCTTGAAACAGAAAAATATTCAAAAGCTCGAACAATAGTGTTTGAAGAATACAATGTATCTCCAATACTTAAGACTTTCATAGAAGATAAACTTTCTACAATAACTTGTTTTTTTATCGATAACTCAATATTAGTCAAATATCTTATAGCTTCAGCCAAATTCGACCATTTATCTAAAATAGTTACATGATTTTTTGACAAACTTGTTACATAGCATAAGCATCCACAATGATACGTCTCATATTTTAATTTAGAAGAAAGATTTAGTATGAACCTATAAAAAATCAAATAAGAAAATCAGTAACAATTAATTAAATTTTTTTTTATAAATTTATAATAATTTAAAGAAAGCTTATCTTACTTTGGTAAACCACAGCTGATTGAAAACAAATTTTTTCATCACATTTGTAGACAACTATACACTTTAATAAATCCTTTGGGATTTTTTTTTGGTAATGAATAATCGCATCATTGAAATTCAAAGAGTCCATCGCTTTAAAAGTTTCAAGTTGATCAGCTTGTACACTTCTTGCACCAGAAGTTGATGAAGTTGTAATTCTTGACTTTGGAGGTGCAGTTGGTACAAGGCTGGACTTAACACAATTAAAAATAGAAGGTGGAGAAGAGGGTCTTTCTTTACCATAAACATTTATTTTTTGAAATTTATAGGCCAATGTTCAGAACATACAACAGTGTATTTGCTATCAGGAATGTTGCTTCTTGGAATAGCAGATAGCCACTTTCTACGATCTTCTGGATCTTTTGGTAATCTTTAAACAGCACACTTTTTTTTATCTGTTAAATAATTAGTAGAGCAATTCGCAACACAACACTTTAAAGGCATAATAAGTCTCAATAAATATTTTTTCTTCTTCCAATTTTAAGCAACTATATTTAACCTTCGGCAAATATTTGTGAGTTAATCGGCCTTCAGTTATTTTTACGGTTTGCACGATTAATAGACCCGTGTTTTAGATAGCCGTGAACTATACTCTTCTTCTGAAACCTCACTCAACTCCTCGTTTTTATCGAATATATAATTTTCTATTTCCTCATGAGTAAATATTCGCTTTTTCGTAAATAATTTTTGCACTGAAAAAACATGCTTGTCTGCCATATTTAAAATAAAAGTGAACACGTGCAAAAGTAAATTATTGAATAAAAAGCTTATTAATTATGCAGTAATAAATTTTGTGACAATTAGAAGTATAATTACTCATACAAAGACAGAAATTATGAGGAGATACACTAAAACGTAATATTACGGCATGGACATTTAGGAACCACTTTTAGTTTGCGTAGTATTACGGCATGGACATTTAGAAACCACTTTGGATTTGCGTATTATTACGGCATGGACTGTTAAAGGGTTAATATGCTCATAAGTTTATCTGCTTTCAAAAAACAAGAAATAAATTTTATTTTTTATATTGAGATTTCTAATTACTTACCATGCCAAATAAGTGTACAGTGATATATCATATACGACCGTAAAGTTCGTAACTTGAGTGATCCGAACCACAACTCAGGTCAAGAACAAATAACTCGGGAAACAAACTTATTTTATATAAAAGAGCCAAAATAAATATAACAAAGACCTATTTAAAGTGCGTGCAATTGTTAGCAATCGCTTCCTCAATTCTAGATATGAACCCGACTCACGTCTTCTTAATATACTCTGGCAACATATTGTTTAACTATCCAGTGATAAAAATCTTCAGAGCTTCAATGCCATTGTGATGCTTGCTGCAGACCTTACTCTCAACAGACACTAAAACCAAGAGAATTAAGATCTGCGGATGAAGGTATGGCATGACTAAGATCACAAATCAATGGGCCAGAAATTGGGCATCTTGTCTTCCACCGGAGGTATGACTATGTCATTAGAGACAATAAAGCCAAAGACCATCACAAACGCAGAATATTTGATTCGAAACTTGTACCTAACATTCTCTGGTAGCTCATTGACATTCAGGAGGATTATGTAGAATTTAATTCAATATGAGTTTTAGTGACGTAACAAATATTTCAAGAGCTTAAATGATGAATTTGAATGATGCAAGAACATGCTTAGTAAAATATTTAAATTTGGGCAAATACTTTTCAAGCAAAACTCTGCTAAAATCCAAAATAAAGTTTCTATTTTGATGTGAAGACTCAATTGAATACTAAACTTGTAAGGTTTACCATTCAACTTGTGTGCAGTAACAACGCCTTAAAAACGCGTTGTGAATGATTGCAATTTTTTTCAAGAATTCCTGTTTCTCATGAATAAGTTGATCAATTCTAAAATTATATAACCATCTCAGTTATTCATCTTGGACACTAAATGGACAGTAAAGAATTTTTCATCGGATATAAGCACCAAGTGAGGTCCTTTCTTGAGATAGCTGAAGTCTTTCTTAAGCCTTCCCAGTCTCTTTTCTTTAGCAGCCTTTTAATTTAAAATTTAAATTAAATGAAAGCCTTCAATAGTAAATAATTTTCCTTAAACTCATTTTCATTTTAAAGTAGAAAACATTCCTCACAGTGACTGCAGCTCCTTAAATTGTTGTATACAAAAGAAGACTCATTCTGTTAAGTTTGAGGTGAATTTAACAGAACAAAAAGTAAATATTTTACTTTGGTTACAAATTTTAAGCTTCAGGAAGCCTATGCAACTTATTTTAAACTGTTCTTTGAAGATAAACTAAAAACTGGGAATGAGGGGGGCGCCTCGCTTTTCATGAAACAACTGCAAAAAAAAGTTTTAAGACGATACAATTCATCTTTTAAGTCAGTTTAAACCAAATTTTTAATGAGAAAGGAAAAATCTCGGGATGTCGTAAATTATTTTTGACAAGCATGATGAATAGTTCTACAAAATGCTTTAAAGCCATCTATTTTAAATATGAAAACAATTACAATTATAATTCATGCTAAAATCTAACAAATCGAGTTTTCCTCTAATTTGCCCTTAACTCAACTTAAAGTTACAAACAAATCTGTTTCAGCTCGATGATCCTTACTATTTAAGTGATTTTACTGTAACAAGAATGAGATAAACAGAGCTGAATTTATACAATTGCGCTTTTAATATTTGCTAGAAAAAATGATCGATGTGAGAGAATGCTCAAATGCAAACTTTTTGATACTTTAATGAAACATTTACAACAAGTAACATAACATAAAAATTTGATTATTGGAGCGCTGCTTTACTGGAATTCACTGTCATTCACATAAAGTAAAACAAAGTGCTACTTAGAGATGTAAACTCCTGTTCACATCTCTAAAGTCAATACAAGCGGTCTGACCCCCTTCCAAGGATTGATGACATTTTAGACAGCCTAAATGGTGCACAATTCTTTACTAATTTAGATTTAATGAGTGGATACTGTCAAATAGAAATGGAAGAAGCCTCTAAAGAAAAAACGGCTTTTATTTCACATCGCGGCCTATACGAATGTAATTTTATGCCGTTTGGATTGTGCAACGCACCGAGTACTTTCCAAAGACTAATGGAACACATCCTTCAAGAGGAACTCTGGAAATTTTGTCTTATTTACATTGACGACATCATCATATTTTCTCCAAGTTTTGAGAAACATCTGAAACATATTGAAATAATTTTTAAGAAACTACAAGATGCAAATTTAAAATTAAAAGCTAGTAAATGCAACTTATCAAAAGAATCAACTGCATTTTTAGGCCACACAGTAAATAGAGATGATATACAACCTAACAACGATAATCTATCAGCAGTACAAGACTACCCAAGACTATTGAATGCTAAAGAAACACGATCTTTTTTAGGTTTAGTAAGCTACTATTGAAGATTTATTCATAATTTTAGCAAGATAGCCGCCCCTCTGTGTAACCTAACCAGAGTAGGAGTCAAATTTAACTGGGATCACTATTGTCAAGAAGCGTTTAACACGTTAAAACAGGAATTTGTTGAGAAACCTCTTTTTGCATATCCTGATTTTACACAGAGGTTTATCCTAACTACGGATGCAAGTGCCACCGGTTTACGGTTTACACTCAGCCAAAGACTCTATGGAATCGAGCGCCCTGTACTTTATGGAGGAAGACAATTTTCTGCAAGAGAACAGAAGACATCTGTAACAGATAGGGAAGCGCTAGTAATAGCGGTTGCTTTAAAGAAGTGTCATGCATACAATAACAGGTTCACCATTGTTACAGACCATAAACCGCTAAATTACATTTCGAAACCTACAGGAACAGAACCTACAGGAAAAGTAACGAGGTGGGCCTTACTTTTACAAGCATACGACTATGATATTGAATATAAACCTGGTAAATTAAATTACAGCGCTGACGCCCTGCCTCGACGCAAATACTTCGATGCTAATCAAACAGAAAATAGTGACCTATTCTTATTTTCATTGAATAATCGTAACTCAGCGGGGGAAGAGTTGGATGTCAATCCCATATCACATGATAAGCTCCCTAATGATGTCAATCAAATAGATTCTATAATTAAAGAAGACTTAATCGGAGGAACAAAACAATTTATAATAAAAAATGAAACAACATCAGAAAAAAAGGAAGTTAAACGCCAACAAAGATTAGACCTTAAATTACTGCACAAGATAAATTACTTAAAACAAAAGATTACAACAAGAAAGAAGTGGCGCGGCTATTAGTTGACATCAACCAATATTTACTCGACAAACATGATATACTCTATCAAATATACAATCCAAGCAAGAAATCAACCGAAGGAATTTATAAACAGTTAGTAATACCACCGAAATTCAGAAACGACATTCTATTCTGGGCTCATGATCATGCGATATCAGGACATTTTGGTTTAGTCAAAACGGTTGACAAACTGAGGAAAAGGTATATTTGGCCACTAATGTATTCAGAGACAGAAAAATGGATTCAAAGCAGTACAAAATGCTCTGCTAGGAAAGGAAGAACTCCTCAATATAAAGCCCCTCTGCAACCCATACCAGCAGGAGAACCTTGGGATCAAGTCGCTTGTAATGTTATAGGACCATTTCCAGTTACTATTTCCGGAAATAAGTATATAGTTGTTTTCCAAGATAGATTGACAGCCTGGCCAGAAGCTTTCGCAACAGCTAATACTGACGCTGTTGTAATAGCGCAATTGTTACTAGATAATAGTTCTTAGATATGGAGCTCCACAAACATTCTTAACAGATAGAGGTACCAATATCCTCTCAAAATTGATTAGTGAACTATGCGGTATGATAGATACTAAGAAAATAAACACAACTCCGTACCACTCCGAATGTGACGGAATGATGGAAAGATTCAATGGAACCTTAGTAAAAACACTTTCAATGTACGTTAGCAACCACCAAAAAGACTGGGACCTACACATCAATGCCGCTTTGTTCGCCTATAGAACTTCTATTAACAGCTCGCGTGGAGAATCGCCCTACTTTCTGCAATTCGGGAGAGAACCTAGATTACCACCCGATATTACATTATATAATCAAAAAGACGTTCCACGCACGATCACAGAATTCAGAAACCTATTAACAACAAGAATTCCATTAGCCCATGACATAGCACGAAGAAAACTACAAAAAGCACAATTAAAAAATAAGTTTTCCTATAGATCGACAAAAGAAACAACATTCCAAAAAGGTGACAAAGTATGGGTTCACAATAAAGAAAGAAAAAGGGACTATCTCCTAAATTACAGAAACAGTGGCGAGGACCATTTATAATCTTAGAAAACACGAAGAAGTAGAAGAGAGTTCCTGATAAAATGGAAGGACAATGACGAAACGAATATTACTTGGGAGCCAGAAAACAACCTAAGTCCAGAACTAGTACGAATTTATTTTAAACAGCGTCAGGTATCACGTAAAGGCGGTGGAATTTCGCCCGACAGTTTACCCCGAAATGGCTTATTGACAAGGTTTAACCAAATCCCTCATAGACAAAGAAAATACAGTGTTAATTGTTTACTAATGCAAACATTCGTGTTTTTCACATTAATAGCTCCACATATTCTAAGTATTGACATAGGGCCGATATATGACTGCGCTTAAACCACACAAATGGGAATTTACGAATACCCCACAATAAAAAACTGCGAGCATCAAATAAATAAAGAAGATTACGAATTAAAAACTTACACAGCGGAGGTATTTCGTCACTCCCCAACTGTTTCAAAGTTCCCTATTTACCTTTGTACCCATTATAAAGTAACCTTAACATGTAATCATGAAAAAATTTTTGTTTCGAGTGTGAGATCACGTAAAGAGAACGAAATACGAGTCCCACATGAGCTTTGTCTTGCAATGGTGTATAATCAAATGCTTAAGACTATAAAATTAAAAGAACGCTCATACAAACATTTGCATGAAGAACACAACCATACAAAGGTAGTGACTCTATTCCTGGAAATAACTACGTTGCTGCGCATGAAATCTGGACTACGCATGAAATCTGGACTATATATTCCAAACAATATAACGTACTTACCTTTTTCTGAAGAAAATGTTCATGACACCATACGACTGTGGCATTATGTAAAATGTCAACTGCTGCACAATACAACTACTTGGAATTGAGAAAATTTTTATCATGGAAAATTTTTTTTGGTTTGAGTCCGAGCTATTGATTTAGTACCTACTTTTTTACTGTGATTGACATTTTAAGAAGAATTTTTTTCATTTTTTTATATTTATGTTAATGTTTTATTGGCATTATAAAAGACTGATGCGGCAAGTCTATAGTTGTATATAACTTATAATTGGGTTATTAATATTTAAACGTAACTTACAATGGCTAAAGAAGATTTACAAAAGAAAGAAGAAGTCAGTTAAATTATTGCAAGCCTAAATGAAAACTTCAACTTCGTGAACAACGTTTCTCGTTACGTATCTTGAAAAACAGCCGAACCAAAAGAAAGTCTCCTAAATTCGCTTCTTTCCCAAACCGAGAAAACATTATGTAAAACAAAGACAACCGATAATTAGTTTTACCGTACTCCCATTTTCCAAATAACACACTACCTTCCCACTGTCCTACACAAACGTCAACTCACCACTAATGTGTTGTTAAGAAAGAACACAATACTATTACCCCCACCTCCCATTCTTCCACCAATCTAAATGAAAAATCAAGGGACGATTTTTGTCGAATAACGAAGCTATGTGAAGAAGCTAATTCTAATTAATCAAGAAGCTATTAATAACAATCAAAACACCCAAAATCAACCATTAATATTTTACACGCTACCTAATGAAAATGAAAAGACGCCAACACCCAAAAACAAAGCAACAAATATAAAAACCCGAAAAGAAAACATGATGAGGAGGGGAGAGAAAGAGCCTAAGAGATAGGTTACGAGAAGGTTACGAGAAAGTTAAGAAGATTGTTGAAAGTGGGGAAGACAAGTTACCGTCATAAGGGATATACGGGTGGGCATTTAGGGTAGGGAGATTTATAGTTGGATACATGATAAACGACAAAAGAAGAAACAGAAGAATTAGTAAGAAACAGTTTCTTTATAGTTTAAAGTCGAGAATATATTATTTGTTAATAACAGTATTAAAAGTAAAAGATTTGTTATTCATAAAGAAAATAGGGAAGAAATATATCGCGCGCCAAGAAAGTACGCGCGCATTGTAATACAAGTCAGAGGGCTACCATTACACAGAACCAAGAGGCATCCATACATTTATACACCTTATCCTCCTAAAATACAAACCATTAAACCCCATTCCCACTCCTCCCTAAATCTACAAACTTGCACACCACACTTACATACAAACGTTGAGAGAATATACATATCATTAAAAGAAAACCCCGCAATAAATTGAAATTTGCGAAAAAACCATAGTTTTATCAATGTATTACCATTATATTATCATTAGGAAGTTAATTTCTTTTGTTATTGCTCTTACTTTTTAAGAACACAGCAAAACCAAATATGAAAGGTCCAACTTCTTTTTTCTTTTTATTTTACTTAAATTAATTATTGAACCATTAAATGACCTTTAGCACTTTTTTCAGTTTAAAATTCATAAATTTCAGTTATAAATTTAAATTCATAAATTTCAGTTACAAATTTCAAAATGGAACTTTTGAGAAACTATTACGGTGCTATCACAGTCGAGGGACAGATTGATATGAAATTTATAATTTAATATATATAAAAACAAGAACAAGATAAACTATAAAATTGGTTTTACAAAAACTGGCCATTTGATTTAAAGAAATTGAATTTACTCGAAAGAACTTAATAAAAAAATGATAAATTAACATTTGAAGTTGTCAACTTTTGCTTTTATGCATAATTGGATGCCATAAGGCGTGGATTCAACAACCTCATGCAACAATCCTTCGGCGATTCTGTCCATATCTATAATAACTGTTGTTTAAGATTTTCAACTGAAATTATATTTCTCATATTTTCCATCAAATCCAACTCCATACATGATCAATAGGATTTAAATCAGACGATTGAGCTCACCAAGGAATTATAATGTAGTCTTTCTCATTGAACCAGCCTTGAATAAAATACGCAGTATGAAGTATGGCACTATCCTTCTGAATATTCAATTTTTGATTCTTCCAGAAAACAATGTTGTCGACTGTTTTAAACACTTTTCTAGAGCATCTTTGTAGCTTTTTGTGATTCTTCCGATATATATGTTATGAGACTTTGAACCATATTATAAACCTTTCCTTTGCGATTTAGTACCTCAAAATTAACTTCATCACTAAAAATTACCTGAGACCATTCTTCAAACAGACCAGTTGATTCTTTCTCGGCACCATTTCAATTGTTTTCGGCGGTCTTTAACTGTCAAAAGGTTTTTAAATGGAGATATATGAGCCTATGTCTTTGTTGAGTAACATCTTTCTCACTGTTTCTTTAAAGGAGCATTGAATTCTCTGGTTAAACTACAAATACTTATCTTAGGATTTTGATCGAACGTTTATTCCCAAGTAAAAAACTGGTCGATTACCAATAGAAGAGAGGGAAGTGTTGCGCATGCACAAAAAAAGGGTTCAATAAGTAGAAGAACTCTTAATCTAATTAAAAAAAGAAAGATTTTTAAAAAATTGTTTGCTTTGACAATTTTATTATTGAAAAACTAAACCGATATCATAAAAAACTTAACCCTCGTGTAAACTTTCTGGACACACTGTATTTAACACTCTGCATGTTTATTAATGATTATCAATTTTTGGTTATAAACGGGTATAAATGCATGCATTAAAACTTAAAACTTTAAGTTTTATTGGACGCATTTATTATCGTCTTTATAACTCTTTGCATCTAATTGACATTATAAATTTAGTGAGAAAGGTTATAAAGGCAACTGTCCAATGGATTTGAATAGAAAAAGTTGCTTTAAAGTGTCTCTAAAAAATTCACTTTTAAAGATTCATTGTTTTAATAAAAAAGTTTAAATGATGAGTTTGCTAAACTTAAAATATTTTCATGAACATATTGTGTTGCTTTATATTGATTTATACTTTATCGTATCATATAATATTATATATGATATACTATGTTAAATAACATTATATTATCTTACATCACATTATATTTTATTACATTATAGAATATGAAATTGTATTATATTATATATGATTATGTTTTATATCATATTATATTATTGCGTATTATATATTATAAATTAATTTATAATATCATTTGTAGGGGAGACCGGGGCTAGTTGGCTACAGGGGTAAGTTGACACACTGCGTTTAACTTCGGAATTTTCCACTAGAAATTTCCAAAATTCACATGGAACCTTCCCACTTAACTAATTCATCTTTCAGTGTAGTATTAGGGCTATATGCGCATGCGCATTGAAGTTGTAGCGATTTTTGTGTTTTTACTAATTTTGTAATATTTGTAACTATATTACTTTTTCAATTTTAAAAAGCAATAGCATTAACTACAAGTAAACTCGAATAGATTTAGGTGTTTTATGGTTCACTCTAACCAGTCACATTTTGTGTTTCTCAATATTTCGCGTTTTTGGGGATTTATAATCCATTTCGTGAGCAAAAAGCTTATGGAGTTAGTTGGCAGAATGATCGCGGGGCTAGTTGGCAACATGTGCCAACTTACAACTTTTCGCATTAGGCGTAAATTTACTCAAGTTGTTTAACACTACAGATCTACAGACATGCGAAATTATATAAACAAGGAGACAAACCTGTAAATTCTAAAAATATTACAAAAAATGCTGTTGACATTAGGATTTACTCCTTTTCATTTAGGAAAAAAAACGAAAGATATTGAATTGAAATTTGCAAATAAATATATTTTTTTAATTGAATTCATTCCCGATTTCTTTTAGCGATGCTGTTTGATATACTCATACTAATAATACCATGTACTGGCTCACCATGTGTTTTTAAAACAAACAAGAATATATCTACAATCAACAATCTGATGTAAACAATGCTTGCAAAAGAAAAGTATCAGACATCAAAGATTAGGAAACAAAAAATAAAGGAGAAGGTATCACACGCGTATCAAAAAGCTTAAATAATATAAAGAGAAAACCATTTAGAGAGAGTATTTTCAAAAGAAATTTGGAAGGATTTCTTAAAATCAATTAAAAAGCTTTAGAATTCTTCACTTGCTGCTCTTCCGAAATGATTCATTATAATGTTTTTTCCATCAGCAATCCTGAGGCCAAAAGTCAAACTTCGGACAACCGAATGAAGGTATTCATATTTAAGCAAATAAAGAGGAAGTAGACAAACATTATAGTCTTAATGGAATTATAAACTTGAAAGTCTTGCTAAACTCGATAAACCTTGCGCAAAGTTAAACTTTAAAATGTTCGTCTGAATTTGTCAAAAAGTTGTCAATGACGTCATTTTTTTTTCTCTAAATATGTAAGAAGCTGATAAAAAACCATTTTTTCTTTTTTAAATTTTAATTTTAATTAACTAAAATGAAGAAAAAACTTTTTAGAAAATATTATGAAACAAAAAAAAATTCTTAAGTAAAGTAGCTTCTGCCCGACAACACTTTAAAACTGAGATAGCGGTTTTCCCCACTTTCTTCTCCAACTTAATAATTTTCCTAACAATTTTTACGATTACAATTTCCGTACAATTTTATAACGGTGCAATTCGATCAAATGGACAGAATTATGATTTAAAGTAACATCTAAGTTTTGATGCAAATGTTTATTTTGTTGTAAGGAAAATGTGAATGGGGCGCAAATATTCATTTTAAATAATAAAATAAAAGTATTGGACTGTTCACTAAATTTGTGCCGTTCTTTTACTTATAGAAAAAAAATTGTTAAAACTACTGGCTTACAATTGGGCTAGTGTAATATTTTTCAGCCTTTCTTTTGTTCTTTCATATCTTTTTGAGCTCTGATATTTCTGCTCATTAAAACTTTCTTTTATAGATTCAGATTTATGGAAATCCAACTCGACAAAAACCAACATCTCCGTTACCTTCTTCTTTTCAAGTAAAATCGAAATCCTGAACCCAATGCTGCTAAAGCCGCTAAAAATATCTGTTCACAGAGAAGGCGTCAAGGCTGTAAGAACAACTCGTAAATAGTTCAAACGTTTCAAAAAAAACCAGTTTGAGTTAAAAGATTCGCTTCAATCTGATCGCCCGGTGGAATTTGATGAAGTGAGATCGAAAGCCCTTCTCTAAGAATAAAACCGCCAAACAACTCGAAAACAACTGGCTGAATAAATTGTTCTTCCTCCACAGTGGTAAATTTATAGTGGTAAATCAGCTTGATTCTACAGCAAAAATCCAGAAGCTTGGTGTTGGCGTGCCGCAACAATTGAGCCAAAAGTAACAAAGATCAGATGGTTGCTATTGTTGCTTTTCTGCTTGTTAGACATCACCTGGCTGCCTAACATCATCAATCATTTTTATTTTAATTGTCACCGCAGATGAAAAAAAAAGGCTCAACAAAAATGAGCGAGCGACACCGCAAGATCCACATTTATGCTAAATTATGCTCTGTATATGGTGGGAATTGGAGGGCATCCTTCATTGGGATTTGTTTGATAGAAACCAAACAATTAATGCGGAAGTCTACAGTCAACAGCCCAGACGACCAGCTTCAGCTGTACAGCAAAAACAACCAATTTGTGAAATGATTCTGTAAAAAAAAAACAACGCCAGATCTCATGTTGCAAATCTCTTATTATATTCTCTAATAATAATCTGAAATTTATATTTTTATTTAAGACGAACTTTAACGCTTTATTATTAAAAACTTTTCATGAACTTACCAAGAAAAGAACTCCTTTCTTTATTTGAGTTCTTTAAGTAAAAAAGAAATTTCACAAAACATCTTTTGTTTTCATTTTGTAGTCTGCAGATCAAAATTTAAAAATACTTTCGTAGAAAGCATTTTAAAGACACATATACCTATTTCTTTGCATAGCATGTCAAGAACTAGATGATTTGCTCGTAATGACAGTGTCAAACCAGTTGCTCAGCATTTACATCAAATGAAGAACGCCTTAAAGGAAATGAAATTTTTCAATTTCACAGCAGATGCTGTGAAATCGGCTTTAATCAGTCCAAAAGTATTGGTCAAAGTTTGAATGTGTTCTGTTGTCATCTTTTTGCTGAAACTTCTTACAATCATTAGTAAAACCTTTTCATTTAAGTACGGGATGCTACAGTTGATGTAGCAAGAGATAATGTCTGATAAAACACATTCAACTTATTTGTAAAATGTGGCATATAATTCTATAGAAAGTGAAATTAGTATCTCAGAATGAGGGCATTTTGTCTGATTTCTCTCTCAGCAGACATTAGTCAACACAATTTGTGGCCGAACACCACAACAAAGTGAAAGTCTTCACTAATATTACTGACTCAACTCTATGTGGCTTTGAGTGTTGATTTAAATAATTGAGACATATCTGCACCTTATTGTTTTCCAAGGGCAATTCAATACTCTGAGTAATGAAGACTTTTTCTCGCTGCCGCTTGGTTTTGTGAAAGAAATCTCTAAACATATTTCAAGGGAATTAACCTGCAAGCTTCGCTATTTGTCTCTGGAGATCCTTGAACTTTGATTGCTCTCAATTTTCCAAACGTCTGTGTTGGATTGCGCATATTTCTTACTTTATATGTATCAGCTGAATGTTCTTTCGGTGCGCTGAAGAAGGTAAAGAATTTTCATGGTTCAACTGTGTCACAGGAGCATTTGAATGAACTGGCAATACTCAATAAAAACTCCGATCTTGCGCGCAGACTAGATTTTTCATCAATCGTAACCAAAATTGCTGCGATAATTGCAAGAAAAGCAGTTCTGTAATTAAATTTGAAGTTAAATCATTGAAGTTTTTGTTTTTAAACTTAAATATTTAGTATTAAAAATGGCGCAAAAACAACGAAGGTTTCATTAGTTTATTGTGTTTCTAAAAATAAAAAAAAATTGATGTTAAAATACTGAAATAAATCGTTGTTGTTTTATGTCTTATTTATATTTAAGGAAAAGTTATTTAGATTGTATATTGTACAAGTTTTGTCCTACGCCCCACATTCGGGTTTGATGTGTCGAACTTCATTTCCTAATTTTTCTACGAGGATGAATTAATGATGTGTTCAAAATCAATAGAAAGCAAATGATGTTCAAGATCGCAAATGAAATAATTGTATAAATAATAATTGAATAAATAAATAATAGAAAGCAAATGAAATAATTCAAAACCAAAACAGCAAAAGACCAAATGAAGTTTTGGAACTCGGGGCTTTGATTAATTTAAAAATTAGTTATGTTAAGTGTTGTGTCAAATATTAACAAGAAATGTGTTTGTTGCTAAAAATCATTGAAGTCAACACAATGCTTTCCTTTCACTCCATCCCTAGACTGTGATAGCACCGAAATAGTTACTCAAATGTTCCATTTTGAAATTTATTAGTGAACCACTTTTTTTTAATAGAAACTTTCAACAAAATCTTAGTTTTAAATTTTGTTAAATTCGAGAAACTTTTGAAATTAAGATTAAAAAATCAAAAAATAAAACTGACTTCTTATCTCTCTAAAGTTACAATAGCGAACTTTTTTGGTTAAAAGAAGAGTTTGTTTCTGTTAACCAAAAAGTTAAAATCATCGAGTGTAAGTAAATTTTCATTTATAAGTGAAATCATTAAATGAGGCTTTTCATTTTAAAATTTAGATTAAGGTAAAAGAGGTAGAAATTGACCATGTGCCAGGAGTTGACCATTTAAAAGTAATACTGTGAAAATAAGCCCTACTCTGGTAAAACGATTTTAAAAACAGCGGGAAAATACTCTCCTGCCATTTGGCTGTACCCACCTAAACGCGGGAAACATTTGGCAGCTTTGAAAAAGGGTGGTTGAATATCAATGTTAATGTGCGACGCTCTTGTCTAACTTTTAAAGTTTTCTTCCGCAATTCGCTAAGGAAATGTCGCAAATAAGTTTAATTTTAAAAGGTAATTACGTTTTTTTTTTAATGTTAGATCATAATTTGAAATAGATATGTTTGATACTAATTAAAAGTTATTTATCGTCTGTTAACAGTCCATCTGTAGTCATTAAGAGGGTGGTCAATTATTGGATCAGAAAATTTTAAAAAATTAGTAATTGACCAGGGTGGTCATTTACTCAGTAATTCTTTTGTTTATCTTAATTCATCGTAATATGCATTTTTCATGTTTTTATAGCAAACTACACTGTTTTTTGTATTCTTAAAAATATAGGTTAGGTTTATCTAATAGATGACCAGGTTGTCAAATACTAAAACAAGGGTGTGTCAACTTCTGAAACCATTTTCTTTTTGTATTGTTTTAGATTCATTATGCCTGCCATAAAAGGTCAATTTCGGAATTACTCAGAGAAGGCGATGAAGGAAGCCATCCAAGATGTAAGAACTAATAATACACCAGTCCGGACAGCAGCTAAAAAGTATGGTGTACCAAGAATTACTCTAAAATATGAAGTAGAAGGCAAGTCACTCATGGAAAGAAAAATGGGACCTTAAACCATCCTAAGCTATGAAGAGGAAACAGCTATTGCTAACTGGGTTCTAAAAATGACAGAAGCGGGGTTCCCTGTAACTGTAAAACAGCTTCAAGATAGTGTTCAACGGTTGATGACCTTAGGAGAGACAATCCCTTTTCTGACAATCGTCCTGGGAAGACATGGCTCCAAGGATTTTTAAGAAGAAATGGCAGCATATCAAAACGTTTAAGCCAAAACTTAACAGTTTCCCGTGCATCAGTGACACAAGACAATATTATAGGGTGGTTCACGGAAGTTGAAGAATATTTTAAAAAAAGATATTTTACAAGTTCTGATGGACCCCTCGCGGCTCTTTATTTGCGACGAGACCGCCTTTTTTCTTAACCCGAAAGGTACTAAAGTCCTGAAAAGAAAGGGAGATAAGACAATATATCAACAAGTTAATTCAGATGACAAGGAGTGTCTTACTGTGCTAATTACTGCCAATTCTAACGGCAGTGTTGCAACTCCATTAGTGGTCTACAAATATAAGCGCCTGCCTCCGGAAATAACGCTAAATTTTCCTTTCAATTGGACACTTGGAAAAAGTGAATCCGGTTGGATGCAGACGGAACATTTTTTGGAATTCTTAGTAAACTTTTTTCATCTTTGGTTTAAAGGAAATAATATAACGCTTCCTGTTATTTTATTTGTTGATGGACATGTTTCCCATTTAAGTTTGCAGACAAGTCAGTTCTGCGACCAAAATGGGATTATTTTGGTGGCTTTATATGCTAATGCTACGCACATTCTAAAGCCTATGGATATTGCAGTGTTTCGCACATTAAAAGAAAATTGGAAGCAACATGTTCGTGAGTGGCGCAGCAATCACTTAGATGACCCCATTTTGAAGAAAAAAGGTTTGGTTAAACTGCTGAAAAAAGTAGTGGATAAGCATGTTACTCATTCTGTGCTGGCCAACGGTTTTCGCAAGTGTGGACTCTATCCAGGGATCCAACAGTACCTAAGGTTACAGAACATAAAAATGACTTTGCTGTGCAGAATGCTTTGCAGAATTATGAATTACATTCACTTTTGAAATATGTTAAGCAGGGATTCCAATTTTTGAATGAGATTATGGGGAAAGACAAATTGGAATTATTTGAGCAATCTACAGTTGATTGGGAAGGTGACCCTTCTGACAGATCACTTTTCCTGTTCTGGAAGAAAACTGAGTTATAACTTAAAAAACTTAACACTAAATCTAAACAAACAGTTTCGAATGACAGCACCCCTTTTGAAGAGGGTGAAGACATTGCAGGACCATTGAATGTGTTGTCTCCCATATTTGAAGGCAATGAAGATACCGCAATTGCAGGGCCATCACATGTACTGTCCCCCATAGTTGAAGGCAATGAAGATACCGCCAATGCAGAGCAGTCAAACATACCATTTCCGTTTAAAAAATATATATTCTGTCTTCCTGTTGGCAAGAAAAAGCCACAGAAGAAAAGGCCAAAAGAAAGAATACCCGCTATAGTGTCTGGGAGCTTGGCCAATTGTATTTCCAAAAGAAAATGGGCAAGAAGAATGAAATTGAAAGACTGAAACAAGAAAGAGCAGCTGAAAGGGAAAGAAAGAAAGAAGAGATAATGAAAGAGAAAGAGAGGGAAAAAAAGGAAAAGAATAGTAAGCAAAAAATCAAGAAACAGAAACGATATAAAGAGCCTGATTCAGACTCATCAATTTCCATTCCTGAGCTTAGCGAAGGTGAAAATTTTGACTGGTATATAGTTTCTTCAGATAAAGATACAATTACTCTTGAAAAGGATGACTTTGTAATTGTGGAGTATGAAGGGAACCATTTTCCAAGGAAGATAGTGCAAGTTGTGGCAAATGGCTATGAGATAGCCACAATGGTTAAGAGTGGCGTTTATTCTTATCGGTGGCCAGTAAAGGAAAATAAGCTTGTATATATAAGGGAACAAATGCAAAAGAAAATCCGCCATCCAAACTTGTGTTCTCGACGTGGTTCATACCTCATACCAAAAATGAACGCTTATTCATCATTTCATTTTTAATGATGTATTTGTGTTGCATTGCTTCGAAAATATTCAAAATGTCTTTGCAATGTTATATTCACTGAAATAAGATAAAAATATTATCATTGCTTTCATTTTTCTCTCATTGAACATATGGTCAACTACTAAAGCAAAGGACGGTCAAATACTGAAAAAAAAAATTTTATACGGTCAATTACTAACATAAAATCATGGTTAAAAAAACAGCTACCAAAACATCAAAAGATAGTACTTTGTAAAATATTGCTTAACAGCATGCTAGAAGATAGTATGGTAAGTTATTAGAACTATTAAGACTATATAATTGGCAAACAATCTTAAAGATATGACAGTCATATGGAATTTTTCCTCTTAAGAGGTCAATTACTGGTACATTTACCTTACCAGCTTTTTTATCAAACTGCTTTTGGTTGAAGGAGGCAGTGCGTATGATAGCTAAGAAAGAGCAAGCCATTTCTGATGTAAGCAAACAGTCAAATTGCTTTTTCAAATTCACGCCGGTATGTGGAAAAAGCAAAACAATATGGTCTTGATGAAATAAAGTACACACCAAACTACAAATGCTGGCTGGTTTTTACTGATGAATTCACTTAGATAGTCTTAGCTAATTCGAGAGCGTAGCTGCAGTTAGCTAAACATTTTGACATTTCCACCAATTCAAATAAAATTCAATTTGAGCAAACACTCATAATTATATTAATTATACAATATTGGGCTTAAAAAAAACATTTTTGTTGTTATGCGAGATCTTATTTAGAAAGAAAAAATTTGATTACCAGCAAAAAAGTTACACACAGCTTGTAAAAACATGCTTTGGTTACAGAAATTGGCTTCACTTGGCTTTTCCCACTTAAAAACTTTTAAACTCATGTGATTATAAAATATCGAGTTTGAGAAGCTGACTTTTCCACAAGAATACAAATATGCTTTCTCTTCAGCATTATACTGCTGGCCAATATAACCAGTTCAGAATTATTTAAATAAAAAATTGTCCAACATTCAACCTGTCTTTTCCAGATCTCTTTAGTTTACAATAACTAAAATGTTACAATAACTAAAATGACATCGAATGTCAATCATAGTGAAGTTTAACATATTTTTCCTAAAGAAAAGTTTCTTCATAGATTTTTGCAAACCCCCTTGTCCCCATTAATTTGAATGCTATTTGTCCCCCCTTGACCCCATTAATTTGAATGCTATTTCTCAAAATAAAATCACAACTTTCTAAGAGCTCAAACAAAGCAAAACAAAATAGAAATCCTATAAACCATGCTTTAAATGAAATTAATTAAAATTCACCAATTTTAATGTTTAAATAAGTTCAAAAAAAAAAAATCAGTTTTCTAAGTCAATCTTTGCTATGATTTCTCCCTCTGATAAAAATGTTTTTTTACGAAAAACTTAAACTTCAACACAACCAGTTTTAATAATGTACGATATTACTATATTCATCAAGCTTAGATTATAAACTCCGATGCTTAATAGCAGTACAAAGGGCAGTTGAATTTTTATTGTTTAAAAATATTTAAGAAACCTTTAACAAAAATGGTTAAATAACAAAAAGTTTGAAACTGATGAAAAAAAGTTGATGTTTTATGCTGCATTGATTACGGTCAGAAATAGGAACACAAAGCTATTATAAGAAAAGATTTGATTGGTCTCTGGAAAAGCAGAAGCAAATTATTTCTTGGCAATGAAAAGTTTGAGGTAATATAGAGGAAAAGCAAAGTTCTTGTTAAAATTGAAATAAACATTTAAATCTGAAAAGTAATTTATTTGTCGCTCCAAGGTGCAAAATAAATTTGAAAAACGATCATAAAAAATGATCAGATTTTATAAGTGCATTTTAAAAAAGAGTTGTATATAATTCAAAAACTATTTTTAAGTGTACAAACTTTTTTTGTTGTTTTTTGTTATTTTTTAAAACATTACAAAACAACAGCTCCTCTATTTAATTTATCTACGTCATATTTTAACAGACGGAGTTAAAAAATTTTTGATTTAAAAGTGACCATCTCAAAGGTGAAAGGTGGTGTTTGGAATGTTTGTATTTTACGGCTGCATTGACTTTAATGGTGTAGATTTGTGAATCTCTACCCAGGCCCATTAAAATAGAACACCTATATATAGACAAAAGTGAATTTCATGGTTCTATCAGCAAACTCGTTGATTAATCAAAACAAATGGTGATAGTTTAACGAGATTATAGCTCTTATCTTTCACACTTCGAACATTCGAAGCTTAGATAAAAGAAGAAGGAATAGATTTAATTCCATTACGAACTCGATCTCTAGATTTTAATCCAATCAGTTCTATTTGGGATTGTGTGGACAAAGAATTAGTCAAGGCCCAAAAAGTCTAAAACGATAGTTAGATATAGAGCACCAATCTTGTTAGATCAATGCAAAAGAGATGAACAGCTTTCAAAAAAGAAAACGGAGGATTGTTTTAAAAGCCACTTTTGAAGTTTATTGTTGATGCGCAATTTCGGCTCGACGTCTTTTTTTATTAAATTATTTTCTTGTGTTCGATTTCATTTTTTAATTATAAGTTTTAATGTGGCATTGATGCAAGACTTGTCTCAGAAAAATTTTTACGGAAACTTGCGCATGACAAAAATATTTGCAGGACTAACAACATTTGAGGCTGCCACCTCAAAAATGAAGTTATCTGCCGCAGCATTTTCTAGGTTTCATCTTAGAGAGAGTCCGGGCAAGGCGTCAAGCCTCTTTGAGAAAAAATATTAGAAAAAAACATATATTTGCTAAATTTTTAGAATTCTAATAAATTTAGCTGTAGAATGATAGAGGGAAATTCTCGTGACGCGCGCTGAACTGATTCAGAAATTAGTGTAATCAAATTTATTTTTAAGCCTTGCTCAAGCAGAAAAAAGCGTTATGATGGAATTGCTTGCTAGAAATACTCAGCTAAAATTCCTCATTTAAAAAACATGTGGGAAAGAACTCTAAAATAGATCAGGATGTATAGTCGAATGTTAAAAATAATTCAAAGCCTTTTGATGAGCGGGGTTAAGAGGAAAAAAACTTAAAATAAAAAAGTTGCATTGACTTAAAGTAAAGTTTTTTCTTATTTCTTAAATCTCTTGCTTCCTCTAGTAAATGACTTAGTGGAAGGCAAGAAATAGCATCTTGAAGTTGAACATCATTCTCTGCTTTAAAAATAGCTGCAAATCTAGAATAAATAAGATAATTATTTGTATGAGTAAGTGTTTCAATTATCGTTTGCCAATTATTCTCTTCTGTTCTGATCGAATTACTTCCTCTTTTTGAATAGTTCTAGTTATCAAAGAAGTAAACCTCTAAGCAACTGCATTACGTAAATCAGAGCCTTCTTCTATGGTGCTTTTACGTGATTCATTCTTAGCTCTTAATGCAGCATCATATAAGTAATTACCATCACATTTACCATCTCAAAATACATTTCTCTCTTTCTGACTACTTGGATCATAATTTTGAAAATGTAGTTCATTTAACCAGAAATTAATTGGTTTTCCACTTAAAGGCCCAATAGTTGAATTTTTTTTTATTACCAGATTTCCTGACTCATCTTTTATGAAATTTCTTTCAGAATTAAAAGAATATTGATGCACAGTGACATTTAACTCAAGTTCTTTAGCTATTTCAATAAGATCAATAACTTCAGCCCACAATACTTCTCCAATATATGAACCAGCATTCCGTAGGTCTTGTATAAAGCCTTCAGAAATCGTTTCTAAAAGTTGCGTTCTATTTCTTTTCTCCTCTTTGTTTATTCTTTATACGTAGATTTTCTATTTCAGAAGTGAGAGGAATTTTTTCATTTCCGAAATTTTCATCCCCAGAATCCTCATCTGACATATGTAAGTATCTAAAGTTATAACGTATTGTAGCACTGCTCTGGGTATCAGTGAATATAGTAACAGTCATTCTTTTTACAACAGATTCTCTTTTACCTCCTCTAAAGACTGCAAGTCATTGCAGTCATAACTGGATACAAGGAAATCCCATTCAGAAGTTGTTTTTCCTACAACAAAGTCTTTAAAATGACTATTTAAATGAGTAATTTTAATTAAAAAAAATAGCATAAAATAACATAAAATTTAATCTATGAAAAGAAATATACAAAAATAGAGGATTATTATTTGTATGAGTAAGTGTACCAGTTATCATTTGCCAATTATTCTCTTCTGTTCCTAATCGGATTACTTCCTCTTTTTGAGTAGTTCTAGTATTCAAAGAAGTAAACCCCTCAGCAACTGATAAGTAGATTTTCTATTTTAGAAACGAAAGGATCTGTTTCATCTTCTAAATATTCATCCTCAGAATCCTCATCTGACATATGTAAGTATTTAAGGTTATGACGCATTTCAGTTCTGCTCAGGGTGTTTTCCAGCTTAGGAATAAAAATTTTTGCTACTTCCTCTCTTTTATCTCCTGTAACTAAAGATATTTTATATTTAGAACTTATACCCCATTTGTTAGGTTTTTTGCCTACAACTATGTCTTCAAAATCACTATTTAAATGAGTAATTATAAAATGTATGTAAGCAACAACAGGAAGATCTTGGTAAGGGTCTTCATTAACAAGACGCCTCGCAACTTCATAATCTAATAACAAATTAAATCCATTTAAGAATTGGCTAGATTCTTTCAAAATTTCGTTCTTCATATCATATATACGTATTGGTTCTCCATCCTTTTTTTGCTTCAAAAGAGCCTCAGAATACTTTGATAATTCATGATTCTTAATGAACTTGTGAATATTCCAATACGGTTCCGCTAAATCATCTGAAGTTAATCCGAAAATTCGTCCGCTTCCTTTTTGACGAAGAGCGGAAGCCATTTCTAATTTATAAGTAAACTCTCCAATTTGGAATTTTGTAGGTAATTTATCAATAAATTCTGTGATAGAGTTACGTGAGGTTTTCCGCCAAAATTCAGTTTCAACTTCATTGTTTGTAGGAAGGAAATTAATTTTAAAATTAATTACTGAGCTCAAAAGATAAATTCTAGCACGAGCTGAAAGACCTGTAATATCGAGTTTAGATTCTTTTTTAAGAGAATAATCCTTCAGAAAATCAATCAGTAGAAGATGAGCCTTTTTTGAAATATGCTTACGTTTTTCAGAATTTAAAAACTTCTTAGAAACTTTTACTTGGTCTTGATATATTGCATCTACATCTCTCTTAAAAGCGCTTGACCTCTTTGTGAGTGGAAGATCTGTGTTCGGTTCACGAGGTTTTGTCTTAGAGTGAAGAGGGGTAGTTGTTATATCACTCCTTTTCTCCTTTTCACTAGGTAATTTAGGTGGAGCGCTTTTAGGAATCGAAAATCTCGGTTGATCATTTTTTCGAGATGGAGTTTGATTAGATTCTTCACAATTTTCTTTCGTAGAATTAGAATTGCTTGAGACAGCCATTTTTTTTACACTAGATGCGATTTCGTCAACACCGTCCGCCTCATTAGATAAAGATGCAGTAGACAATACTGAATAAGACATTGATTACAAGGATGCTAAAAAAAAAAATGCTTATTGACTAGCCTCTCTATTTAATTATAAGTTTAAAATATATTTTAGCTTACAAAATTCAAAATGTCAAACAATGAAATTACATTTTTTTAGAATATAAATAAATTCTAACATTGATCTAAAAAGATATTGCAAGTAATTATTGATTTTTAGAAAAAAAGTTATAATTTTTTTGTTAAAGGAATTATAAAGACATGTCCATCACATGTTTTTCAGGATTTGAACCTCGATTTTTTGATTCAAGGAATGACGTCGCCTTTAAAAAAAGTCTATGTCAATCATGAAGACCTTACAAAAAGCTTTCTGAATTCAACACTTAGATTACATGGGGGGGGAGAAGAACTCAAAAAAGCGGATTTTCTTTCCACAGAACGTCTACCCAGAAATTTAATAAACAACTGAATGAATTGAAGACGCTAGAAGACTATTAGATATTAACCATGAAGGAAGCAACCAATTTACGGGAAACGCCCAAAGATGCTCCTGAAAAATTGAAGCGAGTCTATGAGATATTACAAAAGCATACATGGATGCGGGATGAGCTTCTTGGCTATGAGAAAGCCAAGATTGCTCTGATGGATGATCTAGATGCAATCAGAACAGTTAAAGAAGAGATTTTAAGGAATATACTCTATAATCTAAGGCTAAGTATTAAGATATCATAGATATGACAGATCTATTTAAAAGAAAAAATTGATAAAATCTGGAGATTTTATCAGTAAGCAAAACAAAACGTTAAATGCTTTAAATTTTAAAGCATTAAATAATAAACAAAATTAAACTCATATTTTTGTCATTTTTATTATTATTTACGGTTTAAGTTTTGGTTGTCAAAGAACTAAAATATTAAAGTATAAAATATTAAAGAATAAAATAAGCTGTTTCTCAAAAATGGACCTTCTTCATTTGGAGTTTGAAATCCCGTGATAACGGTCAAACTATAAATTATTTGCTTCAGTCTGCCCTAAAACTCCTCCCGAAACTTTATTACGTAATTGAGTTTCAGTAATATAAATTCCAACTGCTCAAATTTGAGAGAGGGTTTGGGAATAACCTTTGAAAATAGAAATTTTCACATGTGGCGCACCAAAATTAGTTGAACACTAAAAAACGACCAAAACTATTTTTCTGAGGATTGGATTCAATGGACATTTTTTATTTTAAAGTGATAGCTATTTCATGTAATTTTTCTGAGATTTTTAATCAACTTTCAATAATTAAGTTTACTCAACACCGTTAATATAAATAAGAAATTTTTTCGATCATCACTCAGTGCGCCCACCACTTCACAATCTATGGCAATGGTTTGATTTTGTTTAAGACGATAAATGAAGTTATTTGAACTCCTCAGATCAGAGGATAATGGTATTGGTATTCCTTAGCCTTTTTTCCGAGATTTTACATATATGGTTTAGTTTTGGAATTTAAACTTTTTTGTTCCGCGCCTCTCAAGCATTTTCTAATTATAAACCTAAATGGAGTTCATAAGAATTTACAATATAAAATCCATTATCTGACAGCTTGTGTAGAGTTGATGGCGTTTTTTATCAGCCATATTCGTCAAAAATCATTTCAGAGGGAGATAAAAAAAATATGAGAAAAAATTAAACAAGTAAAACAAGAAGAAAAAATTTATTAGGAAAACCAAAAATATTTTTGAGCATTTTTTTAAATATCATTAAAAGTAGAAAAAAAACCCTTTTCTCGAATCTTAAAATCTTAATAATTTCTAAATAAATCACAAATAAATCTAAACATAAATATATAATATCTAAAAGTGACAAAAGAAAAATGCAAGTTTTAAATTTGAATTAAATGATTATACAGCTACACAGCTGTTGTGATTCAACAAAAAAATATTTTAGCGTTTTTGTGTGTTACGTAAAAACTTCCATCCGTTTAAGTTTGTGATTTCCTCTTTAAAAAAAAGCAAAATTTTTTAAGAAGAAAAAAAAAAAAAATTGGTAACAATTAAAATATCAAATAAACTATTTTATTCATCATTTGTACTCTTATCACAGAAAAACCATGTTACCTCTAAGTATCTTTTATTTAACGTTTTTATTTGTAGCTGTCGTCTGGTAGATTCATTTTATAACTCTTAAAGTACTGAACTTTAAAAGTGTTCAGTTGTTTGTTTAAAAGATGACAAAGAAAAGAAGAAACTCATAAAAAATATTTTCCCGTATATACACTGTTCAACGCCTTAACAGTATACATAGCTTCTTTACAGTTAAAAGATTAAACAAGCTTGACAAGATTTAATTGATCTTAAAAAAAAGGAGGAACTTTAGGAAGTTTTCCTCCTTTTCGTTTGATGATTGACGAATATAGTCTTGTTGTTTTTTTTAATTTTAATTTCTTCGGGTGTTTTCAAGTTGCATGATTTAAAATCAACAATATGATTTTTTTTAACCAGCATCTTTTTAATAAACATGAAAAGGTATTCGGAATGCACACTCCTATGAAAATGTAAGTGTTATTGAAATTACATGCATATTTAAATTACAATTATTATCAAAGCATTCCGTAGTGTCCAAACTTAGAATAATAGCATGGCCTACTTTATACACGGCCGGATATGTTGCATAAATAGACCAAAAATTAGAAGGCCAGTTTTTCAGTACTTTAAGTTTTTGTGTTTTAAAATGTAAAATAGTTTTAAAAGTAATGCTTAATGTTTCCGAAGTTTTAAGTTTATTAAGTATTCCTTATTTAATATTTTTTAGGTTCATTCATCTGTGTTAAATATTAATTAGTAATAAAAACATCAAATATTAAGTAAAACTATACTTTACAGTTCATTTCAAATATATAATTTTTAACATTTTAAAAATAACAGATGCATTTATAAAATAGCATTTGGAGTTGAGATATTAACGATATTGAAATTATAAACAAACTTAGAGTGAAAACAATTTATTTGTATAAACAATTTATATATATATATATATATATATATATATATATATATATATATATATATATATATATATATATATATATATATATATATATTCACTACATTTCTTATTTTCTTTTTTCTCTTTGTCTCCTTTTGAAAGATAATAAAGTATCTTTGTGTTTACTCCCACTTACAATCTTTTGTTCATTTTCATAAAAAATATTTATTACTGTTCGATTAACAAGAGAAAGTCCCCACTCAAAATGAAAAAAAAGTCACACAAAAATTTTTGGCTCAAATTATATTTATATAAAATATTTTCGCTAACTGGTGGGAAATGGTGGGAAAATGAACTTTTTAGTACTAATCAAATTATTTCTTAAGTTTTTAAGCAAACGAACACTATCATACATTAGATAAACTTTATGATCATTATAAGTGATAAAGAAATTTTCTTCTGGTTTGTCTGACCCATAAATGCTAAGCAATTTTGAATACGCTGAGACATTTGTTGGATGGTTGTCTGCAATCAATGCTGGAATGTTAAAACCTGCAGATCTTAATGTATTTAAACTTTCCTCTATTTCATCTTTAATGAAATCTCTAGTGATATTTGTCTCTGGGATGGCTTTAATTTCGTAAGGTATTGATTTCTTAAGGCCAACAATCATAAAGACAATTACTCCTTTGTAGAGATTAACCTCTTTATCTTGTCCAGTTAATCTACCACTGTGGTATTCACAAGATTACTGCAGATACATTTCATCAAAAAGAATAACACAATCATTGCTTATTTTGTCCTCATTTAATAATAACTTTTATGATTTTATTGAATCAATTCCACCTGATACTAACTTCTTCAATAGTGACTTTGACGGTAAAGGAAGTTTTTCCATAAGATGCGAATAAGCCTGAGATGATGAATATCTTTGCATTAGTGCAAAACGTAACACTGTTGAAGAAAATGGAGGTTGACCTTTAGATTTAAAGAAGATTACTTTTGAAAGTTCATGAACTAAATATAATAGGAGTTTTAACCAAATTATCTAAAATAGATAAACTTGTGAGTTTACAAATGTTGGTAGTTCTAAACCAATGAGGAAGTGGAAGTGGACAACTTTTATGATGCAGTTTTACATGCAAATTGTAATTAACGCTTATTGATTCAATAAAAGAAGTGGAGTCAACAAAAACTAAACGATAATATAAAACAAAACTTTCATATCTTTGAAAACTAAATCTATTTGGAGAGTTAGATTCATGAAGCATATTAATGTTTTTTATTTTATCCATTTCTTGAAATGAATGAATTTCATCTGGGATAGTAGAATCTCGTTTAGTTGGTTGTTTACGAAAGTTAGAAACTTTAGGCATTACAGAAGATGGAATACAAGTTTCTTCAGAATAAATAGATGGAACAGATTTTAACTCGTGTTTTAAAGTAGCTCGTTTTCCATATTTTGAATACTTTTCTTCAAAACGATCCATCCAAATAACTGAATGTCTGCTTGGTTTCCAGTCTTTTCTGTATACAAATTTAATCCATTTTTCTTCTAAATTAGTATCTTTGGGAAAACTAAAAACAGCTTTACTTGCAAAAAGAGTACTAGATTCACTTTTTTTTAATTTATAGCTAGTTCGACAATTAACCGCAGAGCATTTATTTACCATAGTTTTCACAACTAATTTGGAAACTTGATCAACACGACGTCGCTGGCGAAAAAAACTCTAAAAAACTAGCCTTATAATTTTCGGCCTATTTATGCAACATATCCGGCCGTGTATAAAGTAGGCCATGATAATAGTTTTTGCCACTTTTTCAGAATTTCAATAAATTACGCGCCTTTGAATGATAAATCTGGGCAGGGTCTGCATCGCACCTTTTCTTTTTTCTGTAGATGTATTTTGAAGAAGAAGAAAATGTTAGAGGGAATGAAATTGAATGTAATAGATAAGCATTAATACAGCGGAGAAAATAGAATTAGCCTCACCATGTACTGATCCAATATTTTGTAAATCTGTAAACAAGTTTGTGGTTACATCTTTTGTATCCACACACATATAATTATTGTTACAAACAACAACTTTTTAGATTTTAATATAGCATAATTAAATTGCGATACATTTGATAAAACCATAAAATGTATAATACTTGATATTTGCGGTAACAAATAGAATTAGCCTCATCAATAATTACTTTCAGTTTACTTGTATATTTTGATCTGGTGATATTACTTGTAAGTTAAACAAAGACTGTGAAATCATAAAGTTTTTAAAATTTGGTTTTTGATACCTTAATTTAAAATGGGACGTGGTAAGCGTTTAACGAATGAAGATCTAGCATTAATCAAAGCATACAAAGATACAGGATTATCTAATTGGGAAATTGCAAAGAAAATCAAAAGATCTCCAAAAGTGGTTAATAATTACTTCAAGATTGGCGTTAAATATGGAGCTTGTAATGTGGCATTGATGCAAGACTTGTCTCAGAAAATTTTTACGGAAACTTGCGCATGACAAAAACATTCACTGGGCTAACAACATCTGTGGCTGCCACCTCAAAAATGAAGTTATCTGCCGCAGCATTTTCTAGGTTTCATCTTAGAGAGAGTCCGGGCGTCAAGCCTCTTTGAGAAAAAGTATTAGAAAAAAACATATTAGCTAAATTTTTAGAATTCTAATAAATTGTGGCGTTGTTTGTAGGAATTCATTTCACCGTAAAGTTTTGTAAGATTTACATCAAAAAAGGGATAAGCAGTATTTTAACATTTACCTTGACTTTACGAAACTACCAGTGACACTTTAGAATTGAGCAATCCAATGTTACTTTACGGCGGTTTCATGTTTAAGTATTAATGCCCATTCTTCTTTTACAAGCAAAACTTAATACCTTGAACATCTTTATTACGTTACAACGTTTTCTCATTAAAAGAGTTCATAACTATAAAAGTTCTTTTTTTCTTTAATACTAAACTAAGATTGAATAAATATTTTTTATTCTAAATAGATATTGAAAAGAGTAAATTTACAAGAGTTAGGTCTTGATAATACTCTCCATTTTTGCTTACAGGACTTTCATTTTCTCGTTTTCGAGACTTTCATTTTCTCGTTTTCGAGACTTTCATTTTCTCGTTTTCGGGACTTTCGTTTTCCTTGTAAGGCTGATCTGAACAACTACGCTGAAAAGAAAATCTTTCTGGGGCTTGTGTTATATACCGAGTTACGCACGTAATTGACGATAAATTTTAACGTAGTAGTTTGCTTGTTTTTTTTACATGTGTTTTTGTTTACTAATTTTATCATTTATTTTTATTGACTTTTTTTATTATTTAATGTTGTTATCATTAGTTTATTTTATTTTTTATTTAAAGTTTTTTTAACTTTATACTTTAACATTGTTGATAAAATAACTTTAGATTAATTACTTATCAAAACTATAGGATTAAGGAAATTGCAATTATTCCTCTTATATTTTTAAAAGATGTTTTTAAAAGATGTGTGACAATCATAATAGAACTAGAATTACTTATATTTAAATGTCTCTGCTTGATCGAAGATATTCCACGTAAGGATTTCGCGTAAATCTTTGCTTTTACACTCCCATATAAATTTCGAAAGTTCAGTAGAGTTGGCCTTACTTTCATAAAGAAAAGACTTTTTATGTTTGCACTATCTTTGAAAATTTTCTCAGTAAGCCCAGTATAATAATGCGCCTTTTCTTGCTGATGAGTTTTTACGTTGCAAATATAAATAAGGTTTTTCCTAAGGTATTTTTCATTTAGTGAGGATGAAGTGGTTTGTTTGCAATTGCATGATTGAACAAAAATGTCAGTAGTATAAGATGGTATTCTTTTGTTATGAGCAGTAACATATATCATATATGGCTCCTTTTTAAAATGAAACACGAAAAATGTTAAGGATCGATGAACAGATTTTTCCTTAAAGAGGTATATTGTCTATAAAACTGTACAACAAAACTCATAAAATGGGGGTTTAAGATTTATGCTTTATCAGAAGTTAATGGTTATGTACACAATTTTGAAATTTATTGGATTGTCTGCTAAGCTAGACAATCCAATAAATCGGATTCAATCTAAAAATCGGATACTGTCAAAGAAATAGTACCATAAACGTAATTGGCATTTTTTAGGTATTACAAATGGCTAAGCTTGGATCCATATACGACCATGATATTAAAAAAAATTAATGAATTAAATATAAAAACTTTAGAGTTATCTTTCAAATAAAAAAAGCTGATGATTTATGAAAGCTAGAAGAAATATGGTGAAAAGCAAGAGGCAAGAAAACAAAAAAAAAACAAGGTTATTTAAACAGTTAAAGTCTCATTGTTGCAATTTAAAAAAGGCCTTGTTGCATTGTCTGTGACTTTTGAACTCAAACTGACAGTATGTTTAGAAAAGGGCCATGTAAAAACCCTGGTTGTTATTCCTAAGATATATTGTCAAAAATGCGAACAACATTTATTTATTACACCTAATTCTCTTTATTTTAATGATTTTCTCATGTAACTGCAAACAATTGCAAAAAGAAAAGCTATATTTCAAAACTTTGTTTTCCCCAATTGCGTAATATTGCTTTAAATGAAACAAAACCCGAACTCCCCAATCATTAGGGTAATTTTCAATATCTTTTTTTTACAAATTTATCAGCACATAATAAGTTATTCATATCCAGGCAAAAAATGTAATCTTTCAAATTTTTCTAAATTTAGGTTAATTAAGGCCATTAAGGGTAAAAAACAAATTTCCACTTATTGGAAATAATTTAACTTGGAAACTAAGTATCTTTTAGTCTTTCGTTTAGTTTAGCGGGAATATGAAAACCTTGATTTTTTCATTACAGCAGTTCACTAAGAAATGTCAGTAGATACAATGGTTTTTTCGTAGTTATAAATGCTTTATAACAAAGAGTTTTCGTAGCACGGACAAATGTTCGTAGCACGGAAAAATACTCGTACTATTACCATTATTATTTGTACAATTAGCATTACGAATGGGTATCTCCGTAGAATTAGAAACTTCGTTGTTGCGAGAAGATACGATAATTCGAAATTTTTTTGCAAGTAAAAATTACAAACTCAACGGTAATTTTCATCGTATTTTCTTCGTCAGATCACACTTAAATTCCTAAAAACTACAGTTTTAAAAAAAGTATTTTACAAATCTTTTTTTCAAGTTTGTATTTGCGTAGTCTTTTTTATCGTGAGTTATTACAAAACAGAATAACAATTTAAAAATACTGATTTCAAAAAATTTACCAACCCAATTAGCAATTAGTAAATAAACAATAAGTTCACGAGCTGAGTAAGTAACAAGAGCAATTATTTTATTTTCTCAGGTAAATTTTTTGTTTGGTTCCGTTAAGTAATGTATCTTGGCAAAAACATTAATTTCTGGCTGTTTTCATTTTCTCTGTAAACTTAGCTTAATAAAAATCATACTCTTAAATGCGAGTATAATGAGATTTAAAATACATCACTTGAAGCTACTCTGAATGGTTTTTGAAGAGGTTTGAGTATATGAATATAAGTTCGGAAAATGTTCCTTTTAAACTTCTTTTCATAAAGGTTTTTTTCTTTTTATGTTTTATTCACCAAAACTGAAAAAGCAAAAATATATGCAACACGTTCTCCAATTCTCTTCAAAAGATTTCAACATTTAGTCTATGAACAATCACGCCACCATATTTTATAACCAACAACGCAGTTATTTTTAAACACCTAAAATATTATGAAGCCATTTAATATATAAAAACGTTTCTCCGCAGATTTTTGGCGAAGTTTTTTTTGAAAACCGTTAAAAAGTAAAATTCAAAATGCCTGTTATTAAAAAGCATTTTGAATCATGCTTTTTAACGGTAAAAGTCTTCATTCTTTATTCTACTTCACTTTTCTATTAGCAAAAACGTTTAAACTTCAATTAACAAAAACGTTTAAATATAAAGTTTATAAATTGATTTCTTGGCTTACCTCCTTTGTGGCAAGTTGTCTGTTTCGTTCAGAATACCTTGTTTTACACGTTTTACGCTTTTATAATGTAATTCAATCCTCTCATTTGATTAAGTCCTATTGTTTTATATAGACTTTAACTTATTGACAGTCGTTGCTATGTAAAATAAAAAAACTGATTCCAATTTAAAGTCAAGTAATAAATGAGTTGTTATTTGCTTTTTCTATTTAGCGTTGAGGTTGAAGTATAATTTTAGATTCTTTAATGTGCCGGTTTATTAGAGTTCAAGAAAAACTTAAAAAACAAACACTGGTTTTGTCGATTAACCAGCTGTTCACATAAATATCGCAGAAAAGAAAATTTGTTGTAAGAAAATAGAGATACTTGAGCACGAAATTAATCAGTACGTTATTTGTTGCACGTCTTCTATTTTTGATCCACTTGTATTACTTGTTACCTAATTCTTCAACAATTTTAGTTTTACAGTTAGAAAAACCGGCGAAAAGAGAGGGAAAAATGATTTTTTTAAATTGAATAAATAAGCCACTGTAAATCGAGTTTTCATAAGTGAGAACATATTTTGTAACTGAAAGAACTTCATTACGAGAAACTTAACATCAGAAAAAAATTTTCAGAGAAAGCTTCTTTGAAAATTATAGCTTAATAGCTACTTTAAAGACTTGTTTACTAACAAAAGATGATATTCCATAACTCTACTCATCTTATTGCGTACAAGCATTCCCAAAAAACACTGATACTCCTTTTTAATTGGAGATTTGAAACATTAACTATGGCTCAATCTTCTGAAAAGATATCAGTGAAGATCTTAAAACCAGCATAAATGATCATAAGTTACATATTTATAATATGTTCATTTGAAATTTTTTAGTAAACATTTGATAAACCCAGTAAGCCCCGCCAACAAACATAAGAAGAAAGAATCTGAAAATTTCCGAAATTTGCTATTAAATTACAAACGTATTTTTGTTCGATATTTTACGAAATCTCCAAAAACTCAGGTTATACTTGAATTTAACTTAGAAGCGAACTAATGGAATCTGCAAAAGTTTTCGTATTTTTGTAAAATCTTCAATTAGGTTTTCTTCAGATTTTTTTTACCTGTCAATCCTAAAATCTATCTTTTTTCCATTAAGTTGGGATATCAATTAAATAATATATATACTTATATATTCCTTAATTTTAGATGGTGTACAAATTGCAGCATCTCTTGAGACATATAGCAAATCTATTCTTCTCCTCGTGGATGTTATTATAGAAAAATCTATTCGTTTGCTGAAGCGTGTTTGCTGAAGTCTTAACAAAGTTTTCCCTTAAAATAAAATTTATTGATCTAGAAACAAAATTTATAATTGAGAAGCGGTTAAAACCATTAACAGACATTATGAAAAAAGTCGAGCTAAAAAATGAGTTTTAGTGCGATAGCTTCGGCAAAATAACGACTTCGGCAGCCTAACGCTCCTAAAGGAAAAGGATTTTGAAGAAGAATTTTAAAAACAACTTGTAATTCCGATTATTTTTTGAAACTTTGAAGGAAAAAGGGAATCAACTCTCACTATCAACTGAAATACAATTTTTATAAATTAAAATTTTATTATATTATTATAATATCATTTTATTGTATTATTATAAATAACCATTAATTTTTTTGTACATATCGATTCTGAAGGGGTAGGCATAGCTTTAACAATGCACAAGTTAAATATAGTTTGCAATTGCCTTAACTATTTTCTAAAAGTTTTTTTTTTAAAAAAAAAAACCCTTGATTCAGTAACTTATGAAGTTTCTGCAAAAAAAGTTTTTTTTTTAAAAAAAAAAACCCTTGATTCAGTAACTTATGAAGTTTCTGCCAAAAACTTTGTTTTACGAATTTTTACGAGTTTACTTTGTTACTGCTTTAAACAAGACTTGAAAGTAAAATGATAACACTTTGGAAAAAAGTGATTTTTAACACCAGTTCATTAACCAGGATAAAAAAGAGGAAAAGAGGCATAAGGCATTCAAAAAAGTTTATTATATATATAAAAATTAGAAGATTAATATTGAGAAAAAAATTCTAAATTTGAGAAAATTGGAATTTCGCATTTGAAGATTTCAGTTAAAAAATCATCAATCTCAATAATCTCGATAGTGCCTTTTCATGAGTTTCTTGTAAATATTTTGTTACATTAAATACTTATTCATTTTTCATTAGAAAAAATAGGTTAGCAACTGGTGGTACACAACGCAAAAGGACACAAATTCGATAATTGTGCGGTATATGTGTGAGTTGAAGCATATAACTTATATACTGATGCGTTTATAAATGATCAAAGTAGATTATTGTATCAAAGATGAACAAGATGTACAATTTTTTTAGTACGAAACTAAATGTTCTCAAGTGCAAGTTTCTAGAAGTTATTGCATATTTTGACATAGTCATTTTATAGCTATACATAGTTAATTTATATAGATAATTTAATATACAAAGTTAACTAAAATGACTGAATTTAAAATCAAGCAATGCTTCAAATTTCTGTAAAAAACCTGTAAAAAAAATCTGTAAAAAACCTAAAAAAAATCTGTAAAAAACCTAAACTTAAAAAAAAAAAGATTTTAAGTTTGATTGCATATGATGTGATTCTAAGCTTGTTGAGAGGATTCCATGCCATGAGGGGATTCTATGTCAAGAGTAGAATTGCAAGAAAATGTTTTTTTTTTTTTATTGATATTACTTAATGTGCTCAAGTCCATGTTTATAGAAGTGATTATTTCCTAACAGGAAAAGAAAAAACTGAAACACTTTAAGAAGAGATTTTACTCTTTCCAACGGATCGATTCATGCTGGCACATAATATTGATACTGATGAGACCACAACAGCGATCATATTAATTATAAGTAAACTTAAAACGTTTGCAAGTTCTTGTTCAGGAAGATTTTTTTATCTACGCTTCTGTGCTTACGAACTCAGTGCGAGTGTCTTCTGCATACGCAAACTTAAGAACAACGATTGAGGAACAACATGAAGGAATTGTAACAAATGCGCATAATGAAGTATTCTTATTGGACCAATTATCTTCTAAGCATAGTCTATAGAAATATACCCTGGTCTGGAAGCTATTGTTTTATTCTTTTGTTTTCCGAGTTTTTAAAAAAAGTCACGTGATCAATGTAGTTGCAAAACAAATATTTAAATGGCCAACGCCTTAAGTTATTCTCAACAAAATACACTAGAAATCTTAGTTGATTTCTTTAACAGCGACAATTTTGAAGAAGAAACTGAAGTAGAAATTGAAGACACAGGTTCAGAGGTAAAAATCATATATCAAAAATAAATTTAAATGTTGTTTTTTTACAGTTTTGAACTAATCAAGTGTGTTAAAATTACTTATGTTAAATTACTATCTTATGTAATGAGTATTATGTTACTTTTCTTTAGATTTCTGACCAATTAAATCAGCTTTGTCTTCAATGCTCAAAATCATATAAAACTAAAGGAGGTCTCAAAAGAAACATACAATCAAAACAAATGACTAATGAAGATGAAATTTCTTGTATCAGGATTGAAGATATTGATTCATTAATTACACATGCCAAAAAAAAGATAATAAATACATCCTATTATCCCAATGATTTAACGGAACTTATTAAAAAGTATAATTTTGTTGTAACTGATCACTTTTATGCTGAAACTAAAAAGTATTTTATTGAACTTTGTAAGTCTGGTGATGTAGAAAGATATTTTTCTAAAATATATGCAGACTTTGTTCTTGGTGCAGAATCCTACTTTTCTGGATTGCAAAAGCCTTATTGCACTCTTTTTGCAACCAAATATGTGGATAAACTAATATCACATTCAAAAAAAGTAAAAGAGTTTGGTAATAAAGAACCCATTCAAGTTAACCCAATTACAGAGTCTGAAATGGATGCTTTACAATTTTTAGCTGGTTATGTGGTTAAAAAGTTTTTTAAAAAATATAAAAAAAGCAAATACTTTAAAAACTATCAATCTCTTATCTTGTTACTAGAAAGTATGCTAACCAATGATATAAAACAAAAGCTAATTGATGTTCAAAACAGAGGAGGATTATCAGCTGTTAACAAAAACATGCAGCATTTATTTATTTAAGTCAAGGAATGTTTTCGAATAAAAACTGGTTTTTATAGCATTAAAAAAATTGACATTCCAAAAATTACAAATGAATTATTAAGGAGTGAAGAAATATTATGCTATTATAATAGTCATTGCAATGCTTCAGGAATAGTTGTGGAGAAAGAATTAAAAAAAAGTTTATTAGAAAATATGATGCAATTATATTGTAGAGTGCGCTCCTTTTCATTAACAAAGGACATTACAGAAAAGCATAAAAAGTATTTAAAAGTGGAAAAGTCTAAGGGACTTAGAAACAATATAAAAAAGGCGACAGAAACTTATAATATATATTAAATAAAGTATTTTAATTACAAATGTAGAATAAATAATATACCAGATAAATATATGTGTAATTATAAATATGTAGTTAAATATTTTATGACATACAACTCATCAAATAATTTTTCTTTTTTAATTAATAATTATTCGTTTTTAATTTAAAAAGTAATAATACAGTTGGTCAAATACGACATTTCCAACCCAAGACCTTAAAACATACTTTAGGTCATTTTCTAGTGCGAATGACAACGCAGTTGATCGAAAAAGAGATTTCCAAATTAAAATCTTAAAATATATTTTCAATAATTTTTAGTGCGAACTGTTTGTTGTCAAAAATAACGATAAGCTTAATTAAGCCGATCCAATAAAACCAACTATGTGGTTGAATGATTGAGTTTAAGACCTATATGAGGATGAAAGTAGTCCCCAGTCCAAGGACGCAAGTTTTAAAATTTAATTAAACAGGCAACGGAAAATAACGTCACAACAAAAAATGTCACTTAAAAAATACAAAAGAAAAAAAAAAAGCTTTACTGAGTGGAATCAAAGTAAACAAAGTCAGGAATAAAAAAACAAAAGGCGCTTTTTTTTTCTGTAAAACCATGAAAAATTTAAGCCATTTAACCATAGAAAAACATGAAAAAATTGAGAGATATTAAAAATTAGTCTACATGAAAAAAGTTGAGAAATTAAAAATTAGTCAAAAATGATCCGCTTTAACAGAAAATATAAAATTAAAATGGGGGTGTTTAAAAAAATTGGGGGGGGGGGGGCTCATTGTTTATTATATGTAAAATAACAATTAAAGCAATGTTGAAATTAGAGTTTACATTTTTGTGCACATGACATATTTTGTACCTCATAAATTTTCACCCTAAATTTTACAACCCTTGTTGTATATTTGAGATTATTCGATTTATTTAAGGATTTTTTGAAAATTTAATTTTGTGAATTCCTTTTAAGGATTATTTTTTTTTTACAATAACTTTTATGTTTTTCGTTTTTAGAATAAACATAATAAAATAAAATACCAATTTTCAGCTAAGTATAAATTTTATATTTAGTTTGTTTAATAGTAGTCAATAAGTATAAAAACAAGCTTCAAACTTAAATGTATAAAAACTGAACTGAAATTTTATTGATGAAATTTTACATTTATTTCCTAAGCTCGCACTTAAGTCTTTTCTAACTTGGTTATTTTAAATCCATTTTCTCCAGGAAATAGGACTTGTCAAATCTATCAAACAAACTTGGATGTTTGTGATGTTTGTGTGCCACAAGGTCTCCTTAAGTCACGCCGTAGAACTTTGAAAATAATGGACCCTTCATTTCTTTTTCTTCAAGTTGGCTTTGTACTTTTGTTTCAACTTCTGGGTCATGGTATTCTAAAACAGGTTTTACTAGTTCTCTTTTGATAAGTCTTTGTCTTAGAATGGCTACAGAACTTTCGAGAACTTTACTAATTAAACTCATATCATTGTATTTCTAGTCATGTTTGCGAAAACAGTTTTAAACATTAATGGTGGGACTTTTTCATTTTTTATGTAATTCAAAATGTGTCGACCTGGTGTTTTGGTTGACTCGCTCTTTTCTTCGTTTGAATGTTATATGCTTGAGTCGGGTTTATAATTTATAATTTATAATATGCTTGAGTCGGGTTTATAATTCTCTCATTTTCCCTCCTCACACAACGTAGCTATGAGTGGATGAGAGATTTGCCTGTAATTGAGAGTACGCTCAAAGAATGAGCCAACTTGTCTGATCGGGAAGATGCCTTCAAAGGGAATAAGGGCCTAGGTTGTTATATGCTGAGAACACTTTGGCCAGCATATATTGTCCTGTTCAGTTTGAGTTTTTTTTTACCCTATAGGTATGTAATTAAATATTTTTAAAAATCACAGAGTAATAGTTAATGTTGAAAATACGAAATCTAGAAATTATTCTTATTATATCATGCTGATACTCATCTTCAAAAAAACAATTATTTTAATAGCCTGTAGTTGAAAGGAATGGAAAAGGAAAAAAATTAAAATTAAATTTTAAGTAAAAAAAAAGGAAATAACATAAGAGACCCAAAAATGCCTTTACCCCCAAAAAGACAAGCTAATGATAAGTTTTTACATTGAAATTACGCAAGTGTGAACACAAAATTAATATATTAGTTTAACGATGAGCATCAGCGGTATTTGTGATCTTGTTTAAACAAGATTTTTGTAAAATTTATATTTAGTAAAATTTTAAACTTTTTATTATCAACTTTCATAACACAAATTCACCTCAAAAAGTTTTTAAACTTATCAAAATCGAATTCTCACAGGACTAATCCACTGATTTGTGCTTAAAATCATTTTTAAAAAATTCTAACAAAGAAACATGTATTTTAACAAAAACCTTCATGCATAGCTTACAACTTACTAGATTTAGCTTCAGAAGGAGGCTTCATGGAGTTCTCTATTTTATATCCAAATGACATATCTAAAAACTATATTTATCGAAAATGAATGAAATTACTTATAAATTTTATAAAAAATACAATTAATTTAATAATTTTTTATTATATTTTAATTTTATAAAAAAAGCGCTTAATTCAGTAATTGCCGAAAGGCAAGAATTTAATAAACAACTAAAGTCATACTTTTCCGTAGTTCTATCTTTTCATTTAATCTTTTGTCAGGTGTAATAATCCACTTGCTAATGCATCTAGTCTCGGAAACTCTTCCTGAACTCGAATTACGAAAAATTTTTCCCAAGTCATACTTTTCCGTGGTTCTATCTTTTCATTTAATCTTTTGTCAGGTGTAATAATCCACTTGCTAATGCATCTAGTCTCGGAAACTCTTCCTGAACTCGAATTACGAAAAATTTTTCCCAATCGAAACAGAAAAATTTCAATTAAAAGCGTTATCACGTTCTTTCTTACGAAAATTTCATCGTAAGTTGTAAACATTTTTCTTGATTCAAAGACAAAACAATCGAAGTTTTATTTTGCTTCATAAATTCAATGTTCGTGTTGATCAAGTAAATATCTCTCGCTTACCATCACCTTGCTTTCATTTGCACTGTAAATGGAATCAAGTTTCTTTTGTTAGTATCCGATCTGCTCACGTGTTTGAATTCTTATTTTGACGATTATGACGATTCTCTAAGTTTTTCGGTTATTGTTTTGACCTGCACAAGAATCAGCATTTACAATTTTGCAAAAAACATGAGTTACTTGCAAAGAAAAAACAAATATTGAAATTCTTACCGAAAATCTCCGACTTTCATCTGTTTGACAATTTTATCAGTTAAACACTAGAAAAATGTTTTTTGCGTTCCCCATAAAAAATGATCTTCTCGAGAAAGTTAAGATAAGTTTTGCTTATGAAACCAATAGCCTTGTTTATGAAACCATATTAAATACAGAGTTCTTGAAGAAAAAGGCACAATAGTAATAATTTTTCATTTCTTCAGAAATTAGTAATAAATTAATTTCAGAGTTTACTACACCATTTCACTTTCTAAAATCAACAGCCATATTCTTTTCATCAATCCAAATTGTTTATATATAGTCATTAACCCTTTCTCTCTCGGGATATTTCCCGCTATATTCCCAGAGTCAAAATTCCTGATTCTGACTCAAACACTTTGAGACCTTGTAGTGACTAAAATAATAAACCAATCTCTCTGAAACTTGGCCTCTTTTTTACTAATACATTGATCGAACAAAATAACTAAAAAAAAATTATTTATCACAATTGTAATGACCCGCTGTGCGGGTCACAGGGAGTGAAAGGGTTAATCCAAACCGTTTATATATGTAATCTATCATATATATAGCCTTTTTTAGTCAAAACTTTACATAAACCATTTGCGAATTCTTCACTCGTTTTCCATTTATATGATATCATTATGCCCTAATTTTCGTTTTCTTCAGTTTCTGCTGTCAGTTTTAACATGGTGTCAAGTTAATTCCTTATCTTATGTTATCATTTTAAGTGGTCGAAGTTATAATTCAGTTAAAACTCTGACTGCAGACGATTAAACCTTATGAAAACATGCGAAAAGTTTTAACACGTTGATGACGAAGTTTTGTTGACAAAACGTCTTAAAATCAGCACGAAAAGCAACAAAACAAACATAACGATCATAAATCTAAAAACTTTCATTTGCACAAAGTAAATGAAATCAAATAATATTTGAAATCATAAAAAAAAGAGTTTTAATTGAAAAGTTAAAGTTAAACAGATTTTATTTTATAAAATCAAATTTTCTTAGCAAATAAATTAAACTTTTGCATAAAATTACACAAATTAATTTGCCAAAAACGAAAATTTAAAGTGACATCAAAAATTATACCCTACCACATTTGATTATTTTATCAACTTTCTCTAAAATACTTGATTTGTGATAAATAAGAACACAATGTGTTTAAAAGTCCCTGAAAACAAACGTGATAAAAGAAAAAACACGATTAAAGTTGGTTGAACGAGAACTGCAATGTCACAATACAACTTTTTGTTTATTGATAAAAAAATCCGTGGACTTTGATTGGTTAAACACAACCCACCATGCAATTTTGAAGGTTTACAACTAAATATAAAACAAAAATCAGAAAACAAACCTCTAATGGCACGTGACATTTTACTTGCCTACGAAATAATGTTTTAATATTGTCATTGAATCAAATTTAATTTTGCTTTGATTTGTTTTGAACATTGTGTTATTTCAATTTTAATTTGATTGGTTAATAAGCACTTCTGTTTCTTTCTACTAAAGTGACATAAAATTCAAAGAAGTATTTAAGTACAAGTCATCTTTAGGTTAGATAAAAATTATTTAAACGAACTCGAAAGATTTAAATACTATGTACAAATAGTTGTTGCTACAAATAAGTCGGCAAAATTGAAGTGTTTTTTTTTCTCCTTTCAAATATTTTTAACTAAAAATATAAATCAACACAAAAACAAGAAAAAAATTTAAACAATCGAAACTGCTATTTACTAATGAAATAAAAATCTCTTTTATAAACGGAGAATTTACTTTGGGAGTATTTGTCGATCTTTCCACAGCATTTGATTAAGTTGACCACCAGTTTCTATCATTAGACCTTCATGAACATTTCGTTGGACTGCGAACTTTTCAAATTGATTTAGTAATAATCCTATACAAATTTTTGCTTAACAAATAATAAAAATTTTCAAGAATAAATCAAAAATAAGGAGATTTTTAAATTTTCGTGCGAGGTCTGATATTCATTTTCTTGATTTAGTATATTTGTGTGGTTTATTAAGATTTACACAAAATGCGGAGTATGATCTGCATTCAGTTTAATATTCATGTGCTTCAGAGAAAGAAGAATCGTCTGTCTCGGTCATCCATTTCAAAAGTTCTCTTTATTTGAGTATACCCTTCTAAATATTCTTAGTTCTAGATTTAATCGAATCCTGAAATTTTTGTTCATTATGATTTAAAAAAAAAACTGGTTATAAGATATTTTTTCCACTCGTAAATAAAAAAAAATGTGTCGGACAAAAAAATGGAATCTTTAAGAAGATTTATCTTTCATCAATAACGCAACAAATAATTTATTAGAGTTGAAAAATATTTTCAAAACAAACTTTTCATGTTTCATTTTCTGTAAGTTCATAGATAATTTTCTCAAAAATCAATATAATAAAAAAGAACTGACAGTAAAATCAAAAATCACAAAATAACCTGATCCTAAAGACAGACCTATAGTTAAAACGAAATTCCCTTCCTTTCAAAATTGTTTTCGATTGCGATGCATGCGACTTAAGAGTAAACAAATTTCGTAAAACTCATTTTCAATTGAAATTGTGTAACATTCTTTTTCTCATTTTTAGGTTTTTAAATGAATCAGATCTCGTTCTCATTTTCATGGAATGGATGAGATTGCAATTTCTTACGAGCTTATGCACTCTAAAACTTTAATACAAAAAAGTTTGAAACACCTTTTAAATAATGCAAGTTTGAAAGAAGATCATTTATTTTGCTTTTGTAATTTTTAAAATTCATTTCACCTTAAAATAACATGTGATAAATGTCATATTGGTCATAAGAGAAACTAAATAAATATATATACATTAAGCATAAGTGATTTTCACTGGCTTCTACTGAAACCAGGGTAATTCCATTGAGAAAATTCTGTCGAGATCTCAATAAGTGATATTCAGAGGGTGCTACGTCTGGACTATACGGTGGATGCAATAACATTTCCCATTTCAATTTTTGTAATTTTTAACGATTCATGATGAAAGACAACACCTTTCTTTTTATTTGATTCAGACTATTTTCTTTCAATAACCTGGCGTATTCTTTCTACTCCATAAAAGACTAAAGAATCCATTGTCTGTTCAACTACCGTAGCTCATAGCGGACAATACCCTTCCAGTCCCATCACATCTACAGCTTCACCTTGTTAAAAGTCTATTCTCACTTCACGAATTCTTATGACGGCTCATCAATCTTTAAGAAATCCATCAGTTTCACTGATTGGACGACCGGATCGTGAAAACATATTTCTCATAAAGGTTACCAGAACGAAAGCGAGGAAACCATTTCCGCCAATTTTGATTTTGATAAAACACCTTTCACCCTACAAAACACAAATTTTTTCGCTAACCGGAACAATTGCGCATCCCATACTTTTCAAAAATCGCCGTTTTTTTGCCATAAACCTAAGGCCCCAAGAATTTTTTTACCTGAAGGTATATAAATGTTGAATCTGTTTTAATAAAACTGATTGTATAAAATTTTTATTTGCAAAAAGGGACTTCATAGTTTCATTTTCTAGACTAAAAATTTAACTTTTGGTGAAAATAAAGTTCTTGTGAACGCAACAAAAAAACCATTACACTTCTTGATAAATTAATACTTTTTTAACAAACGCAAAACAAAGTTTTAGAAAGAAATTTTAAATAAAAGAGTGCTTAAATAAAAATTTTTTAATATAAGGTTTTTAATTATCTTTATATTTATATATTTGTCATATTTCGTTTTTTTTTAATTATTTATTTTAATCCACAAATATTATATTGTGAAAGTAAGAGATATTTAATAAGTTTGAAAAACAAATGATTTGAAAACAAGAAAAAAGGTAAGCACATCTATCTGTTTGAATTAATTGATAATTTATATAATTCTTTAAAATAAATGTCTTAGCATTTTTTTATTATTATAAGTAATGTTTTAATAATATAAATATTAATGTTTTCTTATAAAAAATAATTACTGAAGAAATAGTAAATAATTTATCTTTAGATCAGAAATGTCTACCAACAATACCAGACAGTACTTCAGCATGGCATTCTGGGATTCTCATTACAAAATCTCATTACAAAGATTACTTTGCAGCCAAAACAACGATTGAAAGGGAATTTGCGGTTAATGATATTCTGAAAACTTTAAAACATCGAAATGAGAAGCCTCCCAGATAATAACTACCAGAGCATACAAGATTCCTAACTTAAACTTACATGCAACCACATTGAGCGACCTTATAACATGGAAAGAAGCCTATAAACCTATCTTAACCTGTCAAATGAATAATAGTGATCTAGAAATATTTCTGGAGGGTCCTTTGCTATTTCTGAACTTCCCTGTTCACACACAAGGAGTTGAGAGGGAAGCTAAGGAGGTAAAATTGATTTTCCTTATGCGTAACAATATGTTTTAACAAAAGTTTAAGAAATATTTACTGCTATAAAATAGTTTTTAATTAATCAGATTTTTTTAGGTAATTGCAGCTTCTGAAACAGTCTTTAGTTTTGGAAGAAAAATAGTTTTATCCAAGCAAGAGCAGATAATAGAGCAATGTCTCCTTTTAATAGCAAGAAGGACCTCTATCCATTTTCGCATTCATTTTTATCATTTTTAGTGCCTATAACAGAACAAACTAGAGGAATTAATTATAAAATATAATAGAGATATTAGTTTTACACATTTTAAACTTCGCTCCCCCCTCCCCATTTGAGTTAATATTTGCAAAAATTAAGGTCAATTTTTGCAAATGTTTTGTTCATTTTGATAAATTTATCTATGCCCCCCCCCCCCCCCAAAAAAAAAAAAAAAAAATTCCTTGGGGCCGACCTTGCTAATGAAAGTTGAAACGTACAGGATGCCTTAACACATATACCTATTTCATTATTGAAGTATATTGTTAATTTTAATATATAAAGCTAAAAATAAATAGGAAGAGAACAAATAAACATCTATAGGCTTTATATGAGTATATAAAAGCCTTGTTTCTACAATATCGGAATGGATTACTACTTCCTTTAATCGTGAAGAAGTAGAGTTTTTACCGGCTTCAATTTGAAGTTTAACGAGTCAAGTTTATGAGCTTTTTATCCTTGATAAAACCAAAGATTTCAGGGATAAGACTTCCCAAAAATCCTGCTAAACTATCGAATAATGCTATAATTTTTTTATTTTTTAGTCTTTTACCAATCAGCTTCTGGTTCGGATTTGTCAACTAGAGAATAATATATAATAGACTCCCAACCATCCTGTTTTCTTACCGATTGTGTATGAACCTTAATAGTTAACTTTCCAGAATAATTTTTTAACCATGTTTATGTAACACCTGCTTCTAATTTACTCTTATTATCGGTGTTGGTCACTGATCCATAACAATGATACTGGTTTAGGTTCATATTCAAAGCCATTCTTTGCAATCATTAGGTTATCAACTTGATTTTGTAAATTATTGCTTTCGTTAGTCAAATTATTGACTTTTACTTGTTCTCCCATAAACTAACTTTGCCAATTCTTTCAATGTCAATTTCTATCGTCTCTGTTATTCAACTGATTTTTTGAGGTAGAATTTTTACTTTGACTTTCTGTTGACAATTCTTTGTATTGGTTGACTTCATTTTGTAAGTTACTAACTTTTAGTCGTTCAGCTTTTAATTCGCTTCTGTTTATTAACTTCACTTTTGTAAACAGACGTTTAATCGGTTAACATCAGCCTGACCTACATCAATCTCTTCTCGACGTTATCTACTTTATGCTGAATGTGAGCAACTACCTGTTCTTTATCTTTTAATGAGTGATTTTTTAAATCATCAAAATTTTGTTTAAATTCAGCTTGCTTTTTTCTATATAATTATTAAGAACATTTAATTTGCTGTTCGGCAATAATATTTTCTTTTTTAATATGTTTCTTTTTTAACTCTTCCTGTGACGGAAATAAACTGACCCCTATCCGATTTATCTATACTTTCACTGCTTAAATTTATACTTGCGTTAAAAGAAGTATTTAATTCACCTGGTTTCTACTCATTAACTAAATAAATATTACTCTATTTTTTATTTTCTAATTCCAATATAATAATATAAAATTATATAATATCCTTAGCTTCTTGTGTATTATTAAAGGGTAAGCAATAGTAATTGTCTTCTTCTGTTGCTTAAGGATCAACTTGCGTGAATACTGTAACTTTTCCCTTATACCATGATACTTCTGATGGAACTATACCAAGTGTTTTAATTGCATCTTCTTGATTCTTACCTCCATACCATCCAATAAAAATCCAATAAAAATTCCACTGAGTTGGGTCTAAAACTAAAACTATTAACTAAACAGATTTTTTTAAAAAATGTTTCAACTTTCTACTTCTTTTTTTACTTACTTTTTAATGGTCTCTACCATTCAGTTATAATGTAATTCATGGTCTCTACCATTCAGCTATAATGTAATTCATCAATTTTATTAGGACCTACAAAAGCTCTCTATGCAACTTTGCTTTTACGACTGTTAACCTGAAGACTATCCTAAAAACACTTATCGGCTTGTCATTCAGGTTTAAGGCGCGGTAGTGATACGTCACTAAATATTGCTCCGTGTGGGTAAAGATATGGTAATGTATCCGGTATTATAGCATCATTTAAATCCAGCAAATCTCAAGTTATTATTTCTTCAGTTGATTTCATTAACGACTTTTCTCTTTCTTTACTAAAATTTATGTAATAAATATTGCTCCTACCTTTGGAAAGTCTAAATGTACCATTCCGTAATTCTTTTGCTAAGTTATCATCTACAAAAAGTTCATAATCCTTGGAAATAGTCACAGATTTATCATACTCAGTTTTATTGTTAATTAAATCAGTTTGTAGTTTCCATAAGCCGTACTCAATCCTACTTTCATCAATTTCTATAAATTCTTTGTCTTTTATTATTGTTCTTGGAATATGAAATTTGTCACAGTTCCAATCCCTATTGGGAGCTATATAACTTGCTTCAAATGGATTATTTATTGCCGTATCGGTTGCTTTTTTAATACTCATATGTTTATGAAACTGATAGAATCTTGCAAGTTCCAGCATTCATAATGTTGATAATAGCAGTAGAATTAATAGTAGAAAAAGGAGCATGTTTTACTCTTTCATACACTTCATAAGCATTTATATGCATCTGCTCCAGAGCAACAAGTTCATCTGCAATATTAGTCGGTAAAAGTGATAATTTATCTTCAATTCCGTCAATACCTTTGCCGCGAGATAATAAATTTTTAAAATGTGCCTCATATAATTTCTTAAGTTCTCTGATGTTATTATCAGTATCATAGATAACTGAGGCTTGAGTCTGATTTTCTATTCTTACCAGACTTCTAAAATCCAAATTCTTTTCCAATTCGTACTCAGTATCAGGATTTAATCTATTTGCAATGTTAGAAATAAGGATGCTACTTGCAGCAGCTTCTGTCATTTCCTCTCTTGCTTTGCATGCAAGCTTCCCTTTATGAATTGGATTAATATAAAGCAAATTAGTTACTATTAACCCTCGTTTTTAACTATAAATGAGGGGATTACCGTAAGTTGCTTTTGCCAGTATTCAATGTTCTCAATTGCCATGCTATGTCTTTTATCCATGACTAGATTAGCCTCAAAACCCGCTACTTGTCCTGACTGTCCGGCCTTGTTAGACATGATCTGATTTACCGATAACTCTCTTACATAGAGGTTTTTTTACTTTCCTTATAGAATAACACCCATTAAATACTTCTGATAAATAATATTCTATGTTATCAAGATTATGCCTTGGGGCATTTATAAATTGTTGAACCTTATTACTTTTACTTCCGAATATGCTCGTCTTTTGTTTTAAATAGCTTTAATCCTAGTTGGGTATCCTTTTTGTCCATATGTTCAAATTCAACTTCAAAAATCAGCAGAAACGTTCATTAAATAGAACTATATACAAAACTAAAACTTAAAAAACGTAAATATATATTTAACGGAATTGCCACTGTTTTTATCGAAAACACGCTTTTATTTGAAATTAGTTCATTATCAACTTTATCTACCCTCGATATCTCCGATAAACTCTACTTTCATTCCACAGTATATCTTATGTAGCTCTTCTGTCTCAACTTTATCTAGCCTAGCGTTAACATGACAAACCAATGTTTTTATCATTTCAATATCAATATCAGGAAAATTCTCTCTAAAAATAGGAAAATATTCTCTACTTAATAATAAGTATTTATCAATCTTGGTTGGATGTGACCATTCAAAATCTGAAAAAGCCAAAAAAAGTTTTTTTCTAATTTTTTTAATGCTTAACGCTTAATTAAAACATTGAAAATACAAACACGAAACACAAATTTCAATATTTGGCTGAATTTTACTTCATAAAAAAATGTTTCTGGTTCTTTTACGAAAACTACATGCTGTTTATTTAAGGTTATTCTTTTTTTAGTGATTTTTTTCCATTTTTAAAAAATGTTTAATGATATATTAATATGTAGCTAAATTGAAAGATAAACAAAATGACAATTTTTTGCTTTAAAGTTGTTTATTATTATTAATACTTTTTTTCTTTTCCTAATTTAACTTTTTACATTGCAATCCTTAAAAGAAACATTTTCAAATATCTATATGGTTTATGCACGCATATAAAACATAACAACGACAATTAATCTAAGGTATCAAATCAACTTCAACTAGGAGTAGTTGTAGGGATACGGAAGATAAACCATTCTTAACATCATTGATTTAACTCTCGTAAAATAAAAATGGTCATCGACTGAATACAATAAGAAGCCTCTCATTTTTTCAATGAATCGATGAACTTAATTCATAGATTTTATTGATCAATTAAAAAAAAAAAAAAAACACAAAAGTATTACAAAAGATAATTTTTATATTTAATTTTTATACTTAAACATGTTGTACTTTGGGTAAATAAAATGAATCATCTTTTATACAAAATATATTATAAAATATATTATAAAGGTACAGCATACAATATAAAAGTTGAATTTGTATTCATCCTTCATCATTTAAAAGACTGATTCAAACTCAGAATTTGAGCCAGTGCCACATACACTGCCCTGAAACTAAATAAACATCTGCATTTTGTTTAATCATCTATATGCTACTTTTTTATGATTTTTAAAAAGTGTAGTTCTTTATCAACAACAGTTATAAAACATGATATTTTAGCAATTCAAAAGAATATAAATATCATACTGCGATTAAAACACTAAAAATACGTATATAGTCATTTTTTAAATCCCTGTTTACACATTTTAAAAATCCATTTTAAATATAAATATAGTTGTATTTTACACTTCAACAAAAAACTTGCACAGATTTTAGCATCGAAGAGAAGAAAACAACGAAAAATTTCTTTTTCCTTTTTTGAATTTTAAAATCCTCTTGAATTAAAAACGAACAGTAATTCGACAATATAAAATCACAATAAAATTGCAAACCAATAACTTGTTGAGATTCATTTTTGTGAATACAGTGAACTTAGCTTTTTAAATAAGCATATGAAAAATCAAGATTAAATAGGAATGAATTTGTTAGAAAAGAAAATGAAGCCTCTGTACAGTGAACCGAGATGCGCAGTTTTTATGCAAAAATCAATGATTCCTTCATTTTTGAAGCTTTCTGCATGAAATTTTTATAAAAAAACTTTGACAACATTTGGACATAATAACATTATCACGCTTTAGAGTGTTAAGGATGCAATAGAACGTTACCTCTAGCAGCCGGGTACATTCAAAATAAATCTTTTGTTCACCCCAGGTCCACTGTGTTCTGTAGTATTTTGAATAACTTTTTAAATGTTTTTTGATATTCTAGTAACTTATTTCAGTTTATTATTAGTTTTTGACCCGCCAGTGTTTTTTTACTAATCGTTTTTCTTCTTCATCACAGCAACTCCACATTTTTCACAATCTTTTACAATTGGCAAGCTGTCGGCTGTTGGAAGTTGTTGTTGACTGATCTACATGAGATTGCTCACTAGCAGGGGAACTGCTCGCTACTGCTTATTCCACCATCTTGATGTTTTTGTCTTTGATTTTCTAATTATAAACGGCTTTTAATTTACTTTATCCGAGATTTATTTCCTTTATAGTATCTTGATTATGTTTTTTTATTTAGAAAATTTTAGCTTTCATAAAATTTTCATAAAACATAAAATAGAAATGAGAGCATTTCTTGACCAATCAAATTAAAATTGATTTGATACAATTTTTCAAGACGTAATAAACTGTAGATACGTTGTACGGTAATTGAACATTTTTTTGAATGTTGATAAAATGTGTCACATGACATAAGGAGAATTTTTCTTATTTATATTTTATATTTAGTTTTAAATTTAATGGAGCTGTTATTAACAAATAAACGTAAGATAAATTTAATTACGCAGTTAATTGAAATTAAATAGATTAATTACTACATTGAACTACAAAGATGAGGAATTAAAGTAAAAAATATCAGCCTCTACATTTTTTGGTACAAAAGAACTCATCTTCAAGCGAATATTTTTTTGACAAGCATGCAAAACACACCCAGCTTTACATCTAAAATTTTCTCATGTATACTATCGGTCATTTTCATTTGTTGCACTTTCGTTCCAACTTTTTGGACACTTTTTGCATTTTCTTTGTTTTGTTTGAATCTCCAATGTTTGTTGCATGGATTGACTCTCCAATTCCTGGTTTTTTGCGTAGTGTTAAAATCAAGTCTTCTTTTTTTTGAAATTTGGGGTAAATTTAGCCATTCTCTTTCAGGTCATGCTAATTCTAGCATTTTTTCGCTTCGCAATGTTGACCAGGGCTGTGGAGTCGGAGTCGGAGCTCATTTTGGCTGGAGTCGGAGTCGGAGTGTATAAGTTATTATCATCGACTCGGTAGATTTACGAAGTGGAGTTACAGCTAGTGGAAGTTGTAAACAAATTTAGCGGGTTTTAGTGGTTAAAATATTTCTGATTTGTCAGCTTTGTTTATTCTAGCGGAATTAAACATGTGTTTTGAAATTGCGAAATAAGTTGCTCGTCAGTGTATTTTCTTGCTTTATTTGTTGTGTGCATCATTCTTTATTGAGACAGAGTAAGTCATTTTTAAATCAATAATTTACGTGGGTGACTCATGTTTAAATAAGGACTAGATGCTTAAGTAAACTTGATTAATAAGTGTGAAATAATTATGTAAACATTTAAAACAAATATGTAAACATCTAAAATTTTCAATTAAACAAAAAATCTTTTTATTTCAGTTTTTCTTCATAACTTTCTTACGAAACTTGTAAATTCAATTCTGAAAAAAGGATCATCATCAGCAGAAATTTTACTACAAAACCACATTTTTATGTTAAGCGCGAAAAGTTCTTATTTACGAAACTGGGGAGTCGGAGAGTGAATAAAATTTAAAATAATTTATTTAGAGTAACTCCTTTTAACTCGTGTTAAAATTTTTAACTAAAAAACAAAGAGTTTTATACGGTATGATAGAGCAAAAAAATTCTATACAAAGATAAAAATAAAAAATTCAAAATGTTTTTCCTTTTTAAAAAATAATTTCATAAAAACTAAAATTACAAAAGTTGTTCAATTTTATTTGCTTTTATTCTGCAATTTTTTTGTCTTTAATCAAGAAAAAGTCTAAAGCTTTGGGTGAAATAAAAAAAAATTGTTTTTGATAATGCTTTAACTTGAAATTTTCTGTTTTAATTGAGAAAAACTTTGTTATGTAATTCAAACTCAGCAAGATTTTACATGCTTTAGCAAGTGAATTGATACACGAGGCAAAAAGAAAGGATGTCAAGATAGTGCGCGGAAAAGTTGGACCTCACTTGTGTCAGTTTTGTAGAACGTTGAGTAAAAGAAAATCTACAGAAAGTTTAGTGAATTTAACTTTATACATTTTGTTTGCAGAAAAATTTGCTGATTATGTATTAAAAGTAATTTAAAATTATTTGAAGAAAAATAAAGTATCTTTGCGTTTAACTATAATTGATGTCAAATGCCAGAATTTACTCTTTACGGTAATAGGGTTTACACCTAAAGAAAGTTATTGTGATGATTTATAAGTGCTTCCCCTCATTTTAAACAAATATATTTGTTAGATAAATCATTTGTATATGAGACAAAAAAAGCCAAGAACCCTTCTTCTGAAATCAATGTTATCAGCTATGTATGAAGTCTTTTTTAATATCAAATCACATAAATGAACGTTATTAATCCTATTTGTAAGTTTATTTTAAATTGAATTTCATTTTAATTGGTGAAGATTTCAAAATGCTTTTGTTTTAAAAGTTGTGTTTCTTTAACTTTTTAAATCTGAGAAGTTTGATTTTTTTTCTATTCCTGCATCTATGTAATTGCACAACGAGAAAGAAACCACGTCAAGTGGAAATTGACGAAGTTTCTTTGAAATATTTTTAATATACCGTATATACTCGCGTATAAGTCGATCCAAAATCAATACAAAATCAATATTAAATGAAACATTTTTTAATCAAAAAATAAGAAATACGAAAAAAAAAATTTCTAGAAATAAATTTGTTTTTTTTCTGACCCGCATAAAAGTCGAATTGCTGTTTTAGAGTAAATATTTTGTCCAAAAGTTCTCGACTTATACGCGAGTATATACGGTAGTTTGCGGAATTCTTTTTTTAAATGTACTTGAGGTAATTTCGTAAAGTTCTGATTAAAAGCGATATTCTAATGAGAAAAGAAGACTTACAATTGCAACTTAGTATTCTCTGCGAGTAAGCTACAATCTGTAATGCTCAGGTAGAACTTTTATTGTTATTTTGTTCCGACGCAAAACAGTATAAACTTGAAAAGCTAGTTAACATCAAATTATTTTTTGAATCACTCAATATTTTTATATGATACTTATATAATAAAAGATTCGAAATTTTACAAATAGCAAATTAAAAAAAAATTTGCTGGCATAGCTTTTCAAAACTTTCTGTAAGGGATAGTGATAAGAGGTTTGCATATAAAAAAAAAAACTGCATTTTTTCGCTTCAATCTGCCTATGAAGAATTAAGACTCCAATATTTTAAACATGCCATTTTTTATGCAAAATGATGTTTTCGGATAACTTTTCAATACAGGCAAATTTAATGACTAACATGTACTAAAATAAAGTAAAAAATGATGCTCGGGTAGAAATATGATGTTTTTTTATTGTACTCATAAATTTGGAACAAAATTGATAGAAAAAAAATGCTGTCTTACGTCACCTTTGTCCCACTTTTCCCTTATATTTGAAATGTCTTTTTGTTAAAATTAATCAAATAAGAAGCCAGGTTTTCTAGCTTAAACTTCTGGGCCTGTCATTGAGGTGCAAGTGAGTAGCAGTGCAACTGTTCTTTTGAATTAACTTAGATCCTCTTCATGCTTAAGTCTGAACTGATCAAGTATATATTTAAAAAAAAGTTCTCGTGTAAAGACTGGGCTGGAGAAAGTACAGAAGATAAAACTAAAATCTTAAACTCATTGCATTGAAGATAACTTCAGCTACCAACAGAACAAAACCATGCAAATAAATAAATAAATGTATTGAATTTCAATTACTTATTTTTCTAATTGTTAATTTTGTTTTTTTCAACATTTTTTTTTAAAAACCAAAAAAGAAAAGGGAAATTATGTTTTGTTATCATTCTTCTTCTTCTTCTTCTTATTATTATTATTATTATTGCTGTTGTTGTTGTTATTATTATTATTATCATTACTATTACGTTATCTTAAAATGTTAATCATGATGTATAAAAACCCAAATTTGTAACCAGCAATTGATGTGGCTAAATTTGTAACCAGCAATTGATGTGGCTATTCTAAACAATTTATATAATATTATATTAATATTTATATAGCACTAATACCAAATTATATTGTCATAATTTTTTAGATGTGTATGTTCTAATTTGTATAATGCATATAGGGTTGAATGAAGCTTAAATAAAAATGGCTTACAAGCCATTTTTAAGTCGAATTTATATATTTTTTGCAACATTAATATGAAATATATATCAAAAATGAAAGAAAATACTAATAAATCTTTATTGTAACTTTATTTTCAACTTCTTTCCTAAATCCTTTGTCAAAAATGTCTGAGGTATCTGTTTACTTAGAATAATTAATCATTGTAAATACTATTATGGAGAATTTAAATAATTTTATAGAGAATTTAAAGATTTCATTGATACTTGTATCAATGAAATATTTAAATTTGGCTTGTAATTTGTAAAGTTGTTTAAAAAATATTTAAATTTAATACAGCACATTAAGCATAGAGCTTAATGTGCTGTATTAAAAATAAATGCTGTAAAAACAAATACAGAGCTGTATTTGTTTTTAGATTCTTTCAATTTCCTTGTCGTTTAATTACTTTGTTTTCTGTTCATGCATCTTTTATGCTTATGAATGACTATTACAGGTAGTTTCATTTCCCAAATGCAAAACAATATGAAACTGAAAAGCAAGTTAATCTCAGAATTTTTTTTTGAACCATCTATAAAAAAATTTTTGAACTAAAAGCATTAAAGTTTTTCTTCAAATTATTTTGAAACAACTTGACAATTTTATAAAAATTTTGTTTAAATGAAATTTTAAAGTTCAACATTCTATTTGTAGAACGTAATTTTTATTTAATTGAATCAGAAACCAGGTATTCTTGCTTAAGTTTGTGAGTATGCAAGTCAGTAGCAATATAATTGCTCTCCTAAATTAACTTGATCTGTCTTCTTTCATTAGTAGTAAATCTAAGAAATAGGGAGGTGAAAGACAACATAAAGACTAGAAAATCTGATTAAATTTGGCATTCCTGCAAACCCTAGAAAATTTAAAAAAAAACAAGTTAATATGGGATACAACTTAACTAATGTTATGTAAAAGAATCTTAAAGGAATCATTAGCTAGTGAAATAAGTAATGTAAACAAAACAGTTAAATGATTTAAAAATAATGTCTATATACCTTTTGTATGATGGGTCGATGAATAATTAGCGAGCAAGAAGAATAAATAAATTTTGGTGTTGGAAAAGATTTTCATGGAATTAGTTTACGTAATTTTTTTCTCTTTCAAAAAAAGTAAGCAACAGTTATTTAATGTAAACATAATGTAAGAGGTGAAAAACAAATTTAAAATGAAATGTTAGCTCAAAATCAATTACATTTTACAAATGACATAAAACTTTACTTTGAATAAAGTAAAAATTATGATAATAAATTAACTATTAATTATGGTCTTCCTTTCTTTTTTTTCTTTTTTTTTTATTGCAATAGTTTTATTCTCTGTAAAATTTCATAATTATTTTTTGAATAATTGTGTTCTTTAAGCAATAAAAATTTCAAAACAACTTATTTAATTCATTAAGTAATAAACAAATGAAATTATTGTATATTACTTTAAAGTTTTAATTGTTTTCTATTCTGATCATTTTTTTAGTGGTTAAGAAAAGTATTTCTCTTTTGCTTGGTTCGTACTTAAATTCAGTAATGATAAGTTTATAATTCTTTTAAAGTTCAACTTGATAATTTCTACAAGAATTTTTTCAGCAACTTTACGATAGACAATTACTACAGAAAATGTTTTTTGAAAAAATAATTAATTTTTTTTTTTCAAAGAATATTTAACTGTTATATTTTTCTTTTTCATTATTTAATTTGTTTTCTATGTTTATTAATGTATCTATGATTATAATACAAATTATAATTAGAATTATAATGAGAGATTTAATTAAGCTTATAATTTTACTCTTTTGTGCTTAGTTTATATTAAAGTATAACACAAATAAGAGATTTAATTATTCAAGCTTATAATTTTATTAAAAATTGATTTTACATTGATGTAAAAGCTTATCATTTTACTTATTTCCCAGTCCTCAACCTTTTTGTTGGTCTTTTAGAATTTTATATTTAACACTTAATGCTGTGGCAGATTTTTATTAATGATGTATTAAGTTTTTTTAACAATTATATTTCCATTATATTGATTTGCTGGTTGCAGTAGAATTTATTGTAGAATTAAATGTCTTAGGAATGCTGTATTATAGTTTATTGGTAAGCCTATAAATTATATTATTAATAAGAAAATACATAGTACTTTTAAAAGGGTGGGGGGACATTTTATTGAAAAAACTCAAAGCTTGAAGAAATTTGGTTGCAAAAAGTTTTAAAATTGGAACATAAAAAACTTTTTGTTTTACATTTAGGTACAAAATCTTTGGATTGAAAGGGACGTAGTATGTGCTAATCTGTATTTTTTTTAAGTATGTTTTCTCTGTAATATTTTTGAATAAACTTTTAAATTCTTTTTTCTTGTATTAGTAAAATTCTTAGACATCTCTTTTGGTGTTTTATTGTCTGCGTGAGTTTAAAATTCTTATTTATTTGAAAGGAGTTGGTTTTCAAACAAAATGGTAGCACTTTCTGTGTCAAAGTTTTTCGATTATAATGATTTTTTGTGATTTTGATTTTTCGATATTTGGTTGGAATTCAATGTATGTTGCCATAATTAAGTAGCTCTAAACAGGTTGAAAACGTTTTATTTCATTCATTTTGTATGAAATAAATATTTTTTTTGGTCTCTTGCCTTCCAAAAAAAAATTAAAGTAAAAAATCAGTTAAAGGATTAAATAATAAAACCATTATTATTTCCATGGCAAATTTTATTTTATAAAATGTTGTAAAACCGAATTTATATTAAGTTATTATTTGATTTCTTATCATTATATTGTATAACTAATTTTCTTATAAATTAAATTTTAATTACTAAAAAAAAGTATTTTGACTCAGTTGCATGCACCTGACATAAAGTTTGAAAATAAGTAATAAGTTTGTAAAGCCAGCTTTTCTTGTTCCTCTCCAAAGGACTTCTTGTCTCATGAACTGACCTCTGATATCTTCCTTAAGATATTTCTTTTCATTTAATAAATAAAATTTATATTTAATATAATAAAATTTGATACATTATTTTGACACAAAACGTCAAATTAAATGCAAAGTAATAAAGTTAATATTATGTTAACATCTTTCTTCTTTAGATGAAGATCAAAACATGATCATAAAATGGTTCTTTGAAATCCAGGCGTCAATAACTTAGGACTTGAAAAGATCAATTGATGAACGATTGATCTTTTCATGTCCTAAGTAATCGACGGACGATTGAGATACGCGATGGAAAAACTGCTCATGAAGCCTCACGTGAGAAATATTTCACGGAAAAGTTTATAGACGAAGGGATTCAAGTTGGATGAACTGATTGTTCATAAACATATTTTGTCGGAGGAAAAAAAATTTTTCTTGTTAAATGTTCGACTTACGTTGGTTGTATATTCTTAAGTAACCTATTGCAGATCGATAGATGGAGTCTTAATCATATGATTGAAGATATGTGGATAAACATCAGGAATACTTTTGTATCAAAGAATGTGTTCGAAGGTTTCCTTTCTATGTTTTTACTCGCTGAACAATGTTAAATAAATATGTAAAATATAGAAATAATACAAAAAATGTTCATGAAATATTTAGTAATTTTAAAAAGAAAAGATTTTTGAAAAATTTTCTTCTAAAACATGAAGCCTTTAAAAAGTTGTTACTAAAAATATATCAAAATTTTAATTAGAAAATAAAAAATAATGCTAGTTCTCCAAGTCGTCAATGGTTACAGTTTGAACAAAATTGTGTACTTTTAAATTTTTCTTTTGACGTCGTTGAAATTTGTAAAAAAAACAAAATTAAAATTTGAACTCTGAAAATCTTAAAATTCCAGTAAAGTTCCTGCGATTTTTTGAAAGCATTGATTGGTTGACTTTTTTTTTTTCTAGTGTGAATGACACCACAGTTGGTCAAAAAGGAGATTTCCAATTTAAAACCTTAAAATAAATTTTTGATCATTTTTAGTGCGAACTGTTTGTTGTCGAAAATAACGAAAAGCTTAATTAACTGATCCAAGAAAACCATCTATGTGGTTGAGTGATTGAGTTTAAGATCTATATGAGGATGATAGTACTCCCAGTCCAAAGATGCAAGTTTCAAAGTTTAATTACTCGGGCAACGGATAATAACGTAACAACAAAAATGTCACTTAAAAAAAATATATAAAAAAAAAGCTTTACTGAGTGGAATCAAAGTAAACAAAGTCAGGAAAAATAAACAAAATGCTCTTTTTTTTCTGCAAACCATAAAAAATTTAAGCCATTTAACCATAGAAAAACATGAAAAAGTTGAGAGATGTTAAAAACTAGTCAAGCACTTCAGTAAACTTAATTGAAATTTTGACCGGACTTTGTCAAAGAAAATTCAAATTTGCGATTAATTTCAAGAAATTCGCGATAAATTTCGAAAATTTCAGAAACGAGAAAATTTTTTTCTTCTTTTCGAGGTTTATCGAAAAGTCGGAATTAATAACTTAAGGACGTCATGAAAACATTTTCAACTTCAAATATGTAGAAAAGTTTAAACTCACTGAGAAACATGTGATGTTGTAGCATCATTGAACAATTGAGCATTTTTTAATTTAGGATCCCACCTGGATCCCACCTGAAATAATGAAAAGTTTCAATATCTGGGAGCAATATATCATATATCTGAAAGCATTATATCAAATTTCTGGGAGCAATATACATTATATATGGGAGAAATGATAAGTCAGCAGGTTTTTTTTCAAAGTTGTAACTTGTTTAACTTCTCTTATATTTAAACAAGTTATTTTTTTTTTATTTTAAGCATTTAAATTTATTTATAAAATATTATAAAACTATTCAGGCAATACCTATAAGATTCCAGTTTAATAAATCTATTAAAATGATTCAAAATAAATATTTGGTTGGTTATATAATTTAATTAGGGAGTTTAGGCAATTTTTATAGCCAATGAAAATTTTTTTTTTATTTCAAATGCATTGGATTCCTTAATATATTTTATTTTAAAAATGGTTTCAACCACTTCTGTAGCTTATTTGGTTCCAAAGATATTCGTGTTATAATATTTTCAATTCATATACATTTTATGAAATATTTCCTTAAAGTATCTCGTTAAACTTTTGGCGCCGAAAAAAAAACTTTTTTGTCTTTTTTTTTTTCTTGCGTAAAAAGTTGCGTTAACAATAAAATATCAAAAGACGCACAGTGGAGTATTTGTATGACAAAACCGCTCAAAAATATTTTATGAATTTTTTTTCGCTTTATTAGTTTAAAACACAGAGTTTTATTAAAATTAAATGTTTAATTAAAAAAATAAAATTTTTTAAAGAGTAATTTATTATTAACAAAAAGACATATTCGCTTATCAAAGCTTCATGCTGAGATCATCATATTGACTGCTTCTTTGGAAAAAGGCAACGTTTTTTTATGCCGTTTTGATCTAGAACTACTTATGTATGGGTCTGAACTCAATAGCAGCCTATTTAATACGTCTGTATTGCAGTCGATACGAGAAAACTTTCGACTAAAATTTTGTCTGTACTGCCGAAAGTGTTTGTTTCGGGCTTCAGCTGCCTCCTCGGATAACTGGCCGATAGGGAGGATTGCATGAGTTATTACTTCGGCACCATGCATCAAAACTTTATGCATGGTTGGAGACATGGGATACCAACCATACAGATTGATATACAGTTTAGCAGTTTCATGAGCAAAAGCGTCGAATTTAACAGCATCAATTTTATATCCACTTGAAATGACTTCAAGAATAACGTGTAAACCTTTTATCAAATCCAAGTTAACACCAGTTATTTGTGAAGATAATTCCGGGTTTGAAAAAAATCTTCTTGACGTATTGCCGTCATTCGTATTTCCAAACCCTGCTTTAGGTATATCTACTTGAAGCCCTAATTCTTCTTTGAAGGATGTTTATATTTTCTTCTTTGCTTCTTTGACAATTTTTTTTTCCTCGTCTGATCGAGCTTGCCACTTTTGTAAAGGTATTTTATAAGCTAAATGAAGAAGCGATTCAAAAAAGCGGATCCTTGCATGAAGAATCGAGAGTCCAAATGAGATGGTTTCCGTATTGATTGGCTCTTTTTTAATCAATTTATTAAAATCTTTCGATGTTTGTCCACAAATGTAGCACCTCATAGTTGATGTAGTATCAGTTGCAGCGTTGCACACTTTACCATCTACCATTGTAAAAAGCAAGGTATGCTTTATTTTTCCAATTTCATTGGGCAACCTTGTTTCCCTGAGATTCCTTATTTGGTTTTTTACGTGCTCTATCTCGTCCATTGTTATGTCTTTAGATTCACTAATGAAACGTATTCGAATGGGCCTGCAGAACCTTGGAGATGAGGTGACTGAGTTTTGCCATATAATTTTTTCCTGTTGGCCATCAATTTTAACAATCATTCTCAGAGGTACTAAAGAACTTTGAAAAATATTTGCATCACTGTCGGTGTTGTTTTGAAATTTTTGCTTAAATTTTGCTTGTTGCGATCCATCACAGCCCCATTTTGATATTAAAACCATATTTTTCTTTTCTTCAATTGAACACTTTTCTACAACCTCTGAGACATATTTATATAAGCGTAATGTAGTGTGGTCAAGTAATGCTTGTAGTTGAATTTCAGCTGTTGTTTCGGTTACTTGTATCGATTCCTTATTAGGGTAACATTCTTTTTTGGCTTGTTGTATTATTGAGTAGCAGGGGTAGACACTTTTGTTTCTACTTTGAATAAGTTCCCACTGTTTTCTGGTAAAATCGCCTTCTACAAACAGTGCCAGTGCCTCTTGAGGTGTTAATTTATTGACAGTTACTTTTTTAAAAGCAGAGTTAAATGCTTTTCGGTATTTCTTTGCTCTGGTAGGCGTGGCCGTAATTTCTTTAATAAATTTTGAAACATCAGTATTTCCTGAAGTGTGCTGGCTCATTCTGGCTGCATACGTCAACTCATCAACAGAGACCTGTTTGCGCAAATCCATAGTTTTTCGACGCTTGCTGCAATCACTTAGTTCTATAAATGATTTTGATGGTCGTCCAGGTTTCTGTCGAATGTTTATTGACCAATAAGGTAGCTCGATGTTTGATTTGAGCCATTGTTTATTGTTTTTTATAAAACTTTCTTGTTTATAACTTGCAGCTATCCATCTTTTCTTGAAATCACTCTTAAAGAATTTTAAAATTCTTGTTATGGTACTTTTTTGATCTATTGGATATTTCATGACTGTTATAAGGTGTTCTTCTAACAACGAAAACTTTTCATCAAATTTTTTACCTTTACAATCTTTCATTATTTCATATAACTCTCTTCTAGTGAACAACTTTTTGACTTCTGTCGAATCTACATGATAAATAATAAAATCAGTAAATACATAGTGGTGTGACCTTAATGAAAGACAAATAAGATATATATATATTTTTTGAGATTTTATAGTTTGATAGTTTAATATATTAGATACAATTTAAGATTTACGTAGTTTGGTTAAGTTTGTACAAAAATATTCAAAAATTAGACAACAAGAATTTATTTTATAGCTATTTCAAGACGTTTTACGAGATTGTGTATATTACGAAATGGTCTACACACTATTTTTGAAGCGTTAATATAAAAAGTGGCGGACGTTGGCGGATAATTTTACAAAAGTATCTGATTGTTTACAGCCTATAGTTATTGCTCGTAAAAAAATTATAACTCGACAAGACCATACTTGTTAACAAAAACATTATTACATTATAATTTTATATGAAAATTAAAACTCAAATAGTCCATCATAAAAACGCTTTATATTATGCACAATAACTACAGAAATTTAATGTAATTTTATTTTAAAATATAGGTCATACCTTCCTCTGCCATAATTAGCCGTTTATTTTTTCAAAACTGAACAATATTATAATAATAGCTGCAATAGCAAATGTCACAAATTTTTGAATTTTTTTTTCCCACGAAATTTCAAATAACAACGCCACGTTCTGAACAAAAATACGACAAAAGGAAAAATCGAGAAGAATTTTCTGTTGCATAATCTAATGAAGCAATTATCTAGCTTGAAAATAATAAAGTTAATAAGACTTTTATGCGAACTTGATTTTTTGACTTTTGAGCGGTTTTGTCATACAAATACTCCACTGTGAGACGGGGGAAATTTATAAAATCTCCACTTAGAAAACAAAAAACCCACCCTATTAGACTAACAAAAAAAAAAAAAAAAAACTGTTTGACATAAGAAATAAATAGTTGCAGAATCTATTTTTATGTGGGGACGAAAGAATTAGCTTAATTTACTTGTATATAAACAAAACTGAAACATTTAAAACTAATTAACTTTATCAATTCTAAAGCAAAACGACGTCCCCAAAAAAATTATTGTAGTGCAACCTTTTCTAAAAAAAATGACATCTGTATATACGTATATACTATTTATTTTCATGGGTGGGTTTTTATTCTTCGACACCTACATAAAATCATTTATTGCGTTTTTTGGACGAAGTTTTTCAAAAACGTACGATACATTTTTTTCCGCGATAAAATGTCACGTGACAAAACTCCCTAGTTTAATGTAAGTTATATAACCAATTGACTTTGAATACCACATGATTAAACATATATATTTTCTGCACTGGTCTCTTTCAACTCTTTCAAATTAAATAATTAACAGCTGTTTGCTATAATTGTCAAGCAGACTATCAGTAAATTTAAGTTTTTTTCGAGGATGAGATTCTTAGGCTGATACTAATGTAACACTTTTTTGAAATATCAGTCAAAGTCTGTCAGAATTTTTCAGTCAAAGTCTCTCTGAATTTGTCAGAACAAAATGTGTCATTAGACATTCTTCATTCGTGACAGATTTTAAGTGTTATAAAGAGAAAAAAAACACCGCAAATTGTTTTTACTTTTTATTTTTACATTTAAAACTTTGCAATTTTTTTTTTGAAGTAAAAATGGTTTAAAATGCAGAAACTTCATGCGGAATGTTGTTTTTATGCCAATAGAGTAACGTGCGCAGCAAGTAACTCTATTGGTTTAATACTTGATCTCTTACTGAAATAAAATATTTGAGATGAAGTTCAGAGAAAAACCAATAACTTTTCTTGTTGAGAACTTTGAATTTTTTTTTAATGAAGAAAACTTAAAAACATACGATAACATATAAATGTATATACAATAACATACGATAACATATACATGTATATACGATAACATACGATAACATATACATGTATATACAATAACATACGATAACATATACATGTATATACGATAACATACGATAACATATACATATATATTTTTTTTATTGAAAATTTTAGGCTTAAAATCAAAATTAAGTTTTTGAAAAATGATCCGTTTTAACAGAAAATCAAAGGTTAAAATGGGGCTGTTTAAAAAAATGGGGTTATTGTTTATTACATGTAAAATAACTATTAAAACAATGTTGAAATTACAGTTTACATTTTTGTGCACATGTACATCATAAACTTACACCCTAAATTTTACAACCTTTGTTACATATTTGAGATTATTCGATTTATTTAAGGATTTTTCGAAAATTTAATTTTGTGAATTCCTTTACGGATTATTTTTTTTTTACAATAACTTGTATGTTCACTTTTCTGTTTTTCGTTTTTAGAATATATATAATAAAATAAAATACCAATTCTCGGTAAAGTTAAGTATAAATTTTAAATTTAGTTTGTTTAATAGTAGTGAATAAGTATAAAAACAAGCTTTAAACTTAAATGTATAAAAACTGAACTAAAATTTTATTGATGAGATTTTAAATTTTTTTCCAAAGCTCGCACTTAAGTCTATTCAATCTTAGTTATTTTTAATTCATTTTCTCCAGGAAATTTTTCATTTTCTCCAGGAATTTGTCAAATCTATCAAATAAACTTGGATGTTTGTGATGTCTGTGTGCCACAAGGTCTCCTCGAGTCACGCCGTAGAACTTTGAAAATAAAAGATGAAGAAGTAGATGTTGTATTTCCCAAGGGTGATTGAGTTTTGCGTTTGTGTCTTGCGAACAAGACTACAAGGTTCAAATAGCAATTAAACTTTATTAGTTTTGAATATAAATTTGTGACTTTTGTATATAAATTTACGATATTTTACTAAATTTTCTGTAAATATTTTAAGAAAAATACAGTTATTTAACTTTTAACTGAAAAAGAAAACATAATTAAATATTTCTCATCCTTTGAACTAACGTAACGAAAAAGTAAACTCTCAGATCGGCCTCTTATCAAAAAACACAATAAAAAATTTGTAGTTGTCATCAATATGATTTTGAAATTTAAAAAACTTTTTTTTACTATTTCAGCTTTATTATAAATACTTTTTTTTTTGTTTATTTCTTCATCATATTTTGTTTTTTCTTGACACGAGGGTTTATAAAGCTTTTTCATAGAAGTTCAAATCTAATTGTTTGTTTTTCTCGGCGAATTTTAATCATAATAAATTTAACAGTGAAAATGCAAAATGTCTCCTTTGGACAGCTTAGTGAGCAGACATCCAAATCTTGCCATTCCAAAATGAAAAGTGTAATAAACAGGTTTGCAGTCTCGCAATACAGCAACAAACATCAGGAATGAAGCAAAAGAATTGCTGAAGTCTTCAGTCCAACGAGTTTACAAGCCATTGAACATACATCACGTGGAAAACACAAACATTGGTGAAATCTTAAGTTTAAAAAGACTTTTAAATCCATTTAACAAGGCAATAAAAAAGTATTAGTTTCAAGCGTATCTAAAGTTTTTTTATCAACTTGGAGCAGCCAAATGATGTTGACGTATAAATACAAAAATATAAATTTGGAATATGAGCAGTTATTTTTTGATAAACTTCACCTTTCTGTCAATAACTTTCAATAAAAAAATGACTTTTCGGCAGATTTTTGATGTCAATTTTCTGTAAATGTGATCCCAGATTTTTATAAAGATGAAAATAAAGTGTCCGGACGCCCCTCTTACTATTTTCATTAACTTTTTTGGGTAATCTGAGTATAACTTAAAGCTTAAATTTCTTAACTGTGGAAGTTGCAAACTATCAAAGAAAATCGTAGATTGTTTGTAACAACTCACCTGCTTTGATTTCCGATGAAAATATTATGAGTGTTTCTATATCTTACCCAAACGAATCATTGAGTAAGTACATCTTTTATTTCAAACTTTTTAAGACAAGCTTCAGTGTCTGAAGTTTAAAACCTATAACTAAATTATTGCTCAAAGTCTTTCAAGTAATAAACAAGTGACGTCATAGATGCCTGTCCTTTGGTTTCAATTTTCTCTTTTCTTGAAAAAAAAAAAAGATTAGATTTATTCTACAAATATAATTCATCACAGCTTGACGTCATTATTTGTTTAAGCTTCATGTATTTCATGTAGTTGATTAAAAATCGACCAAAATGAAAATTACTATTACTATTATGTTATTATATTTTAACATTAAATTATTATCATATTATACATTTACATAATTTTCTAAAAACAAACAACAAATATTCGAAACAAAAACTCAAAATAAACATAAAAATCTTTCCATTTTTTTTCCGCGTTTCATGTTTTAAGATAAAATTGTTTTTTCTTTTTATAATTACTTAATACTTTATTTCACAGCTAATTCTTGCATTATTTATACATTTTACATATTTGTTTGACATGTTAAAAATATTTAAACAATCAAAAGTATTTCGTATCACTTCAACTTTTTCAACTCTTCGATGTTATAAAAACTTTCTTGTATTACATTTATCTTTTACATATTTACATTTGTATTTATTTTTTATTTTAAATATTAAACATTAATCATGTTTTTTACCACAAATTTTTTAATTTTAAAGTAATTTTACCACACTTCGATTTTATAAAAATATTTTTCACGATACAAGATCCTCAATTTCCTAAAGTTCAAGCGACGAAGCCATTCATAAATGTTGTTGATGAAGCTTTTGCCGTTGTGAAGGGAAAGAATTAATTCTTCAGCAATTCGAATCCACAGGAGGAAGAGATCTTCGAACTCATTTTTTAATACAAAAGTATAATGGGTATACACCATTTATATCAATATCCAATATACACCACTTCAATCTTATTTTTTGGTAACCATCCATCGATCATCACTGGATGAAATAAGGCGACATTATGAACGTTGGTTTTGCATAAAATGAGAAGTTTTTTTCTCATCCTCAGATAAAATGTTTTTATGAACAGTTTGTTTATTCAACTTGCATCCTGCTTCAATAAATTTCTCCATGAAATATTTCTCATGTGAAATGTCATGAACAGTTTTTCCATCGCCTATTAAAATCTTCCACCATCGTTCATCGACAAATCTTTTCAAATTCTTGGTTATCGACGCCTGCACTTCAAAGAAGAATTCCATGAACATCTTTCAGTCATCGTGTTCATCTGAGGAAGAAGAATGATAATATTTTCATATTATTATTAATAGTAATTTATTTCTTATAACAAATGTTAAAGACAACCGACTTAAAAAATTTTTAAAACACAATATCTTGCTTAAAAATAAAAACAAATCAATTCAAAAATTATTTCTTACTTCTTAAATATTTATTACACAAATAAATAATTTGCGAATTACTGAATTAACCCTTTAGAGCCCACCCATAGTTAACCTGAAAAAAAATTAAAACATGTTTTTACACAGTTAAATATATATATATATATATATATATATATATATATATATATATATATATATATATATATATATATATATATATATATATATATATATATATTTAACTGTGTAAAAACATGTTTTCGGTTGCAAAATACAAAAATGTAGATCTTTTTGATTTTTTTTTTTTTTTCGACGTCTTATGTCTTGTGTTGGGTTGCTTTGGACATACGCAAATCTTTTAGCCTTTGATGATATCATAGTTTCAATGATGCAGTATTTAGATAAGGAAAATAAGTTGTTTTTTGAAAATATTTTAGATGTCTAAACTGATGGACTTAGATCATTTCGTGTTAACTAAATATAGACATAGATCATTTCGGTCATTTTTTATTTTTAAAACGTTCACTTTTTATATTTTATTAAATATTTTTATATTATATTAAATATTTTTATATCATATTAAATTTTTTTTTAGAATATGGTTAATCTGACGTTTCTTTTCTGATAGAAACTTATTGAATAAAACTGTAATTTTTATTATGAAAATGGGATAGTTTTTTTTTATTTCACAAAAAATTTTGGCAGATGAATCACTTAGCCTTGCAACGCCTCGATTATTGCACCTTTCCATAAATAAGCTTAAAAGCATGAGAACTAACAGACTTAATTTTAGCTGTACAAGCTGTACAAGAAAAATTTTAGCTGCAAATTAAAATAAAAAAAAAATTATCCAGCCGAAAAACCGCCAATTTTTCGATAAGCTTGCTGAAGTTAGAAAAAAAAATTCGGCTTATGGGTCAACAACGACAACGACAACGTTTATCACTTGATGCTTCAACTAAAACAAAACAAAACAAAACAACAAAAAAAAAAAACGTTTCAACAAATGCGTTTTGTTTTTAAAGCCATTCAACAATTTATTCCGAATCTTCCCTGTTCATTAAACTATTTATTCAACTTACATTTGTGCAAATCATGCTCATATCTCGACTCTAAGCAACTTTGCCCTGTCACGAAATCCTCTTTGAAAATGTAAGAGGTTTAAACAAACCATTTCAAAGAGGAACTTGATAGTGTCCCTATAATGATCTTTTAAAGTAAATTCCCACATGATTAGTTTGCCTTAATTAGAGACATTATTTAATTAAACTTGGATCTAAACCAAAGTTATATTTGTAGATAATGTTCTTGCATTTTCTCGAATTATCGCACATTCGCCGTTTTCTGAATTAATTAACAGCCCAAATTTGGAGGCTATATTATAGTACGTAGATTTCCTTTCCTGTATTTCTTCTAAAAGTGTATCTTTTATTACAAAATGTTATTAACACAGATAATCTGCGCTTTTTTATAAAGTTGTATATCTTTTGAAGTTCCATTCCCAAATTGATTTTTCCTCATAATAATTCTTGTAACTTTATTTTGAAAACTTCTCGAAATATTTTCTCCTTCCGTTCTGTGAAAATAAAAATACTTCGATATTCTACACTCTATTTAACTCTAATCAGTACATATTAAAACAATTGTTCGACCCGTGTCGGCACTTTTGGATTTTACACTTCGCAGTTGATGCATCAGCTTGTATACAATAAATATTATAACAAAGACAGCATTAACAAATGCTATAAAGGTTTAAACTAATAATAAAACTTTAAACTATAATAATAAGTTGCACGTCCATCTCTTATACGTCCATGCTTTTCCTTCCTTAATTCCGTCTTTAATTCCAATTGCGGAAGATGAATACTTACCATTTTCTTTTCTTTAAGAAATTTTTATCTTTTAATAAAGTTATAATTTTCTTTAAAATGTTGTGGGTAAAAATTTGTCTGCATCAAGAAAAGATTATTTATGGAAGTGGAGAAAATTAAATAAATCAGTTTAAGAAGAATGTCGAGACGAAAGTGCAGATGAACGTAAACAAAACTGTGCGCAACCTCAAGAAGAAGCAGTTAGAGATTCTTTTCATATTAGCAGTCAGAGTTGTTGTCGTTTACCTGTGGAAGAAAATATGGAAGTAGAGTTGAACGATTCCCATGAGTATTGGTCCGACAGTTCTAGCGACAGCGAGTCTTTTAATCCATCCACCTGTAAAGAAAACCTCTCAGGAGAGCTGGCATCCTGGTGTCTAAAGTTTAACTGCTACCAAGCAGCCATGAATAGTTTACTCGATATACATCGAAGACATGGTAACACGTTACCCACCCAACAACAAGTCGTTTTAAAGTCGAATTTAAGACGTGTTGAGATTGGTATTCAAAATGTCTTAAACTGGTCGAAAATGAAACACTGTTAGTCATCTTAACTAAAAAGTCTTAAAGTTGTCTTAAGACATCTTAAAGTTGTCTTAAACTGGTTGTCGGAAGAAGTCTTAATGACGTGTTAAAAAGTCATCTTAAACACGTCTATAATTGAAGGCATATGTAGGGTGGGTAACCAAAGATGCAAAACCACTTTTAAAAGTACCATAAGAAATTAGCGTGTTCAAAAATGTGGTATTAAGAATTAGGTATTAAAAACAAATTTTACAGGGTCTAAAAGAGAAATATCACTTAGTTTCAGTATTGATAGGCTACCTTTATTTAAATCATCCAATACTAAAATGTGGTTAATTCTGTGTGAAATTAGTGGTGGAAAGATTTTTATTGTGGAATTATACACAGGGGAAAGTAAACCATCAAGTTTGGATGTGTTTTTAAATGATTTTTTACAGGAATTGTTTGGTTTAAAGTTATACACACGGTTAAAGTTAATTCTTCATTCGTTAAACGTCCCATTCAAATTAAGGTATGAAAGACCAATTGTTGAAAACTTTTTGAGCACTGATTTCACAGTCTTTGTTTAACTTTCAAGAAATAATAAAAAACTAAGTCACAAATGCGTATCACCAGATCAAAATATACAAGTAAACTGAAAATAATTATTGACGAGGCTAATTCTATTTGTTACCGCAAATATCAAGTGTTATACATTTTATAGTTTTTTCAAATGTACCGCAATTTAATTATGCTATATTGAAATCTAAAAAGTTGTTGTTTTTAACAATAATTATATATGTGTGGATACAAAAGATGCACCGCACAAACTTGCTTACAGATTTACAAAATATTGAATCAGTACATGGTGAGGGAAATTCTATTTTCTTCACTGTATGTAACGAAATTGAAAGATAAATAGAATGACAATATTTTGCTTTAAAGTTGTTTATTATCATTTTTTTTTTTTTTTTTACTAATGTAACGTTACGCTGTTGTGCTAAAAATAAATCTGTCGAACATCTTTATTTCTTTTCTGCGTCTCTTGATGGAAGTTCTTTAAACAAAAAGGGCTAACGAATCCATTGTACAGTTATCCTTGCTTATCAAAATAAATGCTGGCTCATTACTGTCAATTGCTTTACGTATTGAGCGGCGTGCTCGTTTCTCTCTAAAACTTGTAAATAAAAACAAAAGAATGATATTAAATGACGCAATTAGCTCAGCCCCGGGTAATTCCACATCAAATCACCCAGTCCATTGAACCATGTGTCTTCCTTTTGTGTTATATTTTGACACATTATTCCTTATTATAAAAAAATATTACATGCAAAATTTCAGCTAAAAATGTTGAGCGGTTGACAAGATACTGCAATTTTAATATTGACCTGGTTTCCCAAAATGACCCGGTTTTCATAACATTCTGAAAAAACATTTTTCTTAAAAAAATAAGAAATAAAAATGGCAAAAATATGAAAATAAACATATATAATGTTTTTTTGATGCTGAATTCAATAAAAGTACTTAAAATGCTCAAATATAAAAGGAACATGCTTAAAAGTTAATAAAACAACTAGTTTCTATAAACCAACTTTGGGGCCCAATATCTCAAAACACCCCTGTCAAATTTTTTTTTTTTTTGCTGTTAATATTTTCAACTGCTTATAATCTTACTAGGCACAAAAAATCTAACTGAAAAAACAACTGAAACATATGGAACTTTAATTTCAAAGATCTATTACTTTTTCAAGAAATTCCCAAAAAATATTTGTAAATAAAATAAAAATAAGTTAATCGTAATTTAAACATTCACTTAAATATACAAGATTTTTAAAGGTATCGAAGATGTAAGTTATTTTGACTGTGTTTGTAATAGTTTACAATATTGTTCCCATTTTACTTGTACTTCCTCTATTTTAGCATTTTCAAACACATAGTTTCTACCAGAACTAGAGCAAGCTTGTGGAACAGATAGTTTTTTCAATATGTTGGTGTTGGAAATAAAACAGTAGTCGTCTCTTTCAGGCCAGTTAAAACAGATTGATGGACCATTTGGGTGAAGAAATTTAACTTTAGCATCAACTTCTTCTAGGTTGGATTTAGTTACAATGCTGATCCATTACTACACAGACTACAGTTACATAACAACCTAAAGCAACAGTATCAAGTTGAAATATATCTTGTTTCTTTTTAAGATTGTGGATTATTGAATAATTAATGTCCATACTACACCTCTTTGCCCCAACCCTGTTATCTCCAAGATCATAAATTGATGAAAGCTACCAGTACCAGGTAGAGTTATTACACCAGTGTACCTTTCTTTTTGCTCTTCATGTTGCAATTGTAAGTCCAATCCCTTTATGTAAATGAAGTTAACAACCTTGATTTTCTCAATACAAAATTCATACATAGCTTCTGATGTGAGAATTTGGTTTCTGTATGGTCGTTTTAAACTTTTTTGTGCTGTTAACCTTTTTACAGTACCGCCAATCCCATTGCATGGTGACTTTTCATGGGACGTGGCAAAAAAGTACCATTCAACTTTAAGGTCAAATTCACTTTCTAAGGTCAAATTCACATAGATTGTAAAAGCTTTTACAATTTTTGTACTGTCCTGCGCAACCATCAGTGAATATATGTAATTTAGACAGATTGGAAAATTTTTTGATAAAGAAATAATTCAAACCTTTTCAGAATCCCTCTGTTGTATATTTTTTTACACTGATAGATATTGGTTATTTTCTTTATAGATATATTTATATATATATATATATATACAATCTGCATATATATATATGAAATATATATATATGAAATAGTTAATTTGTTAAAATTTAAATGAAATTTACCAATAAATATTGTTTTATAACTGAACTTTTTATAAACTAGTTATTATAAACTTTTACAAAATATAGTTGTCAAAATTTTAAAAACAAATCAATATCACACTTATTCAGTTTTTATATAAAAACAAAACAGGATGTTTTTTTCAGTTGTTAAGATCAAATAACTAAGTTATCATATAGTTAAGACTTCCTTAAATATAACAAAATTCTTTTTTTTTTTTTTTTAAGGAGTCTATAAACTAAATATAATATTTTACAGAATTCTATTTGCATGTTTTTTAAAATAATTTCTTCAAAAAGTAATAAATCATTGAAATTAAAGTTCCATAAGTTTCAGTTGTTTTTCCAGTAAGATTTTTTGTGCCTAGTAAGATTATAAGCAGTTGAAAATATTAACAGCAAAAAAAAAAAAAATTTGACAGGGGTGTTTTGAGATATTGGGCCCCAAAGTTGGTTTATAGAAACTAGTTGTTTTATTAACTTTTAAGCATGTTCCTTTTATATTTGAGCATTTTAAGTACTTTTATTGAATTCAGCATCAAAAAAACATTATATATGTTTATTTTCATATTTTTGCCATTTTTATTTCTTATTTTTTTAAGAAAAATGTTTTTTCAGAATGTTATGAAAACCGGGTCATTTTGGGAAACCAGGTCAATATTAAAATTGCAGAATCTTGTCAACCGCTCAACATTTTTAGCTGAAATTTTATGTGTTAACTTTTCTTTTTAAGATGCAACAGCCAAAGAAATTTTTAAAAAATTTGAGGATTCATGGTTCAAAATGTTCTAAATTTTGGGTGATTTGATGCGGAATTACCCCCCCTCAAAATTAGAGTTGGAATTAGGTTAGTTCTGACTGCCGTATTTTTTTACAAGTCGTCCTCATTTTCGATATCATTCTCAACATTCTAAAAATTAGATTATGCCCACGCCTCTTTGACAGCAGCTATCTTAAAAAATTTTTTCAAAGTTTTTTTTCACAAGGTCATTTTAATTGCTATGGAAACGGCAAGGATAAATTGTTCCAAGTTACATGAAAAATGAAATCAGTCAACATAAATGATTAGGATTTGAACTTGATTTGAAAACAACCGAAAATTCTCCAAAACGAAACAAATTGATTATCTTTAACAAAATTAACCTGTTTTTTTATAAAAAAAAAAATTTTTTTTTTAACTGCCTTCCTTCGGGAAAAAAAAATGTCCAAAGTTCGAAGGTTTTTTTTTTTTCCCGCTAGAATTTTGTTTTTCGATTTTCCAAGTTTCAATTTTTTTTATTTATCAACATCAAAAAAAAACAACATTCCGTTCTAAAAAATGATCGAATCTCATCTTAAAAACTCGAATATTTCTTTCATAACTGTTACCATTGAGAACAACAAAAAAACAACCTAATTAATTTATATTTCCATTATTATTACATTATATTATTATCATTTTATTATATTTCTGTGATTTTTTGCAGCATTTAAAATACTTCTTTAAGTTTTAATAAACAACAAATATTCGCAACAAAAACTGCAAATAAAAATGAAAATCTTTCAATTTTTCTCCACTTTTTATGTTTTAAAAGAAAATCGTTGTTTTTTTTCAGTTTAAATTACTTAATATTTCATTTCATAAATAGTTCTTGCATTATTTACACCTTTTACATTTTTATTTAACATATTAAAAATATTTAAACAATCAAAAGTATTTCGTATCACTTCAACTTTTTCAACTCTTCGAGGTTATAAAAACTTTCTTGTATTACATTTACTTTTTAAATATTTACATGTGCATTTATTTTTTATTTAACATATTTTTTCATATTTATTTCTTTAAACTCTTCGATGTTATAAAAAGTAAGTCCACGGTACCAGATCTCCAAATACTTGAAGTTCGAACCACGAAGCCATTCACAAAAGTTGTCGATGAAGTTCGTGTCGTCGTGAAGGTTAAGATATAATGCTTCAGCGAGTTGAATCCACGGGAGGATGAAACCTTTGAACTCGTTCTTTGATACGAAAGTATCACTGATTTTTATCAACAACCATTCAATCTTATGCTTTGGTGTCCATTCATCGATCTTCACTGGATGATATAAGTTGACGTAACGAACGTTGGTCGAACATAAAATGATAAGTTTTTTCTCATCTTCAGATAAAATCTTTTTCTCAACAAATAACTCATTCAACTTGCATCCTGCGTTTAAAAATTTTTCCATGAAATATCTCTCATATAAAACATCATGAGCAGTTTTTCCATCGCGTGTTCTAATCACCCACTCTCGTTCATCGATTGATCTGTTCATGTCCTCGGTAATCGACGCCTGCGCTTCGAAGAAGCATTCCATGAACATCTTGTATTCATCTTCAACTGCAGAATAATAACAACATATTAATATCAATATTAATATTTATTTATTTTCAACAACAATTATTTGCAGTTATCAATAATTATTGCAACAGCAATTATTCAAGAATCATTTCTTGTATTCATCTGAAGAATAATAATAACAATAACATATTAATATTGTTATTAATATTTATTTATTTACAACAACAATTATTCAAGAAAATCAACTTTCAAAAATTTGAAAAGACATTATCGTGTTTAACAAATATAAAACGGATACTATTTTCTTTATCAAAGAGATTCAAACAGTCCAAAAGATCACAAATCAGTTCAAAAAATGTTTTTCATTTATTAAATCTTTATTAAACAAATAAATATTTACGAAATACAAAGTTAAAGTATTTATTGAAACTTGTCTTACGCCGTTTTCAAACTTTGGTTGCGCTCACGGCCTACTTAATAACAGGCCTGAAAGACGCGCAAAAAAAAAAAAAAACTGTAGGCGGATGTTTGTCAAAACAAAAATGGAGAAAGTTTTGTGGTTTTTTTAGTTATATTTTTAGTGTTTATATATATATATATATATATATATATATATATATATATATATATATATATATATATATATATATATATATATATATATATATATATATATATATATATATATATTCAGTCATGTATATAGATATAATGCAGTAATGTATTTACATAATATGATATACTACACAATATATATTTAAAATCAATTGCTTATAATTATTTGATAGTCAATATTATTTTATTTGTATTTTGTGTATTTAGTAATCTTTCAAAACAAAAATTACTATATCATGCCTTTTAAATGTTGTGTGACTGGTTGTAGAGGAAACTATGATAAAGAACATAAAGTTAAACTTTTTCGATTACCAAACAAAAACCGTAATCCTCAAGAAAGAGAAAGATGGATTAGATCTATTCCAAGAGAAAACATTCCAAATAGTCCAAATACATTCATTTGTGAAAATCATTGGCCAGTTAATTATGAAACTTGTCAAATTCATGGTAAAATTCGTCCCTTAAATCCACCAACTATTTTCATCTGTGTATTTCAAAGTCAAATTCCTACACCTCCACCAACAAAAAGAACAACAACAAAATCACTACCATCTACGCGTAACATGAAACCTGATGAAATTTCAGCTCACTTGGATTTGTATGAAATTAGTTGTTTTGATGATCTTTGCCTAAAAGTAAGCAAAGAAGTTATTCCATTTCCAGTAACATCTTTTACAGTGGATGATGGTTTAATAATCCAAAGTAAGGATTATATTGATACCTCTGCTATTCCACAGTTTCTTTTAAAAGTTAAAATTGATATGCAATTTGAAGGTTTTCATTTTGGATCTAGATGCTCTATTATACCACTGTGCAGTAATCGAATACATAAAATTACATCTTTCTTACAAATTTTAGAAGCTATTAGATATTTACATTCCGTTGAAATGGATCATAAAAAAAACATTATCCTACAACAAGTTGTTAGCATGCATGCATTAACATTTGTTGGTAATAAAAAATATTCTCCAGAAATTCTAAGTAGGGCTTTTGAGTATTTTTCAATTTCAAGATCTCTTTACAGTCGTATTAGAGATGACTATGAAATGCCAAGTATTGTAACACTTGGTAAACTTATATCTAAGGTTAGTAAGCTAGAGGATTTTGATTTCCTCAACAAATATTTTATGCAACTAGAAGATCCTCGTCAAAAAAATGTAATTATTATAATCGATGAAGTTTATGTAAAACCACAACTAACGTATCAAGGAGGTAACTTATTTGGAAAAGCAGTAAATAATCCAGAACATTTTGCAACCACTGTTTTGAGTTTTATGATTTGCTCATTATTAGGAGGAAAGAGGTTTTTGTACAAAGCACTGCCAGTGTATCGTTTAAGTGCTGATTTTCAATATGAACAAGTTGTAAATATGTTAAATTTGATTCGTTCATGTAATGGCATTACTGTTGCAATTTTATGTGATAATAATAAAGTAAATCAATCATTCTTTAAAAAATTCAATTTGATTTCTCCATGGCGCACAACTGAAAACATTTTTTTGCTCTATGATTATGTACATCTAATCAAATCTATCAGAAACAATTGGTTAACTGAAAAAATGCAAGAGTTAAAGTATTCTGACTGCGGCCTTGAAAAAACTGCAAAGTGGGTTGACTTGAAGAAGCTGGTTGAGTTAGAAAATAATTCTATTGTGAAACTATCAAAGCTTAATGAAATTTCTATCTGTCCAAAACCTATAGAACGACAGAATGTTGCTTTATGTCTTAAGATTTTTTGTGTTGAAACGTTAACTGCATTAAAAATTCATCCAGAAATTCAGGATTCAGGTGGAACTGTTGATTTTATAGAAAAAATTGTAGACTTTTTCAAAATCCTAAATGTAAAAAGTCAGTTCGAAGACGTTAAAACTAAAGACTTAAAAAGGGCTGTCTTTGATAACCCTAACGATCAACGATTAGATTTTTTACTTGATATAGCAAGTATGTTTGAAAAAATGGTTCCTAAAAAACAAGGACAAAGAGTAAAACAACTTACCAAAGATACTGCTCTTGCTCTTGCATACACGAGTAGAGGACTGGTTGAGTTAACTAAGCATCTCCTCAGCACTTCACACGAATATGTATGTCTAGGAAATTTTTCTAGTGATCCCATTGAAAAAATGTTCAGTAAGCTACGTCAAGGTTCTGGTGGAACATATTTTATTAATGTTCAACAAGTTTTACAAAAAGTAAACATTAAGAAAACAAAGCTCCTTGATTTAAACACAGATTTTGATGGAATTCAAACATGTTGTGAACATGCTTGTTTGAAATGTGGATTTTTGCTAAATGATGACAATACCTTCAATGTGTTTCATAATCTTTCAAATATGGAGTTAGCCTTGTCTAAGTCTGTAAAAATGGCTTTAGTTTATATTGCAGGATACATCAGTAGAAATGATGTAGATGAATATGATACGCAGTTCTATTACAACGAATTTGGAGAATTTACTAAAGAAATCAACAGAGGAGGCTTGAAGATACCTGGAGACAATATGTGTCAATGGGTGATTTATTGCTATGTATTTTTTCATCACATCATGTCATCAGTTTGTAGGACAAGTTTTATAAATATAACAATGATGGTAGCAGAATTTTATGGATTTGAAAACATAGATAAGTTTCATGGAAAAATACTATCTAACATATTATTTAACAACTATAGCAAGCTTTACTCACCTCGATCGACAAAAGAACCAGCTTTAAAAGTACTTAAATTGTCACAAAAATGATCATTGCGGAGCAGAAATGTAAATGTATGTAAAATATGTTTTGTGAAGTTGTAGGGTTTGTGAAATTTGAAAAGATATTATTAAAGAAAAGTGTTGTTTTTTTTAGTAATGGATTAAAAAATGTTATCTTATTGTAAAAGGTTTTTAAAATAAACAGCTCTCAAAATTTGAAAACAAGCAATTTAGCAGCTAGTGTAGCGAATTTTAAATTTTAACTCAACTTATTTGTTTACAAAATTGTTTAAATCGACATATTTGTTTACAAAATATCCGCCTACAGTTTTTTTTTTTTTTTGCGCGTCTTTCAGGCCTGTTATTAAGTAGGCCGTGGTTGCGCTCCAACCAATAGAAATACGATAAATAATTCAACCAATCAGAAGCTCTGCCAAAAGCCATAAAAGAGCGCGCAACTTTATTTAAAAGTCGCGTGAGATTTTTTGATGCAAAAATAATTTATTTTCAAACTGAGATAAAAACATATTCACTTTCTTTTTCTTTGTTGTAGCAACGAAAAATGTTAAAAAGTAAACGAAAAGCATGACAACTTAAAGCAGTAACAGTGGAATAAAATTGCTAAAACAGTTGGAAATCAAATATTAAAAATTTCAAACGAAAGGTAGAGTATAAGAACCCATTCTTCTTTTTGGTGACCTTTTTTATAACTAGTTTTGAAGAGAAAAAATATAAAATAAACATTTTAATGTCACCAAAAAAACTGAAAATTTTCAAATATATAACTTTAGGCAAAGAAATGTAAGGTCATTGTGTTAAGTGAACTTGTTATCGCTTTTTCCCTAACATTATACTTAGCAGAAATTTATACTGCTCAAAACTGACTTGAACGAAAAATGTTAAAAAGTATTATAAAAAAGTAAACTAAGAGTATGTCAATTTAAAACTGTAACACCAAAAGTACCGTATAAAAAGCCATTTCTTTTGTGGTCATCTTTTTTTTAACTTTCAAACTAGATTTGAAGAGAAAAAGTCATAAAATTATTTTTATATCATCAAAACCTTTCAAATTTATAACTTTAGTCAAAGAAACAAAAAACTCATTGTATTAGCTGAGCTTTTTGTCGCTTTCTCTCTAAAATCCAAGCATATAGAAATATAATCTGCTCAAAATATATTCTAACAACTACATGATGCATAATAACAAATCAAAAACACATCTTTCGCATCGTTCGTTCAGAAATTTTTGTAAACAAGAAAATGGAAATAAAAGTTAGCGATTTTCATCATAGAAATAACTCAACTCCTGTGGCGATGTTCTCATTTGAAAAACCTCCGTTCGCTCACAGGGTTATTTGAAAACTCAAACAGAGTGAGGGTTTAATTGTAATTGAAAACTAGAACGTGGAATGTGGAACGACAGTTTGCAACCTTCTCTTCTCTCAATTTATCAAGGAATTCTATATATTCTCAGTTCTCCTGAGAATATTTAGAGCATCTCATGTCAGTTTTTAAAAATAAAAACGTGATCGAAGTTTTTACACTTTTTTTTATAGGAACTTTCAAACAAACCAAAAAAGCTTGTTTTCGATTTTGTAAAAATCGAGAAACATTAGCTTGATTTTAGAAAACATCAATTTTTACTCGTAAAATAATTAAATTCTTATTTTATTTCTACGCTGCTTTTACAATAGTTCATGTTGTTTTCAAAATATAAGTGTTCTCTTTGTTCAATATCAACACAAATTTACATCGCAAAGTAATTAGTAATCCACAGTGGGACAGGTGGTGATGGAAAAAACCTCAAAAAAAAGCTTATTCTATTCAAAACCATATAATAAAATATACTAGTACTCTCCCGTTGTACTATTTCAAAAACTCTTTTGAGTATAATAGTATCTTTTCAATAATAGAAGATTTTAAATCCACAAAAATCAGTTGCGGTATAATAAAATGTAATGCATAATAAAATATCTTTTTTTGTCAAAAAAGCAAGAATTTTAAAATTTTTAAGCAAACATATTGTAAACAGTAACTTTTAAAATATTATGCGTGTGTGATATTAGTTAACATATTTTAACTATTTAATAGTTTACCTTTACAAAAACAAATTTTTAGTCAAGATCACTATTTATAATATATACAAAAACTGGTCTTAAAAAAACGAGGTAAGTTTTAAACATATAACACTTTTTTTTTTTACAATAATGTCGTACATCGTATGATCAAAACGTTGTCCACCATAGTCTAATATTCGGCCCACTGTGCATTGTGGCGAAATTGTGTAATAAAATGATAACAAATTAGTGATAACAAATAATAATTAATGTTTAATGATACTTACCTATTAGAATAAATAACTTAATTAGTAACTTAAAATGTGATAACTTATCACAATTAAAATAAAATTAAAAACAAATATGTGTCAGTCAAACTGATAATTTTTTTTTATAGAGAAAAATGGTTTCGGAAGCGTGGAAATACTTTGATAAAGTTGTGGTAAATGATAAGAAATACGGAGATTGCAAAAAATGCCATAGAAGAATCGCTTGTCCAGGAAGCAGCTTAAACGGCCTAATTGATCACGTCAAAAGTTGAGAGAAAATAGATTTAAAACCATCCAGTTTCAGACCAGTTTTGACTAAGATATCGTTAAACTATCCTCTTGCCAAGTTGAGAGCTCTTGATGGATATTCGATTAGGTTCATAACTCAATCTGAAACACTAAGAATGCTTTTTGAAAATTATGGGCATAGTTTGCCCTAGTCAGCGTCCACAATTTCAGAAAAAATTAAGATGTTTCATGCTGAAGCCAAATGTTTAATGATCGCTGAATTGGCTGCATTGAAAGCAAAAGCAGAAAAATTTGGACTACCAGGTGACGAATGGTGTAGCAATAGAGGTAGAAGATACTACAATTTAAATGTTCATCACGACCGAACATATTGTTTAGGAACGGTGAAATTGCCATCTCCTAGTTCTGCCAAAACATTAAACATTTTGATTATGCAAAAATTAAAAGAATTCGGTATAGATGATGAAGGAGTTGCAGTTAAAACTACGGATGACTGTAGCTGGATGGTGAAATTGGGTATCATATTTAAGTTTCCGCATCAAATCTGCCAGAATCATTCAATTCATTTGAGTGTTTGTGATTTGATATACGCTAAAAAAGATTGTCGCGAAATTGTGAACAAAGAAACTGAATCGGATATTGAAACTGAAATGGAAACTGATGGAGAGACTGAAGGAGAATTTCTTATTGACTATTCGGAGAATGAGAATATCAAGAAAATATCGAAAAAAGTCTACAGAAACTTCGAATACAAATTAAGTTTTTAAAATATTCATCGTTTCGATAGAAGTTCTTAAAAGAAAAATACGCAAAATTTACGGATCTTCGCATGACAAAGGACTGTTGCTCGACAACCGCACTAGATGGAACAGTGTTTTTCAGATGATCAAAAGATTTTTGGATTTCTTAGAAGCTGTAAAAAGAAAACACTCGAAGAACTAAACTGCTTAAACATGTTAGATGAAATTGACCTGGATTTCTTAAAATCGCTGTCTGACTTATTGGAAGTCATTGCTGACGCTGCAGTTTGCTTGGAAAAACCAAATATAACAATTTTGGAGTGTGACATCATTATGGAGACGTTAGTAAGGAAATTGAAGGTTGTAGAAACTGACATCAGTTCTAATTTTGCAGAGGCGGTAATCTCCAGATGCGAAAATCGTAAAAATATTATGTTGGTATCATTGAGTCGTTATTTGCACAACCCCGATTTTTTTAAAAATATAAACCACACATTTTTTTACGCTTCCAAAAAAGATATTCAAGTTTATGCTGCAAAATTATTTGATGAACTATTTGCAACAAAGAAAATTGTCTCCAAACAAAATCAGATGATCGCGCTAAAAGCAAACAAGAAGAACCATCACAATCGACATCTTTTTTTGTCGAAATTCAAGAAGTTTTATATCAAAATTAACCAACAGCTAAAAAGCCCAAAAAAGTCAAGACCTTCACCGATCAGTTAAAAGAATACGAAGTAACTGGTGTGAAATCAGAAGCAGTTTTGAAATTTGAACTAGCCATCCACAGAATTCAAACAACTTCCTCGGAAGCAGAGCTTTCTCCTCGTCTTCCAGACGCTTTCTGATGAAATGATAAATGTTTTCATCTTTTTAAAATATTATTTAAAAGACCTTCAGAATAAATACTTTTTTAATATTTTTTTTTAGTTTTTACTACAGGTACCCCAAGAAGTCTTTATTACAGAGCACTGCGGAAGGGGATTTCACTGAAAGTTCACGCCTTCTTCCTAACCGATGCCGGTTAGAAAGCCATTTATTAGATAAAATTTGTTCGTTAAAAGATTGTGATAAGAAAAATATTTAAGTACTAAGAAATGTAAAAATACAAATTTTTTGAAAATTTATTATGAATTATAAAAAAACAACAACATAAGAACAATGTTTAATTATCAACTAGATAGTTTAATTTTTTAATTTATAACAAAGCTTTATCAAAACTCCGATTTTTCTCGACCCTGGATACTTTGCTTTTCTGTCAGGTTTTGAAGGCCTAAATTTTTGTGAAAGTTTTGGGAGGTGGATTGTGTTGACGATAGAGTACACATCAAGGAAGTACATATGGAATGGAGTTTCTTGATATACAAATAAGGTGTTACTGCGCGAGCCATTTTTCGTAGGGTGCAGTCATTTTTCGTAGGTTACCAGATTTCTTTGTTACCTGATGGTTTATTTCCTACTGGCTTTTTATGAGATGTGTTTTAAAAAAACTCGCAGAAATATTGAAAACCATGCTCTCAAACATTCTAAAAAACAGCGTCTATAAACCGATAATAATAAGAATGAAAGCGATGAGCTTTCTTTAAGCGGTAAAGTTTTTTTATCGAAAGAAATTGCTTACAAGAAAATAAACAGATCTAATCAAAAACGTCACGTTTCCACATAGAAAGGACAAAATGCCTTGTGGTTGGATTCTCCAGGAAGACCGTTCAAGTTCTATGAAAAATTTTTTAGATTTAAAAAAAAATTCCCATTATGGGCTGCTTCTCAAAACCAAGATTTAAATCCAATACAACATCTTTGAGGACATTTTGATCTGAAAATAAATTTGAACATTTTCAGTGAAAAGTCAAAAAGGTTTTGACGAAAAAACTTGAAAAATTTAGCTGTTTATAACCTTTTGCACGCTACTGTAGGTAACAAAGTAGAGGACGCAGTGTATGCGCATTAAAAATGTTAAGAATCTTTTTTTACCTCCGATTAAATTGAAAAGTAAGATGCAACAATTTGAAAGGTGATCAATAGATAGCAAACTAAAACATAAACTTAGCTCTGGAATCGAGTTGCTTTTTCATCAAAATTTATTCAAAACACTACATAAAGGGCATTCCACGTCAAGTGGAACCACTTTTTGGTCAAATTCAACATTACCGACTCGGATTTTGATGAAAATTGGCTCACATGTTGGGCATGTGGACAGAAGAAAAACATGTAAATTTTTTTGACTTTGGTCAATTATTTCATGAGATATAACCTTTCAAATTTTGACCTTTTCATTTGACCTTGGTTATTTAAAACGTCATAACTTTTTTTCTATTATACTTAGGAAGTTGATTTTGGTGGCAAACAAGCTCTTGCATAGACGAACAACTTTGTGTCTATACAAAAAAGTGATAAGTTCAATAAAAAAAAAGTTACTGGTCATTTGACCTTTGACCCTGGTCGATGGCAAAGGTCAAAGGTCATAATTTTTTTTTTACACATTGCTTTTTCTATTGTGGATGTCCCATGAAAAAATCTTTTTGGGATTCCCATAAACAGCTTTGGGATTAACGTTAAAGTATAAGTACGTAGGCCCTAAGTTATATAATAGCTACCATATACCAAATATACTATAATTTGGTGATACTTGGCCTATATATATATATATATATATATATATATATATATATATATATATATATATATATATATATATATATATATATATATATATATATATATATATATATATATATATATATATATATATATATATATACAGTAGCGTCCAAAAGTAATTGGACAAACACCTTTTTTGTTATATTTTCTCATTAAGTTAACATTTTTAAATGAAATTTCGCGTAAGTTTGTCAAATTACACTACAATTATGAAAAACAAAACAAAAATTCCTTTTTGAAAGTAATTACTCAAAATTTTGCTAAAAGAATGTAAATGATTGGCTCAAAAGTATTTGGACAAACTAAATTCTAACAATGTTGATATAATTTAGACTACTTTAACTTCTTTTTCTGAAGGCAGATTTTTATAAAAACATTCAATTATCAATAATTTGCAATGGGACATAATAAATATTTAAGCGAGGCACTGAAAAAGTTGATTGTACATACATCTAATAACGTTAAGACTGTGCGGCAAATGTTAATAGATATGAACATTCCGCGATCAATAGTTGGTTATACATTAAAAGTTTTTCAACAACGGAGTCACTTCCAAGTTTCAATGAAGTCTGGACGCCCGAAATCAACAACTTTTCGCCAAGATAATGTTGTAGTAAGATCGTCAAAGGCAAATCCGCGCAAGAGTGCTAAAGAAATTCATAGAGAATTTACTCAGTCACATCAAAATTCTTGCTCTTATGCAACAGTAAGGCGTCGCTTGAGACAAAACAACCTTTTTGGCCATCAACCTGTTAAAAAACCTTTTGTTTCTGCAAAAAATCGTAGAGAACGGTTAAAATTCGCTAAAGAACATCTAAATTGAACAGCAAACCAATGGTTGAAAATACTATCGAGTGATGAGTCAAAGTTTAATATGTTTGTTCCTGATGGAATTAAATATGTTCGACGTCCAATAGGTGTTCGAAATGATGTTAAGTACCAAGTTCCTACAGTAAAGCATGGTAGTGGTTCAATAATGGTTTGGTCATGTTTTGGCCGTGATGGAGTAGGTCCAATCTATCGATTTCAAGGCATTATGGACCAAAACATGTATAAAGGAATAATCAAAGATATAAAGCTGCCACATGCAAAAGACAAAATGTTGCGTGGTTGGACTTTCCAACACGACAACGATCCAAAACACACCTCCAAGCTAGTCACGGAATTTTTAGCTCAAAAGAGAGTTCGTATCTTGGAATGGCCGTCACAATCTCCGGACCTGAACCCAATCGAACATCTTTGGGAACATATTGAGAGAAAAATTAGTGTTCGGAAACCATCTAATCAGCATGATTTGTTTGAGTTGATTAAGCGCACTTGGGAGGAAATACAAATTGATGTTTTATTTAATTTGGTTCATTCAATGCCACGTTGATGTAATGCTGTCGTTGTGGCAAAAGGTTTTCCAACGAAATAATAGGATTATGCAAAGATTATATACATTATGTAACAGAATATAACACTATGTAACATTATGTGTATTATTTAACAGAAATCTTCATAAAAAATGCTGAAAATTTATCCTTTGTTGAGAAAGAGCTTTTTTTTAAACGACATATTTAGTTTGTCCAATTACTTTTGAGCCAATCATTTCCATTCTTTTATTAAAAATTTTGAGTAATTACTTCCAAATTAGGATTTTTGTTTTCTTTTTCATAATTGTAGTATAACTTGACATGCTTATGCAAAATTTCATTTAAAAATTTTAACTCGATGAAAAAATATAACCAATAAAGTGTTTGTCCAATTACTTTTGGACGCTACTGTATATATATATATATATATATATATATATATATATATATATATATATATATATATATATATATATATATATATATATATATATATATATATATATATATATATATATGTATATTGTTGAAAAGTAACAAAAATGCCTTATTTAGCAGTTTTAACTACATGGCAGTAGAGTACTGAATGCAGTATATTTACACCATAACCATTGCAATATATATTTGCTAATAATAAATTAAAAAAGCTATAATAGTTAACGATGATGCAAGTTAAGTGCTTTGGTTGCTATTTCAAACTCTTTAGAAGTAATGAAGTATGACTGACCAGTTGTAGTTTTAGGTTCGACTGTTAGCAAAAGATCATTCAAATCAACAGTAAAAATATTTGGAGGATCTCTGAAGGAGAAAAGTTGACCTGGACCATGAGGGTGAAGAAAATTCATGGTTACTTCTATTTTTTCTGGATTGCTCTCCAACACACAACCTATCCACCGATGTTCATCATACTCTACAACCATGTAACCTGTAACTGAACTGAAGTGGAGCTGGCTAACTTTCTGTGACGTAATTTTTTCAATTCTAGACACAGAACTGGAACTCTAATCTTGTACTTGAAGTTCATTCGTGGATAATGGTTTAAAGCAATGAAGTTTTTGGGTACCAGGAATCGTTTTAGCATTCGAAAATCTTTCCTTCAATATTGTGAATTTGATTTGACAATCATTTGCAGTGAGGTATTCAAAGGAAATTCCATGGATATTTTCTTTAGCAAATGTATATAATTGATAAGTGGTCATTATTTGGTCATGGTATGGACGTTGTAAGGTTGCTTTTGCCGCTTCACGTTCCTCCAACTCCATCACAAGGGCCCTTACCATGACTTGTGGCAAAGAAATGCCATTCGGCTGGAATACCAAAGTCCTCTTTGTGATAGCACAGAATTATTAAATTCTTGCAGTTTTTGTATTGTGCTGCACAGCCATCACTAAAATATGTTATTTTTAATACCTTAAATTTCACTTTTAAAAAATTATTTAGTTTACGCTGAAAAAGATGAACTGCAATTGTGTCATGAGTATTTTATTCCAAAAGCAGCACATAACTTCCATGACATAAATTACCTTCATACTTATAACAAAAAACAAAAGGATGTAAAGTTGCTTGACTATTTGTCCAATGATGTCCCTGTGCTGCATCTTGTATGATAAATGCGAAATTTTCTGAAAAATCACCAATAACCAGAAATTCTCCATCAGATTAATTGTTTTTCTTCCAGTCTAAGTATTTTGCTTGCTCTTGAGCAATAAAATCATGTCTAGTAATTGTTTTCAAGCTCCCTAAAAATCTTTCAATAAATTCATCAGTGGACTGTATAAAGGTTTGAAGCTGGGACCTATCTGTTGTAGTCCACTGTTTATACTCAATTTCTTCAACTCCTTTAATTTCAAAGCATTGCAACAGCCATTCCTTTAGCAGAGCAACTCCAGGACAATTTTTACACTCACCTAGAGGACATGCTGGCAAGGAAGGATTGCATTGGATATTAGCCAAAGCATGTTTGTAGTTCTTAATTGAGGTTTCTAGTTCATCTTCTAGTTGTAAATCATCCATATGTGATCCGACTATCATGAGCTTAACATTTTGATGAATGGTACATACACATACACAGTGAGTACCACTTGCTCCTGCAAAGACACATTCTTTTGGACGTAGCTCTGCAAACTTCGAAAACCCAATTCTGATAATTGGATACTTTTCTGAAAATAATTGATAAACTTCCTTCTAATTACTTAAAACTAATCTTTTCTGAATATGTTTTCTTTCCCCATTTTCCATAACAGATAGAAAATCTTTTTTTCCAGGCATTACACGGCTAACAGTGTCAGAGTAATAAAACTCTTTTACCATATCTTTCACATGTACAGGTAGTGATATCCCTTTTTTTGGGTTAGGGGTTGAAAAAAGACCTTTGGTTATTAAAACGTCTTTTAGTTGAGATACAAGTCGATGCGAACAACTGAATTCTCTCATCACTTTTCTATTACTCCATTGAGCAACAAATATTGTCAAAACCATGATCTTTTCACTCTTACTTTTTGTTGATTTATACTTATTCTGAAGCACTTTAACAATGTCATCAGCACATGTTGGAAACTTTTTTATAGTTGCTACGTATTCATCATCCTCTGAAGTATCAATGGCAATAGCATCTGAATTAGGAGATAAAAGGTCTAACTTCCTTTTTTACAAGTTGTTTAAGCTTTTTCTTATTCTCCGAAATATAACTTTTAGCAGTTTGTATTTTGCGTTTATCCAAGGGTGACTCACCCAAAAACGACAAGGATTTATTAAAAATTGAAATTTCTACTTCCTGGCACTGATAATTTTCATCTCCCTTGTCACTACAAATATCTTGAGATCTGGAACTGCCTTGAGAATCTAACTCTGCATTACAATTTGCAGAATTTTCATCATCACATAATCCTATTTCGGAAGGTAAGCCAGTGATCCTCTTTTGGCAAGTATCACATAATTTTGCTCCAGCCATAAGTTTTGAGGGATACATAGCTACTTGCTGACTAGTAACTACCCTTAAAGTTTTATATTGTTTTTTCTTATGGTGTTGCAAAGGATCATAACACTAGTGTTGTCTCTTCTTTAACTCTTTCACTTGCGCTTGAAATGCCATTTTTAATCTAAATTTAATTTGAAAGTTGCTAAAAACTTCTTCCTGAGTTGTCTTTTGATGACTAATTCAATGGAAATGAATTGATTTTTTTAATATAAATATATATAGCTTTAAGTCTCATATCATTTAATACTGACTTAGTATGTATATATAGTACTAGTAATTAAATTACAACCTAGAAAATAAAAGGAAAAAGGGAAATAATTAATAATATATATCTACAATAGGCAATTTACAGAAAACGACCTCAAAATATCGCATTTGTAAGGCCGATAAATAATAAACTTTTAGAACATACTTATACTTTAACGTTAATCACAAAGCTGACATCCACAATAGAAAAAGCAATGTGTAAAAAAAAAATTATGACCTTTGACCTTTGCCATTGACCAGGGTCAAAGGTCAAATGACCAAATGACCAGTAACTTTTTTTTTATTGAACTTATCACTTTTTTGTATAGACACAAAGTTGTTCGTCTATGCAAGAGCTTGTTTGCCACCAAAATCAACTTCCTAAGTATAACAGAAAAAAAGTTATGACGTTTTAAATAACCAAGGTCAAATGAAAAGGTCAAAATTTGAAAGGTTATATCTCATGAAATAATTGACCAAAGTCAAAAAAATTTACATGTTTTTCTTCTGTCCATATGCCCAACATGTGAGCCAATTTTCATCAAAATCTGAGTCGGTGATGTCGGATGGGTGGTTCCACTTGACGTGGAATGCCCCTAATTTGTTCTCCACTTCTAAAATGCTAAAAAGAGACATTTCCGTAGGGGAGGGGTGTTTAAGTGAGAGAGAGAATTGTTTAGAGAAAAGAGTTTTCATAAAACAGTAATAAAAGTGACGCTGAAAACAAAAGCTCAGAAAATAGAAAATATGTTAAAACTTAAGTTTATCATAAAAACGAGGCTAACAAATAAAACTGACAAAACAATCCATCGAACTAGATAACAAACGCAACTGATAATAACATCATTTACTCTACAATTAGTAAAATACTGAATATTTACAATATACCGTGGTGTGACCAAACAAAGTCCTATGCTTTAAGAAAGTCCTTATTTAAGAAATGACAAATTTTTGTATATATTAAACATTTGGGAAAAATAACTTAGTTATTTAAACTATTTATCTAGTTAGTTAAAATAACTTAATTTTCTTCTCTAAATGTTTTCTTTATATATACGAAATTTGTCATTTCTTAAATTAGGACTTTCTTAAAGCATAAGACTTTGTTAGGTCACACCACGGTACTGAAAGTCATGAGAGTTGTTTTCTTCGTAAAACAGACCGAAAAGACTCATGCCCTTAAAATTTTCCTTTCAGCTCTTGAAGCTTTATTTAAAAGAAATTCTTCCCTTGTTTTTATAAAAAAAAGAGATCATTTTTAGCTAGAAAGTCATCGTAGTCGAACTCATCAATTATTTTAAATTTGTGGGGCAGGAACGAGCTGAAGAAATGTTCTCGAAAATAAAGCGATCGCATTTTCAAAGAATTGATCACGTAAAAGCTTCCCTAAAAAAGTTAAAATAATAAGTAATTCTTACCACTAAAACCATAAACCTTTTTTGGTACCAGATCTAAAAACAAAAAAGCACGATGTATGAAATTTTATTTTAGAAAAAACTTATTTAATTAGAAATGAAAACAAAAAAAAGGAAGGGGAAATAAATTTAAATCGTTTATCCTGTGGCTCAGCAAAAGTTCAAAAAGTGAAACTTGTAAATTGAATTTTTTGGGCATAAATAATCAATACTCATTCCCTAGTGATAAGGAATCATTTTTTTTCTCAGTTTTTTAATTATGTTATTGTCTTGTAACCATGTTAGAAAGTCAAAGTCGGTGTTTTTGTTATGATCAAAAACAATAAAACTGCAAAGAAACTACAAAACTTTAAAACGCCACCTTTTCCAAATAAAGATTAAAAAGGAATAATATTATACATTGCATAAAGACAAATAAACTTAAAAAAAAAAGGCTTCAAAACAAATAGAGCACTTGGAAAGAAGCTCAAGAAACAAAAGTAATTTACAAAATTTAAAAATTAAAAACTCAAAAAAATTAAAATTTATTAGTTATAGTGTTATAATCATTCACATCAATGTTATATGTTCGCCCTGATTTTGTAGTTGGGACTTTGATTACTACAATTAAACTTGACAATGGTACACAATAGATATCTCTCTGTGGCCAAATGAAGTTTTGAGAAGGACCGTGAGGGTGCATAAACTTAATTTGAATATCATTTGTAGTAATATCTATCACTGAACTTTTTTACATGTGAGATTTCTTATTATATCAATACAAGAAATATATACAAGAAATCTCACATATATAGAAATATTTGAAACATGTATTATTAAGTTAACAAATTTTTAAACATGGCTGAAATATGTTGACTGTCTTTGTTAAGTTAAAACTATCAATCAACTGAAAAAAAACAACAGCAAAAAGGATATGATAACCTCCAAAACACTTGTAATATTTCTTGTTATATCAAAATTAAAAAGGATATTAACAGGATTATAAAAATTAGCTCCAGTAACGAGCTCATTTTTTGAGAAAAAACATTTATGGCTTTTTAATATCCAACTGTAAGGTGCATTTTGATAGAAATAACTGATTCCTCCTGAGAGAACAGCATTGTTTACAAAGGAAAAGTAGCTTAGAAGAAGATGAAGACACTGACTCAGATTCCAGAGACGTAACTTAGCAAGAAAATCCATACTGCCCCGACCAAGAAGATACTTATTACTTGATCAGAGATCTTGGTCTTACGAATTTAATTTGATTTGATTCCTTAATCATTCTACTACTTACTCAAAAAAAAAAAAATTTTAATTAGGAAAAACAGCACAAAATAAAACAAAAATTCTATATAGTTAAAGAAAACTTAAGGGAAACAAATATAGAGCTCATTATAACCATAATAAACTTATGATGACAACTCAAACAAAGTGTAATGTTTCTTCGAAATTTTAATTGGAACTTACCAAGTACAGCATTAAGCAATGAATTCCTTTCTTCCTTTAAATTGTTCAAGTTAGCAAGAAGCTTGACCAAACATCCTTTGCTCTTATTAGCCAGTCCGCAGATCGTAGGCCAACAGCTACGCAACTTTTTATTACTTATAATCTCCTCAGGACTTAAATAAACGTATGCATGAACCGAAGCACATAACTCAATTAAAGTGAGGTGAGCGAACTGATATTGATAACCAAGTTGTGATTCAACTCTTTCAATGAAACCCAAAAGTTCATTTTCAACTTCATCAAAGTCATTCACAATACTTTTCATTTCATCTTGGGAGAAAAGAATTTTACCTTGATTAAACAACTCCCATGCAACTTTACAAACTCTTAAAACATATTGCTTGTTACTCTCACTTTGCATCATAATATGAACTGTTTCATTGGTTTTACAAATGTGATTTTGAAAAAAGTATAAGAAAATAGAGCAATACAACTCAGTCATAGTGTTGAAAGAATAAGAACCACTTGCAGCAATAACTGCACACATTGCTGATAAGTAAAACGGAACAGATGCCATTGCCTTAGCATTGTAAGACTCTTTCAGAACACTTTTAATAGTTTCTTTTTTGTTGCCAAATTTTTCAATATACTCATCTATTCCCTCATCATTTAAACCCATTATTTGAATGGTTAACTTGTCTGTATATTCTCTAACTTTATGTTTATATTGTGATATAGCTCCGACTCTTCCTGCTACAACACATCTGTGTTTTTGAATATTCAATGCTTCTGCTAATGCATTAACAATAGGTTGTTTGCTTGGATTTAGTGGATTATGAATTATTAATTCATCAATGTGAGCAAACTCATCCAACCCATCTATCACAAACAGAATGGAAAAATGCTCACAAACATTGCACTCTTGAAAAATATCTTTGTAGAAAACTTTTAACAGTTCATTTATGTTACCAATGTTTTGAAACTGATTTAACTTTATACATTCTAGATAAACAACAAAATCCACAGTTTGCCATAAGATATCACAGGCCCAGTCAAGTAAGCACTTTCTGAGCAAACAAGTTTTTCCAATCCCAGCAATACCAGATATCAAGAGTAAAGATAGTTCTTTTGAGAACACTTCATCAAACTCAACTGGCTTATAGGTCATTTGTCTCTGAAGAAATAACTCTCGCTCAGCAATATATGCAATATCTTTTTCCACTCTATCTGCATCAACTACAGTCAATTCAGTGAACTTATTTAAAAGTCCAACTTTAGCTGGAGTTTTTACTAAGTGCACAATTTCATCCATTTTTCCATAAATTTTAAGATAAAACTTTTTCAGTGCTTCACGCATTTCTGAAAGAACAAAAAAAGAATTTTATTTTACATTTCTAGAAAAAAACACTTTCATTTTGATGTTAATGCAGAATTCAAAAGATTCAAAAAAAAAGCAATAAATTTAAGATTTTGTATTTATGTTGAAAATCTATAGAAAGTTTCAAATGAAATCCTAACACATGTCTATATTTGAAAATAACTAAGAATATTTACCTGAGGTGATTTTTATATAAACTGCTATCATTTCATATTTTGCACTACCCCTATTTTTATTCAATTATTTATCTTTAATTTATGGTAATCTTATTGTTATTCTTTTAAGTGAAAAGTATAAAAGCAAATTTATAGCAGTCAATGAGAGATTTAAATTTTACAATAATTATTTTAAATATAAAACTTCTTTTATTAAAATTTTGGTTTTTGTTTTTAACAGATAAATTTCTAATTTTTTTCTTGTATTGTGCATTAAATAGTTAAGTACATTTAAAACAGTGTTAAGTTTAAAAATATTTTTTTGAAAAATAATTTTGTGTAACAATAACAGCAATAACAATAACAACAAGAACAACAACATTAATAATAATAACAATAACAATAATAATAATATTAAATACTACTACAACTACTACTACTACTACAACTACTACTACTACTACTACTACTACTACTACTACTACTACTACTACTACTACTACTACTACTACTACTACTACTACTACTACTACTACTACTACTACTACTAAAACAGCAACTAAGTTTTATGAAATTATTTGTTACTTTGAGCCTAAAATATGCTGATAAAGCATATTTTGTGCAGTAGTAAGGGTGCAACAAACCTGAATGATAGTGATAATGATTTTAGATTAGATAATGATAATACCAATTTTAATTATACTGCTACTGCTACTACTACCACTACTAATACTACTACTACCGCTACTGCTGCTGCTTGCTACTGCTGCTGCTGCTGCTGCTACTACTACTACTGCTGCTGCTGCTATTACTACTGCTACTGCTACTGATGATTGATGATGACGATGATGATGATGATGACGATGATGATGATGATTGATGATGATGATGATGAGGAGGAGGAGGAGGAGAAGGAGGAGGAGGAGGGGGGAGGAGGAAAAATAATATTAATGAGAAAAGTAGCTATTACAATTTAAGGATAGGAAATAAAATACTACAGCTGTTATTAAGTTAAGCATCAGAGAAATATTTTTATAAATTAAAATTTCAAATGCAACATCTCAATTTAGAGATATTTTGTTTTTCTGAAAAGCTAATTAGACCTCTTAATAAAAACATGTTTTTGATTCTTTACATAAATTAAATAATGGGACGACTTAAAGAATACAGACAAACACATTTTTTCATTAAAAATATATTAATTTCCAGTTACCATCCCACCTGCAGAACTTTTAATGGGCTTAATTTATTTTGTCTTTAGCTTTGTAAAAGTTTACAAAAAAAAGCCCTCATTATGATGCCATAGTATGAAACATTTATAAAAATTTTTTTCCTGTTAAAAATTTATATATTTTTTTCATATTTATGTATTTGCAAAAAAACAGTTTTTTTCATCACTCCAATTGATGGACCCTCATCCGGCATGAAGCCCAGGGGAAATTCTCTGCCAGCCCCCATTTCTCAATGGGTCTGTTAACATTTCTTTATGTTTGCAAAACAATGGTCAATTTACCCAATATATTTGTTTATTCAACCAAGTTAAGTGTTAAGGAAAGTGGTCAGTAATAATTAAAGCAAATCAATTGCGAGTCACAAAAAAGTTCACTTGAGAAAAGAGTCAACAATCAAATCAGTACCTTTATCTGAGCTAGGACTAACTGATAGAGATATTTGTGAAGTATTTAGTGTTAAACATATCAGGTAAGTTTTTTAAAATGTTATAAAAAGACAGAGTCAGTTTGCAGGCAGAAAGAAAACTGGTAGACCAATAAAGATTTCAAGTTGTATGAATCAAATATTGATCTATGAGAGGTAATTAGACAAGCTAGCAGCAAGTATTTTAGCTGATGAAATTCCTCTTTGGTCTGTTTCTAATTTGTACAAAGTATTGTTCAATAATTGTTAAAACTGGCATGCTACAATACAAAAAAGCAACTTAGAAATCCATTTCAATTGGCTAAAGACCAAAACGTAAGACCAAATTCAAATTCCTTTAAGTTGATGGCAAAATGTATCATTTAGTGATGAGATGAATTTTGAAGTTGATAATCATAAGGGTTGAGTTATACTTTGTCATAAAACAAGTGAAAAAGGCAACAAAGATTGTGCACTAAAATGAACAAAGGTAGTGGTTCCATTGGTATTTGGACTAGTATGGCATATATTGAATGTTAAAAGATATGTTGAAATTCTTGGTGATAATCTTTTAGCCATCCTTAATATTCTTATTAAACGAAGAAAAGACTAGTTTTTCAGTAAGATTACACCCCATGTTATTAAGCGATAGTCTGTCAAAATTGGTTAAAACAAACTAAAGTCAACACAATTACTTTTCTTGCAACAATTAAAACCTCAACTGCATTGAAAATTTGTGGCCTTGGCTAAACCAATAGCTTGCAAAGCAGCAATTAATTGGCAGCAATGACTTAATTAAAACTGTAAATCATTATCTTAACAATATTCCTCAAATTACTGTTCATAACTTAAATGATAGTACACCAAATTGCATGGACAAATGTATTAAAAGAAAAGGAAGTTTTACTAGATACCAGTTTTAATTTTTCTTATCTTTTTTGGTTTTGAAGTTGATGTTAAAATTGAAATATTAATGGTGAACTTTTATTATTTATTTTTTAAATTATATTTCAGTCCTTATGTTTGGAATTTATCTTTTTTATTGTAGTTAATATAATTTTAAAATAAATTAAATCTTTTAAAGTATTTCTTTTCTATTTTCTAAATTATTTTTCAGACTTAAAACATAGTAAGCTTTATTTAAATTATTTGAATTTGAAATGAAAAACAGAAAAAAATTTTATCTGATACTTAACTTTAATGCATAGTTGTAATTAGTTTTTAAAATTTTATAAAGCTTACTCATAATTATCTTTTATATATTCTTTGAGTCCTTAAATAACCTTTTCCTTATATTATATAAAAATTTTTGAAGTCTTTTTGAAAAAAATAACTTTATCTTCACTTTTCAAAAAGTTAATTTTACTTAAAAAACAATTTAATTAAAAAATATAACATGAAATCAAGAAAATCAACTTTATTATCTTTCATTGCATTTTGACTTTATTTATATTTCTTTAAATTTCATTTCTGCAAATAATTTCATTTGAAAATAAGTTATTTCTATTATTATGCACTTATCTCTCTTAAAAGATTTTGTCTCTATAAAATATTTTAAATGCAAATAAATGTCACTGTTTCACTGTTTCATAAATTCACTGTTTTATTATCATTTTATTGATATTATTTCTATTGATACTCTTTTTAACAATAATTTTGTTTTTATTTTTATCATTATTGTAGTAGTAGTAGTAGTAGTAGTAGTAGTAGTAGTAGTAGTAGTAGTAGTAGTAGTAGTAGTAGTAGTAGTAGTAGTAGTAGTAGTAGTAGTAGTACTAGTAGCAGCAGCAGCAGCAGTATAATTAACATCAGTATTACCATTACCAAAAATCAAAAATTAGAAAGTAAAAAAAAACATTCTAAAATAAATAAGCTTACCAATCTTATACTGCTCTGCATCTGAAAATAAAATAAAAATAGTTATAATAAATGTTTGTGAAAATCCGAGTTATTAAAATTGGTATTATAATTAGGGATTGCAATTTCCCGGACTTTTTCCATTCCCAGGATAGCAGGAATTATTTACATTGTTCCCGGGATTCCGGGAAAAACTTCATCAGGGAAAACATAGACAGCTAATTACACTTTTTTATTTTTCTATCTATTTTTTGTAACTGTTTACAATTTTAAAGTGACTTCTGAGAAAAACCTGTGCATAGAGATGGCTGTCTGTCAATCTAGTTCTATAGTTGGTAAAAAAAAGTCCAGTTGAACTTGACTTCAAAAACATCTTTTTTTTTTTACAAATTTTTCTTATCTGGCAGCCATAGATTCAAATAACTGATTTATATCAATAATACTATTGTTAAGTTTTCTATCTTCTTCTTTTGCTATATTTCCGATTATGGGAAAAAGTCGACCAGCTATTTCAATTGCTAAATTTATCATAACTGCTTTAGATGGTATGCTAAATAAGTCATCATCCATATCACTTTTTAAAGATTGTGGATTATCTAAAAATCTTAGTAAACCAACAAGATCTTTTTTTTCTTCTTTGACATATTCTTTCAATTAAAATATTTTTAAGATCTTTTGCTAGGTAGCAATCTTGAACATCAAGTTCTTTAACCATGAATTTTAATGTGTCGTCAGCTGTTTATAAAGTTCTTCCCTTCTGCAAATCATTTCAGAACCTAAGGTAATAGGTTCCAGACTTTTTGCTAAATTTTCAATTACTGTAAGTTCATCATCAGACAACATTAGGTTTTCTAAACTGAGATCCACCAGTGATTTAAAAACTGCTTTTTTAACTTTAATAAATCTTTAAACCAAAATCCTGGGATCCCGGAAAAAAATTTCCCAGGATTCCAGGAAATTGGAATAAAATTTTTCCTGGGAAGAATCACTAATTATAATTATCAAAAATTTAAAATCTATTAAAGCAAAAATAAACATTCTAAAATAAATTAGCTTATCAATCTTTTGCAACTGAAAATAAAGATCGTTACTATACTTATTTGTGGAGATCACATGAAAAAAAAAAAAAACTTGCAAAAAATGTTAGAAACGCACATATAGAGGCTATATCTTGGTGCAAATCATTCCTTCCCATAGCTTTCAGAGATTTCTGTATATAAGTTGTATAGTTATTTGGGTGGAGTTCAACAAGTTTTGTTAGAAATCTTTCCACTTTAGACTTCTCTCCTCCTGTCACATCAAGATCTATTTGCTCAACAATAGCATTCACCTTTTTGCTACAATTAGTAAGATGTGCAAATCTTTTCCAATCTGTCACTTTCTCTATTATAATATTCTTTATTTTTGCATCTGTACCTAAAAAGAAACATCTTAGCATTTGCAACTAAATAAAATAACAATATAGCTTACTATAATAAATATTTCAATCCATTGTTACACTTTTAAAAATTTATTTACTTAAAGATTTAATAGCCACAAATAATTATGAAGATATAATTATTTGCAGTGCTTACATAATTATTGAAGCTTTTACCATTCATGCTAGTGGAGCTCTGACAATTACAACAAATATATTTATATTTTGCATAGAACTTATTTAACATCAAAGTCTATTTCTTTTTGGCTTACTAAAGAGACCATAAAAAGTCTTGTTAGCAAATGGTCTCCTTTCCAAAATTGTATTTGATGTAATTGTAAGGGTCAAGTTATACTTTGTCAAAAAACAGTGAAAAATGCAACAAATGTTTAGTGCTGAACAAAGTAATGTAGAACAAAGTTAAAAAAAAAAAAAGAACTAGGTAAAAAATGAAAAATAACAAAGACAAAAAATGGATAAAGCAAGGTAGTGATTCCATTAATATTTGAACTTGCATGTCATATGAAAGTGTCTGGTTTTTTTACTATCATGATGTTAGATTGAATGCTGAAAGATACATCAAAATTCTTGGTGATTATCTGAAGCCATCCTTACATATTCTTGATAAACAAATGAAAGACCTGGTTTTTCAGCAAGATACTGCCCCATTTCATTGAGCAATAGTTGGCTAAGACTGATTAAAACAAAATAAATATAACAACTTGACTTCCATCAGCTCAGACCTCAACTGCATTAGAAACTTATGATCTTTTTTGAGCCAACAGTTTTTAAAGCAACAACTATTCAACAGTTAATAAAACTGTTACTCACCATCTCAACAATGTTTCTCAATTTATTGTTATAACTTACTTGATATTATACCAAATTGCATGGATATTGGTAGAAAAGGAAGTTTTACTAGATCCTAGTTTTTATTCTTAATTTTTTAATTTTTTTTAATTTTGAAGTTGATATATAAATTTGAAGTTTTGATAGTTAACTTTTATTATTTATTATTTTTTTAAACTGCATTTCAGTACTTATGTTTGCAATTTATCATTATTATTTTTTGTAATTAATATAAATTTTAAATAAAATATATTTTTTTAAAAGTACTTCGCTTCTAGTTTCTAAATTTTTCAGATTTAAAAAATATTAAGTGTTAATTGAATTTGAAATTAAAACTGAAAAAAAAATTCTGATGCTTTACTTAACAACATAAATGTAATTTGTTTTTATAACATTTTATAAAACAAAGCTTATTTATAATTATTTTTTTGTATATTTTTTTCCAATCATAAACTAACTTATTCTTTACTTTTGTTCTTTTGTCATAAAAATTGATTTTACTTAAAGCACAACTAAAAATTATTCCTGATTTATTACGAATCACTTAGAAAATGCAACATTAGATCAAGAAAATCTGCCATTATTTTATTACTTTATTTTTATTTTTTTAAGTTTTATTTCTACAAATAATTTCTTTTGAAAATAATTTCTTTTGAAAATAATTTCTTTCTATTATTTATTACACTCTTTAATGCTTTCATCACTTTTAAAACATTTTATTTTATAAATTTTAAATGCAAATAATTATAGAAAAATACAATATCATTAAATCCAGTGAATCATCTTAAATCGAATTTCATTAATTTTATTAATTATCTGCTATTGACAATGAGTGCTGCGTAATATCATTATAAACACAAAGTAAAAGATTTTGAAATTTAAGTGAGTTGCATTGAACTTCTAATGTAGCTAAGAACATTTATACAAGCGATTATTTTTGTACAAACATTCTTGCTAAAGTGACCATAAACAGTCTTGTTAGTATATGGTCTCCTTTGCAAGATGTAACCTGATAAAAAGAGTGTTCAAAACATTTCAAATTCTTAGTAAAGTCATAGATTTTTGTTATAATATATGTTAGTGGCACTCACTCTTATTACTGCACAAAATAAGAGTTAGTGGCACTAACTCTTATTACTGTACAAAATGTTTTATTAGCATATTTTTTACTCAAAATAACAAATAAATTCATTAAATTTTTATTTTATACCAGTCTTAACAAATTTCCCAGAAGAAAAATGTCTGAGGCTCCAAAGGATTTAGTATCCACCTAAATTTCTTTGATTATAAATCTGTATGATAATTCGTTTAGTTTTTCCATTTAACAAGTAAGTATATTATAAGAAGATTGATAAAAATTTGTCAGTAAACTTATGCCAATGTTTCCTTTATCAAGCTAAATATTATTCCAACATTAAGTGCATATTTTTGTTAAACATGCATCATTTTTCTAATTGAAAGAAAACTTTTTTTTATAATAATAAATACATGTAATAATATATGTAGCTATATGCATGTCATACTGTTACCCCAAGTAATGGGGTAACATTGACATTTGAGGAGATCAACTTGGGTATTTCTTTTATTATCGCTATACTCTTAAAAGTACAAACATTAGTATAACTTTCAAATAAGAAAAAAGTATTTCAATATTTTTTCCCAATTTTTTGTAAGCATCTAATGATACTTTTAGAAATATTAGAATAGTTTGCTCATTTTAATCTTTTACACTATTCCATTTAGGCTTATGAGCTTAGCACATTAACTGAGACTCAAGTTATGTCACTTGTAGCATTAGAGACAGGGGGTGTCTAAACTTTTGCAACTAGAAAATCGCAGCCTATGATTACTTCTAAAAGTGGCAAAGCCCTTCAGGCATGCTTAAATTCTCCTGATCTCGTGTTACAAGTTCAACAACATCCTCAAGTACAGCTGCTCAGTGCTGAAAATTCAGTCATCACAAGTTCTAGAAGATATAAATGACTGCTTATCGCAAAGTGGATGATATTGTTGAGATGATGGAAAAAAGTTCCCTGGGTTTTTTTTTTAATATCTACCAAATATATCTGGTGTTTAGTGGAAAAATTAAAATTTAGTTATATAAAAGAATTACTCTTCAGTATGGAGTAACTATGACATTTACTACAATTGACTAGTAATTATGACATTTACTACAATTACATTAACTCTATGACATTTTGTTTAAATGAAGAGTAACCTAAAAGTAAAAGATTTAAATAAGTCATATTTTATCAGCAAGTTGAAAACTAACCAATCACAAAACGTATTAATTTAAAATGATTTCGTTCTGAATTATTCGAGTTTTTCAGTTGGTAATTTTTGAAATGAAAAGTAATTTAAAGATTAGATTTAAAGATTTAGATTTCAAAAGTCATGATCAATAGAACTAGGGAATCATCAATCATTTGATAGTATTTTACAGTAATTAGAATTAATTACACATGTCAAAGTTACCCTTTGGGTTTCTTTAAAATTGATTTTGGTTTGAAAAGAAATCATCAATCAAAAAAATTACTTAATAGAAATAATTGAATAGGAATAATCCTTTGTATGAGCTAAAATCTCATAAACAAGAATCATGCTATGTTGGTATCATCTGATGCTTAAAAGTATTTTAAACAATATTCAAAGAATAAGATGTTGCATATTGACAATTAGCTTCTACACAGTTTACAACAACTTACCTGCTTTATCTTCAATGGATGGCTTCAGAAGGTTTTCTGTCTCAAATGATTTATCTAATAAGTATTTTATCAAAAATGAGCAAAACACTTAAACATTCAAAACTTTGTTGTGTAAAAAATAACTTCTACTACTAATGTAAAAAAACAATAACAAGAAGACATTATTTTAGGAGAATCTGCACAGAATTTTCAGATTTACAGAAAGAAAAAGAAAAAGAAAAAAATTATTACTTCAAATTATTTTATTTCAAATGTATTAAAAAAAACAAGTTTGTACTTGAAAACATTTCCATTACTCTTATCAAATCTGATCTATTTATCTTGTTTATTGCATTTGCTAAATCATATAAGGTAGGAGACTTTTGTTGATTTTTCCATGCGCAAAACATTCTGTGTGCTTTCTCTTTTAAATCATCATAATCAAGATCTATAAAATCAAGTTCATGATCTTTGACTGATAAAAAGTGTCCTAAAATCAACCAGTCTTTCCCAACCATCATTTCTAATTGTAACAGTAGTTCTGAATGATCAACAATTTCACTCATTTTTTCTTGATCTTTTAACACAACAACATTTTCCTAAACAAGAAACAACTTCAAAAATGTTCTTTTAACTTTTCTAAAACCAATTGTTGGACTTTATAGTTTTGAAGTAAAAATTATAACTAAAATAATACAAAAAGTATAATAAGAAAGTCTCAAAGTGAATACAACCTTTCCATTTTAACAGACACCAAAACATGAAGCAAAAATAATTTTGAAAAAAAAAAAAATTAAAATTTTTAATTTTATATAATAATTTTAGTTTTGTGTAAAAAAAAGTTAGAGATTAGAGGTAGACAAGGGGGTCCATTAATGTCTTTTGTACACAGCCAAAAAGAGTTTTTTAAGTTAGCTACGATTGCACATATGTAAACCATTCAAACATTTGATAAAAGCTGTAACTCCCCTTATTACCCATTATGTATAAAAAAGTAACAATAAGCATAAAGCATAATATATATTCTAAAGCATGATATGCAATATAAAGAATATTATGAAAATTGTAAGTATGAACATATTAAAAATACCTCATTGTCTTGAGCAGCTGAGTATTCATTAAGTGCACCATGTATTAGTGGTTCTGTATTAGAAGATAATGATGGTGCAGGTTCTGACAATTGGTCACCTGTAAATAGCATGTATGCTACATATAGTTGAACATTGTATATACTCAAAGATTACAACAATAATTGTGATACTATAACTAATAATAAAACGATGTGCAAAAGATTATGCTCAGTTTATTTTTAAAAAAGACTAATAATTTTTCTTCCACAAGTCTCATTTTTCAGTAGACATCCAGTGGTGGGATTCAATCAGTTTGCACTGGTTCCAGTTACTAACAAGTTAAGATTTAAATATAACCAACAAACTTCACTTATTGTAAACAAAAATTATGCATTTTTTTAAAATTAATTAATGTACTGAACTATTATTAGTAATGTAACGAAAAGGTCTGATCTGATATTATTGCTATTTGTTACGTAAATGTGGGTAATTTAGATTTTTATTGCACCAATTAAATGATACAGTTGTGTAGTGTTTACATCATCTATGGGTTACTTTATGATGATCCGCTTTATTTAAATACAGTGATATACATAAATATTTATATAACTTGTTTATTTTTGTTAATGTACAATGTTCAATAGACAATTATTATTATTAAATTTCTCTTGATGGAAAATGTCTTTTTTTCACTTGGATAAAACTAAGATTCTGTCTTAAATTGACCGGTTCTTAAATTTTTTGAATCCCACCACTGTAGACATCTATTACTAGTTACAGCATGAATATTAGGAGATTGTCAACTTAAATTTAATAACACATTTACAAAAAATGACTTCTATACATCATTTCAAACACTGCTGGTTTATTTACTGTAAGATTGATTCAACCAAACCGTTAAACAATTTGTAAAGTCACCTTTAATTGAACTTTATACAATGCTTTGTTTTTAGTGCTCCATCATTTTAGGGTAGGAGCAGCAGATGAAACTTCTATTAAAAGTCAAACAACCTGGAATATTTAGTTCACATCTCTTAACCTAAGATTGTTTTGATATATAGCTTACTAAGAAATAGTTACTAAGAATAGTTCAGTTGTTTAGATACAAAATTATGATTTAGGATTTCCTTCAAAATTTGAAAAAGAGAAAGCAAACTAAACAAAAGATTTTTGAATAACACGAAGCTTTTAAAACAAATAAGTTCATTTTATAAGTACAAACCAAAAACCTTGATAACTTTAAAATTTACAAAGTATTTTAAACTTTAATATTATTTGTAATTTTGTAAAGTGGAAAAGTTTTCAATCTGGTTTAATATTTCTCCAATAATTCATTTGAAACTTTAATGGAAGTCTAAATTACCCTCCTGTTTCAAATATAAATTTATTTTTAATTAGTTTAGGATGGAATAAGCATTAAATTTTAACTTCTTTTATTAAAGAAAAAGATCACTCACCATCTTTAAATCCTTTTTCGATTGATTTTGACTTGTTAAAAGTGTCAGAAACCATTCTTTCGTATCTGAATGTAATACAACATGATTGGAAAAGAAAACTAACTGCTGAGAGATCTTTCTAAATTCATAAAAGAAACTTAAAAAAAAAAAAGTATTTAAATTTACAAAAAAATTTTATTACCAAAATTTACACAAAAACTTTTAACCAAAATTTATATAGTTATCAAGTGCTAAAGGATCTACATACTTTATCAGTCAAAAACTGATCAAGTTAACATGAAGTAATAAGGAGTGGAGAAGTGTTTTATGTTTAAAATATAAGATTGAGAACAAAATTGTTCAAGCATCATCAAATTGTTAAATGGATTAACATTCCTTCAACTTCGTTAAAATTTTATTCAGATTGATAAAAGGCTACAAAAAAACATTTTCCATTATTTATTTATTAAGAGTTCTTTACAACTGCTATTTAACCTTTTAAAGAAATAAAAATATTTTATTACCATCCATAAAAAATAAGAATAATAAAAATTTGATGTGAAGAATTAAGAAACACTCAAAATTCAAGAGCATTAAAAAGGAAATACAATTTCTTTGCTTTCTTTTCAAATTGCTCCTTTGAAAAACTAAGGTTGTTTTATGGTGAAAAACTTTGAACTTACAACAGGGGTTTTTACTTTTTTAGGTTAGATTCAAACTAAATGCTTCATATTTTATTGCATATAAATCAATTTTCAAATGAAACCCAAAATACAAAAAACCTTTAAGATTTCTGCTTAGTAAACCCTTTTAATTATCGCAACTAGTTGCGTTCAAGTAATGGGAAAAAATGATTTAAGTGATTTTAAGTAATTTGTTTCAAATTAAGAAGCTTAATTAATTTTAACTAACTTCCAAACAATGAAACATATACACTTTACACACCTGTCCGGAGAACATCAAAACATAAAAGTCATGCTCAAAAAATAAAACTAACTGGGTTAGGTAGCCCCTACATCCATGTTTCAAAATATAAAAAAATTGAAATCATCTGCCTATGTCCAAGGAAAAAAAATTAAAAGAGTGTCTATAATTAAACTTTGGTAAAAGCTGTTTCAAAGTTCTAAATATAATAGGTTTTATTTACTGTGGGTTATTTTACAAATTACAATTACACACAGGTTAAACAAATAAATATTTAAAAAGATTTAATCTCATGAATAAATTTTTGAATCAGTTTAAATAAATCCATAGGTATTTTCTCAGTTGATTTTTTTTTGTCACAAACACTTATTTTAAAGTAGTAAGGTTTCAATGTTCATTAAAGATGCAACAGACATATTTCACCTAAATGTGCTTGGTATTGTATTCAACCACACATCTTTCAAGCCAATTTCCATATTGTTGATGTAATTTTGAATGTTTTTATATTTGCCACTGAACAGAAAAATTGTGATGAAGAGTTTCTCAAGATTGTTCACTGAAAGGACCAAGGGATTTTTTCTTCATTCTTATAAAATCATCAATGTGAAAAAAATCGATGTGCACATTTGGGGTCACACTTACAAATCCTTAACTTAAAAAGGATGTCTGAAATTCTTCAATTTTATTTTCATATTCCTTGTCAAGGACTTTTCCAAAGCAGGCTCTAACAACAGTACTGAGTTTTTTGAATCTATCAATGATGGCCATGATGAATCTAGGTTCTCAAATAGCTGATCTATCACTTCAATATTTTTTAGGAGTTTTTGGGAATCATTGCCAGCAAATTGTCTGCCATGATATGGTTGGATTTTGATGTTGAGTCTTTTTTGGCACTCATCTGCTTCTGGCAATGCTTCTTTTAGTGCTTTGAACAAGTGATTTACTATCCCAACAAGCAGATGAAGTTCCATTGGGGGAATTAGTTCGAAAATGAATTGGCTTGGATCAACTTTTAGAAGCGGTTTATGGACAACATTGTTGAAAGACTTTGCCCTTCTAATGTCACCACCTTTTGAAAGAAAGTCTGTGTAACAATTTTGAAGGTCAGACAGTGTCCTGAGCGCAACTTTTTCAGCTAAGTTTTTTGCTTCAATATCACAGTATAGACATGAATGTGAGCTAGAGTGACATTTCAAACCACATAAAATGTTAGCAACTTTCAAGTCGCAAGAGACCACAAAGTATAAATTTCCTGGTTGAACAAGCTCAATAAAGTTTTTGATGTTGCTGTAATTCTCATGTAGATCCTTTGCAACTGCAATTAGAAAATGCTTTTTAACTTCACTGTCTTTTAGAACTCGAGAGGTGACAATTTCTTTTGAAGGTGGGCTGCTTGAATCATCTTCATCATTCATTCTTTGAAGATTTACTGTAAGCTTTAGGAAGCCTCGACACCTTCAATCCCAAGTTTCATGAGATGACCTGCTTGAAGTTGTCTCTTAAGTGAAATTTCTGCTAGAAAGTCAGAGACGTTTTTGCAGTGAACAACTGTGTACTCTGTGTGGCTTTTTTTCGCCTGATGATGCAAATGTAGTTTTTGTAAAAAAATTTGCAAGTTGCAACCCTGCATCATGAAAATTTGCTCGATAGTTTGGCTCAAAAAGAGGCGATTTGTAAACCAAATTTAGTGTTGTTGCATGTTTTTTGACTCCAATATTAAACATGCCTGTAGCTTGCTAAATTTGCACAAGGTCTTGGGCACTTAACTTATACTTATCTGTAGTTGTTGGTTTTGAACATGATGCTCCTAAAGACAAATTTTAAAAAGCCTTATTATCAAATGTAATCTTAGAACAGACAAAATGGGACTATTAAAAACAGGAAAGATACAAAATTTAAGTTACTGAGGGAAACAAGTTTTCTGTTGAAATTTCTCTAAGGTTTAAATTCAAAGAAGTAGAGTTGCATTTGTGAGGTAAGCCTTTTCCTTGTGGTGACAAACAATCTGAAAATCTTTTCAGGGGATTTTTGGGATTTGAATTTATAGAATTGCAGTTGGAACCTCTTGTCACAGTCTTGACATTGATAGTTTGATAATTGTCTAGAGTAGGCAGCTTGACAGATACTCCTCTTTCAACCCTTCTAGGTTGATTTCTACACGTTCCACACATTCCAGTTGGAACTCTAGAGTTCAAAAAGTCAATGTATGTTGCAAAAATGTTTTTGAAAAAACTACACCAGAAATTGGTGAATTGCACTTTTTCATACATAAAACACACACTGTTTTTCTACACTTTGTGAGATTTGGTACTATTGGGCATTTTGAAAGAGTCCAAATAAAGTTAAAATTGCAAAAAGCACTTTTTTTTGCTTTCATTTGATATTTTATTGTCAGCAACTAATAAAAAAATTTATGTTTTTACTGCTTCTTTATTTCACTATTAAATGACATGAATATGTAACACTGTAACATTAAGTACTAAGCAATAAAATGGACCTAGCTATTCAAAAAATATAGGCTTAAAAAACGTTTAAAACACTTGACTTTTAAGAGAAAGCGAATTAGTAGGAAAAGATACCTCTAGGGTTATGCAATTAAAAATGGATTTACAATAAAAGCAATCTAGTTTCATTTTGTTTATTTTAATTTGTTTTTTTTTTATCAATTTTTTTTTTTTTCTTGTAATCATCTATCAAATTTTATAAGTATTCATAAATAAGTATCATCTTTTCTTCCTTATGTCTTTAGGAAAAGAGCCAATAACATGAGAAAATTCAAAGTCATTTTTTTTCCTTGGACATAGGCAGATGATTTCAATTTTTTTATTTTTTGAAACATGGATGTATGGGCTAGCAAACCCAATTGGTTTTGAGCATGACTTTTATGTTTTGAGGCTCTCCGGACAGGTGTGTTTAGTGTGATAATATAATTATGTAGATCCTTAAGCACTTAATAAATGGAGGAGTGTAGAACTGTTTTATGTTTAAAATATCATTAAAGTGTTAAATGAAATAACATCATATCAACCTCATTGAAATTTTATTCAGATTTATAATAGGCTCCAAAAAAACTTTTTATGTTATTTGTTTATGAAGAATTCCTTACAATTACTTTGTTTTTCAACATATATCAAAATATATCAAAAGACTCTTAACCTTTTAAAGAAATTAAATTATTTTATTACCATCCCTTCAAATTTAAGATTAATAGAAATTTGTTGTGAGGAATTAAAATATAAAAAACTCAAAAATTAAGCGCATAAGAAAGCAACTATAAAAAAATTTGTTCAGATGTAAATAAATACCTTTTGCTATAATTCATTTTATTGTAAGTTTTTTTTTCTTTGGATAGTTTTAGAATAGACTCTTTTTGAGATTGATCATGCTGAGTTTGACCTCTAAATATTTTAAAAGGCCTGCAATTCCAATATTTCTTTTTTCATTGTTAAATCCAAAAATTGAATTCAACTCTTTTCATCATTGAATCCAAAAAATATCAGATAAATTTCATCTTAATCTTTTATTTCTGTTAAAAAAAAAACTTACAATATTTTTTAGTTTCAAAAAGACTAATAACTCTTTTACAAAGTACATCAGCATCAGCTTTAATAATTTCTAAACCGCCTCCAACTTATCTAGCAGATAGTTTGGAGGTTCTCTAATAATATTAGACAAAGAAATCTTGAAATTATGTTTAACAAACCATCTTCAAGAAAACAGCACCAAAAATCATTAATTATCAGGTGACCTTTTAAAAATTTTTTTAACAATGTGAATTTTTGGTGTTTTTAATTCCATCAAGCTCATATAATTCAAAAGTATCTTCATTAGGTAACTTTTCTCAATTGACAGAGGTTTGATCATTTCATGATCATCATCTACTACTTTAGCATCCTCTTCTATGTTGTTGCTGCAAGTCTTTATTTTCTACTAGATTGTTTGCTTTTTTATAAGGTTTATTAACTAATGCCAAGAAAGTTTTATAAGAAAGATGGTTGATGAGTTTTTTGAGAATCTTCCGCTTTTTTTCTTTACACTGGCTCCATCATTTACAATTCCAAAGATATGGATTTAACTCTTCAAGCTCTGTTCAAATTAATTTAAGACCATCTTTAGCCTTAATTGAACAAACAATCCTCATCATTTCAAGTCATTGAGCTGAACTGTCTGAAAAGTGAAAGTTTAGGCACTAATATCTTTGATTTCTTTTAAAAATCCATTCAACTAGAGCAATCAAAATCTATCATCATAATCCATTACCTTTGAAAAATCATAAATCATTCCAATTTCTTTTCTTTTTTTTTTTTGTATTCCAAAAAGATTGAAGTCATAGTTTAGCTTGAACTCTGAATTACTATATTTTGAACAGCCCATCCTTTTGAATATCAATACTTTATAACACCTTTTATATGAGAATAAGATCAACAGCAACAATTCCAGCAAAAACAAGTTCATGAAGATCTTTTCTTGGAAAAAGTGGTAACAGTTCAAAGTTGATTTCATCATTAAGTCTCGGTTTAGGGCTTGAATTCAAACTTAATATTGATCTTGTCAAAGAAGTATGGTGAGAAACTCAGATCAATTTTTTTTTTTTTTATCTTTTCTACTTTTTGTAAATAATGTAGTAATGCTGCTGTTGCTTGTTTTGCCTTAAAAGTTGAAGGACAATATTTTCACTTAACAATATTTCAATCCCTTGTAATTAAAACATGTTTCTAAATTTCAGATTCCTTTTTCTGTGAAGGCTCGTCACATTCACTTCCATATTTAACTTATTTTTTAAGTATTACTAAAAATATACACACAATAAAACAAGATAAACATAAGTAATATATGAGACAAAACTACTAGAAATAAAAAAAAAAGGAAAAAAACAAACAACAAATTCTTAAGATGCATAGCTATGTATACAGCAAAGTCCATTGAGGTTGGCATGGCATAACAAAGCTAATAAATCATTAAAATGTTAACCAAAAAAAAGTTAGCATTTTTATTTTTAGTGAAGCTGTGTGCAAAATTAAAAATCACTTTGGTATAACACAGTATGGAAGTATACAATTATATGGTTTTAAAATTTTATATTTGAAATGAAATTCATCAATAGCTCAAAGAAGATTTGTGTAAGCTTATGATTTGTTGTTGTTGTTGTTACTATTATTATTATCATTGTTATTACTATCATAAATATTATTAAAGTTGTTTTTTTAACTACTAACTTTTAAATTTTTATAACTAGTTCTTTGCTCAAAGAGCAAAAAAAAAAAGAACCTAAATGTCTTAACCAAGACCAATAGTAATGATAATAATGATAATTATAATAAAATTACACTTTTTTATATTACATGTTATCAGTGAAATTTCCAGTATATTTGTGTTTACAGAAAATTTAGAATACTTAAAACCAAATAAAATACTTACATTATGTTATTTTCATGATAAATTTTGAAGCAATCATTTTCAATATATTCATTAAAACTCGTTTCTTCGGCCCTACGATCTTTAAAATCTTTGCATTCATCATTTATGTACCGAAAGCAATCTTTACAACTCCATAGTTGATTTTCATCATTACTGATTTTAACTTGGATCTTTTCAACAATGTCTTCAGACCAATTATCTAACACTTCTTGAATGGTCCCAACCGTTTGGAAATCTGCATTTTCTGAAGGTAAAACAAAAACTATTAGATACGAATTACATCTTGAACAAACGTCTGCAATGACATGTCTAAGATAATACTCCTCTGGTTTCACTAAGACAATAACAACTTCTGATTCTGCTCCACACATTGCCCTGCTGTCAGCTACAAGCACATTTAGTTTACTTTCTTTAATTTCATTGGTCACAGAGATCTTGCGTTCCATTCTTGGGGTGTATTTTTGTAAATGTGGTGTATAAACTACTACTTTATATTTTTTAGTAATCTTTATTGCATATGCAATCAATTTAACTTCATCCATGTTGTTACATATAACAGTAGTGCCCCTAACTTGGGAAAAACAAATCTTCTCCAATACAACTGATAAAACCTTTGCAGAGCTTTCTTCCGTCCAGATTAGGGAAGGAAGAAATATTATTTTAGGTTTTTCGCCTTCAATTGAATGCCCACTACTCCCAGATTTAGAAAAAAGAAACTGAGTTTCAATAAAATTATTTGATCCAGCAACATTTTGAGGGTTTGATACTATCTTTGCCCCTTGATCTAAATCATAGTCATGATAACCTTTTACATTTGTGGCATCATCTTCCTGTTTGATACTATCTTTCTTGTTTGATACTATCTTTGCTTCTTGATTTAAATCATAATCATGATTACCTTTAACAGTGACCGCATCTTCTTCCTGTTGAACTCTAGATGGATATTCTTGCTGTGTCATGCTTTGTGCAGTGCTAAGATTACTATCCTCTGTTTTTTGTTGTGCTGAGCTGCTTTTGTTATAAGGAATTTCCATATGTTGTGTTGAATCATGATGAGTTTCCATATTACTATGTGAGTCATTATTTTTTTCTTGACTTGATTCTATATTTGAATTCTGAAACAAAATAGTATTTGATTTTTTTAAAGTGTCTTGAGCAGAATCAATTAATGATTTAATAGATTTTGTAACTCTCATTGACTTATCAAGAGTTATACTTTTCATCCCTATCTTTTCTCCATTAAAACAAGTACTTTCTAATATCTGCTTTTCACTATCTTTATTTAAATACCGTTTCTTCGCAATACTTTTAGGTATAAAGACCACTAAAGATTCTTTTAAAAGTGAAGAAAACAGCTCCTTTAACTGATTTGCATCTTCTTCTCTAACATACTCACCAGGAAGTTCATCAAGTACAAAGCTTACTTCAGTACTGCTATTTTCACTATAGTATTGTAGTAATTTTGGGAGAAAAATATCTTTGTTTTCAGGCATTTCTTCGTTTTTACACATACGCTGCCATAACTCTAACAAGTTATCACACACAATTTCAACATTGGTATTTGAGTCATTCTTTAATCTATCAGTAAACTCTTTCATTTCACATTCAAATAAAGAAAAATGGTCACAGCAAATGTAATACAAAGTGGACTTTTTTACGGATTTTTCATAAAATCTTTTTACAATCTGTTTCCCTACCACAGATTTTCCAAAGCCAAATCCACCAGAGATGATTTTTTTAAGCTCTTTATCATTTATTGCATTCATTTGTCCAGGGTTAAGAATCAATGAGTTAATCTGCTCTGAGGTATTTGATTTGAGTGTGGGCAAGCTCTCATCACATTTAGCAATAATTAACATGGTTAACCCTATAATTTGCTTAAAAATTTCTTCATTATGCACTTCATTATTTCTATTGGAATTTTCATTTGAACAGTATTCATAAAATTTTCCGCGCCACCAACGTTCTAAAGTCTGATGTGTTTCAAGTTCATCTCGGCATATAAATAAAACATTGCACAAAGGAAACTTGGAAGAAAATTGGAAAGTTAGTTCTTGTTCTAAATCCTTTCTTTCAACTGAACAACAAGCTACTACTCCTAATATAGTTAAGGCTTTTTCTTCAATTAAAGGTTTGTTGATACTTACAAAGTATTTGACATCAGCAGAGCAGTTTTTAGACTCTTGATTGATGCAATCTGATGAAGAAGCAGCACGAACAATAAAAATCAAATTTATTTCTGAGTAAAATATTACAACTCTATTGGCTGAAGATTGCTCAATTTGTTTTTGAGGCTTAAAATTTAATAAGTTTGCATGGTGATATAGGTCATAATCAGATAATACAGCACGAATACCTCCTGTAAGCTTTTCTTTAAACAGTTCAGTAAACAACTGCGAAATGCTCATAGTGTCCATTCGTTCGTCAACTGTCAAGGGAAAAGAAATTACTTGGGTAAGATCAATAAAATTCCTTTCAAAATATTCCATTGCAAACTCTTGAATGGGTTTTTCTATTGATAATTTAGAATGAGAACTTGTTTTCTTTCTCCAGTCCAAATACTCTGGCATAGGAGAAGTTTGAACAATCCAAGGGAACTGATTGCTGAAACACGGATCAGGTATTATGATGCTCAATTGATTACATGAAATTTCATAGCTGCACCATTCTTTTAAAAAAAAATTAAAAAGTTTTAAATATTGGAGAAAAAAAAAACAAATTATTCAAAAACTTCTTAAAAAGAATATAAATATAAAAACTATATATATAAGATTGAAAGAATTTTTTAAGGTAAACAGGTAATTAAAATGTTCTAAGATTCACATTTTGAAGTTAAATATATACCATTAATCAAAACCTCAAAACAATTTGATCGCTGGCTTTTTGCTTTTGAGTCTTCAAATGAAAATTGAAATTCAACTGTACCATAATCTTTAAAGTTTTCAACTTTGACAAACAAGCCTTTCTCTTTCTGTTTGGTAATATAATAAGAATCTGGTTTGGGTTTATTTTTCTCTTTGAGTTTAACTTCCCATTGGAATTTGGTTTCTTTAAGTTTATACTCAACTTTTGTGAGTTGCTCATTCTCTGTCAGTAAATCCAACTTGAATGCACAGCCATTTGGAAATATTCCTACAATTCTTAATGAAACAAATTTTTAACAGTAACTTTAAATCATTTGTAATGTTTTTTTTAAATTCTCTTTTATTTCAAAAAATGAAAGAAAAGGGAAGAGCTATGTAGTAGATTAGGCACAGCATCTAAGAGTTAGGATTCACAGCACCAAAAAAGTTGATGAAAAAATATGTCTTACAGATTACTGTTTATGTCTGGACTCTTTGGTGATTCTAAAAATTTTAAAATTTCATTAAAAAACATTTGAACTGACTTTGGTGTTAAGCCAACTTATTTAGAAAATTGGCAAATAAAATGTAACATTTTTTTAAGTTTATTTGAATGAATTACTTTTGCTTAAAATCTTCAGTATTCAATATTATAAAAGAAATTAGTATAAAAAATCATTAAAGTATTCTTGTCAGGTGAATGAATTAAAAACCAAATATCAGCACAAAGATAACAAAGAGAAGGAGAAGTAGGAGGGAGAGGCTAGATGTTAGGGGAAGAAGAAATTGCTGCTTCAATAAGTGTTATTTTAGTAAATATTTTTTGAAAGAATTTACATGAATGAAAGATATTTAGTATGAGACATGATTTTTTTTTAAAAAAAAAGTTTTTAGCTTTCTTCTGTTATATACTAACCCTCATAATATCTAAAAACTAGAGGAAATATCAAAACATATCAGCTCTACCATAATTACTAAGAACTTTTGGAACTACTAATTATCTTCCTAGGTAGAATTTCACAGTATGGTGGTCATTTCACAGCAATTATGAAATTTGCACTGAGCATACTGGATGCCCTCAATCATTTTCTCATTCAAAAAAGTGGATATTTAGGTCACAAACTAAAAGATGGTCAAGAAAATGGTATCTTTTAGTTTCTTTTGTTTATCTGTGGTTATTGCACATCTATGCTAAAAGTATATTGTCTTTTTGTGTAGTCATTGTGCAACATGTGCAAAATGAAAACTACCAATGGAGGCTTCTCTGTTGTAAATAATGGTATTTTTATCATATAGTGTTCATACAAGTAAAGTAGTTAGTATTCATGTGAAACTATAAATGTTGTTTTTCTAAATAAATATTAGCCAGAAATATATTAATATGCGTAAACAAGTCAAAGTACAAAAATTGATTATTACAAATAGAGAAGATGAAAAGGACCTTAGAAGAAATCAAGAAAAATTTTTTCTATTCAGGATAGTTCCTCCAATGTAGGAAACTTAATCAAAATAGATTCTCATATGTCTGGTGCTAAAACATAAAAAATTTAGTCAAAATAGATTCTAAGATGTCTATTGCTAGTTACATTAACATTTCTGGTGAAAATCTTAATGGCAGTGCTACTTAAAACATTTTGGAGTTATATTTTTCAACAAAGATAATGACCCAAAACATATCACCTATAACGTCTCAGAACTTTGAGACAAATTCAGTTAATAATGGCTTAGCTTTTACTATTGCCAAATCTAAGCCCCATCAAGTACCCGTGGCCAATACTTAATAGTAAAATACCATAAAAATGTATAATCTACTTTGGATCTCATATTATTCTTATTATAATATCTTTGTGTGGAAATTTCAATTTTATTAGAAACCCTTCTTATTTTTTCAATAAATGATAAAAGAAAGAAAATGTTGAGCTGATTTTAAAACTCTTAAATATTTAACTCTTATAAGTTTCATACATACATAAATATAAATATTTCTATAAATATACATACACGGATGTATGTATGCATACATGCATGCATGTATGTATGTATGTATGTATGTATGTATGTATGTATGTATGTATGTATGTATGTATGTATGTATGTATGTATGTATGTATGTATGTATGTATGTATGTACAAAAGAGTGAAAAAGTAACTGGAAAAGCACATAACTTGAGAAAACTTTTGAATGAAAAGTCAAACTTCATTCAAAATTTCACTGGAATGTCAAAAAATTGATTACAATTCTAAAAACAAATGAATTTTTACTATATCTAAACAATCTAATCTTTAAAGTTCATTTTATAGAAATATGCACATCCAAAAGTATCCGGGCAGAAAAAATATTTGAAGTAGATTTTTTTTTAAACATTTTTTTTGGTTTTGAAAAGGTCTTTCACAAGGGTTGAAATGTGCTTTGGGTCATTGTATTTCTGAAATATCCATCCTCGAGACATTTTGTCATTAGCATGTGGTTGCATAACATCCTTAATGATATCTTTGTACAGATTTTTGTCCATTATGCCATTAATCAAATGGATAGGACTGACACAATCTCTATTGAAGCAACCCCAGACCATAACATTTCCACCTGCGTGCTTTACTGTTGGTAGCTGGTATTTAGGATTGTTTCTATGGCCTTTTGGTCAATAAATATATCTAATACCATCAGATCCAAATAATATAAACTTAGATTCATCACTAAAAAGTACTTTCGACCATCTTGACCAATTCAAATGTTCATTTGCAAATCTCAAGTGTACTTTTTGATTCTTTATAGAAATAAAAGGTTTCTTTGCCGGATGTCTTCTAAATAGATTTGCAGACCTCAAATGACACTTGGTTATGTCAACACTAGATTTTACATTATAAAACTCTTTCATTTCAGCATTTAACAAGACACCATTTTTGCGTGGATCATTTTTTACAGCACAAATTAAAATTTTGTCTTTCAGATGTAATTCGAGGCCTTCCTAACTTTAGGGAGATTCTATTGTTATTTCTTTCCTTATATCTTTTATATATATCCACTACAATTGATTTTCCTATATCAAAATGATCCGCTGTCACCTGTAGTTCTGTTTTGTTCAATTGCATGCAATACTGCTTCTTTGACAGCTAAACTTGTATGTTTTTGCTTTGTTATTTTAAAAATTGTGACACTATGTAACATTTTAGATTTTCACAAAATCTCCCTAAAAATCATAAATGTGACTTAACTAGTCATTGTAATAAAACGTCAGTAAGGATATATAGTCTTTGTAAAAAGAGCAGCTGTTCTTATAACAAGTATAGAGCAAGAAGAAGTTTTTCAGTTTTGTTAAGGAAGTATGATATTATGGATGATTGGATTGTGAAATGAAGGCAGATTACCTCTGGAATTGAAAACAAGATTATTTTGAATACAAGAAATAATTTTCAAACTGTGCTAGAATCCTTGCTGACTAATGGTTTACATTCCAATAAATAAGATGAGTAATAATGGAAAGTTATGTTGTAATACTTTGACTTTAATAGGTTGCTCTAATAAAAAAGGTGGGTTAGAATGGCTCAGTGAGGATAAAAGTGTCTATTTAAAGAGAAAGATGTTGCATTATTTTTAATGAGGTTGAAACTAATTTGAAGGTATTTTCTGATTTTTAAAAACCCTAAAGTACTTATGTAAAAAAAAATTTTTTACAGATTATGAAGGCTTTCAAATTTAGCACCTTTAAATTATTTTCAAAATTTGTATATGTAAATGAATATTTGTATATGCAAATTCTCAAAATAATTTAAAGGTGCTAAATTTAAGAAGACTTTTTGTTTATTTTCAGAAAAAAAAATTGATAGAAAAAGAAGAATTGAACTGATTAAGTAACAATAACATGATTTTGAGCCTCGAATCCTCAAATAAGAAAAACTACATCATTTCAAGCAATTAGTTACAACAGATCAAAGTAACCTGATAAACACCAACAGTTCAATTTAATGATTTGCAAAAACCTCAATGACATAGCAGTACATTTACAAATACCCTGCACCCAATGAAGTACTAAAGGTTGCTAATTTTGCAGTTGTAAAATGATATAACTTGATTAGCATATAATATTACCATTCTGTGGTTAATTGTTTCAACCCTATTGAAATTGTGAAATCAATATGTGTTATTTCAAATGATTTGTTTTTTATCCTAGCAATAAACTTTGTTTGACAAACACTAACTTACAAATTGCAAAGTTCAATTGCTTATCTCATGGCAAAAATAAAGAAATAAAGCACTTATTGTTACTATATAAACAACTTTTTTGCTGACTGTATTCAACTGTTTTGTTAGTTATAGTAAAAATATCAGCAACAGTAAGTTAACAAATCAAATTTTGACAGAATGTCTCTGAAAAGATTGCAAAGATATAAAACTTGTTTTTGTTAAAAATGAAATTAAAACCTTTTTTAAAAGGTTTAATGAACAGAATTTGATTTTAACAATAAAAGCTTAAAACCAATTTGTGCATAAAATATTTGCAGCAAAAAAAGCACTGCTACTCCCTTTTATGTCCATTTACATTAGCTAGCATACTTGGCTTCTGATTTTACTAAATTTGGCAAATAGAATTTATCTTATATACAGTGATCACAGAAAAAGCATTTCTGTAATCACTGTATATAACATTTTCTTCATAAGAGTTAAAATAGCTTCTTCTTTTGTTAGAGAAATAAAAAAATGTTAATTTCTATTTATTAGCTGTAAATCATAAGAAAAAAAATTATTTTTAACTGAAGTATAACTACAATTACTGAAAGGTTTACAAAATACCATGAAAAGTTGTGATCATAGAAATAACACATCAAACAAAAAATAGCGCTGTTTAAAAGTCTATATCGAAATATTAAAACTAACAAATATTTTGTTAAGTACACTTTATTCTTTATAAATGCAGCACTTCTCAAAATGAAATGCTGCATTTATAAAGAATAAAGTGTACTTAACAAAAAGCCTTTGACATTGTTTGACAGCAGTGTTTCAGACTTTTTGAATTTTCCTCCAAACTACACTTAACCATAAAATTAATGCACCACTTATACATTTCAATTCATTTTAATGACTTGAGGGTGAAAGAAAAAAACTAAAACTAAAAATATGGTTCGTTTAAAAAAATAAAGAAAAATGATTATTATTGTTATGCACACTAATACAACTTAAATTGAACATTTTTGACTTATCAATAACTAGTGTTACCACCTCTTGATGTTATTATAACCTGACAGCGCTGTGGCATACTTTCAATTAGAGATCTAATCATTTCTTGAGGGATATCTTCCCACACGCAGATAAGACTTTGTCGCAGCTCATCTAGGCTGTTAGGTAGTGGATGTTGGCTTCTAACACAGTGTCCCATTATGTCCCAAAAATGCTCCATATGGTTCATATCTGGACTGCAAGCTGGACACTCCAAAACTTAAATATTAACAATAAGTATTCAGTAACAATATATGCTGTATGTGGTCTACCATTATCCTGCATAAGAAGGAATCCATCTCAAATGTACCGTGCAAAAGGTACCAAAAAAGGTTCTAAAAAGTCTGCTATGTATTGTTGAGAAGTCAGACATCCACCATCAACAATAAAAAACCCTGTGCGAACTGTTAAAGATACTCCACCCCATACCATCAATTAGCTGCCTCCACATACAGTGGTTTCTCAAATGTTACAAGCAAAATATCTTTCATTTGGTCTTCTGTACACTCTTGGGTGGCAATCAGAACTTACAAAGCAAAACCTTGACTCAACTGTAAATAAGACCTGTGCCCAATCATGGATTTCCCAATTCATATGCCTTCTTGCAAAAGTCAGTCTGTTTCTTCAGTGGTCTACAGATAATCTGGGACCAGTAGCTGCTGCTTAGGGTTAAAAATTTAAAGCACAAAGTCTTCTTCTTTGGTATCTTGACTAACAGTAGTTCCATGAACATTAGTAAGTTGTATTTGAAGACTATGTGCAGTAGTGAATGGTTCTCTCAGTGTTCGAAGCATTAAAAATCAGTCCTCCACAGCATTGGTAGCTCATGGACTGCTTTGGCCAAGTTAACTAGCATGATCATTGGTTTCTACAAACCTTTCTATAACCCAACCAACTGTTATATGAGACACTCCAAATCTTCTAACAAGTTCACAATTTGTTAATCCTTCATTGGACAAAGTAACAATTGCAACACATTGATCACAACTTAAATTTTGTTTGGAACACTGAATTGCAAACAGATGTGTTGCTCAAATGACAGACATCTTTTCTACTTTTAAAACAATTTAAAACCAATACATACTTTTCTTTTAGAAGTGAGGTACCATCAATTTTGACCACCAGACCAATGCCATGCCAGAACAAACAATCGGTTATTTTTTTGCTTCATAGGTCTCCTTCAATTTTAGTTTTTATTTTATGAGAAGTTAAAAGAAGATTTTTTTAGATATCCTATCTACTAGCATTTGCTATTTCATCGAGCACATTCACATTACAAAATTTGACAAAAAATTTTTAAAGTTTTTGTCAAATTGTTGTATGTACATCCTTACAATAATATAAGCTCCAACTTGTAAGTTATCATAAGAAATGCCATCAAAATAAAAAACAGAAAAATGCTATAAAATGCAATTAAAAGTAAATATTACGTGGTTTGCTATTTCTATGATCACTACTGTAACTAATAGTTTCTACTTATAACCAAACGTTTTATCTAAAATTTATTTTACAAACACTAATAAATCTTAGTTAAACTTTTTTTAAGCAAAAAACACTTTTAAATTGATATTTTAACATAATTTACTATGATAGCAACCTTTTAATTCAATTTCAATTTTAACTAAAAACCTTTTATTAAATTTCAAAAAAGTTAATACTTTTTTGGATGCACAAATAGCAATTTTTCCTGCTAAAGGAAAACAAGCCAATAATTTATGAAACATTTTTAATGCAGCTTCTATATATAAATAATTGCTAAAAGATTTTGGTGAATAAACAGTTGAAGTCTTACTTTCTTTTACTATGTTTATCAAATCATGCCTTCCTGCTTTTTCCAATTCTTTCAATAAAACATCAAGTGTTGGAGACTTATGATGTTTTTTCCACAAGCATAACATTCTGTATGCTTTCTCTATCAAAGAGACTTTTTTATTGTCAATTTCATCCAGCTCAGCATCTTTAATAAATAATATACGTCCCAACATCATCCAGTCTTTTCCAATCTCTTCACATAATGATATAAATACTGAATTTAAAATGTCATAATTTGCAGGTTCGTGTTTTGACGTGGCTTTTCCTAAAAGAGAAACAGTAAAAGAAAGTACCTTAAGAACAAAAACATAAAACTCAAAGCTATTAATTAACTTGTTCTAACTTTATAAATGTAGCACCTTAATGAAAGTAAAAAGTTCAGATTTAAAGGCATGTTAAGTATACTTAAAACTGCATGCAAAAAATTTTGCATAATTTCATTTGAGTTCAAATAAGTAATAAATAAGGAAATCAAATTCTTTGATTTACTTTTATTTACCATATACAAATATTTAAATCATTAATTAAAGAAGTTAGAGTTTAAATCTGTAAAAATTTTATAAAATTTAAAAAATTCTAGAAAAACGTAAATAAAAATAACAACAATTTAATATACAAAACCAAATTTTCCCAATTCAACATGCAGAGCTTCTTTTTGGCAAACACTAACATTATTATGGTGATATATCAGCTCAAAGACTTTGTTCTGGCATAGAAATCTTAATAACCACTGCTTTTTTTCATCAAACTCAATAGTAACATTCTTCAAAGTTTTTAACAATGTTCAATAAAAACTTTGTCATGAATGTTTCATGTTTATATATTACTTAACACTTGAAAAGATATGTATTTAAAGCAGAAGATTTTGTAGCAAAAAAAAAGCAAAATTTTACATTTTAAATTTTATATTTTAACTTCCCAAAAAAAAAAACTCAGGCTTAAAACAAAAAAGGTAGTGCAAAAGCTGTTAATGTTAAAAGTGCATTCTTTACACATGGAGTTAATTTTTAGTGCTTGGTGACATAGAGACAGTAAAACACTCATAAATACAGAAAAAAAAAAGAAAAATTTGCAGTTGGTAAACATTAAAACACTCTATAAGTAAAATTTCTCTTAAAGTGAAGAAAACTTTAACTTATGCAGCCTCTTTTTTTTTTTTTTTTTGTTTTGTTATAAAAGGAAATACATTAATATTGTAAATTTGTTCAAAATAATTTTTAAGGGAAGATTACAGTCCAATAGCATTAAATTCTAGTCTTAATATTTTAGTCAGAACACAGAGAAAACTTCATTCATGTGTTAAACTTAAGTAATAGTTAAAATTGTTTGAAAACTGAAACTTGTAAATTAATTAAACAATCTTGATAAATTTTCACTAAATATAGAAGTCCTTTTAATAGATTTCATCATTTTAAGTTCACTAACTTTAGGAAAGAAATATTTAAGAAGTGAATAACTTTATGATCAAAAATAATGTAAAAATAATGTTTAAAAATACCATGAACAGTTTTGAAGGATTTAATCTTTACCATAAGTTTCCTTATCCTTAAGCCTTATGTTTTTTTTTTTTTTTTTTAAAAGAATAACAAATTACAATTTAATTATCATAACAATCATAATAATCAGAAGTCTTCATGTCAGCTAAAGGTTTACATTGCTAATTACAACCACATTCTACATGGTTTCAATGTTCAGATTAAATTTAAGCATTCTCATGATGATTAACAAAAGTTTTGCAATTCATGCAAATTTTTTTTGTCAGCAGTAACAGTGAGAGTAAGGTTTTTGACTGACAACGCCCATTCTTTAAGAAAAAAATAAGATCACCATTTCAAAAAAAATTTAAAAGTAGAGTGTCTCAGTTGGTATCATGAGATGAACTACTTCATTGGTTTATCAACTTCTATAAAGTTCAATCCATTTACAAGTACTGTAAATGTAAAAGTTGTAAATTATATAAAAGAGCTGAGAATAATTTCTTCACAGTCAGTTTAAGAAATATTTTACTTAAAAATGTTGCTTTTAAAATGTCATCAATTGCAGATTGGTGTTTTAACAGTTTATCCTAAAAGAGTGGTTCTTAACCGGTGCTCCGCAGAGCAATGGTGCTCTGCAAGGTAGTTTCAAGTGCTCCGCAAAATTATGAAACTCAAAATTTAATGTTCACCCATTACATTACACTGTAATAATTACAATTGAGGGTAGCTATTTCTAAAATTAGGTCTAATATTACTGAAATTTGTAAAAACCGTCAAGCTCAGGTTTCACATTAAATCTTTTTATTTTCTGAATTAAATTTTGCTCTATAATTCTTTTTTACTAATTAAATTTATGTTTATTAACAACTTGTTTTTCATGCTATCATTTTAAACTGTTATGTTATAATCTTTTATTTTCAATAAAAGTCGTATATATGTGTACTTGTTTTTTTTTTTTTTACTCCTTGATGTCAGTGCTCTTCAAATTTTTGTCAAGATCAAAAGTGCTCCTAGACTTTAAAATGGTTAAGAACCACTGTCCTAAAAAAAGAATACTAGCAATAATAGAAATTTCATGATGAACAGAAAATTTAAATTCAAAGTAACTGATACTGTTGTTCAACAATGCACATTATAAATACAACACTTTAATGAAAAGAAAAGCTCAGATTTAAATACAAATTTGAGAATACTCAACAATGTGTGCAAAGAAAGTTCCTGAACTTCATTTGTGTTTTATGTGAACTCTTTGATTTATGTTTATTTACCATATACATGTAATTAAAATGCTAATTTACAAAGTTAGTGTTTAAACTTGTAAAAATTTTAAAAATTTTAAAAAATTCCCGCAAAAGTTAAAATGTAACAGCAATTTAATATATAAAACAGAATTTTCTCAATTCAACATGCAGAACTTTTTTTTGAAAAGAACTAACCTTACTATGGTTATATATTAGCTCAAACATTTTGTCCTGGTTTCTCAGCCGTAATATCACTGCTTTTTTGCATGATAAACTATTTACAATATTTACTTTCTTTAAATTAACTTTCTAATAAAATTTCAAAAAAAATTTTTCATGATTGTTTCATGTTTATATATTTTTTTATACTTCAGAAGATATGTATTTAAAACAAAAGCAGAAGAAAAAAAAAATCAAAGGTTGCAGGAGAAAAAAAATTAGCATTTTTAAAGCTCCCTTTTATTTTCCCATTTACTACCACTCTCGCATCCCCACATCTTTCTTACTTTACTAATCTTTAATACTATCCCACTTGTTATCCTCATTATATCACTTTGTCTTGGTTGCTTGATTAATAACAAATAGGTATTAGTTCAAACAAGAAAAAGATTTTAAAAAAAATAGGCACAGCTGATGTGAAACTAGCAGTTTTAGTATATTAACTAAATTTAGCACATTAAATGCACAGCAGTTTGTATGCTTTATTTAAAAAATTGTCAATATGTTAAAATAACCAGTTTATAATATTTGTTTTGTGTAATCAGTTAATAATTAATGCACTTTACATATGAAAAAAACTTTAAGTGTTCCATTACATAAAGATAGTGCAACATTCATAAAAACAGAAAAATAATTTCAGAAATATTTGCATTTGCTAAACATTGAAAGCGCTCTGTAAGTTAAGTTTCTCTTCACCTGAAGAAAAATTTATGCACCCTCTTCGTTTGTAGTGTTATGTCAAAAAAAAACCATTCAAATCCACTTTTTAGAGAAAATTACACTCCAATAACTAACATTTCAGTCAGAACACAGAGAAAACTTCATGAGTTAAACTTGTAAATAAATTAAACAATTTTGATAAACTTTTATTAAATGCATTTCATCATTTAAAGTTAAGTAAAAACCTTAGGAAAACAACGTTTAAGAAATCAATTACTGAAAATTGTGATAAAAAATTATTGTAAATAATAATAATTTGACCATGGACAGTTTAGGAGGAGTAAGTTTCAATGGAAGGTTTTCTTGTCCTTAACACTTTTCTTTCTTTTTAAAAGCATAACAAATTATAACTGAATCGTTATAATGTTTAATCATAAAAATTGTAAAAATCAGAAAGTTTATTGAATATTCTGTAATTTAATACAACCTCTCTACTATTTACATTAAATGAAACTATACTACATTTATGAATACACAATGTCCAACTTTCACATAAATGCAGATACATGCATAAAATAAACAAGTATATATATACATATTACACATGTGTATGCATATATAAAAATACATGTATATATATACATATATATATATATACATATATATATATATGTATATATATATATATATATATATATATATATATATATATATATATATATATATATATATATATATATATATATATATATATATACATATATATGGAGAGAGAGAGACAAACACACTCATAAAAACAAACAAAGTATTTAGTGTAAAAACATTTAATAAAATTGGACATCTCATGTTGCTTGTATTTTCAACAATGTGACTTGGTCTATCATTTATAGATGGTTCTGAATATTGACTGTGCTCTCTTATTAAAATACATCTGTTCATTTTATACGTAAGTATCGTAAAAAAAGTAAATACTAATGTAAGAAAAATTATTAATATTTGTTAAAAATAAAAGATGGTTAAAACTGAAAACCTAAACAAAGTGTTAGAATTATTTTGTCATAAAAACTAAAACTTTTTTTAACAATAAAAAAAATTCTTAAGAATTTCTCTTACCTTCATGATTCAAAGAACATGCTGGTGACATGTAGCATGTTGTTGCTTTCTTGGATGTCAACAATGCTTTCTTCTCATCATCTGCTTTGTTCTCGCCATTTCCTTTAGGACAACATGTGTTACCCATGGAATCTAGTGTGCCAAAATCAAAAATGTTTTACAAAATATTATACTTTAGTATATATTTTTTTAAACAGCTATAATAGGTATTACTTTAGTAAACAAAATGAATGATTTTATAATTATTTGAGGCACTCAAATTTTATAAGATTCCTGTTTGAAAAAACAAATTGTACAGGCTATAAAAAAGAGGTTTGACTGAAAAGAGATATTACTAAGTCACAAGTCTTCAAAGCAGAAGCTCCTTAACAATTACATAAATAATGTTCAACTTAAGTTGTTTAAATTATATTTATATGAAAGATTGACTAACACAACAAAGTCTGCAATAAACTTGTAATAAAAAGGTGGCAAGTAGAAGGGGGAATGAAGTTAAATGTAACAGATAATATCTTTTGGTGATATTAAAACAAAAATTTTGTTATAACTTTCTATAAATGAATGTTATGTAAACAAGTATTTGTATTAGATAGCTACTATACTATACTGACAGCTATTTGCTACTTAATGTAATAAAACAAGCAGAGAGTGTTTCTTTGAGGAAAATTCAATGAATAAAAAACAAATTTTCTTTTTAACACAGCATTAAAAATCATCAATCATGTAATTTAGAAATGACATGTACACAAAAAATGGTTTTCATGAAAAACTCTCTCAATTCAAATGCTGTTTCTACTCAAATATTTTTATCATTAAATTACCTGCATACATTTATGATCTATGATTTGAAAAATTTGAATATACAATAGTTTTGTTTCTTGTAATTTGTCATGTGGAATAGACAAATCAAGACTTTCCTCTAAATTAAAGAGAAGAAATTCAGTAGCAAATCAAAATACCTAAGGAGACTAACACTTTAATGATTTTTAGCAATTAGTGATTCACTTTAATTTAGGCAAGTGAATCACTTGTGAAAGTGATCGCTTCTAAATGTGTTATTACAATTACATTAAAATCCCTAACAAACTCTATCTTTATTACATAAATCCCTTTTCAATTCCTAAAAATAACTCATCCCTAAAATAAAAACTGCTAAGCATATGCTTTTGATTTTTCCATTAACAATAAAACACAAGTTTCTTTAAGTTTTTTAATACAATTGAAATTTTTCAAGTTTGTTAAAGCAGAACTCATTAATAGTTTAAAACAGTAAAATAATGTGGTGTGGCAAGTTTACATTCATAAATCTTTTTTTTTTTCAAAAAAATATTTTTAATGGATTTTATCAAATAGCACTTGTGTGTTGAAACAAAATAATATAAAGTATGTGAAGAATCACAAATTTATTTCAGGAATCTTGCAATTCTTTATGCCTAAACATGTATAATAGTTTCAATTTTTTCAATCAAAATAATATTTTGATTGAACAAACTTTGAAATCCATATTTATTCAATCAAAAAAAAAAAAAAAAAGATACAGAAGTTTGCACTTTATTCATTACTATTCAGCCAGCCATTATCCAGCAATGACAGAGTGAAAAAGGATGACAGTGAAGAAGGTTTGAATTTGAAAACTTTGTTGATCTTTAAACTGAAAAAAATTTCTAACAGGAAATATTACAAATCTTTTTTAAAAAAAGCATCAGTTTAATTGCATTTTTAGATTTCTCTACTAATTTGTTCTGAAGAATTAATGAGTATGCTTATTTCTATCCTTAACATAACAAAGTTTTTATTTCATTTGAAAAAGCTTTTTAAGCATGAACTTAGTTTTTGTTTTAAAAGCATAAAGCAACTTTATGAAATTTTCTGTAAATATTATAAACTTATATAAATATTTAATGTTGAGTTTTATAAATATTTTATGAGCCTTTAATATTTTATAAATTTTATGAATATTTTATGAGTTTTTTAAAATTTTATGACTTTCATAAGTACTTTATGATGACTTTTATAAATACTTTTTTAAATTGTTGTCAGGAACTGCCTTCTGAATGAACTTAAAGTTGTGATGTTTTCTGGTTTGTATATCAGTAAATCAGTTTTAAGTTATTCAAGTTTAAATGACAAATTGGTTTGGTGAATCTTTTTCCTTCTAAATGTTCAAATTTTTAAAAAGGTTAAATGTGCAGCGAGTAATAATATTCGTTAGATAATCAGAAAAAAATTAATTAAAAAAAAACAAGTTTAATAAAGTGAAGCCGATTTGGAAAAACCTTTTTCAATTCAGTCAACATCTAGTCAGCAAAAAACGAAATTTGTTAAAACTAGATCCCTACCTAATCGACAATTTATCTTTCTCAAGTGAAGGAACGAAAAGAGCGTGAAGTCTGATACAGCTCAAACAAAATCATCTATTCATATTTTGAATACTCCCTAAATGTGGTCATGTGATATTAAAGTGACAGACTGTATGGCGCACACTCAATAACTTTCAGCTAAACTGCGATTTAATTATGTCTGCCTCTAAAAGTGTGAAATCGAAAGCCTTTTCCCTCCTTAGATTTTCTCAAATAATTTCACAACTAGACCTCTTCCGAAAAATTGTAAGTTGGGAATATTTTCTGTTATAAGCAAGATTCATATTTCATAAAAAAAACTTTGAAATAGTAGATTTAAATGGGGGTTAGGCGCCAGTGACGGAAAAGGTCCAATAGCTTTGAGCCTCTATTTTACATCTATTAACATCAATTGCTAATTTAGTTAGTACATGTTGACCACAGTGTCCATACATGTGAAAGTATAAAGGCTAGGAAAAAATTATAAATACAAAATTCAAACTTCTCACTAACATCAACCATTTTGGTAAGACGGTAGTTTTCAACAGTTATATATATATATATATATATATATATATATATATATATATATATATATATATATATATATATATATATATATATATATATATATATATCAGGCGCGGATTTAGAGGGGGGCACAGCCGGCTCGTGCCCCCCCCCCCCCTAAAATTTGATCAATTTTTTAATTTATAATTATGTCGATCCATTCTCAGGTCAGATAACGACATTCACTCTATAAAACTAACAGCGTATTCAGGGTTCAGGCTACTTATCGTTCTATAATAGAATATATACGTTGGCGTTATGACTTACGGCCATTAGCCAAATTCATATAACGTGGTTTGTAGGGAAAAAAATAAAAATGGTAGCAGTTGGAGACGCTGCAGGTCAAACTGTGAGAGGGTTGAAACAATGAATAATAAGATCAACATCACCAAGATAATGTTTATTATGTTTATATCCCAACATCACCAAGATAATGTTTATTTTACTCCTCTCATCTGTTACTTCATCTGGTGTTGAAAGAGCTAACTCCACATTAAGATTCATAAAAAATAATATGAGAAGTACCATGGGTGAAGACAGATTTAATGCTCTGATACTCCTTTACGTACACAAAGATATACCACTCCCTATAGATGCAGTTATAGATATGTATGCTGGCCAATATCCAAGAAGAATGCTGTTCATCAATCCCTTAAGTTAAATTTAAGAACGTGATGAAAGTAGATTAAGACGAATATTCCAGCGTTTTGACTTTCTGTAATAAAAAAAAATATGTAATAATATGTAATATGTACTCTTGCGTTGTCTATCACAGTATGTAGTCTATTACAGTAAGTTAAGAAGTTGTTGGAAGTAGAATATTGCGTCTTGACTTTCTGTAATATCAAAAAACATACTCTTGCTTTGTACTTGGAAATTGCAACAATACATGTAAAAGTGTATTCAATATATAAATGTTGAGAATTGAAAGTGTTTTTGCTATTCATTCTTGGAAAAAAAACAATGATTTTGCAAATGTTATATTAACAAAACTAGTTAGAAAAGGGTACTGGAAACTGTCCATTTTGGGTTGTCATTTCATTAAAAATCATTGGCGGCTGATTATAGACCCCAGAAGGGGAGGGGGATACCCCCTCCCCTTAAACCCCACCCCATTTGTGCCCCCCCCCCCTATCTTTACAACCTGTATCCGCCCCTGTATATATATATATCGATCACTATAGTTTCAGTGGTGTGGTTTTCATAAGTTTTACATTCAGATAAGCAGTGGGCGCCGCACAGTGGGCGGAATTTCAAAAAACCTGGCCAAAAGTCAAAAAATGATTATAATTAATGGAAAATTTCTGTAAAGCATTTTTTTGAATCCCCAACTTTGAATTTGACATAAGTGTACCAAAATTCAATAATGGTAGATCCAAAATGGCGGTGTTTTAAAAGCATTAATCATTAGAAATGCCTTTGGGCTTTCGTATTTAACCAATTAGTTCTAATTCGACATTTAAGTTCAATAGACTAATGTATTATTTACATTACATATATAAACATTATATATAATACCGATATATAATGTATTATGACTGTATTATTATGCCGCAATGTTAAAAAAAATAAATTGAAATATTCATTATTTATTCTACTTATTTATTTGTTCAAGGAAAACAAGGAAAACTTTTATTTGCATCATTTATCATAATTGTTTCATTTATATTACTTTAAAATAAATCACCACTGTCATCTGAATCATTTATTGTTGAAATATTGTTGATAAACTCAATCACAGACGAATGAGTTTCAGAGTTTTCGTTAATCTCCGGAGGTAATAACATTTGTAAAGCTTGAGAAGACAAAGATCTGCTAACTTTTGCATGAGATTTTAAAAGTGAAGATATTGCAGGATCTGACGAAACCAGAAGTCTGCAAAAAACGTCATGCATTGTATTTTTTCTGGAATTTTTCCTGGAGAAATCTTCGCGATATTTTTTTAAGTCTTTGTTTCTCGATTCCTGTGCATCCTCAGATAGTTGTCCTATGGGTAGTATTGCTGTTTTTGTTATTAAGGCTCCATGAATAAGTACTTTGTGTACTGTTGTAGGCATGTTGTACCAAGGATACTTTTCAACAAAAAGTAGTGCAGTTTCGGTAGAATAGTTATCGAGTTTGTCTGCGTCTATTGGAAAGCCACTAGATAATACCTGTAAAATTACATGAAACCATGGCGATACTTATTACAGGCCTTCCCGTCGCGAATCCGTATTTTTAACTGGGGGCGGACAATCTTACGGAAAATATAAAAAATGGCTGAAAAAATATGCGAGCTACATTATTTTCAGTTAATTTATTAAATTTAAAAGGAACTGTTCCAATGCACAAAGTGTCTAATGCAGTTTTATTAAATGTCATAAAATTTTAATAAAACAAGAAGTAATGAAAAACAACATTTTTCAGAATAATGAATGAGTTTTATTTAAAAACGAAATCACAAAAGAAAAATAAACAACCTTTAAAATAATGCAAAAAAAGCTATTAAAATAATCATCAAATATTAGAAATTGTTATGAAAAATGTACATAGCAATACTTTTTAATGTTTTACAGATAATTTTAAAACCTTTAATGCAGGTTCTTTAGAGGATTTAGGTGAAATAAACAAACAATAATTTTTAAGAAATATGTTTGACAATATAACACCATGTTTCTTTAGCATGTTTAAGTTATAAATAGGGCTTTGTTTATGCAGTTTCAAAATAATAAAATCACAATAAAGATTTTTTTTTTTTTGACTTTTGGCCAGCTTTTTTGAAAATTAGCCCACTGTGCGCCGTCATAAATGTGTGAAAAGAAAGGTTGACTCTCAAGTTGACTCTAAGTGAGCGCTGGTGACATTATAACGTAGGTCACAAAACTTATAAATATCTTATAAATAAATTTATTGGTACCACTGGCCTCGTGAATGGAGTACATTTTCGGTCGCAAACAAACAAACTCAGCAATAAGTTGATTGTTTCATTCATCTTTGAATTTACCAACTTTGTTTTCTGTATTGTAATAGGGGCGATCGGTCTGTTTGTCAATTATTGCTGAAAGCTTAAAATCTACTCTCTTTTTTTTTTTAACAAAATGTCAAAGAAATGGAAACATAAGAATCCTATAATTTTATTATTGAGAAAGAATTTGTGTCAATCAGCCTCAATTTTGACTCAGGATTTTCTTTGAACTAAAAATATCTTTAAAATCTAAAATCTGCTCAGCGTACCTTGAAGATTCGGAGTAAATATCAAGTGTCGCTTCTCAAAAGGATTGCTGAGACAAATGGATGGCTAAGACAAATGGATTGCTGAGACATGTTTAGAAAGTTAATTTTCATTCTCAATTATTTGTATTTGATGTGAATAGAGTTTTTTTTTCAATATATAAAAATTTGAATGAGAATTTGAAAATCAATCAACTCAATAATAAATAATGCATTAAACTCAACTCTTTATTATAATAATGAAACATTTTTACTTTTTTACTCTTTTTGATTATTGTTATTATATTTTAAAAAGTCAAAGACTAATGCTTCATACTAAAAAAATGAAATTAAGAAAATATCACTAAACCATGCTTAACAACTGGAATTGATGTGCAACTCTTAAAAAAAAGGTTATTTTCATAGCCACCAAATGTTAAATTTTCATATCCACCAAATGTTAAAAAATTTTCATATCCACCAAATGTTAAAAAAAACCTATTTTAGCATCAGAATCTTCATTCAACAGCTGAAAGAAATGGAATTGAACTCCTGGAAATTTTGCTTTACTATTTAGAATCAAAATAGTAATTTTTATATTTGAAATAAAAAAAGGAAATAAGATAAGTAGGAGACCAAACCAAAACCTCTACAAAAAGATAAACTTTTTGATTTTTTTGATAAACTAAAGTTTTTACATTGAAATTACATAAATGTGAACACAAAACTAAAATATTTAAAGATTTTTGTAAAAATTGTTTTTATTAAAATTTCAAATAATTTATCATACAACTTCTATAATGTAAATTCACCTAAAAAAGTTTCTGACATTTTCATTGATTAAAATCAAACTGAACTGGAACTCAAAAGGATTGTTCGATTTTAATTTTATGCTTAAAAAAAAAAGTACATCATTTAGGAATTGCCAGTGGACAAGATTTAATTTAAACAACTATAGTCATACTTTTTCTCGCTTCTATCTTTTCATTCAAGCTATTTCTTATGTCATGTGTAATAATGCACTTGCTAAAACATCAAGTTACGGAAACTCTTACTGAATTCGAATTAAATAGAAAACTCTTACTGAATTCAAATTAAAGTTTATTCTCAATCGAAACTGAAAATTTCTATTAAAAGCATAATTACGATGTTTCTTAAAGATTTTATCATAAGTTGTAAACCTCTTCTTGATTAAATGGAATCACGCTTCTTGTGTGAGTATCCGGTATGTCAATGTGTTTGTATTCTTGCTAAAAAGATTATGACCACTCTCCTAGTTTTTTCGGTTATTATTTTGACCTGCACAAGTATAAATAATTTTGAAAACGACATGAATTACTAGCAGAGATTTTCGAAGCTGTTGGAGCTTGCATTAAATCCATTGTAAGGACATTCTGAACAGTGCAGTTATGTGATGCACATCAAAGATACTAGCTCATTATTATTTGTTAAGAGTCTTCAAATACTGTTGCATTTAGCGGTATTTGATTTTTTTGGAAATTGGTTTAGACTCACTAAAATTTTTACCGAAAACCTCAGACTTTGACCTGTTTACGTTTTAGCATTATATTTGAACTTCTTGGCCTCTTGTTTATACAAAAATTTTTATACATGAATAAAGAATTGTTTCTCGCCATATTTAAAAAGAAAAATACAACTGTTAAATGAAAGAAAGAGAAAGGAGGATAAAGTCATTTAACTCGTTTATCGTATAATAAAGTCATCTTATGCAGATGCATCTGACTATCTATGCTGTAGTTCGAATATTGGAAAAAACTCCTAATCTGCGTAAGACCTTCTCATAATATACGTATTAATATAAAAACCAAAAGAACGTTATCCTCCTCTTACTACCACTCAAAATTCTTTAGTTTCAAAACTAAACTGTTCGAGATGGTGAGAGGTGAAGAAGAAAACGAAAAACAAAACATTCACGAAGGAGAGCGCACTCGTTTACACAACTCGTCTACTAACGGCTACTTATTGAAAGATGTGCTTTATATAACACCTAGAAATTGACTAAGTTTCCTTCAAACTACAAGAAAAAAAATTGGCATGAGCTTAAAATAATGTAACAAATTCAACTATAAATTAAACTCACAAAAAAATTTAAATGACCTCTTAAAATATTTTTATGTACCTTTAATCGAGTATCTTTTTCCGACATTATTCACTTTTCCTTTTAATATTCTCATCATATTTTCTTCCTTATTTTCATAGAGTTGATGTCTCCTTCTTCTTCCTTGAAATGATGGTAGTTTATTTGGGAGAAGAGAGAGGCAGGTAACTTTTAACTTGTATAAGTATGATTAATTTCCGGCACGAGTAAGCATGTATATATTCTCTGATACAGTCAAATGATTTCTCATATTCTTCTAAATTTATTGATAAAAATAATTTCAGAGTTTGCAACATCTTTTACCATTTCATTTTCTAAATCATCAGCGATGTTCTTTTCATTAAACAAAACTTAATTCTCGCATTTAGCCAATACTTTATATAAATCCAATTATACGACACTATTACGTCCCATTTTTCATTTTCTGAAGTTTTTGCGGTCAGTTTGAATATGCTATCAAACGAATTTGTCATCTTTAGTCTTCTACAATCATTTTAAGAACAGTTATATTTCAGTTAAAACTCTCAGCGTAAAAGTTTAAACCTAATAAAACATACGTTGTTGACAAAGTTTTGTTGACAAACGACTTAAATCAGCACGATAAGCAACTTAACAAATATATTGATCATAAATCTAAAAACACAAATTAAATGAAACAAAATGATATTTTTAACTCATAAAAAAAAACAATTTTTTATTGAAAATAAATAAAAGTTAAACAGATTTTGCTTCATAAAATCAAAAATTCAAAGCAACAATTTTTATCAAATATATTCAACTTTTACATATTAATTGAACTCCAAAAGAAATAAAAAAAATTGTATATTGACATCAAAAATGATACCCTAAACATAAGTGATTACTTTTTCAAATTTCTTTAAAATGTATGATGGATGATAAATAAATTAACAAGGTGTTTAAAAGTCCCTAAAAACAAACATCATAAAAGGGTCCACACAATGTTTCTCTCACTTTTTCGATAAGAAGATTCTTAAGTTTTCGTGAGAGATCTTAAATCCCTTTTCTTGATTTCGTTAAAATTTTTTTGTAAGGCTAATTAAGACAAACGAAATTAGGAGTTTGATCTGCGTTCAATTCATTGTTCATGTGCTTCAGAGAAAAAAGAACAGTCTCTCTCGGTCGTCTGTTGTAAAAGTTCTCTTTATTTGAGTATTCCCTTCTAAATGTTCTTAGTTCCTGATTTAAACAAATCCTGAAACTTTTATTCATTATGATAAGTGCAACCAAGGAATAGTTGCATGACTGACTTGAAATTTTATAATAATGCCATCAAAATTTATTTTTTCCGCTCGTAAATGAAGAAAAAATGTGTTAGAGAAATAGAATGTTAGAGGGAATTTATCTTATGTAAGAATTTATCATTATGAATTATTTTATGACATTATGTAAGAATAAAGAAGTATTTTCAAAAGAAACATGTCATGTTTCATTTTATTTACATTCAATGATAATTATGTTTCTTATAAATTAACATTAATAAAGCTGACGGTGAAAACAAAAACTCACAAAATAACATGACCAAAAAGACGGACCTAAACAACTCATCTTTCTAATACACTAATTTGGACTTTTGTTTATTGAATTACGGAAAACTTAATTTTGTCTTAAGTTGAAATTTTGTACCTCTCTTTTGTAAAGCTTTTTTCGTGAAACCAGCAAAAAATAATGCAGCATAATTTTTCTAAAATTTTTGTAAAATTTTAAGTTTGAAGTTTATTCAAACATTTACAGTAAACTCAAATAATTTTTTTGAAAATATTTCAAAAAAGAGCATCTCATATTACCGAAACGGAATAAGTAACTGACTTAATAAGATTTTTAATTTGAATATTTATTTATATATATTGCAAATAATTTTTTATTTTTTTATGTTTTCTTCAAAACTCAGAGTATAATTTTTTTTTCTTAACACGAGATTTCTTAACACGAGGTGTAAAGAAAAGATTTTATTAGAAAAAATGACCTTAGAATGTACCATCATCTTATTTTGGGAGGATTTATTATTTTCATTTGTATTTGTTTGACTTGTTTTTTCATTCCAGCCGTTCTCCTGCCCTTTTAAATAAACCGGACCGATGGCCTTCAAAGGCTTTTATTTTTTAGAAATACTTCTTGTTACAGGTTTATATTTTAGTTAATAACATACGTCATATTTCAGTTAAGAACATACGTCATATTTGTTTTTAAAGGAAAAAAAATTCAGGAGAAGTTTGAGTTTTTTTTTCGTTTTTTATGTTTTAGAAATAAAAAGAAAACATCGAAACTTATTTTTAAAAAATTTAACAAAATTTTGATGAAAGTTTATTCAAAGCAAAGCCTGTCACACTGAGTTCTTTTCGTTCATTTGCAAACTCAGTTCTCGATATTTTAAATGGTAATAAAAATACAACTTGTTTCTCAAACAAGTTTTATGTATAACTTGCTTTAATTGAACGGCTGGGTTTGTTGGCGCTTACAGGGATAAATAAGAGGCCTGTTTTTCTATATTATAAAATAAGCTATGAATATTGTCGTAGCAATAGATTAAGAAATCGAGAACTCTAATATAACTATAAATCATTTGAACAGCATCTTTAAACGACAGTTTATGATTTTATCGTTATTTGTGATGTTATTTGCTTTTTTATGATTTAATATTTTAAGAAAAGTATGAGTTTATTTATGATTAACAAATTAATAAACTTTCTAAAGAAGTTTTATTAAAAATTTTAATAGTTGATTTGTTTCGCCTTTAAAAAAAAGCAAGAAATAAACTTTTTTGCTCGTTTATGATTTCATATTTCAAGAAAAGTATGAGATTATTTATAAAGAGCAAATTAATAAACTTATTTCAGATGTTTTATTTAAAATTTTAATAAATGACTTGTTGTGCCTTAAAAAGCAAGAAATTAATTTTTCAACCCGAGATTTCGAAATACTAAAATTCTAATTATATCGTGTGGACTGTAAACGATTGCGCAGCGACCATTTTCAATTTTGACCTATAAAAAAATTTCATTTTTACTTGTTTGATAAAATAAAATCTTTGCTTTCATTTGTAACTTCGCGCACATTACTTTATTCCTGTTAAAATGCAAGCAAAGTTGAACATATTTATAGACTTAAAAAATGTAAAAGAAAGAAAATAACAAGATACATTTATTTATTATTTATCATTCGTAAAAGGGTGATTTACTACTCGTATTAGAAAAAGGATTTTTCATAAAAACAGCACTTTTAAAGTTGCATAAAATCACTAACATTTTTGTATTTTGCTTTAACCATAACTCACAGTACAAACAGTTTTCGCAAAGTGTTTACGTTAAAAGCGGAAAAATCAAAGCTTAGATGTTTTTAAATTTAGTTTAATCGAGTTGCAACTCAAAGAATTAATCATTAAGAAAATCACAAAAAGGGAGATGACAGGGGTGAATATAATGAAACATCATCTTCTTCCCATGCCGTAAGTATGCTGACTTGATTCAGCGAACTCATGTGGAAACTGACTTGTCGAGCATTAATAGCATTGTTTATGAAGTTTTTTTCTCCAACTTTTTTGAAAAAGAATATTTTTTTTTTACTTCATTTCCATCATTTTTAAGCAGAAAACTGACGTCATCGAGTCGTTTTCAACAAATCAGTGGAAGATTTTAGTTAAGTTTTTATTCTTTTCTTGGTAATTTTGTATCTGGATTTTTCTGTTCTAAATTTTTCTCTTCTAGCAAGTTTTTCTAATTTAAATCGTTGTATTAAAGTTTTAATGCAAGAAAAGATGATTCTGATGATTCTGATGAAAATGATGAAATGATGATTCTGATACCTGAAATTTTTGATTAAATCAATAAACTTTTTATTTTTTATGTTTGTCTTTTAATTTTCGTCTTTGATTTTATTTCGTGCTTAGAATGATACGCTGTGCATTGTTTCCGTACGGTTCGTTCTTCGTAAACATTAAATAAAAGAGTTTCTTCTGATTTAGCCCTTGAGTGAACTTTGATGCTCATAAAGAGCTTTATTCCGAATGATTCCGACATCGTCTCCTTATATCAACCTTCCTTCAGTTGTCTCAGGTTTGACTTTTGGTGACTGCGTCGCTGATAGTAAGACTTTTTCTGTTCTCTAAAAAACTTGTTTGTTCCGAAACATTCATCATCACGATGAATTATTTCGGAAGAGCAACTAGTGAAGAATTCTAAATCTTTTTCATTGGTTTTAAGAAATTTTTCAAAAATATTCCTCCTAAATGATTTTACCTTAATATTATGAGCTTTTTGCGTTTTGGGTGCTTGTCACTTCTTTATTTTTTGTTTTTTAATCTTTTGCTTTCTGGTACTTTTCTTTCACAAGCATTGTTTACTTCAGGTCGTTGATGAAAAACATAATCTTGCTGTTGGTTTTTCTTTTAGCCCAGGAAAAAAATCCAAATGAGGATGAAATACTGCGTCTCATCTGGTTTTATTCATCCCGGTTTCAGATTTGGTTTGGATTGATGAAGGGACTTAATAAATGATAGAATTTCATTAACTATAAGAAAATTAAAAATTTGTAAAAAAAAAAAAAAAAATCTGACAATTATTTTTTTATCTGATAATTTTTCCCACCGACTTTATGGTGCAGTTGTAAAAATGTCATTTAAGTTTGTATTAGGGAATTCCGGTTGTATTAGGGAATTCCATACATTGAATACAACTGAGCAACAAACAAATAAGTCTTTTTAATGGTTAATTTGACGTTTCTTAAGACAATAAGCACGTAAAAAACATAAAGCATTAAGTGTTTCATTATTCAACCTTGACCTTAGTTTAGTGACAAATAGACCACTTGCAGAAAATGACCTTTCAGCCTCCACACTTGTTACTTGGATTGACTTCAAAGGCGTGTGCAACAAATCTAAGTTGCTTGTTCGTTTTTTTGTTAGCTCAAATACAGCCATTTCTTTGAGCATTAGTTTGGAAGTTGATTCTATTTTTTATTTCTTTGGTGAAACCCCTTTGACTGTCTCTCTGATGGAGAATTCGAGCTATTGTGACAAGGAAGTAAATTGTTGTACTTGCTCCTGACTAGTTTCATTATCTGACAAATTTTCCTCATCTATAGACTCACTTCTCTTTTGCTCAAACAAACGATTAAACAAACTTGATGCATTAGTTGCAACTGCATTTCTCTTTGGCATGGAATTTTTGAAAATGTCATGAGTTGCTCTATTAATGACATCAAGATTATTCAGATATTTCACTAAGTTTACTAACATAGCATTCCTCCTCTCAGTGACTCTTTTAGTAAACGAGTCAACTAGCTCTTGACTAAAGGTGTTTTTCTGGCTTTTTAAGCTGCTTGAAAATGAACTTTAGAATGCCATCAGATGAGAGCAAGTTCGAATCTCTTCTGCAAAGTGCTTCAGCACCAACCTTGATTGGTTCTAAAGCATTTACTAGATTTTGTTAGGTGGTAAGTTTAGACTCAGAAATCATAATATCGCTTGATAACTCAATCAATGAAATTTGAATACATTTCTTAAGGGTAATAAATCTTGAAATCATATCTAGTTAGCTGTTCCGACGTGTCTTAGATTCTAAGATTAGCTGCAGCTCCTTTCCAAACTCAAACTGGACATGCTTTTGCAGAATCATGTCATTTTTAACTGGAGACTTTCAAAACAATCTGACACATTTTCTGACCTTGTTGATGAGTTCTGTGACATCCTCCCTGATCATTGGAAGAGCTGATGCACCTGCTTCTGCTGAAACTTCTAATCCTCCTTCCTCATCTCTGTCATCATCTTCTTAGTCCTCTTCTAGAATAGTGACTTGCTCAGGTGTGTCATTATCTTCTTTCCTAGATTGCCTATATAGAACATCACAGACAGCCAAGTGGATTCCATGTGCGAGGCAGAGCTGATGGTCCGGTAAAATTGAGCTACCAAAGTTTTTTATTACAGCAGCTCCGTCTGTGGTTACTGCAATAATATCACAGGCAAAACTTAGCCCAAATTCTTTCAGTTTCTTGTCAATTACACAAAATTTCTCTGCTGGCATAGACCCATGTACCCTGATCATTCCAAGGTTCCAATAATCACCTTTCATATGAACATTTATGTTCATATATCTTCTGTTTCTGGATGAAGTATACTCATCAAGGGTTAAGCTAAATTAGTGACTATTACAACTTCTCTTTTCACTTACACAACGGAACTAGGTATACATAGTTTGATGACATCGAAAAAACAGCGCATCATTGGTTTTGCATGCATGGCTGACGAGATAAAAAAACGCGGAGAAATTTTATTTTGAGGAGAAAGACAAACTTTACCAAAGATCGGATGGTTACAAGGTACTGCCAGTTACCCAACGATGTTTGTTTCGTCCTAAACATGTTTAAATTTCAAGTTAAATCAAGAAATTTTAATTAACTGGAATTCTTTAACTATGATAAATCTAAATATAAATGTTAACTGGTTGCTTTTACGGCAACCTAAAAGATTTCACCGTGATCATTTTTTAATGATTTTAGTTTTACAAGAGTTTTTTTATGATTTGGAAATGTTTTATAAATCTCAAGAGCAGGGGCGTCAGTAATTCATCCTAATCATGGGCTCAATGATTCTTAAAAGTACCAATAACGCAGTTGGAACTCTATTCGTTCTTAAAAGACTTTTTACACACAAAAAAAATCACCAATGGAGTTATTACTTTTTATTATACAACTTTTAAATCAAAGAATCCATGTTCTGTATAAGCAACAATGGGAATGTCAATACCAAATTCTTGTTCTTTGAGACAAATTTAAAATCAATTGCTTCTTGAATTAAATATATTTTATTGTTCTTTCCAGGTTCACCAGTTTAAAGTGTTAAACCTGCAAAGAACAATAAAATATATTAAATTCAAGAAGCAATTCTTGAATTAAATATACTTTTTTGTTTTTTTGCAAGATGCAAAAAAGTAATATTGAAAATTTATTAAACTTTTAAACAGACGAAAATATGTAATAAATGTGTTATAATAATTAACATTTAACGAAATAGAATGATAAATAAAATGACGACACTTTGCCTTAAAGTTGTTTACTATTATTTTTTTTTTTGCTTTTACTAATTTAGCGTTATATTGTAGTGCTAAAAATAACTGTCATTTTTTTTTTTTTTTTTCTATTTCTCTCGATGGAAGTTCTTTTAATAAAAAGGAACAATGAATACATCCTAAATTTGCTCTTGCTCGTAAAAACAACAGCTGGCTCATTACTGTTAATTGCCTTACGTTTTGAGCAGCGTGCTCGTTTCTCTCTAAAATCTGTAAATAAAAACAAAATAATGACATTAAATAGTGACCTAATTAGCCCAACTCCTAAAAACGTCAGACATTTAATGGATATCAGTCAAGGATGAAATTATGAACATTAGAATTATTTAAAAAAAAATAAGGATAGACAGCAAAAACAAATAGTTGACCGACAAATATCGATCTAGTTTTTGGAAGAACCAAAAAAATTTTTAGACTTTTAGAAGACGTAGTTCTAGGAATAGGGCAGTTAGGGGTCAGGGGCGGGATTTTTTGTTAGAAACTTTTTGCAAATCATCCTCATTCAAGATCATTATCGACATTCTAGAAATTAGAGTATGCCCCATACCTCTTTGAGACCTATCTTGAACAACATTTTTTTCAGACTTTTTTCACTTAAGGTTATTTTAATTGCTATGGAAACGGCAAGTGTTGTGTAAGTTGTATGAAAAATGAAATTAGTTAATATAAATGATTAGAGTTGAAAAAAACTTGATTAGAAAACAATTCGTTCTCAAAAAATTTCGAATCTCATCTTAAAAACTCGATTTTTTTTCTTAACTATCACCATTAACAACAACAATAAAACTAAGCTAATCATTTTATATTTCCATTTTTATTATTACATTATTATCATTCTACTATATTTCTGTGATTTTCTGAAGAATTTAAAAAAACTTCTTTAAGTTTTAATAAATAACAATTATTTGCAACAAAAACTCCAAATAAAAATGAAAATCGTTCCATTTTTTTCCCACTTTTTATGTTTTATAAGAAAATTGTTTTTTTTTATTTTTAAAATTACTTAACATTTCATTATATAAATAATTCTTGTATTTACTTATACATTTAACATTTTTATTTAACATATTAAAATTATTTAAACAATAAAAAGTATTTCGTATCATTTCAACTTTTTCAACTCTTCGATGTTATAAAAACTTTCTTGTATTACATATACTTTTTACATATTTACAGTTGTATTTATTTTTTAAGATTTTAAAAATTTTTTCGTGTTTCTTTCTTTAAACTCTTCGATGTTATTAAAACATTCTCCACAGTTGTCGGTAGAAATCATCAACCTCCTGAAACTCGTATCACGAAGCCATTCGCAAATATCGTCGATGAAGTTCGTGTCGTCGTGAAGGTAAAGATTTAATTCATCAGCGAGTCGAATCCACGGAAGGAAGAAACCTTCGAACTCGTTCTTTGATACGAAAGTATAATGGGTGCTTATCCGCAACCATTCAATTTTATGTGTCGGTGTCCATCCATCGATCTTCACTGGATGATTTAAATTGACATCACGAACGTTGGTCGAACATAAAATAATAAGTTTTTTCTCATCCTCAGATAAAATATTTTTATCAACCCATAAATGGTTCAACTTGCATCCTGCGTCAAAAAATTTCTGCATGAAATATTTCTCATGTGAAACTTCAATAGCAGTTTTTCCATCTTTTATAACAATCCCCCACCGACGTTCATTAATTGATTTTTTCAAGTCCTCTGTAATCGACGCCTGCGCTTCAAAGAAGCATTCCAAGAACAACTTTCGATCAACTGAAGAAAGACCTTCATATGAAAAAGAATAACATATTAATATTATTTGTTTGCAACAATAATTAATCAAGATAAAATTTGAAAAATTTGAAAACACAATATCGTAATTAATAAATATGAAGCGGATATTATCTTTTATATCAAAGAGATTAAAACAGTCCAAAAGATCACAAATTATTTTTAAAATTATTTTTTATTTATTAAATATTTGTTAAACAAATAAAAAAATTTGCGAAATACAGAATCAAAATATTTTTTAAAACTTGTTGTACGCAAATTTCAAACTTTGGTTGCGCTTCTACCAATAGAAATACGAATAACATATAAGCCAATCAGAAACTTGGCTAAAAGAATCAAAAAGCGCGCTATTTCATTTTAAAAAGAAACTAAAACATTTCAAATTTATAACTTAAGGCAAAGAGACATTAAGTAATTGAATTAACTGAGCTTTTTATCGCTTTTTCTCTAAAATCCAACCTAATAGAAATATAATCTGCTCAAAACTAATTTTAACAACTACATGACACATAACAACAAAATCGTAAACGGGTAAAAATTTTTCAAAAAACAAAGGGTTGCACCCTACATCACCAAATTCGCTGAAATTTGGCACAAAAGTGTAAAGATGTAAGTTAGGAAAGACTGTGAATTTTTTTCAAAAATTTTTTATCCCTTGAAGAATTACAGCAACTTAAAGTTCGTTAGATTTTGACTGAAAAATGAGGGGGGAAAAGTACCGGAAATGTGTCCGTTTACTATTACCATTATAAGGTGCTTGTAGTAATTTTGCAAAGCTAAAATTTGGTACCAAAGGAGTTTGAATCTTGTTTAATCTGAAAATTATAGATTTGTATCTCTCAAAACAACAAAATATAGTTTATTTCAAGATCTACAAAACGCACCAACTAATGATAATAAAAAAGAGCATTGACAACTATAACTCTAGAAAAAATCTGACTAATAGAAAAAACTTTTGGTTGTAATTTTCTTTAGATTAGACATATATCTACTTTACGAACCAATTTTGTTTTGGCCTTATGTTTTGCTGAGGAGTTATTGATGTTTTGGTTTTTCAATTTTTCTGAAGAAGTTTTTATTTTTTCATTAAAAAAAAAGTAGCCACCTCCCTTAATATATCAGAAGAAAGTTTTGAAGAACAGTCAAGTTTCGGTAATGAGTATATGGAAAAAGCAAACTTGTTTGATAACATGATGGTATTGTTAGCTAATAAAATTGCAGAGTCCACACCAACATCTAAAAAAATACAACTGACAACACTTGCTTCAACTGACTGGTCAATAAAAAAAGTTTCTGAAACATTACATGTAACAAACTATGTAGCTCGAACTGCACGTAAATTAGCATTAGAAAAAGGTATTTTAGCCATGCCTAATCCTAAATTAGGGAAAGTTCTTCCAAATGTAACAGTTCAACTGGTCAAGTCTTTTTATGAAGATGATGAATATAGTCGTATAATGCCTGGTAAAAAGGATTATGTAAGCATAAAGAAAAATGTTCACATGCAAAAACGTTTGCTGTTAAGTAATTTAAAGGAATTATTTGTTGCTTTCAAAACCATGAACCCAGAAATAAAAATAGGGTTTTCAAGGTTTTGCACATTGCGACCAAAATGGTGTATTACTGCTGGTGCTTCAGGAACACATTCAGTATGCGTCTGTGCTATTCATCAGAATTTAAAACTGCTTTTACATCCTCTTGGTGTGACATACAAAGATCTGTTTCCTTATATTGTATGTGACATGACTAATAAAGACTGTATGATGCGTAAATGTAAAAGATGCCCAGCAACTATAAATGCATTGGTTGAAAAACTTTATAATTTAATTGGAGAGTTTGAAGACGATGATGAAGTAGAATTTGATCAGTGGACAACAACAGATAGGTCAAACTTAACACCTAATAAAGAGCCAGTGTCTGAATACATTGAATTAGTATGTAAAAAACTGACTAAACTTGCACCACACTCATATTTAGCTAAGAGTCAAGCATCATACCTGAGATCAAGAAAGGAAGATATGAATGAGTTAACAGCATTATTTCTGGGTGATTTTTCAGAAAACTATAAATTTGTAGTTCAGGATGAAGTACAAAGCTTTCATTGGACAAATTTACAATGTACACTACATCCTGTGATTATCTATTTCAAAAAAGAAGGTTTTCTCAATCACAAATCTTATTGTATTGTTTCAGATGATATGACACATGATGTGAACATGGTTTACAAAATTATTGATATTGTCATCAATGATATTAAAACCAATCTACCTGAAATAAAAAATATTGAATACTTTTCCGATGGGTGTGCAGGTCAATATAAGAATTGTAAAAATATTTTGAATCTTTGTTTCCATCTTGAAGATTATGGTCTTTCTGCTAAATGGAACTTTTTTGCAACTAGTCACGGTAAGCAACCTTGTGATGGGATAGGTGGTACAGTCAAACGTTTAGCAACACTAGCAAGCTTGCAAAGAGATATGGGTAATCATATTCTATCTCCACAAGCAATGTTCAAATTTTGCAATGAAAACATTGAAGGTGTACATTTCATTTATATATCATCAGAAGATTTAACTTTGGTGAGAAACACTCTTAAGGAACGAATGGATACTGCAAATACCATACCTGGAACACGTAGTTTCCATCAGTTTGTACCACTTGGCCATCAAAAGGTTAAAATATATGTATTTAATATACCTTTTATAATCTTTAAAAAACATGCATAATTTTTATTGATAAACTCGAATAGATTTTTTATTTGTGTGGAATCATCGTCAAAAGTATTTTTGTTTTATTTTGGACTTTCAATTTTTTTAATGCTTTTAATAAAACATGTTTAACAAAATAAGTAAAACCGAATATATGTTGCTTTTTTTTTCTAGATAGGGGCAAAGCTATGCAGTGTTGATGAAGATTTTGCTTTCATTCATGATTTTGGAAACATCCCTGTAACAACTGTAAACTTAGTACCAGGTGATTATGCCTGTGTTTCCTATGAGCAAAAGTGGTGGATAGGAGTCATTGAAGACATTAATCTAGAAGAAAAAGATGTGCTTGTCAAATTTATGTGTCCAAATGGTCCTGCACGGTTGTTTAAATGGCCACCAGTAGATAGCCAATGCTGGGTTCCAGATGTCCACATCATTTGCAAAGTTGAAGTACCAACTACAAAAACAGGGCTTTGCTACTATTTAGCCAAGGACGACTTGAAAAAAATTGTTTTCCTTTGGAAATAGAGATTTTTTATATTTAAACTACTTTCAAGTTTGTTGAGTCTGGTATGTCCTATCCATACTTTTTTTTAATCTTTTATTTTTGTACAATTTATAAATAATGTGAATGAAAAGCATATATTAAATCACTTAAATTAAGTATTCATTTTTCAAAAGGTTTTTTATACCTTATTATTTTGTTCTAAAAAATTAATAAAAACAATTAAGTTACTAAACTATTAATTTCTAATTTGGTTTATTTACAGAAAGTTGGGATAGATTGCCTAAAATTTCAAAAAATTTGGTGTTCATATCAAACCTTAATAACTCCTCAAGTAAACGTAAGGCCAAAAAAAAATTGGTTCGTAAAGTTGATATACATCTTATCTTTAAAAAAATAAAGATAAATTTTTTTTTCTATTAGTCAGATTTTTTTTATAGCTATAATTGTCAATGCCCTTTTTTATTGTCATTATTAGGTACATTTTATGAATCCTAGAATAAACTACATTGCCTTGCTTCGAGAGATACAAAACTAAAGTTTTCGGACTTAGCAGGTTTTAAGCTCTTTTGGTACCAAGTTTCAGAATCACAGCATTACTAAAAGCACCATATAAGGGTAATAATAAACAGAAACATTTTTGGCACTTTTCCCCCCTCATTTTTCAGTCAAAATAAAACAAACTTCAAGTTGCTGTAAATCCTAAACGGATTAGAATTTTATAAAAAAAATTTACAGTCTTTCCTAAGTTATGTTTCTAAACATTTGTGCCAAATTTCAGAAAATTTGGTGATGTATGGTGCAGATTTGTGTTTTTTTGTGTTTTTTGAAAATTTTTTACCCAAACACTTCTTTCACACCGTTCAGAAGTTTGCGATTTTTATCAATGAAACAACTCAACTCCTGCGGCGATGTTTTCATTTGAAAAACGTCCGTTCGCTCACAGAGTTGTTCGAAAACATCAAACAGAGTGAGGGTTTAGTTGTAATTGAAAACTCGAATGTGGAATGTGGAACTACAGTTTGCATTCGTTCTCTTGGCTCAGTTTATCTTGTTACGCTTTACATATTCTCAGTTCTCCTGAAAATCTCTATATTCTTTTTATTCTCATTTTTCCTGAGAATATTTAGAGCATCTTATGACAATTCTTAAAAGTAAGAATGCGATTGAAGCTTTTATACTTTTTTTTAGTATTTTAAACAAACAAAAAATACTTGCTTTCAATTTTGTAAAAATAGAGAAATTTTTACATTATAATAAAAAAATCTATAACTCAATTCTTATCTTTCTATCTAAAGTTATCAGAGACTTTTGGTTAACAGAAGAGTTTGCTTCTGTTAACCAAAAAAGTCATAATATACAGAATGCAGGTAAAAAATGTTATTTATAAGTGAAATTTTAAAATGAGGCTTTTCATTTTTAAATTTAGATCAATATCATAAGAAAAGTAGTCAGTCTGACTAAAGAAGACCACATATTGAATAAGTACAGAAACCAAAACCAGAAACAACAACAACAAAAAAAAACAAAAAAAAAAAACTTGCTAAAGTCTGATTTGTTCAACTCTCTACATAAATTGTTTCATTTCATCATTAAACGTAATATTATCGTTAAACAATAATATCGTTAATATCGTAATAGTATCATTAAACATAAGGTATTTCAAACATTTCCTATATATTGCATATTATAATCCCAAGGGAGCCATTATATCTCTTTCGACTATATTTTGCAATCGACTATATTTTGCAACTTTATTACAAAATAGATTTCTGTTTTATTTTAAAGGTAATAGAGATTAACATCAATTTTCGTAGATTTTTAAATATTGCTGTCCGCATATAGTATACATTGGACACAAGCTTATGTATTAACTGCAAAGCGTAAAATCCTAAACGATGAATTGAAATAAGTGATTAAAAATATTCTCTAAGACTTAAAAACAGGGTTTGTCTCGCTGCTGCTACAAAAAGTTCTAGAATTATCAAAAGATCATTTCAGCTCTTTACAGCCATACACCAAATATTTTTTAAAAAAGTCGCCAAATATACTTTTTGAAATTTCTAAAAAATCACATTCTGTTTTCCCTTACACCCCTCATATATTAAATGTAAAAAAGAATTTCTTAAAGTAACTTTCAATTGAAACATTAAAACTTTGATACCAAAAACTCATCTTTTAAAACTCTTGTTACATTTTCAGGAGGTGAAAACTGCATGATAAATAAAGCCGAGTTTGAGTTCAGATTCAAAGCGTCGTTTTTAAAGGGAACAATTAAGTTCAACAAGTCGATAAAAATAGAGAATAGAACTGTTCGAGTCGAAACAAAAGCGATGTGCTTTATTTTAGCGGTAAACTTATTTTTCTTTATCGAAAGAAATTGCTTACAAGAGAATAAATAACTAGAGACTTGACTGAGAGGAGAAAAAGGAGCTACTATCCTATCTTATCTATTTATTTTAACCTAATATCCTATTTTTTAAGTGGTGCTTTCTGTTACTAATATTCAATTTCGAACATTTTTTTTCACTTATACTTTATGAACTTAGGGCCGAGGTGAATGAAGCGATGAAAATGTCAACGACTGATGTTTAACTTAAAGCGTTGTTACGGTTGTAATAACTCTTAATGCTTGTTGTTAGCTGCGACTTTACTAACACAATTTGTTTTTGTAATTTTCAAAAAATCAATGTCAGCAGGTCAACATCAGCTAAACATCCTTCCAGAGCAATAATTTATACTTATTATTCTAGCAGGGTAAGAAGGGTGCAACTTTTGATTAAAAGGGACTGCAATGACCTTCTTGTTTTTAATATTGTGGGTTTTCAATTATGCAAAATGAAGTCTCTAAATAATGGAAGAATTTATTTTTAAAGAAATGGATATTTTTAAGTTGATTTTCTAATTTTTTTTTCCACTTCTAATATGCTGAAGGGAGACATTTCCGTAAAGCTTTAAAGGTGAGAAGAGGTGGGTGGGGGAGGGGTGTTTTTAGAGAGAAGTTGTTTAGACAAAAGAGTTTACATAAAACTAGAATAGGAGGTTATTTGGCTGTATCGCCCTCTAGAGTTGATCTACTGTCGAACGAAGTCAATTTTCAAAGGCTAGAAAAGTAAATCACAAGTGTAAATAACTTTATTTCTCAAAATGTTGCTGATGGTCTTTTGTCACAGTGAAAACTGATTTTCAAAAAGAATTTCAACGAATGAGTGAAAGCATAAAATCAACTCTTTTTAAGTTCAAACTACACGAGCAATACTTCAATTAATGTTTACGGTTTCAAATTTACAAGGAAAAGGAGTGTTTTTCAATATAAACATTTACAATTTGTCTTCTACCTATTGATACGTAACTAATTGATAACTAATAACTATTTTCTCACAATTTAACAAAGTAATAAAACTGACACTGAAAAGGAAACCTCAGAAAAAAGAAAATATGTGAAAACTAAAGTTTATCACAGAACGAGGCTATCAAATAAAACTGACAAATCAATCCATCTAACTAGATAACAAACACAACTGATAATAAAATCATTTACACTATAATTAGTAAAATACTGAATCTTTACAATATACTGAAAGTAATGAGAGCCATTTTCTTCGTAAAACAGACCGAAAAAACTCACGTCATAAAAATCTTCACTATTTCCCTTCAGCTATTGAAACTTTCTTTAAAAGAGTTTTTTTTCCGTGTTTTTATAGAAAACAGATCATTTTTATCTAGAAATGCTCAATGGTATTTTGCAAATGAGAGAATAAAAGTAGTCGAATTCATCAATTATTTTAAATTTGTGGCGCGGAAACGAACCGAAGATATGTTCTCGAAAATAAAGCAATCGCATTTTTAAAAGAATGATCACGTAAAATCTTCCTTAAACAAATTAAAATAATAAATAATTCTTACCACTACGCGGACGAGCTTTTAGTAGAAAATCTACGAAAAAAAGTATCAAATTTTATTATATAAAAAACTTCTTATTTAATTAGAAATGAAAACAAAAAAAGGAAGGGGAAATAAATTTAAATCGTTTATCTTGTGGCTCGTCAAAAATTCAAAAAATGAAATTTGTTAATTGATATTTTTCGGCATAAGTAATTAATATCATTATATTAAACTCTATTTACTAGCTAAAAGAGAAAAAAATCATTTCTAACTGAAGTATAACTAATCATTGAAAAATTTACAAAATAAAATAGAAGCATCAAAAAATTAAGACTAACATTAATATTTTGTTAAGATATTCTTAACATGGCATTTTGTTAATAACCTTTTGACTTCGTTAAAGAGACCACGTTATGGTCAAAAACATTAAAATGGTAGAGAAACTACAAAAATTTAAAAACGCCTCCTGCCTCTGGAACGCTTTTATAAGTCGATTTCCAAATAAAGATCAAAAAGGATTTATATTATATATTGCATACATTTACATATCAATACTTATTCATTTCTTGGTAATAAGGAATACACATTTTTTTCCAAAATTTTAATTATGTTATGGCCTTGTAATCTTCAAAAGTCAAAATTGGCATTTTTCTATGATCGAAAAAAAAAAAAAATTCTGGTCGTGTAATAAAGTCAAAAATTGGTGTTAAATTTTTTATGGTCAAAAACAATATAACTACCTTTAAACTGTGCATACCGTTTAAACGCTTACTTTAATCTATTTTTAAAAATTAATATTTTTTTATTATTTTATTCATTTTGACATAAATTTAAGAATCTTGAAGCAAAAACAGATACTTTTCATTTTTAAAATAAAATGCATATAAATATGATTAACAGATATATGTTATGTTCATGTCTGAAATTTTTTTTAAAGGAGCATTTTTTGAAAATGCTGGTAAATATGCTTTTTTAAAAACGTCTTATTACCAAGTGATTTAGTTTATTTTAAGCATCTACAGAATTTTTAATATTTTAAAGGAGGATAAACAATTTAAATTTTGTAAATCTTGTAAATTGTAATAAACACTTAAAAGGAAAATAACTTTATACTTTCACTTTATACAACTTTATATAAGGGAGTTAAATTATTTAGAAATTAATTACCTAAAATTTAACTTAAAAAAATTACTTAATCTTAATTTATTCAAAGTTGATGAGTAGACATCTTATTTAATAATGTGTAGTAGTACTTTTTACTGGAAATAATACAACATATAAAGTAAACATCAACATAAATTTGAAACAATAAAAATATAACATTTAAAGCAGAATAAGAAAACATCAAAAAGATGTTAACAAAATCAAAATATAAATTATTTGATTTTCTCTGTGGCAGTTATTGATTGGAGCATGCATATTAAACTTATTTTACACTGCTAAGCTAAAAGATTTTCTTTTTATCATGTTTTTAATTTTTAAATTATTTCAAAAACTGTTCTTCTAAAAACCATTTTTTAAAAGCATTTTTTAAAAACAAGTTGCGATTTAAAGTTTTAAAAAAAAAAGACTTAAAAATATTTTTCGTAACTTTAACTGAATAAATTGAGATGGCATTGATTACATTATTTCTAAGTTAACTTTAATTAACTTGAATTTGCTTTAACATTGATGAAACTATTTTTAACTTCTAATAAAGGAATTTTATTGAATATTATATTTGAACAAACAAACTATAACCAAATGTTTGAAGTTAACAACCTTGTCACCAATTTTGAAGCAGAAAAATGATCTTTTGAGCAATAAGAGATGTTAAAACATCTGTCACAGCCCAAAATATAACTTTTTTTTCAATTTAACAAAGTTAAATTGAAGGGAAAAACAATAATTTTATATCTATATATAAAAATTATATCTTATATATATATATATATATATATATATATATATATATATATATATATATATATATATATATATATATATATATATATATATATATATATATACATATAAAATTAATCTAATTATAGATATTAAATACTTTTATTCAAAAAATACAAGTACAAGAGTGAAGAAAAAAGTTATTACCTCATCTAAAATTTTCACATAATATTTCTGTTTTGCTCTAATTTTGACTAAATAAACTTTGAAATAAGCAACAAGTGTGTTAAAAACACTGCGATCTTTAAACTAAAAAAAACCGCTTAATTCACTTGAAGAAAGATTAGTTTTACATAATAAATAACAAAGTTGTATGAAAAAATTTTTCAAAATAGTATTCGCGAATGCTATTAAAATATTTTAATAAACATTTAAAATGTTTATTAAAAGCCTAATAAGTCTTTTATTTTAACTAAAAACTGCAATAAGCTAAAACCACTTGTTCAATCTGAAAAAGCATGAAGTCATTTTACTCTAGAACTACTGCATGATTTTAAAAGCCACATAAAAAATGTTTGGGATGTTCTTCCAGTAATATTGAGCTGCAGAGAGAAATAAGTATTTGAAAAATATACATTTAACATAAATTAAAGATAAAAACTTTTTAGATATTTAAATCAAACTTTTGTAGTACAAAATTTCAAAACTCAATTTCTTTGAATCTCAAACTGTTGATTATACTAAGACCCTGTTTACATGAAAACAAAAATGCAACATTTTTTAAAACATTTTTCTTTTAAAATTGTTTTATATTGTATGAGAAACATCTTTTAAATATTGAATAATTTATCCTCCTTTAAAGTATTTTTTCTAACTTTATTACACTGCATATGTTAAAGATAACAAGTTTTTGGTGGCCATCATTCTTTTGTTATTTCGTTTTTTTTCAGTGGAAAAGTAATTTTAACTTAACAAATCATTACTATTATTGATTTTATTATTATTTTTGTTTTTATTATTTATTACATTAGTACCTTTATTATTATTGTTTAGAAGTAAGTTCAATGAAAAACTCGCAATTTTTTTGTAGTGAGTGCTTGCTATCATAAAAACACCAACATCAATCATCAATCATCATCCATCATCATCATCATCATCACCATCATTATTGTCATCGTCATTGCCATCGCCATCATCATCATCATCATCATCATCATCATCATCATCATCATCATCATCATCATCATCATCATCATCGTCATCGTCATCGTCATCGTCATCGTCATCGTCATCGTCATCGTCATCGTCATCGTCATCGTCATCGTCATCGTCATCGTCATCGTCAATCATCATCATCACCATCATTATTGTCATCGCCATCGTCATCATCACCGCCATCGTCATCATCATCATCAATCATCAATCATCATCATCACCATCATTATTGTCATCGCCATCATCATCATCATTGCCACCGTCATCATCATCATCGCCACTGTCATCATCATCATCGCCACCGTCATCATCATCGCCACCGTCATCATCATCATCATCATCATCATCATCATCATCATCATCATCATCATCATCATCATCATCATCATCAGTATGTGTAAACTTGTTCGGTAATGCAACCTTGCGCTTTCATTCCAATTTAACGGCGCGTTGCAGTACCGAAGTTTTAATGTTTTGTTACATTTTATAGGAAAAGTTAGGGTGATGGTTAAACTTTTGTTCTGATATGATTTTAAACATTAATAGGAGTCAATCACCCCTAAAAAAGTAGTGATCAGCTTTATCATATAACCCCAAAAACATAATTTATCATGAATTTTTTTTTTTCTCAAACCGTCTATAACTTGTTACTAATTATACTTGAGTTATAACTTTCTTGAAAAAACTAAAAAAACCACAAATTTTATTTTGTAAAAATGTAATAATGGAAATGGGTGTTGGATTCCTTTACATTTGGTATGAAAGATAATAGAATAGTTTACCGTCAACAAGGAATACAATTTTAACAGTAAAATGGATATATTGAAAAGTTGCATTACCGAGAACACAAAGGTTGCAATACCGAACTCTAATAAAAACTATGATTTTTTGTTTATTTTATGTCAAAATTTTAGAAAAAACGCCAATCCTAGTAATAATCTAATTATATTTCTTTTGGAAAAATAGTTATTTTAAAAATATCAAAAGTTTAGAGTTTCAACAATAAGAAAAAAATGCGAAAAATTGAGTTGGCGTTGGATTATGACCTATTTAAAATTCGAGGGACTTATTTTTTGGATCTGATAAGGATGTTTAAAACAGGTTCGGCCCTAGTAGCAATTCTTTTAGGTATTTAAAAGCCTCAGCTCATGCGTATGTGCACATTACGCAACCAGTAAATTAGAAACAGAAAGTGAACAGCTAGTGTTTTTCTATAGAGAGGTGTGGAATGGTGTCCAAAAATTGATTGAAAACAGAAATTTTATCACAACGCCAAAAGGTAATATTTACAGGCCTAATTAGATTCCTAAAATTTAGGTCAAATAAATCTGAAGAACCTTGTAAACTGAATATATTTTATTTAAGATTCTGAAGATACTCGTTCCTACAGCCGCCCCTCTACCTATATCTCAGCTATACTTATTTAAATGAGCATTTTAGTTTTGTATCGGATACATTTGTAATTTTATATACAACACGTAAGGTAACAGTCTTTATAAACCGCCTCAAAAAGAGGATGACGTGCCCGGTTAAGCAGAGATTTGATCTCAAGCATCGCACTACGTCATAAGTCAACGTCAAATGTATTATAAATATCATTTTAGTATTATTTATTTCAGCTATAACAGGCAAGAAACTTTAACTATTAAATAAGTTTCTATAGAGAAAATATATTGTGGTGGCGTATGATTGTTTAGAATATCTTATTTATATCAGATTTATATACGCTTCAGTTTTAGGTAATTTAAATTATTAGATTAAGCCACACTTGACTGGATTTCGGGATAATATCATGAAAAATAATTTTTGCAAAATAAACGTACCCAGAAATGGATTGCTCATAATTTAATTAAGTATACATTATTGAAAAAAATGTAACCCTTACACCTCTTGTTTTAGTTTATTGAAAAATAAATGATCCATCCCTCATTATAATGGGATTTTCGGTACTTACGAAATGTCATGTTTTAAATTAAGAACTTTAAATGGGTAAATCTAAAATCTATTAACGTTTTAAAGTAATAGTTTTAAGTTTACATCAAAAGCAATTTTTAAAAGATTTATGTGAACTAACATCACAAAAATGAAATATACAAAATTAACAGAAGTAAAAACATATTTCTCATTTGATTAAAAAAAAAAATTATGAGAGGTTTAACATATTATATGAGAGATCATAACGATTTATTGATTAAAAACAAAAACTTGAAAATTATATATATATATATATATATATATATATATATATATAAAATATCTAATACAGTTTTCTGTAGAAAAACTTCATTTTTTTATAACGTACTTTTGCAACAATCTGCTCAGTAGTAAAATCTTTAAATAACTCTTTAGCTTCTTTATTTTGATTAATAATACTTTTCACATTTGATGTAACAACACTCTGGTGGCCAGATATTGTAGTGGAAAATAATATTTTTAATTGTTCTGAATTGATTGAAAACTTTAAACACTGTGGCTCTTCATTTTCATTTAGTTATACAATGAATCTTTTTTTAGTTATACTTACTGTTATACAATGAATTTTCGAATTCTTAAAAGATATTTGAACCAAGCTACTATTACATTACAAATATACTTCAAATTTATTATTAGATGATGCACTAAAGAACACAAACTTAAAATTTACTTTTATAGAATTTTATGTTTTAGCCAAAGCATTAAATAGTTAGTGTTGTTGGTCCTCACTTAACAAATCAATCAGTTCTTGATCACATAAATTTTCTTGTAGATAAAACAAGTTTTAAAAAACCATTTACATTTTAGCGCATTTATCTTTGACTAATTTATCTTTGATTAAAATCTTAAAAACTTTCAAAAATATGCAACTTAACCTACTTTTACTTTGTCTTCCTGCAATAAATAAATCATGTCTGTAACTGTACACCTAAAAGTCAATGCATTGACATATTGTTTTTCAAATTTATTTCTAATTATATTTATTTTTAATGTGATCATCCAAGCTTCTACTACCTTTAGTTTTCTATATTTATCATATATATATACATATATTACGCAGACACACGCGCACACACACACACACACACACACACACAAATATACACATCATTTCTTTTACAGGTGAGTTGCCTTTTTATAACTAAAAAGCTTCACCTGCCCTGAGTATAAATTATATAACAGAACAGACTTGTTATATCAACATATTTAAAAAATTAAACCTAAACATCCAATTAGTATTGCCAATCCTGACCAGAAAATATTGATCTAAGTAAGAGAGAAGAAGCAATTTCCTCTACTTTTTCTTTTGTCATTTTTTGGATTCCTAAAACAAAATATTCTATTTTTGAATTATTAATTACTTTAACTTTAAGAGTAATAAAATTAAAACCCTTTAATGTTTAATAATTTGGGTGCTATAGTGAAAGCTAAATAATTTGTGTGCTGTAGTGATTCTTCCCTCTAATAACTTGTGCCTAGTCGAGAAAAAGGTTTTTTGGTTGAGATATCCAAAAAGTGAGTTTAATTTCTTATCTTTTCAAGTTTTTTTCTTTTTAATTGGTTACTACATTATTCTTCTTAATTATTTACCAAAATTAATAACCCTGTGGATAATTAGCAAGCGTTTTTACATAACTAATTAGTGTTATCTTTCTAAAAGTATAAAACAAACTTAGTTGCTAAAAAAGCTTTTAATAGTTTAAAACTTATTTTTATATACTTATCATATAATTATCAACTTATATATCTACCATAAGTAAATTGTAATAAACTTTGAAAAAACTTTTATAAAAATGTTACTTATAAACAATTAAAAATTTACCTCTACCAACTAAATTATCTTTTTTTGTTGGGGAAATTTTGCAGCAACCTAAATAATGAAATAATGAAATTCTATAAATTAATTCTATATCTATATTGAAACTCTTACAAAAATTTAAAGGAATCTAGGAGAGACTAGGTAGACTATAGACACAGGGAGACCATGGACACTTTTAAATCTGCCATCCTATTGACACTAGAACAATATTGTCTATGGTTGATATGTTGGACCTGTGACTATAGTTTTAAAACATTCAGTTCCTAATTACATTACCTGCCATAGTTTGGGCTCTTTTCTTTAGAAGGAAAAATTCATTTAATTTTTTTCAATACACTCCACTGGGGTAGACTGTTCAAAGCTGATACTTAATTAAACACTCAACAATGTTCCATGGTCTCACAAAAAAAACAAAAAGACATTTAGCTATTGAATATTTGGGTAGAAAATGTATAAAGTATCCATAAAAATGGGAGGAATAGAAGTCTACAGGACCTGATTGGTTCTCATCATTAATGAAACCTCATTAACCTGTTGATTCAGTCACCTGAAGTTACAAGTCTCACTTGAATGACCAAAAAATTTCTTCTAATGATAGTACAAACAACCTTGACGATGATGAGTTTGAAGACAGCAATACTGATGTGGCTGAATAAAGATTTATAATTGTTAAGATTTATGGATGCGTATAGCTATCAGACTGTAACTATGTAGCAAAATTTGTTTAAAAAAGGGCAATAATTATTAAATCAGGTCAGTTTCATTTAAAATTATCTGAAGTCTAAACGGTCTCCCCTATAATATAAATTTCTTGTAATTTAAATTTTATTCTTACAATTTTATCTTATGATATAGATTTTTGCATATGAATACATCAATGTCTTTACAAAAATATTACTATGTAATAAGTTTAAGTAATATGCAATAAATTTCTTGCATATTATTGATGATTAAGCATTGCATTTTTGGAGCTACAGCTAGTTCAAAAAATTTGAATATTGTATGAAATAACTTCTAAAATTTATAGATTTATGCAATTGAATGAATTTAGCTTTTTCTTTGAAAAATGCTTAAGGTTAGAGCAAGTATTTAAGATTGGATATGATTGAATAGTGTCATGTTGTATTTTTAACACAAAATGTGTTTATGTTGAAAGTATTAGAGCTCAAGTAAGGGAAAAAAAACATTAGAAACATCAACAACTTAATACCTGCACATACATTACAGATAACGTAGCTATCCCCAATTATTCCTCCTTGGCATTTGATGTCAATTATTTTTTTACATAGGCACATGTGGTTCCAGATAAGAAAGCGTCCCCCAAGCATACTTGTCATTTAACCATTTTAAAAATAGTATTTATATTTGACTAAACATTTTGAAACTTTCAATTCAAT